>NC_136068.1:812345509-812945509 GCF_964261635.1 Lissotriton helveticus | reverse complement strand
CATTATCTCAATGCTATGTATGGAGTCTTCAACAGGGCTATCTACCCCTCTGGTGCACCTTCGGGTCCCATGGGTCCATTATCTTCAAATTTGGGGGTTACTCGGGCCTATGCCCAGGCCCCTTTCACGCCTTTTCTTCCGGCGGCGCCTTCTTGGCATTTCCCGGCGCCGCGGACATCGACGCCGCTTCCATCTTCTCCTGTGCTTTCTATTCGACCTCGTTCGGCGCAGGCGACGCCGTCGGATCCGGGCACGACGCCAGCTCCGAATCTGACGGAGTCGGTCTTGGCTCCATCGACGCCAGCACCTAGAATAGATCTAGGAGAGAAGCCCAGAGGGTTATAGAAGAACAGAGGTATCAGTTGGAGGAGATGGAGGAAGGTGAGGTTCAGGACTCAGATGAATATTTTGCTGAGTTAAGGGCAGCAAGTGGCCTTTAAATCTCTCAAGAGTGGGAGCTTTCGCCTGCATCTGATACTCTTTCCAAGGATGTGGTTCCATATCACACAGTGATCAAAAAGGCAGCAGAACTTTTTGACCTTCAGCTTCCCACTACTGAGTTTAAGTCGAACATTTTAACAGAAGTTCTTCATTCACCTTCTTCTGTAATTGAACCTCTACTGCCATTCAATGAGACAATCACTGACCCTGTGATGGAAGTTTGGCACAATCCTTTTTCAGCTCCTGCAGTTTCCAAAACCATTGCATGGAGATACAGGGTGACTCCAGGGGAATCCTGACTTTTTATCTTCCCATCCTTCTCCAGAGAGCCTTATTGTTCAGGCTGCCTGTTCAAAAAGATCTTCAGGTGCATTTCCGCAAGTTCCGGCGGACAGAGAGTTGAAGAAACTTGACCAATCTGCCAAGAAAGTATTCTCTTCGGCAAGCATGGCACTAAAGTCATCTAATGCCACCTGTCTTATGGGTAGATATATCCATGCTTTAATGGATTCGGCTAAACAGCTCGCACCTAAGTTGTCCGAGGAGGATAGAAAGAATTTTTGAGGAAGTGTTACGTGATACTCAGGTGGCTGCACGTCAGGTGATACAAAGTGGATTAGACACTGCTGACTCTGTCGCTTGAATCATGGAATCTTCTGTGGCTACAAGAAGGAGTGCATGGCTGAAGTCCTCAGAGTTCTCGGCTGATGTTCAAGTTACGCTTTTAGACCTACCGTTTGATGGTTCAGGACTTTTTGGGAAAAAGGTGGATGCTGCTTTAGAGATTTAAAGACAGCAAGGCAACAGCCAAATCTCTTGGTCTTCAAGCTCAAACTAGAGGCTCGTCATTCAGGAGATACAGAGGATTTGGGAGGTCGTCCTTTTGGACATATAGACAACCTCAACAGCAGCAACAAAACACCTTGTACAAATCCTACAGGGGCAAAAACAGAGGTCGCCCACGAGGCCGTCAGCCCTCCTCCTACTCTTTCTCTACCTCCCCCCCTCTTACCACAGCAAAGCTGCCCTAGATCCACCATTCTCAATCATGTGGGTCCTGTGGGGGGTCGGCTTACTCACTTTCTGCAAGATTGGGAATCGGTCACTACAGACCTTTGGGTTCTCAATCTTGGGAATAATGGGTATGCCCTTCCCTCCAAATGACCCTCCTTGCCAAGGGGCTTGCTCGGAGGATCACCTTCTTCTCCTGCAGGAGGAAGTCTTAACTTTATTAAAAAAGGTGCGATAGATGTGGTTCCAGAGCAGGAGAGGGGTCAGGGATGCTACTCCCGGTATTTCCTGATACCCAAGAAGGATGGCAGGTTACGTCCAATCCTGGATCTCAGGATCTTGAACCTTTTTCTGAAGCAAGAAAAGTTCAAGATGCTCATCCGTGTGCAGGTTCTTCAGGCGCTGCAGCAAGAGGACTGGATGGTGTCAATCGACTTGCAGGACGCATATTTTCATATCCCGATCCTGAGGTCGCACAGGAGGTATCTCCATTTCACGGTGGGGTCGCAACATTATCAGTTTGCGGTTCTCCCGTTTGGACTACTACTGCATCTCGAGTCTTCACCAAGGTGATGACAGTGGTGGCAGCCCACCTCAGAAGATAGGGGATTCCAGTTTTCCCCTATCTAGACGATCTGCTCAAAGCAGAGTCGCAAGAGAAGGTGCTTCATCATCTGCAGGTGACAACTCAGCTGTTGTACAAATTGGGTTTTTCGATAAACATGCCCAAGTCTCACCTAGTGCCCTCTCAGTGCAACCTGTTCATAGGGGCGGTATTGGACACTACTGTCTGTCAAGCATTCCCTCCTCCACAAAGGATTGTCGACATTTAGGAAATCATTCCCTTGTTTAACAATGGATCGTGTGTTCCAGTCCTGAACGTCCTTCGCCTGCTCGGTCTGTTTGCTTCCTGCATTCTGTTGGTCAACCGTGCACGCTGGCACATGAGGGCGGTCCAGTGGTGCCTCCGCAGGCAGTGGAATCAGCACAACGGAGATCTCAAGGAATCAATCAGGATCTCCATAGAAGCTCGTGCGGATCTGTCTTGGCGGAGCGTGGAGGGCAATCTGTCGCAAGGAAAGCCCTTCCATCTACCTCCATCGGTGGCCACAGTGATAACGGATGCATCCACTTTAGGGTGGGGTGCTCATCTGGGAGTCCTGGAGATCAAAGGTCTTTGGTCTCCAGAAGAAAGGTTGCTTCACATCAACCTTCTAGAGTTGCGGGCAATATGTTTGGCGCTCAAGGCCTTCCTCCCTTCCCTTCGCGGTCAGTTGGTTCAAGAACTGACGGACAACACTACCGCGATGTGGTATGTCAACAAGCAGGGAGCAGTGAGGTCGCATTGTCTCTGCAGAGAGGCTCTGCTTCTCTGGTCCTGGGTTCAGGACCATCAGATTTGTTTGATGGCAAATCATCTGGCCGGAGTTCTGAACGTGCATGTGGACAGTCTCAGTCGGCAATTCTCTGCCGACCACGAGTGGAAGCTTCATCCGGAGGTGGTTTGTCACGTCTTTCGGACGTGGGGAACTTCTCCGGTGGACCTATTTGCCACTCACGAGAATGCTCACTGCCCGTCATTCTGCAGTCTCCAGTATCCGATGCGGGAAGCTTTGGGGGACGCGTTTCAGTCGAGTTGGGTCTCACAACTCATTTACGCGTTTCCTCCCATACCCTTGATTCCTCGGGTTCTGAGGAAGATTCGCGAAGACCGGACCCAAGTCATATTGATCGCCCCGGATTGGCCAGAAGGGTGTGGTACCCAAATCTTCTCCACCTCTCCTCGTGCCCTCCGCTCAGTCTCCCTCTCAGGGCAGACCTCCTCCCGCAGTCGCTGGGGCAGGATCTACGCATTTCTGCAGCGTTAAAGGTTACCGTAACTAATGTGAGACGTCTCTCATGTGACTGTTGAGAAAACTTGGGATTAAAAACAAACTTCGTGATGAAAATGACATTCAAATAAAGGATGAATAAATTTGGATTAACTTGTTGCATTATTGTCATGCACTCGTGATTGCTGTGCGCCTGGACATGGTGTGAGAGGTCGCACCATTTCTCCTGTTGTTTTTCACTATCACGTGGCCAGGGCAGACCACGATTCCGGGCTTGCACGCTAATAAATTCTACATTAGATGAAAACTCGTAAAAGGGATGGAACCGGTGTGCACTCGCCATTACTACGTTGAGCAGGATCTACACCCCCACCTCCAGAGCTTACACCTTCATGCCTGGAAATTGAACGGGTCAATCTGAATTCTTTCTCTCTCCCGCCTGATGTGGTGGATGTGATTCTTTCGGCCAGACGACACTCCACCAAGTCTATTTATTCCTATAGGTGGTCCAAATTTGTCTCATGGTGTGGAGAGAAGTCTATTGACCCCTTAAGGGCTCGTTTATCCAACATCCTTCAGTTTGCTCTTTCTTTAGCCCAGCTGGGTTTTGCCGTGGCTACTGTGAAGGGCTATTTATCGGCTTTGTCGGCGTTCCTTTGCTTTCCGGATCAGCCGTCCTTGTTTAAATCGCCTATTGTGTTACGATTCATTAAGGGCCTTACCAACAAATATCCGCCCACTCCATTTATTGTGCCTCAATGGGACTTAAATCTTGTCCTAACCTACTTGATGCGTTCAAAACCCCCATTCTTGACTATTCATGCTGATAGAATGGTTCTTAGGACCAGAGATGCTTTTCTGCCTAAGGTGGTAACTCCCTTCCATCTAGGGCAGTCCATTACCCTTCCTTCCTTCTGTCCTCCCACTCACCCTTCCAAGGAGGAGGAGCGGCTTCACCGCCTGGACCCTAAGAGGGCAGTGAGTTTTTACCTCGATAGGACTAAAGACTATTGTGTGGAGGACCAGCTCTTTGTGGGTTTTGCTGGCTGCAGGATAGGCAGAGCGGTGCACAAGCGCACCCTTTCAAGATGGATTATCTTGTGCATCAAGATCTATTACTATTACTATTACTCTTTGGCCGGTAAGGAACCTCCAGAGGGTATTAGAGCTCACTCTACTAGAGCAAAGTCTTCAACATATGCTTTGTCTAGAGGTGTTCCTGTAGAGGACATTTGTAGAGCGGCAATTTGGGCCTCCCTCCACACCTTTGCGAAGCATTACTGCTTAGATTCCGAGGTGAGGAGGGATGGTCACTTTGCGCCTTCTGTCCTACAGGACTTTTTGGTTTAGAAGGGTTGACACCCTCCTCCGGGAGTGGGGACTGCTGTGGGACTCTATTCACCAGGTGAGGAATCCACTGGCAGATGTATCAATCAGAAGAACAAGTCACTTACCTTCGGTAACGCTTTTTCTGGTGGATACAGTATAGGCCTGTGGATTCCTCACTGGCCCACCCGCCTCCCCATTGTCCACCCTTGTATACCTACAATGTTGATATTGTTTAATTGTACTTTCAATTGAAGTGTTTTTCTGAATTGTTTTTACACTGTGTGTATTGTTTCAAATCCTGTGTACTATGTATACTGTACATATTGGTGTCGGTCCATCCGTGTGCCTCGAAGGCATGGAAAAAAAGGCGGAACTGACGTCATCACGCCGACGACGCTCTGGTATGGCTCCAGTGACGTCAGCGGAGTCGCGAGCGAAGCTGGGCTTCTGTGACGTCGTCCTCGTCTTCGTGGAGAGCTACAAAAAAATTCCGAATGCTGCTGGCGCAGGGTATATTCACATGGTGAGGAATCCAGGAATCCACAGGCAGCTACTGTATCCACCAGAAAAAGAGTTACCGAAGGTAAGTAACTTGTTCTTCAATGCCCGTCCTCCCCCTCAGGAAATGTAATGCCTTGTTCCTCAATGCAGACCAGTGCTCTGGTTCGCTTGACGATAATGGGGGAACATTAGCCAAGATTATAGTATAAGGAGTTGCTTCGGTGGCAAGTGTAAATTAGTATGTGGGCCACTTGAAGTTCTTTGATCAGACAGCCTACCTTCCATGATACTTGGGGTCTGAGGTCTCTGGGTTCTCTCGGTATATAGGTGGGTGCCATTTTAATCATGTGTATCCTGGGAATTCCGGGAGTTCGTGGGCATTATATCTTTAACCCCGGAAGAATTCCCATCACAATTTGATGCTAAGCCCGCTGCAATTGTACATTGTAGTTCATTCTGGTTATTCTGGTTATTACTTCTAGCACAAGATTTAGCACAAGATTTATTTTTGTCTATGATCCTATTCTTAACAATGCCGTCTACCCCGTTGGATACTGCCTCATTTTGATTACAGCTTACCACAGGTTTTTCTAAGTTCGATAACCTAACCTCAATGTTATTTAGCCTTTGAAACAGTGGATCTAAAAGGGTAGCAACCATCATTTCCAATTTTGCCCAGAAGTCAACCTCTGTTGGAAAACCCCTCCCTCCGAGACTATTTCAGCGCAGGATTGAGCATATGCCTGATTATGTTCTATATGTTCATTAGGTTTATTGGGTTTATTCCTACCCCCTAAAGGCTTGGGCAGATGAGAGTTGTGTTTATTCCCAGTTTGTCCCTTTCCTTTTTGGAGGTGGTGTAAGACTATTCGCATAATTAGTTTTAGCTTTGGCTTTTTGGCCCCGTGTCACAACGTTTAGCCGTGTCGTAATTTTAGGATTATCAGGATTATCTAGTTCAGCACATGTATCGGGAACCTTAATAATTTCAATCGTTTCAAGGTCCAAAGTTTTCAGTGTGTTGTTTTGGGATACATTGGCTTCCAAGTTCTTCTGGGAGACTGGGGCAATAGCAACAGAGTTTCTGGGTGCAGTTCGGTTATCAGTAGTTTGCGGCTCCAAGGATAGTCTTCGCTCTGTGAGTTCTATTTCGTGAATGAGCGCTGACTCAGCCCTCAGCAGAAATGCATCTAGAGTCCCGACTACTCCCTGGTCGTTTCTAGACTTAGGCTTACTCATTATGTCCTCCCTTGAAGCAGAGGCAAAAACCAGGCTATAGAAGGGCAGTATTGATAAGACAGTACCTTAATAAGTAAGTGTTCATCCACTCGTTTTACTCAACTCAAGGACCATTGGCAAATGACAGAATCATGGCCCTGCCTCCTTCAATCTCTGACGGGAATGATGCGGGAATAACGATACCTGGGCGCTGCAGTCCTCCCCCGGGGATGAAGATGAAGGCTGATAGAATTAAAAAGGCTCTCCGGTACCTTATACGCGGGACGTGGGAGTTACGCTGCTCTGCCCGTGATGTCTGCCTGGGCGCTGCAGTCCCCCTCCCATGCCCTTCCCTTCCCCCCCCCCCCCCCGTGGTGAAGGCTGGTAGAGCTGAAGGGTTTTCCAAGGGAAAGAAACAATCAGGCTGTTTTTGGCTTGTGGTTGTGTGAGGCTCCAATGCTCTCAGGCGGCTTTCTATCTATGAATGGGCTTGAATGCTGGCCATATTTTCCACAAACCCTCTGTTAGCACCCCTGGTGCACTGCTGGTCCTACATGCGGCCTGGCCAGAAAACAGCCTGCACCACACAGTCAATTAGCACAGTCAATTAGACAGATCGGCAAGGCACTACCAGACTCGCAGGGCAACAATGAGGGTTACCAGATATTGCAGCGTGGAGTGCCTCCTGGCAGAGCCCACAGAACTGTAGAACTGTAGACCTCAGACAAGGGATTGCGCACTGGTACAAAGAAAGTGTATCATGGGCATGCATTTAATACAAGCCGGTACCCAGGGCTCAGGTACAGCGTCGGCAGTAAAAAGAGAGTCAACAATGCATCTCAAAGTCAGCCACAAAGTTCATTTGTGCTCAAATTGTCCCAAAGTGCAGTTGAAATGCCTGGTATGGGCCGTGACACACACGCGGGCTCTGTTCCTGGAGAGGTCTCGGTCTCTCCCCCCTCAAGCCGCGCCGCAGCAGTCCTCAGCACCGCGGGGCTAAACGGGAGAGGTCCTGGTCTCCGCCTCCACAGGCCGTGCCTTCCGGCAACAGACCCTCGCGGCAGCTCACAGCAACCCCGGGGGGCTAGACAAACCTCTACCGTGCTCCGACGATCTCCGCCACGTCCCACTCGTGCACCAGGGCAGATTCAGGGGGTAAAACTCCCCAGCTGCATCAGATCCCGGTCGGGTGCTGCACTAGGACGCGGTCACCATGCACCCGTCACGTCAGTAATTCATTTTTTTACAGTTTAATTGTAGATGTGGGTTGTGGGGATTACAGATGTAAAGGCTGGGAAGTTAATGACATTTTATGTGTTTTAATGTGTTTTTAATTAATATTTGTTTAATTGAAAAGTAATTATGTTAATTATGCAAATACATTTTTATTTTATGTTTGATGTGGGTTGTGAGTTGCATGGTGTTATAGGGTAGGAAGTAAATAGTCTAAATGTATATAATAATTAATGTTTGTGTTAATTTCTAAATAAAAATATTAATTTGTTTGAAAATAATATTTTTATTTTATTTAATATAATCGTAGTTATTTGTGATGTGTATTTAACAGAATTATTTTTTATTTTTGATTAAATATATATTTTTAACATATTTATATATTTTTTTAATTTACTTTAAAAAAAATATCTTTTGCTGATATATTTTGTTTGTTTTTAATTTTGAACTAACTGGAGTGAGAATAGTAAATGTTATCCCTCCGCAATCCAACACTTTTCCTATTGATGCATTGACCGGGGTGGTAATAGTACATTTTATCTCTCTGCTATCCAACACTTTCCCTACTGTTGCACTCACTGGAGTGGGAATGGAAATGTTTACCCCTCTGCTATCCAACACTTTCCCTACTGTTGCACTGACTTGAGTGGGACATTTAAGTTTAACGATTTTTAAATAGTTTAATGTTTTCATTTATAATAGAATTTTTTTAATAGATTGTGTTATTGGTATGTGTGTGTGTGTGTGTGTGTGTGTATAATATATATTTGTTACATTTTTATATAATTTTAAAATGATAAATACATTAAAATTATTAGTTTAATAATTGTTAAAGTAAAGATATATTATATGTGTTTAACTTAGATTTGTTAAAATGTATATTAAATCTAATTTATTTTTTTAATTAATTCTATTTTTAATATATCTAATATTTATTAAATATATATATATATAACAATATTTTGTACTTATAAATATAGCATGTCGATATTTTTTACATCTATATTTGACTCGAAAGGGTGGTATAGGGATATTTTAGTTAGCAACAAATGGGGAGGGTTTGTTCGTGGACCTTTTGTAAGAGACCCTGCGTCTATGGATATCTCTGGGACTTCAGGGCATTTCCCTAGTGGTCCAACACCTGGCGGGCTCTCTGAATGCCAGAGTGGAAAAACTCGGCCATCGATGCCAAGAGGATCACGAATGAGATGGACTGATCTAAATTAGAGGAGATTATGCAGCAGCTTCAGAATAAGGAACATTACAGACAAATCTTTGAAGACACCTCCCCTTCAATCCAAGACATAATCATAGAATTGATCCAAACAGATGTCGATAGTGTTTGGGTGTCCAAAAAGGAAGAGTTATTGATTAATTAGAACACCAGTGATATATGTATTGACCAAAATTCATAGAAAACCAGTGAATCTACTAGGACAACCAATAATATCATGGGTGAATTCGGTCCTCGAGCCAGCAGCGAAATATGTTGATTTTTTTTTAAAGCTTTTGATTAATCCAATTCGTAGTTATTTCAAAGATACAATAGATATCACCAACCAATCAGAGGATATTCTGCAGTCTCCAGTATCCGATGCGGGAAGCTTTGGGGGACGCGTTTCAGTCGAGTTGGGTCTCACAACTCATTTACGCGTTTCCTCCCATACCCTTGATTCCTCGGGTTCTGAGGAAGATTCGCGAAGACCGGACCCAAGTCCTATTGATCGCCCCGGATTGGCCAGAAGGGTGTGGTACCCAAATCTTCTCCACCTCTCCTCGTGCCCTCCGCTCAGTCTCCCTCTCAGGGCAGACCTCCTCCCGCAGTCGCTGGGGCAGGATCTACGCATTTCTGCAGCGTTAAAGGTTACCGTAACTAATATGAGACGTCTCTCATGTGACTGTTGAGAAAACTTGGGATTAAAAACAAACTTCGTGATGAAAATGACATTCAAATAAAGGATGAATAAATTTGGATTAACTTGTTGCATTATTGTCATGCACTCGTGATTGCTGTGCGCCTGGACATGGTGTGAGAGGTCGCACCATTTCTCCTGTTGTTTTTCACTATCACGTGGCCAGGGCAGACCACGATTCCGGGCTTGCACGCTAATAAATTCTACATTAGATGAAAACTCGTAAAAGGGATGGAACCGGTGTGCACTCGCCATTACTACGTTGAGCAGGATCTACACCCCCACCTCCAGAGCTTACACCTTCATGCCTGGAAATTGAACGGGTCAATCTGAATTCTTTCTCTCTCCCGCCTGATGTGGTGGATGTGATTCTTTCGGCCAGACGACACTCCACCAAGTCTATTTATTCCTATAGGTGGTCCAAATTTGTCTCATGGTGTGGAGAGAAGTCTATTGACCCCTTAAGGGCTCGTTTATCCAACATCCTTCAGTTTGCTCTTTCTTTAGCCCAGCTGGGTTTTGCCGTGGCTACTGTGAAGGGCTATTTATCGGCTTTGTCGGCGTTCCTTTGCTTTCCGGATCAGCCGTCCTTGTTTAAATCGCCTATTGTGTTACGATTCATTAAGGGCCTTACCAACAAATATCCGCCCACTCCATTTATTGTGCCTCAATGGGACTTAAATCTTGTCCTAACCTACTTGATGCGTTCAAAACCCCCATTCTTGACTATTCATGCTGATAGAATGGTTCTTAGGACCAGAGATGCTTTTCTGCCTAAGGTGGTAACTCCCTTCCATCTAGGGCAGTCCATTACCCTTCCTTCCTTCTGTCCTCCCACTCACCCTTCCAAGGAGGAGGAGCGGCTTCACCGCCTGGACCCTAAGAGGGCAGTGAGTTTTTACCTCGATAGGACTAAAGACTATTGTGTGGAGGACCAGCTCTTTGTGGGTTTTGCTGGCTGCAGGATAGGCAGAGCGGTGCACAGGCGCACCCTTTCAAGATGGATTATCTTGTGCATCAAGATCTATTACTATTACTATTACTCTTTGGCCGGTAAGGAACCTCCAGAGGGTATTAGAGCTCACTCTACTAGAGCAAAGTCTTCAACATATGCTTTGTCTAGAGGTGTTCCTGTAGAGGACATTTGTAGAGCGGCAATTTGGGCCTCCCTCCACACCTTTGCGAAGCATTACTGCTTAGATTCCGAGGTGAGGAGGGATGGTCACTTTGCGCCTTCTGTCCTACAGGACTTTTTGGTTTAGAAGGGTTGACACCCTCCTCCGGGAGTGGGGACTGCTGTGGGACTCTATTCACCAGGTGAGGAATCCACTGGCAGATGTATCAATCAGAAGAACAAGTCACTTACCTTCGGTAACGCTTTTTCTGGTGGATACAGTATAGGCCTGTGGATTCCTCACTGGCCCACCCGCCTCCCCATTGTCCACCCTTGTATACCTACAATGTTGATATTGTTTAATTGTACTTTCAATTGAAGTGTTTTTCTGAATTGTTTTTACACTGTGTGTATTGTTTCAAATCCTGTGTACTATGTATACTGTACATATTGGTGTCGGTCCATCCGTGTGCCTCGAAGGCATGGAAAAAAAGGCGGAACTGACGTCATCACGCCGACGACGCTCTGGTATGGCTCCAGTGACGTCAGCGGAGTCGCGAGCGAAGCTGGGCTTCTGTGACGTCGCCCTCGTCTTCGTGGAGAGCTACAAAAAAATTCCGAATGCTGCTGGCGCAGGGTATATTCACATGGTGAGGAATCCAGGAATCCACAGGCAGCTACTGTATCCACCAGAAAAAGAGTTACCGAAGGTAAGTAACTTGTTCTTCAATGCCCGTCCTCCCCCTCAGGAAATGTAATGCCTTGTTCCTCAATGCAGACCAGTGCTCTGGTTCGCTTGACGATAATGGGGGAACATTAGCCAAGATTATAGTATAAGGAGTTGCTTCGGTGGCAAGTGTAAATTAGTATGTGGGCCACTTGAAGTTCTTTGATCAGACAGCCTACCTTCCATGATACTTGGGGTCTGAGGTCTCTGGGTTCTCTCGGTATATAGGTGGGTGCCATTTTAATCATGTGTATCCTGGGAATTCCGGGAGTTCGTGGGCATTATATCTTTAACCCCGGAAGAATTCCCATCACAATTTGATGCTAAGCCCGCTGCAATTGTACATTGTAGTTCATTCTGGTTATTCTGGTTATTACTTCTAGCACAAGATTTAGCACAAGATTTATTTTTGTCTATGATCCTATTCTTAACAATGCCGTCTACCCCGTTGGATACTGCCTCATTTTGATTACAGCTTACCACAGGTTTTTCTAAGTTCGATAACCTAACCTCAATGTTATTTAGCCTTTGAAACAGTGGATCTAAAAGGGTAGCAACCATCATTTCCAATTTTGCCCAGAAGTCAACCTCTGTTGGAAAACCCCTCCCTCCGAGACTATTTCAGCGCAGGATTGAGCATATGCCTGATTATGTTCTATATGTTCATTAGGTTTATTGGGTTTATTCCTACCCCCTAAAGGCTTGGGCAGATGAGAGTTGTGTTTATTCCCAGTTTGTCCCTTTCCTTTTTGGAGGTGGTGTAAGACTATTCGCATAATTAGTTTTAGCTTTGGCTTTTTGGCCCCGTGTCACAACGTTTAGCCGTGTCGTAATTTTAGGATTATCAGGATTATCTAGTTCAGCACATGTATCGGGAACCTTAATAATTTCAATCGTTTCAAGGTCCAAAGTTTTCAGTGTGTTGTTTTGGGATACATTGGCTTCCAAGTTCTTCTGGGAGACTGGGGCAATAGCAACAGAGTTTCTGGGTGCAGTTCGGTTATCAGTAGTTTGCGGCTCCAAGGATAGTCTTCGCTCTGTGAGTTCTATTTCGTGAATGAGCGCTGACTCAGCCCTCAGCAGAAATGCATCTAGAGTCCCGACTACTCCCTGGTCGTTTCTAGACTTAGGCTTACTCATTATGTCCTCCCTTGAAGCAGAGGCAAAAACCAGGCTATAGAAGGGCAGTATTGATAAGACAGTACCTTAATAAGTAAGTGTTCATCCACTCGTTTTACTCAACTCAAGGACCATTGGCAAATGACAGAATCATGGCCCTGCCTCCTTCAATCTCTGACGGGAATGATGCGGGAATAACGATACCTGGGCGCTGCAGTCCTCCCCCGGGGATGAAGATGAAGGCTGATAGAATTAAAAGGCTCTCCGGTACCTTATACGCGGGACGTGGGAGTTACGCTGCTCTGCCCGTGATGTCTGCCTGGGCGCTGCAGTCCCCCTCCCATGCCCTTCCCTTCCCCCCCCCCCCCCCCTCCCCCCGTGGTGAAGGCTGGTAGAGCTGAAGGGTTTTCCAAGGGAAAGAAACAATCAGGCTGTTTTTGGCTTGTGGTTGTGTGAGGCTCCAATGCTCTCAGGCGGCTTTCTATCTATGAATGGGCTTGAATGCTGGCCATATTTTCCACAAACCCTCTGTTAGCACCCCTGGTGCACTGCTGGTCCTACATGCGGCCTGGCCAGAAAACAGCCTGCACCACACAGTCAATTAGCACAGTCAATTAGACAGATCGGCAAGGCACTACCAGACTCGCAGGGCAACAATGAGGGTTACCAGATATTGCAGCGTGGAGTGCCTCCTGGCAGAGCCCACAGAACTGTAGAACTGTAGACCTCAGACAAGGGATTGCGCACTGGTACAAAGAAAGTGTATCATGGGCATGCATTTAATACAAGCCGGTACCCAGGGCTCAGGTACAGCGTCGGCAGTAAAAAGAGAGTCAACAATGCATCTCAAAGTCAGCCACAAAGTTCATTTGTGCTCAAATTGTCCCAAAGTGCAGTTGAAATGCCTGTGAGAGAGCGCAAACTGACCTAAATGTATGAGTGCATCACACTTACCTGTAGTAAGCACAAATCATGAGGAGAAATGCCATGAGTGCTAATAGTATCTGCAATTATATTCTGAATGTATAGCTAATGTAGAGATTTAAGTAGAAGTGGAACTAATACAGAAATGTGTGACACTATATGATTTTATTAGATGTGATTATTCCTGAATCCATGTCGTGTAGCTGTTAAAATGTAAGATGGCATGTGGTTAAACGCAGAATGTGGTAGGCCTCAGGGCCAGTGCTAGAAGGGAAGGGGAAGGTGTTTCTTTTCACGACATAGATTGTACTAATGTTTTGGTCATTGCATTAATGGGCCATGATTTATAGATGTGTTTACTGAATAATAGAATAAGAGTATTAACATGCTTTAATTAATGAAGAAGTTGAATGCTATAATCATTATGAGAAATATTGTAGGCCTGAAATGTTTTAACGTTGGTTTACACGTACATGTCTGGGCCAAGAAATGTTGCGAACCTTTTTGGAAGTCTATGAGAGTTGGGATCTTGGCTGCAGATGTCTGTCTGCAAGAGAAAAGGGGGAATCCAATTATAAATAAAATGAATAGAGGTCTGTTCAGGAGACGGCCCAGACATGGAGGAGGGTTCCGGAATGTTTAAGGGGTATCAGCGGGCCGGAGAAGAGTCTGAGAAGCAAGGTCAACTCCAACGTATGAGGCCCAATACAAAGCAGCATGGAAAAAGCCAGAAGCTACACCACGTGAGGGGCGTCTCACGAGGGGCGTCTCAAATGTTGTTGACTGTTTTGTATTAGGGACAGCACCCCTGGGTGGAGTTAGAGCAGATACCTGAGGACCCTTTAGAGAGCGGATGGGTAGGCAGAGAGGGGTCATGACTGGAGAACTATAGGTTTTCACCAAGAGACTAAGAGTGAGTGACTTCCCTTGGGGGTCATTCACTGCTGACACCTTTGTTAGGTTGGGATTTGGTTAAGTAGGGATACCATCTAGAGCAGGGTAGGGACAGCCTAACCTGTGCGTTTTTCCTCCAACTTAAATGAAGGAGAGATCTCAATATGCGTCAATGCTGATAGCTTTATTATTCTTAGAACTTGTGTTAGTAATTTCCGTTGCTCGTCTGAGGGCTTTCAGAGAGCACATGTATGTAGTTGGACCTGTGTATCTCGTGAATCTCATTCTGAGATGCCTGTATTTGCAGCTTATCCTAAGCTTACAATAAACTTTTGAAAGCTAGAAGTTGTTTGTGATCTTTGGGAGCGGAGTCCTTTATTGGGTGCGCTAGCTTGGTAAGAGATGCACTTTCTTCCTCAAAGACAGGCAACAAAGGTTCAGTCGACCAGATCGAGGTTTGGATCAATAGTGATAAGGTATCGATCAAAATCTCGCCCTTCCAGTTGGTAGCTATAGAGGATGGTTGCCTTCTTGAGGACGGTGACCTAGGCCAGGTTAGCTTACCCCAAGGCCCCTAGAAATCGATGATCGGAAGAACCGCCCGCTGAAGAAGATCCGGATGACGTGAGACAGAAAAAGCAGCAGTATCGGTCGAGAGTGAGTATAAAGGGTTATGCGTGTTAGATTGCGGTGTTTTGTATTGTATCTATGTTGTAATGTCTGGCGGAGTTGAATGTCTGTAGAGTGACTGTGGAACAGGTTGTGAGCGCGCGCAACCGGTGGAAATCTTAAGTTCAAGGAGAGCTTAAGTGGTTCGGGTGTATCGGACACCCAGAGTAATTGTCAACTGGAGTGAAGGGGGTCATGAGGTACCATTGATCACCCGAAAGACCGAGATAGGGGGAACGTAAGAGTGAGTGCGTGAGTAACGGACGCTGGTCGGAGGTTACTGTGTGTGTAAGCAACCTATCAGAGAGACGATAGACATTTCGTCAGTTGTGTTGACAATTACATATAGACTGTGGACGTACAGTCGAGGGAAGTGACCGCTTGGTCGGAAGTAGTCATTTTTCGGTGTATGAATGGGACGCATGCATGACCGGGAGACGAGTTGAGAAAGGAGGGGTGCTGCTGCGAAGCGGAGAAAAGTGACGTCAGGAAGTGTCGCGACGTGATTGGCCGACAGGAGAAAGACCGCGCTGTGATAGGCCAGCTAGCAAAGACGTCAGAAAGTGTCGCGACGTGATTGGCCGACCGGAGAAAGACCGCGCTGCGATAGGCCAAGTTAGCAAAGCCGCGTTAGGATTGGTGGATTGTCATCAGGAAGTAAACAGAGTAGCGAGGCTGGATATTGTGCGCATAATTATGAAGTGTTTTAAATGGCTGAGAGCGGTGTTTAAAAAAGAGAAGCGGGGATCGGAAGAAGGGGAAGAAGCCCCGCCGGAGGGTACGCCGGCTCGTTACATGGCAGTGAATGTTGGGTTGCATACGATCCTTTGGATATCAGAGTGGAGTAAGATTACGGAAGGAAATGAGGAACTGACGTTCCCGAAGTACGGGACGTTCAGATTAGAGGTGTTACATCGATTAAAATCAGTCATGACCTCAATGAGACCCTTGCCTAGACCGACCCAGTTTGAAGCTCTTGATGCATGGATTAGGGCAGCGCATGAAAAGAATATGAACAGACGACAAGAAAGGGTGAAACGATCGGTAAGGGCAGTGCAGGATGCCAGGTGGGATGCGGATGCTAAAAGATGGAGAGTGCATAACATGGAAGTAAATAAACTGTACCCGGTGTTAGAGGTGCCCGGAAATAAAAGCCCCCTAGAAGAAGATGATGAGAGCGAAACAGAGGACAGCCTGATAAACAGATTATTGACAGACAGGCCACCCCCGTATAATAGAGCAGGGGGGGAGGTCGAGCATAGTGAAAGAGAAAAGGGGGGCAATGCAGGGGAGCATGGACCGCTTCCCAGTTCAGAGTGGGATCCTGAGGCAAAGAAAGAGCTGTCCCAGCCTAGTCAGGTGCAACAGGTAGTCGGGAGGTTTGTGGTACAAAGAGCGCCGGAAACGGAGAGCGCCACATCCTACGCATTACCAGATGCACTACAGGTACCTGTTACCATAGGTCCTATAATATCGATATATGACCAAGAAAGAGCAAGAGGGGAAGAACGGGTACGGAAGGACAGAGAAAGAGCAGGGACGGCAAGGAGGAACGATACGATTAATTCCCCAAGTCAGATGCCGATACCAAGAGAGTGGAGCACCCCGATGCACACAGCAGGGGATCCAGGAGGGGACCCTGGGGGCCCTAGATGGCCAGTGGATCTGAGGGGATCTGGACGAAAATCCTTTCAAGAGCTAAATGAGTACATGAAGAAGTGGGATGAGGCAGTGGAGGCTCACAAGAGCATCATAGCTGCAGAAGCTGAAAGGGAAAGTCAGGACAGCAGAGCTCGGACTCACTGCGGGGCTGGGGAGAGCAACCCGGAGTGGGACGGGAGAGAGAGAGATAGTAGGGGAGTCACCCATTGGGCCCGGAGTGGGGATAGAACAGACCTGGAAAACGGGGGCCCCGGGAGTGGAGGGGTGGCGCGCCCAATACTCAGTGAAGGGGAGAGGAGAGCGCAAGAGTACAGAAACAGCTTTAAGTGTCCACACTGTGTGCCCGGCACCAGAGAACTGAATGGGAGTTGTGAGAGGTCGCATCATAGTCCCTGTGATGACGGAAATGAGCGCAGCCCAGGGAATATGGGGAACCAGGAAGGATCGTATCGGATACTGAGCGATACTAGGCAAAGGGAGAGTAGCGACCAGAGGGAAAATAACAGAGAGGCGTACGGTGAAAGGAGAGAAGAAGAAGAGAGTGGGCAGAGCAAGAGTGGGGGTAACAGGCCCGTGTTCCATCACCTTCCAAGATCGGATGGCCGAGCATGGGACCTGGAGAGATGGGAGCAAGGGAGAGCACTCATTAACTCTCCCGAGCCCAAACGTAGAGCTCGGAGTTGGGATGGTAGGGAGACCAGTGAGCCCCCTTCGAAAGACATATTGCGAGCTGAGATAAAAGCTAAGAGACTCGATGTCGCCAGCTTAAGGTCAGACCTGGATGACATGATAGATGGTACCCTGCCTTTAGAAAGAATAGAAATGTATGAGCAGGATGAAATACTGTATATGGCAAAGGACATCACTCGAAAAGCGAGAGCAATCCATGAGAAGTTAGTCGAACTAGCAGGCAAATATATGGTGGACCTGTCAAGAACCAAAGCATTACAGGGTAACCACAGGCTACATTACACAGATCGAGACCTAGATGAGAGGAGAACGATTGGGCTGAAAACGCACATAAGGGAACTGATCACTGGAATAAGGACATGGAGGGCACTAGATAAGTGGGAAGAGAGGTGGTCCAAGAAAGGGACCGTCAGGAGAAGCACGCTTGGTATGACACCAGGAAGGCTGCAGGGAATAGAAGCATACCCTTTGCGTGAAGTTGCCAATGGGAACTATGTGCATGTCCCTTGGAGTAGGGGAGATTTAGCTGCTTTTACCACCTCCTTCCCCAAATTGCGGGAAAACCCAGTGGAGTGGTACAAGCAAGTCGAGAGATTTGTAAAAATCTCAAAGGTCCTATGGATAGATCTGAACACGCTGTTCGACATTGTAGTACCAGGAGATCTGTGGACAGCATGCAAGGTTAGCGCTGAGTGGCCCACAACGGAGCCGGAGAGAGATGCTAAGACTAATGGGCCGTCCGAGATTGTGATGGCAAAATTCGAGAGAGTGATGACTTGGCTGAAAGAGAAAGTGCCAATGCAAGACATAGATTGGGTCAGAATAGACCGAACCAGACAGGAACCCAAAGAGACCGTCCACGAATATTACGAGAGATTGCTGAAGGCGTTTAAACAGTATAGCGGCCTGGATGTAATGGATCCAAAAGACATAGGGCAATTCGTGTCCAAGTTCGTCCTGGGACTGAGACCGGATATTAGTTTAATGATTCAGCAACACTCGATTTGTTGGCAAAATAAACCCCTAGACGAAATACTGAGGTATGCCAGGTACTGCTGTGATGAGATAGACTCCAAGGCTAAGAAACTAAAAGAAAAGTTGATGGTGGTACAGATGCAGGCAGCAGGAAAGGGGGGACAGCAGCAACAGCAGCAAGGAATAGGTACAGGAGGAAAGAAGCAGTACAGTCAGAACAAGGGCAATGAGGAGAGTTCCACCTTTAGACCCAGATTAGACATAGCTGCCTTGAAGAAAACGACTAGGTGCCACCAGTGTAACGAGGTGGGGCATTGGAAACGCGAGTGTCCCTACAATGTAGAGATAGGAGAACAAGAGATAGAGGAGGAAGAGGTCCAGAGCGCGCCTACAAGAGGGGTGACGCCATACCAGGGAAAGGTGCTCAAAGGGGGGGGGGCTCCTCCCCGAGCCCAGTTCCCGCAACCTCCTCGAGTAGGGACTATGGGTAAGACCTATAGACAGATGCCCCTGTTTGTAGAAGGAGAAGAGTGCTATTATGTGGACCCATTAACCGGACAGAGAGTGGAAAGAGAAGACTGCACCCTCGGGGCAGCCTTGGAGGTGGACCAGAGGGGACCCTATGTCGAAGCAGAAGTAGCAGGGTGCCCCACGACATTTCTGGTGGACACAGGAGCCACTAGGTCCACGATCAGATCAGCTGCAGTTCCAGACCTGCCCATGTCTGGAGAGACCATACAAGTGGTGGGGGTCGCAAACAGGAGAATAACCAGCCAATTGACAGAACCGGTACAGGTGAAAATAGGGAAGTACAGCGATGAGCACCAGTTTGTGGTTTGCGATTCAAGTCCTGTGTGTCTGCTAGGGAGAGACCTGTTGTGTAAATTGAATTGTACTATATACTGTACACCTCAGGGAGTGGAGGTATTGACCAATGATGATGACGCAGACTTCAAAGTTGCAAACTCAAGAATATGCGTGGAGCTGTACCCTACTTTGACAGTAGATGAGCTCCCCTGGGACTTGAGAGAGACAGTGGCACCAGAAGTATGGGATTTCACTGGGGAAGAGATAGGATTGGTCAAAGGGGTGGACCCAGTGAAAATTGTAGTGAAACCGCATGCTGAGTTCCCAAGAACACCCCAATATAAATTGACTCCAGAAACGATTGCAGGCATAAAACCCGTGATCGAGTCCATGATTAAACAGGGAATACTGAAAGAAATCGTGGGTAGTCCATGCAACTCCCCGATTATGGGTCTGCAGAAACCAAATGGGAAATTTCGGATAGTGCAGGACCTCCGAAAGATTAATAACATAGTCGTTTCGTGTTGTCCAGTGGTGCCGAATCCATCAGTGATACTGTTTCAGATTCCATTCCAAGCTGAGTGGTTCACTGTGATCGATCTTTGTCAGGCTTTCTTTTCGATCCCTCTGGACGAAGAAAGCCATTTTCTTTTCGCATTTAAGCTGGAAGGTCGCGTCCTAACATGGTGTCGCATTCCTCAGGGGTATACAGAGAGCCCATCGATCTTTAACCAGCTCTTGAAGAAAAATCTTGAAAGTCTAGTGCTGCCCCAGAAGTCAGTTCTGGTCCAGTACATAGACGACCTCCTCGTGGCGTCAGAAACAGAAGAAGCTTGCAGGGAGGACTCCATTGCTTTGTTAAATCACCTAGCTGCCAATGGGCACAAGGTGTCCCCGGGAAAATTGCAGTACTGCCTGACAGAAGTGCAGTACTTGGGACACAGAATAGAGAAAGGCAAACGAAAGGTGTCACCAGACAGGATAGAGGCGATCATGAAAATGAATGCGCCTAAGACACAGAGAGAGGTCAGGATGTTCCTAGGGATGGTGGGTTATTGCCGACAGTGGATCGCGAACTTTTCACTGAAAGCAAAGCCCTTGCAAAAACTGACGCACAAGGAGGTGAGCGATCCGGTACCATGGGACAAAGACTGTTTGATGGCATTCCTACAGCTGCGAGAGGACCTGTGTCGTGCTCCGGCATTGGGAATGCCTGATTACAATAAACCATTTTTGCTTTACTGTTGTGAGAGAGAAGGTTGCGCGTTGTCTGTGTTAGTCCAAATCCATGGGAATGCCCGCAGACCAGTTGCTTATTTCTCGGCTACTTTAGACCCAGTAGCCGCAGCGTTGCCCGGATGTCTCAAATCCGTTGCTGCAACGGGTGTCAGCATTGAAAGATGTGAAAATATCGTCATGGGGCACCCGTTAGAGGTGTGCGTGCCCCATTCTGTTGAACTGTTGATGACCAGGACCAAAACACAGCATCTGACCAACAGCAGGCTCACGCGCTATGAGCAAGTTATTCTTGCTGCAGAGAATGTGACCCTCAGGAGATGCTCTGTTTTGAACCCTGCCACCTTGATGCCACTCCCAAATGATATCGAGGATGATGATGAATGTACAGACCATGACTGCCTCGATGTGACTGAACTATGCACCAAACCCAGACCCGACATCGTAGATGAGCCACTGACCGACCCAGACGAAATTTTCTTTGTCGATGGCTCATGTGTAAGAGACGAAGTTGGGCAGTTGAGAGCAGCTTATGCTGTTTGTACAATTACTGGAGTTGTGGAAGCTGGGTGCCTGGAAGGAGTACACTCCGCTCAGGTAGCCGAGATTATTGCCTTGACACGTGCTTGCTTGGCAAGCAATCAAATTCGAGTCACCATATACACCGACAGCCAATATGGTTATGGGGTGGTTCATGATTACGGGCAGTTATGGTCTCAAAGAGGGTTCATGACCTCTTCAGGCTCTCCCATTCGCAATGGAGAGTTTGTGCGCCTGTTGTTAGAGGCGTTGCAATGCCCAGCAGGTATCGCAGTTGTAAAGTGCACCGCACATACCAGAAATGAGGACTTCGTTTCGAAAGGCAATAGATATGCTGATGAAGTTGCGCGGTATTGCGCGGAGCAAGGGTACTCTTTCACAGAGGTGGAAGTGGGTGGAATAAATGTAAGGACTGAATTAGCCATGATATTGGAAACTGTTGATACTTGGGATGAACTGTCAAACATGCAAGAAAATGCTCCTGATTTTGAAAAAGAAACATGGGAAAAGGCAGGATGTGTAATGGGTGAGTCCCATTTTTGGGTCTCAGCGGACGGCAGAGCAGTGTTGCCCAATGAGATGGTGAGTCCAATGGCCAGACTCATACATGGTCCCGTACACTTAGGGAGAGATGCTATGCTGAGAGTGTTTAGACAGACCTGGTACAATCCTAAGTTTAGAATAGCAGCAGAAGCAGTGTGTCAGCGTTGTGTGACCTGTCAGCAGCTGAACGTAGGAAAAAGAACACCAGTTGCACTGAGTCACATAGGAAGGTCTGGAGGTCCATTCAATCGAATGCAGATAGATTTCATTGAAATGCCGAGGTGCAACCGCCTCCGCTATGTCCTGGTGGTTGTTTGTGTATTCTCCAGATGGGTTGAGGCATACCCTACACGTAGGTGCGACACCCTCACAGTGGCCAAGTTACTGCTTAGGGAACTCATTCCGCGCTTCGGGGTGCCGGCCTTTTTGGAATCAGATAGGGGAACGCATTTCAACAGCGAGCTTGTGAAGATGATTTGTGCGGCTCTGAACATAGATCAGAAATTGCATTGCAGTTACCGACCAGAAGCCTCAGGAATTGTGGAGCAGATCAATGGCACGATCAAGGCCAGAATTGCAAAAGTGTGTTCCTCAACGACCCTGAGTTGGCCTGACGCCCTGCCATTGGTCCTCATGAGCCTTCGTAGTACCCCAGACAGAAGAACGGGGTTGTCACCACATGAGGTGTTAATGGGGAGAGCAATGAGGCTGCCATCTGTCCCAACTACTGCACTGTTAAATATCACAGATGATATGATCCTGGACTATTGTAAGGGGCTGTCTGACGCCATTCGTTCTGTGTCCCTTCAGGTGCAGGCTGCCGAGGTTCCATCGTGCCAGGGCCCGTGCCATGACCTGTACCCTGGGGACTGGGTCCTGGTGAAAAAACATGTGAGAAGAAGCTGCCTGGATGTTCGTTGGCGTGGGCCCTTCCAGATCATCCTGATCACGAACACGGCTGTGAAGGTGGGAGGCCTGCCCAATTGGATCCACGCGTCACATACGCGAAGGGTTCCAGCACCTCTGGAAGAAACAGCTCCTCTCTCGGATAGACGTCCAACAGAGGACCGAGAAGCCATAGAGGGGGCTAGCCAAGCTGTAGAGGTGCCAGCGGAAGCAGGGAACGAGTCTGACCAAGCTGAGGACGGTCAGTACAACAGCGAAACAGACGACGCTACAGAAGGAGAAAGTAGCTGGGAGTACGAGTCAGACACTGACAGGTCTGACAGAGAGCGAGAACAGACAAGAAGGAGAAGGAGTAGAAGGGCACGTGGAGAAGCTAATTGGCCGCAAAGAAGGAGCTCTAGCTTGAGGTCAACTCCAGAGATAACCCTTCCTCCGATATCAGAAGACTCAGACCCGGAAGAAGGTGTTCAGGGCGCTGAAGCACCGGACCGAAGAAGGTCAAGAAGAGTGCGTGTGCCTAGCAGAAGATACTCCACCCCTGAGTGGACATATCTGGCGACAAATGTCTGTGAAACAGGAGACAGGGAGGATCCGAGCGGTGGTGGTGTCCAGTTCTGAGCCCATCGTCACCGTGGAAATACGACTGTTGGTACCCGGAGTCGAACAAGAAGGGTCACTAACATTCATGCTCCCCAGACCTCCCCGCCTCAGCAAGTTAAAACATATGTTTCTCTCAGAATTGCAATTCCCCGACTTTGGTACAACGATAACAGCCCATGAAGAGCACAATCTTCGTTTGGAAATACTGAACTTTGCTATCGAAGCTGCAGGCACAAACCTGATAGTAGATGCTTAAAGGACTTTGTAAATAAAGCGAGCAGAAAAAGAAGATTACCTAGCGCCCAGGAAGCAGAGAATATTAGGGAACTTCCCTTGAGTTGATGGAGAAGGGCTAGGGTTGTCTTTATTGAACTGTTAAAGGACTTTTGCGAAGAAGGTTGTCAGCTTCCAGTTGTGTGGATTCTAAAGACAAAAGGATTAAAAAGAGACTGTAAAGGAACGAGAAGAAAAGAACTTTTTGCTAAGATAAGAGAGAGCCATATTGTCTGACGAAATGGAAGCCGGCACCCAGAACCGCAGAGCTAAATGTATAATAGGTACACTAATAGTAGGAGTGATAATATTGATAGCTTTAGTGGTAACAATTTCTTATGTAAAGGGACATGAGGAAGAGGCGAAGGTAACTGATGTGAAATCTGTAGAAACGCTTACACCCACTGTTGCTGGTGAGAAAAGGGAAAACACTCAAGAGAAAGCGTTATTAGCTGCAGAAGCCCGCAGGTTACACGTAGATGAGTCCCAAGGAGACTTTAGGTCAAATGCTTATGCTAAACTCTTATATGAATACGTGGATGCCATGGAGGTTAAGGACTGTTACGTCTGCATGCAGTTGCCGGCGTCTGTAGATGAAGGCATTAGATATCATCACCTCCCGCTGACATATGGCATTACATGTAGCTTATTGCTTAGTATATTTTATGAGAGAGATAGTTTTGAATACTATTTCTCCAACTATGATTCAGTGTTGCCAGAAGTCCCAAATTATAAGCAGATGAACAAATGGGACTACTGGAAGAGTGAAGACAGATTGGCCAAGTTCTTCATTCCTTGGATTACCTTAGATACTTCACATGCCCGTAGAAATAACCTGACATGCAAGGTGTCAGAAGTCGAGAAGAAGTTCATAGGGCAGGTGGATGATCGTTACAGGAGACAAAAGATTTTGAAAAAATCAGGACAATGGAAAACAGATTGGACCGAGGAAGAGAAGGCACACAAGAGAAAGGGTAGTAGTGGTCCAATAGCTTTAGATAAGACGCAGAGAGGAAAGCTATGTCTTCACCGAGCCAAAACGTATTATGAAAATGTATACGTGGGAGAAGTCGACTGTGAACATGCTTTCAATATAGAGTACTATACTAAAGATTTCCTGAAGGGAATGCAAGTGATTCCAAATGTGTATTTTGTATGTGGAAGAAATGCCTACGTGAGACTACCTGACAACTGGTATGGATCATGTTACCTAGCAATTGTCTTCCCCAAAATATATCATGCACAAGACTTAGAGATCATTGAGGGCAAGACATCATCGAGGGGAAGGAGAGATGTAGGAGATGCAGAAATGGTTGGAGATGTCTTTGGAGCTATGTTCCCTCTTTTGGGACTAATCCTTAATGATGTTAAAATTAGACGACTGGCAACAGTCGTCGACAGGTTGTCTGCCAGCACTGCTCAGTCCTTAATGCTGGTAGAAGGAGAGATGCAATCGATAAGGGCTATGGTTCTTCAGAACCGTCTTGCGTTAGACGTCCTACTAGCAAAAGAGGGCGGAGTCTGTAAGGCTTTGAAGGTCCAGGAATGTTGTACTTACATTCCAGACAATTCAAAGCCCCTTGGGAAAGTTATTAGGAACATAACTGATATTCACAAGGAGATCGAAGACTTGAGTAGAGAAAATGTCTGGGAAAAGGTGGGCCACGGAATGAGTGAAGTTGGAGGGTGGATTTCCACCCTAGGCAAAAGCTTTGTGTGGTATATACTAAAACCTATCATCATAATATTGATCTGTGGGATCATATTGTGGGGATTGGTGAGGGTATTCAAATGGTACAGAGCAAAAAGGTCAGAAAGGGCCCAAAGAGAGCAGCTGCAGAGATTGGCTGCCATACAAGATAATCAGTACAGGAGTCTGAGGGCTCTGGAAGCGCAGAGACAAGTTATGCTAGCAATAACTGCAGTTTAAATGTTAGTGATGACCCCGAGAGGTCATCAAAGGGGGGAACTGAGAGAGCGCAAACTGACCTAAATGTATGAGTGCATCACACTTACCTGTAGTAAGCACAAATCATGAGGAGAAATGCCATGAGTGCTAATAGTATCTGCAATTATATTCTGAATGTATAGCTAATGTAGAGATTTAAGTAGAAGTGGAACTAATACAGAAATGTGTGACACTATATGATTTTATTAGATGTGATTATTCCTGAATCCATGTCGTGTAGCTGTTAAAATGTAAGATGGCATGTGGTTAAACGCAGAATGTGGTAGGCCTCAGGGCCAGTGCTAGAAGGGAAGGGGAAGGTGTTTCTTTTCACGACATAGATTGTACTAATGTTTTGGTCATTGCATTAATGGGCCATGATTTATAGATGTGTTTACTGAATAATAGAATAAGAGTATTAACATGCTTTAATTAATGAAGAAGTTGAATGCTATAATCATTATGAGAAATATTGTAGGCCTGAAATGTTTTAACGTTGGTTTACACGTACATGTCTGGGCCAAGAAATGTTGCGAACCTTTTTGGAAGTCTATGAGAGTTGGGATCTTGGCTGCAGATGTCTGTCTGCAAGAGAAAAGGGGGAATCCAATTATAAATAAAATGAATAGAGGTCTGTTCAGGAGACGGCCCAGACATGGAGGAGGGTTCCGGAATGTTTAAGGGGTATCAGCGGGCCGGAGAAGAGTCTGAGAAGCAAGGTCAACTCCAACGTATGAGGCCCAATACAAAGCAGCATGGAAAAAGCCAGAAGCTACACCACGTGAGGGGCGTCTCACGAGGGGCGTCTCAAATGTTGTTGACTGTTTTGTATTAGGGACAGCACCCCTGGGTGGAGTTAGAGCAGATACCTGAGGACCCTTTAGAGAGCGGATGGGTAGGCAGAGAGGGGTCATGACTGGAGAACTATAGGTTTTCACCAAGAGACTAAGAGTGAGTGACTTCCCTTGGGGGTCATTCACTGCTGACACCTTTGTTAGGTTGGGATTTGGTTAAGTAGGGATACCATCTAGAGCAGGGTAGGGACAGCCTAACCTGTGCGTTTTTCCTCCAACTTAAATGAAGGAGAGATCTCAATATGCGTCAATGCTGATAGCTTTATTATTCTTAGAACTTGTGTTAGTAATTTCCGTTGCTCGTCTGAGGGCTTTCAGAGAGCACATGTATGTAGTTGGACCTGTGTATCTCGTGAATCTCATTCTGAGATGCCTGTATTTGCAGCTTATCCTAAGCTTACAATAAACTTTTGAAAGCTAGAAGTTGTTTGTGATCTTTGGGAGCGGAGTCCTTTATTGGGTGCGCTAGCTTGGTAAGAGATGCACTTTCTTCCTCAAAGACAGGCAACAAAGGTTCAGTCGACCAGATCGAGGTTTGGATCAATAGTGATAAGGTATCGATCAAAATCTCGCCCTTCCACCTGGTATGGGCCGTGACACACACGCGGGCTCTGTTCCTGGAGAGGTCTCGGTCTCTCCCCCCTCAAGCCGCGCCGCAGCAGTCCTCAGCACCGCGGGGCTAAACGGGAGAGGTCCTGGTCTCCGCCTCCACAGGCCGTGCCTTCCGGCAACAGACCCTCGCGGCAGCTCACAGCAACCCCGGGGGGCTAGACAAACCTCCACCGTGCTCCGACGATCTCCGCCACGTCCCACTCGTGCACCAGGGCAGATTCAGGGGGTAAAACTCCCCAGCTGCATCAGATCCCGGTCGGGTGCTGCACTAGGACGCGGTCACCATGCACCCGTCACGTCAGTAATTCATTTTTTTACAGTTTAATTGTAGATGTGGGTTGTGGGGATTACAGATGTAAAGGCTGGGAAGTTAATGACATTTTATGTGTTTTAATGTGTTTTTAATTAATATTTGTTTAATTGAAAAGTAATTATGTTAATTATGCAAATACATTTTTATTTTATGTTTGATGTGGGTTGTGAGTTGCATGGTGTTATAGGGTAGGAAGTAAATAGTCTAAATGTATATAATAATTAATGTTTGTGTTAATTTCTAAATAAAAATATTAATTTGTTTAAAAATAATATTTTTATTTTATTTAATATAATCGTAGTTATTTGTGATGTGTATTTAACAGAATTATTTTTTATTTTTGATTAAATATATATTTTTAACATATTTATATATTTTTTTAATTTACTTTAAAAAAAATATCTTTTGCTGATATATTTTGTTTGTTTTTAATTTTGAACTAACTGGAGTGAGAATAGTAAATGTTATCCCTCCGCAATCCAACACTTTTCCTATTGATGCATTGACCGGGGTGGTAATAGTACATTTTATCTCTCTGCTATCCAACACTTTCCCTACTGTTGCACTCACTGGAGTGGGAATGGAAATGTTTACCCCTCTGCTATCCAACACTTTCCCTACTGTTGCACTGACTTGAGTGGGACATTTAAGTTTAAAGATTTTTAAATAGTTTAATGTTTTCATTTATAATAGAATTTTTTTAATAGATTGTGTTATTGGTATGTGTGTGTGTGTGTGTGTGTGTGTGTGTGTATAATATATATTTGTTACATTTTTATATAATTTTAAAATGATAAATACATTAAAATTATTAGTTTAATAATTGTTAAAGTAAAGATATATTATATGTGTTTAACTTAGATTTGTTAAAATGTATATTAAATCTAATTTATTTTTTTAATTAATTCTATTTTTAATATATCTAATATTTATTAAATATATATATATATATAACAATATTTTGTACTTATAAATATAGCATGTCGATATTTTTTACATCTATATTTGACTCGAAAGTGTGGTATAGGGATATTTTAGTTAGCAACAAATGGGGAGGGTTTGTTCGTGGACCTTTTGTAAGAGACCCTGCGTCTATGGATATCTCTGGGACTTCAGGGCATTTCCCTAGTGGTCCAACACCTGGCGGGCTCTCTGAATGCCAGAGTGGAAAAACTCGGCCATCGATGCCAAGAGGATCACGAATGAGATGGACTGATCTAAATTAGAGGAGATTATGCAGCAGCTTCAGAATAAGGAACATTACAGACAAATCTTTGAAGACACCTCCCCTTCAATCCAAGACATAATCATAGAATTGATCCAAACAGATGTCGATAGTGTTTGGGTGTCCAAAAAGGAAGAGTTATTGATTAATTAGAACACCAGTGATATATGTATTGACCAAAATTCATAGAAAACCAGTGAATCTACTAGGACAACCAATAATATCATGGGTGAATTCGGTCCTCGAGCCAGCAGCGAAATATGTTGATTTTTTTTTAAAGCTTTTGATTAATCCAATTCGTAGTTATTTCAAAGATACAATAGATATCACCAACCAATCAGAGGATATTAAAATTGATGAAGCAGAGTATGTATTAGTCATACTTGACACTGTGAGTGTATACACAAACATACCCCAAGAATATCCTCTTGGACTACTTCCTGGAAAAAAGAGAAAGGCTACATGAAGTCCCTATGGAATTAATTTTGAGTTTGGTTGAGGTTTGTTTCAGAAATTTAGTTTTAACCAACACTTACTTACAAATGAAGGGCTCAGCAATGGGTTTCCCTTTCGCACCAGAAATGGCCATAATGTTTATGGTGATGTATGAGGAGAAATGGATCGCAAGCGAGCACCCTTTCAACCATCGTATTTGTTTATGGAACTGATAAATCAATGATGTTTCATGATATGGAAAGCTCCTATTGAAGAATTGTTGAGTTTTCAACAGTCTCAATTTTAAAAGCCCAGATCCAATTCTCTATGACCAATAATAAAATAGAAATAAACTTTTTGGATCTGACAATTAAACATGAAGGAGGAAGAATACATACATTATATACAAATATCTGAAAGAAACATGTTAGTGTTAGATTTCTTACCTTAGAATTACCCCCAGGCATCAGACTGGATCCAGAAAGTTTTCTTCAGCAGTACCCCTGCGCGTCGGTAAGCGTCTGTGGCTCCACGTCCGTCGTGATCGCCGGAATGACATCGCTGGAGTACTTAGACGCCGCCCTCGCGCGCTGACCTCTTCTTTTTTCCGTGCCAGCAAACGCAGATCCGGGAAGAGCGTACCCTTAGTCATTTTTTGACTAACATTTTGGACATTTATGTCTATCTTTTTTGAGTCGACATCGACTCCTGGTGCCGGTAGGAATGCCCGGGTTCAAGCCGTGTGACGCCTGTCACCGACTGATGTCGGTTACCGATAGGGGTGGGCGAAATTTGCGTAATTGCATTATGCAAATCACCGCGAAACTGTAAAAAATCTCTGCGAACACGCAGAAATTTCGCGAACACGCGGATTTGCTTGTTCGCAATGCTTTTTTCTTGTTCACAATAGCCGTTTGCTTGCTCGGGGGGAAATATCTTGCGAACACGCATTTTTAGAATGCGAACAAGCAAAATATTTCGACAAGTCGCTGAACGCAGAATTTTGGGCAATTGCGCGTTCTCCGCGGAACGCGAAATTACCCAAATTCTGCAAATTCCGTGAGCGGAACGGAATTTACCACCCATGCCTAGTTACTGACCCCCACCGCCAGTGTCTGTACTGTTTGGGGGCCGACCACGATGACAAGTCGTGCCCCGACTGCTGGGCCTTGACGTCGAAGACTAGGTGGGAGCGTTCCCGTAAGCTCCTCGAGCTCTGGCAGTCGGCGTTGCGCCGCTCGAGATCCCGGTCGAGGAGGAATTAGAGGAACCGGTCGCGGAGCCGCAGTCATCATCGATCGTCTGGATCCAAGTCCTCGCACTCGGGTAAGTCAAGGCATGGCAAAAAGAAGTCAAAGAGACGCCTTCGACCTCCCCTCGCCGGTCGTGCGACTCGGCCGAGGGTTCAGGTGGCGCCGCCCTCGCTGCTTCGGCGGAGCCCCGCAGTCACATCCAGCCCCAAACCTTCCGGTCCCTGGGCTCAATGCGAATCCGGAGCAGATTCGAGACTTCTTCGTGTGGGTCCTAGCGCTATGTTGCCGGCGGCTTCGGCCCCGGCGCCGCTGGTGACTTTGGTCCCAGCACCCCGTGGGATCCAGGCCTGGATCCCGGTCGATGCCAGTTGACCTTACAACTCCTCCGCTGGCACCGACCCCTTCGGTGCCACCTCCGGTGCCGTCCTCGGATGACGCCGTCCCCGACTTCAGCCCAGGCTCGGCGTCGGAGCGGCGCTGTCTCCGACGCCGACTGGTGAGCTTTTCACCTATGCCCAGACTCTGTCATTTTTGCCTGTTTATCAGGACACAGATGAAGGGGAGAACTACTGGGAGGGGTCGGAGGACCCTCTGGCACAGTAGTGCCAGTTAAGTCAGGACTGGGCAGATGAGCTAGGGGAGGCCAGTGGTCTAGGCACCTCGCCTCACACTGGTTTTCGCTCTCCTCCTTCCGTGGCTACGTAGGAGGGAGCGACTTATGCAGTGGTGCTGCGCAAGGCGGCCAAGGCCTTGGGCCTTGAGCTTCCTGCAGCGGCTGTGAGGGCTAACCTCCTCACTGAGGTGCTTCAACCGCCAGTAAGCTCTTCGGAGCCTCTGCTGCAGTTTAATGAGGCTCTCACTGACATTCTGATGGGCACTTGGTCCAAGCCCACCACAGTCCCTCCTGTGGATCGGAATATGGCCTGTCGCCACCGCCCAGCTACGGCCGACCCCTGCTTTCTGTCCACCCACCCCACCCCTGAGAGTCTGGTTATCCAGGCCTCCACGTCCCAAACCGCATTCCCTTCCGCACCCCCGGACTGGGAATCCACAAGGCTGGAACAGTCTAGGGTTGCGGTCCATTAATACTGCATGCTTTTTCGGCTGTTACACCCACTCTCTGTGGGATACGGTGGCGGACGTGCTGCTTCAGTGTCCGGAGGAGGCCAAGACACGGCTCGCCCAGGCTGTTGCTGAGGGTCGGGATGCAGCACGGTACTCCATTCGATGTGGACTTTACATCACAGACTCGCTGGGCAGAGCGATTGCAACGACGGTGGCGATTTGTCGTCACGCCTGGCTGAGGTCCACCAACTTTTCAGGGGATGTCCAGAGCACTCTCATGGACATGCCTTTTGATGGCCGTCGCCTCTTTGGCAACAAGGCAGATAGCACGCTGGAGCGCTTTAAGGACTCCTGGGCTACGGCCAAGTCCTTGGGCCTGTCGACCCAGCAACAGCAAAACTTCTGCTTTTCGCTCCTTTCGTGGCCACGGAAGGGGCACCCCCGCACGTTCGTCCAGCCACAGGCAGCAGAACCAACCTCAACGCAGTCGCTGACATGCATTCCGCCGTGGCGGAGCAGGGGGCCAGAGAGCCGGTCAGTCCACATCCGCTCCCGCAGCATCTGCCTCAAAACCTTCCTAGTCCGAGCTTTCAGGCCCATTCCACACCAGTGGGAGGCAGAGTTTGCCATCACCTGCTCCATTGGCGTACCATCACTTCAGACAGGTGGGTGCTGCAAATCGTCCGAAGGGGCTACTCCCTCCCCTTCGAGGCAACCCCTCCAGCCATGCCACCGCAGTACCACCGCATGTCGGGGGATCACTTGCAACTTTTGCAGGAGGAAGTAATGGCCCTCTTGGCCAGGGGGCCATCGAGTATGTTCCTGGCCCAGAAGTAGGGCGGGGTTGTTACTCTCACTACTTTCTGGTTCCCAAGAAGGGCAAAGGGGGCCTGCGCCCTATCTTGGACCTCATGAGTGTCAACGGCTTCCTCCGGAAGGAGAAGTTCAAGATGCTGATGTTAGTCCAGGTTCTGTCTGCCCTAGACCCTGGAGACTGGATGGTAGCATTGGACTTGCAGGACGCTTATTTCCATATTCCTGTCCTGCCGGCCCATTGGCGTTACCTGCGGTTCACGGTAGGCCACGAGCACTTCAGTTCACCGCGCTCCCCTTCGGCCTCACCAGTGCCCCTCGGGTGTTCACGAAAGTGATGGCGGTGGTCGCAGCACATCTGCGCAGATCAGGGGTTCCATTCTTCCACTATCTCGCTGGGGTTCTCCATCAACGTGCCGAAGTCGTACCTGAGCCCCTCCCCAGAAACTCCTCTTCATTGGAGTGGTTCTGGACTCGGCGCAGTTTCGGGTGTATCCTCCCGAGCAGTGGGTTCAGGATATTCAGGCTCTGATTATGATCTTTCAGCCTTTATTCCGAGTTTCGGTCAGGTTGACCCTACGGCTTCTGGGACTGATGGCCTCCTGCATCCTGCTGGTACATCACTCCAGGTGGCGGATGCGGGCTCTGGAGTGGTACCTGAAGTTCCAGTGGGCACAACATCAGTTCAACCTGTCCGACCACGTCCTGATCTCGGAGGGCACTGCAAGACTGTTGTAGTGGTGGCTCACGGACCGCGATTGGGTCATGGCAGTTCCCTGTCCCTTCCCCAACTGGAGCACTCATTGGTGACGGATGTGTCCCTCCGAGGATGGGGTGGCCCACATGGGAGAGGCGGAGATCAGAGGCCTCTGGTCTCTGGTGGAGTCCCGGCTCCACATCAACCTTCTGGAGCTGCGGGTGATCCGCTTGCACTGAAAGCATTCCTTCCCTCTGTCCGGGGAAGTGTGGTGCAGGTGTTCACGGAAAACACCACCGCCATGTGGCATTGCAACAAACAGGGCGGGGTGGGTTCATGGACCCTATGACAAGAGACTCTGCGCCTCTGAACATGGCTGGAACATTAGGGCATCTCTCTGGTGGTTCAACACCTGGCAGGTTCCCTGAACGCCAGGGCGGACTAACTCAGCTGTCGGTGCATGATGGATCACGAATGGCGTCTGAAATCGGACGTGGCGCAAGGTCTCTTTCAGCAGTGGGGACAGCCTTGGTTAGATCTATTCGCCAACGAAGAGAACGCGCAATGTCATCAGTTCTGCGTGTTAGAATTTCCAGGGCGGCACTCGCTCGTCGAGGCTTTTCGGCGCCAGTGGAGTTTCGGTCTGTTGTACGCCTTTCCGCCTATATCACTTCTGCCCAAAGTGTTGAAGATCAGGCGCAACTGGGCCCAAGTCATCCTTGTGGCTTCAGATTGGGCACGAAGATACTGGTATCCCGAGCTACTCAGTATGTCAATCGATCCCCCGATTCGACTGCCTCTTCAGGAGGACCTTCTGTCGCAGCAACAGGGATCGGTCCTCCACCTGAACCTGTCCAGCCTCCACCTACATGCGTGGAGATTGAGTGGCGACAGTTGATGCCATTTGACTTGCCTCCTGAGGTCTGTGATGTCGTCCTGGCAGCCACGCGCCCCGCCACAAAAACGGTATACGCCTGCAGGTGGAACAAATTTGTGGCATGGTGCACAGCAAAGGGTGTGGATCCCCTCTCTGCCCCTCTGTCAGAGGTTCTCCTCTTTCTACATTCCCTGGCCCAGCAGGGATCTGCTCTGGGCACTATCAAGGGATATCTTTCGGCCGTTTCAGCCTTCTTGAGGCTTCCTGAGCAGCCTTTTCTTTTCAAGTCCCCTGTTGTAAATATGTTTCCTCCTGTTCCCTTTGTAATGCCTCAGTGGGACTTGAATCTGGTGTTAACCTATCTAATATGTGCTCCCTTTGAGCCGCTCCATAAATGTCCTTTACGTCTTCTGACTCTAAAGACTGCTTTCCTGGTTGCCATAATCTTTCCCACCTTCTTTCCACCTCCGCATCCCTCGAAAGAGGAAGAGAGGCCCCACCGTCTGGACCCAAAACATGCGCTCTCTTTTTACCTGAACCGCAAACAACAGTTCTGGGTGGACGACCAACTCTTTGCTGGCTACGTGGGTGCTTAGAAGGGACGGGCGGTGCACAAGCGGACCAATGGACCATCTCTCTGTGGGTCGTTTTGTGCATCAAGATCTGTTATTCCTTGGATAAAGAGGATCCTCCTGTGGGGCTGCGCGCCCATTCCACTCAGGCCACGGCGGCTACTACTGCCTTGGGACGAGGAGTCCCTTTGCAGGACATTTATCAGGCAGCTACGTGGGCCTTGCTGCACACGTTTGCCAAGCATTACTGCCTGGACAGTCAAGTCCGGAGAGACGGCTTCTTTGGCCGTTCTGTTCTCCAGGACTTTCTGGTGTGATTTTGGTTTGCAGACGCACCACCGGGGTTGGTATTGCTGGGGTATCTATTCGAAGGTAAGGAATCTAACACTAACGTGTTTCTTTCAGATGCACAAGTAACTTACCTTCGGTAACGATATATCTGTAAGAAACATTAGTTAGTGTTAGATTCCTTACCGCCCCACCCATCTTCCCCGTTCTGCGAAATGATATCTAGGGTTAAGGACTTTCCCTGTTAGGGCCCTAGTTTCATGGCTCCAGTGTCGGTTTCTTGCATGGTCTGTGTTCCTGGCGCGGAAAGCTATGTACAGAACTGACGTCAGCGCACGAGGGCGGCGTCTAAGTACTCCAAAGACGTCATTCTGGCGATCACGACGCCGGACGCGGAGCCGCAGACGACACCTACCGACGCGACGAAAACTTTCCGGATCCAGTCTGACTCCTGGGGGTAATTCTAAGGTAAGGAATCTAACACTAACTAATGTTTCTTACAGATATATCGTTAGCGAAAGTAAGTAACTTGTGCGATACTGACCGTAATACTTTTTTACATTACTCCAGCTTACATCAGAGAGATTTTAAAGACAGTCTACCCTACGGCCAGTTCCTATGCATTCGACGGAATCGTTTCAACAAAGAGGACTACTTTTAATAATGGCAACATCCTTGTTGAAAAATTACGAGAGAGGGTATCCCAAGAAACTTTTAACTCGAGCTTTGAAGCGCGCATGGTATACACCAAGGGAAAGTATTCTGGAACCCAAATTTAAGGAAGAAACTAGCGGAATTGTTTGTTTCACCACTTTTAATTGCAGTACAAATGCTATCAAGAATCTTTTTGGAAAAGATTTGAATATCATTTGCGGATTAGCATGGTATTACGAACTGATGCTTTTTGCCCTTAAACGTAACGAACAAGCTACTTACCTTGTATAACTCATCTGGTAGAGACTCTAGCTAGCCACAGATTCTTTACCTTAGAATTTCCCCCAGGTGCCAAACTGGATCCACATTTTTTTGTGATAAGTACCTCTGCGCGCCTGTAGGTGGCATGGTTTGGCTGCACGCTACATCATCTAAAAGAGACTTCTGTAGATTCCTTACCTTAGAATTTCCCAGGCGTCAGTCTGCATTCGGAAACCTTTGCTCGAGCAAGAACCCTTGCGCACGCCGTCGGGTAGCTCCATTCGGCTTCGCATGATGGCGTCTGTGTCGTTAGCATTGGTTTTGACGTCACAATCACCTATTTAAGCACCACCCAGGCTGGCGGACGTCAGTTTTTCTTCCCAGGCAAATTAAACGCCAATCTGGGTAGAGCTACCCCTCTGTCGCTTTTTGACCAGTCTTTGCCACTTTTTGTCAGCTTCAGGACTTTTTTCATCGTGTGTCGAGGGATGTCTTAGAAGAAGACTGGTTTTAAATTGTGTGGTGCCTGTCACCGTGCCATGTCGGTTACCAATCCCCACCTCGCCTTCCTTTGGTGTCTCGAGCGCGACCATGACTCAGTCGTGCTCGGACTGCTGGGCCATGGCTCTGAAGGCCTTGCAGGAGCAGGCTATGGAGCTTCTTGCAGCCTGGTCGTCGATTCCATCCAGCGAGACTCCGAGCACCAGTGTCGGTTTCTCTCATGGTCTGTGTTCCTAGCGCGGAAAGCTATGTACAGAACTGACGTCAGCGCACGAGGGCGGCGTCTAAGTACTCCAAAGACGTCATTCTGGCGATCACGACGCCGGACGCGGAGCCGCAGACGACACCTACCGACGCGACGAAAACTTTCCGGATCCAGTCTGACTCCTGGGGGTAATTCTAAGGTAAGGAATCTAACACTAACTAATGTTTCTTACAGATATATCGTTAGCGAAAGTAAGTAACTTGTGCGATACTGACCGTAATACTTTTTTACATTACTCCAGCTTACATCAGAGAGATTTTAAAGACAGTCTACCCTACGGCCAGTTCCTATGCATTCGACGGAATCGTTTCAACAAAGAGGACTACTTTTAATAATGGCAACATCCTTGTTGAAAAATTACGAGAGAGGGTATCCCAAGAAACTTTTAACTCGAGCTTTGAAGCGTGCATGGTATACACCAAGGGAAAGTATTCTGGAACCCAAATTTAAGGAAGAAACTAGCGGAATTGTTTGTTTCACCACTTTTAATTGCAGTACAAATGCTATCAAGAATCTTTTTGGAAAAGATTTGAATATCATTTGCGGATTAGCATGGTATTACGAACTGATGCTTTTTGCCCTTAAACGTAACGAACAAGCTACTTACCTTGTATAACTCATCTGGTAGAGACTCTAGCTAGCCACAGATTCTTTACCTTAGAATTTCCCCCAGGTGCCAAACTGGATCCACATTTTTTTGTGATAAGTACCTCTGCGCGCCTGTAGGTGGCGTGGTTCGGCTGCACGCTACATCATCTAAAAGAGACTTCTGTAGATTCCTTACCTTAGAATTTCCCAGGCGTCAGTCTGCATTCAGAAACCTTTGCTCGAGCAAGAACCCTTGCGCACGCCGTCGGGTAGCTCCATTCGGCTTCGCATGATGGCGTCTGTGTCGTTAGCATTGGTTTTGACGTCACAATCACCTATTTAAGCACCACCCAGGCTGGCGGACATCAGTTTTTCTTCCCAGGCAAATTAAACGCCAATCTGGGTAGAGCTACCCCTCTGTCGCTTTTTGACCAGTCTTTGCCACTTTTTGTCAGCTTCAGGACTTTTTTCATCGTGTGTCGAGGGATGTCTTAGAAGAAGACTGGTTTTAAATTGTGTGGTGCCTGTCACCGTGCCATGTCGGTTACCAATCCCCACCTCGCCTTCCTTTGGTGTCTCGAGCGCGACCATGACTCAGTCGTGCTTGGACTGCTGGGCCATGGCTCTGAAGGCCTTGCAGGAGCAGGAGCAGGCTATGGAGCTTCTTGCAGCCTGGTCGTCGATTCCATCCAGCGAGACTCCGAGCAAATCCCGATCGAAGAAGAGGAGGTTGTGGGACGGCTCCCGGAGCCCCAAGTCCTCTTTCTCCCACTCGAGGTCCTCGGGACAGTCGGAAAGAGGCACAAGAAAAAGAAGTCTAAGTGGACTTCATCTTCCTCTCGGCTGTTGTCCATCGATGAACGAGGTAAGGAGCAGCATCGCTCTGGGCCGGAGCCTGGGTTGATTTCGCGTCTCTATCTTTTTCCAGGAGCTGGAGCGCCCCCTGCTCAGATTAGAGTTTTAGGAGGCCATGGGCCGCGTATTTAAGCGGGTCGACCCCTCAGGACCCGCGGGGTCGGGAGTGGGCCCATCGGATTCAACGTAGTCTGCTCCGGCCATGGCCCCGGTTGTGCCTCAAGGATCCGATTCTGGATCTGGGACGGTGCCGGTCGTGCCAACATGACCTTCTCCGGCATCGGACCCGAAGTTGGTGCATACGGAACAGCCAGTGTCCACCGGTGTCTCCAGCCCCATCCTTATTCCCACTGACACGGACTCGGATCGGGGTCACTTGATGCAGATGCTGGCGCCGGTAGAGCTGAGGGGTTCTATGTTGCCACCTGAGCATTTTCTTGACGTTTCAGGCACAGGAGAGGACTGAGAGGGGTCGAATGACCCTTTAGAACACCAGGGTAGAAAAGCAGATGGACTGGTATGAGAAACTTGGGCAGGCCACTTCTGGTTTAGAACGTATGGCTTTTCGGGTGATGTCCAGGCTAATTTAATGGACATGCCCTTTGATGGCTCCTGTCTGTTTGGTGAGAAGGCAGCCTCGGTCTTAGAATGGTTCAAGGATTCTCATGCTACGGCCAGATCCTTGTGCCTTTCTACAACACCTAGTGGCCAGTCTAGCTTTTGCCCCTTCCGTGGTAATGAAAGGGGATTCCAGCTGCGTCAGTCCTATCCCTGCCACTATCCTGCGCAGACTTCCCAAGTTGTGCAGGTACATGGACACGGCTCATTCCGTCCTAGGAGTGGAAGCCAGAAGTAGTCAGCCACCCTGCCCTTGGCAGCCGCAACCACCAAGCACTCATAGTCTGACTCTGCAAGATCACGCCACTCCAGTGGGAGAGAGACTCCATCATCATCATCATCATCTCCCCCACTTGAGGTCCATGACATTGGAGTGGGTTTTGCAAATAATTCAAGAGGGCTATTTTTTGCTTTTCTTTTCTTCTTCCTATTCCACTAAATCAAGAAAGGGTGGCAGAGTATTATTTAAAATTGCTCCAAGAGGAAGTTACAATTCTCCTGGCCAAGGGGGCTATAGAGAGGGTCCTGGTTTCAGAAGTAGGCAGTGGCTGTTATTCCCACTACTTTCTGATTCTGAAGAAGAACAAAGGGTTATGGCCCATTTTAGATCTTAGTACCATCCATCTTTTCCTCAAGAAGGAGAATTTCAAGATGCTTACTTTAGCACAGGTCTTGTCTGCCCTAGACCAAGAAGACTGGAAGGTAGCTCTGGACCTGCAGGATGCCTATTTTCACATCCCCATCCTGCAGGGTCACAAGTGGTTCAAAGTAGGCCACAAACACTTTCACTTTACCGTGCCTCCTTTCAGCCTTAGCAGTGCTCTTCAGGTATTCCACAAGATGATGGCGGTGGTTGCAGCTCATCTGCGCAGGTTAGTGGTTTCAGTCTTCCCCTGTCTTCGATGATTGGCTGTTGAAGGCGTGCTCGCCCCAGGTAGTCGTCTCCCACCTCCAGACTACGGCGGACCTCCTGCATTCGCTGGGGTTCTCTATAAACGTGCCAAAGTCGCACCTGACTCCTTCTCAAATGCTCCCTTTCATATAAGCTGTTCTGAACACTGTGCTGTTTCGGGCTTATCCTCCCGAGCAGCGAGTCCAGGATATTCAGGTTATGATTCCGATGTTTCAGCCTCTATCCTGGATTTCGGTGAGACTGACTCTGTTGGACCTCATGGCCTCCTGCATTCTGTTAGTAAAGCATGCCAGGTGGCTTATCCAGGCTCTGCATTGGGACTAGAAGTTTCAGTTGGCACAGCATCGAGGTAATCTCTCCGACATGGTCCAGATCTTGGAAGTAACTGCAATAGATCTGCCGTGGTGGTTGGTGAACCGCGATTGGGTCGAAGGCAGACCCCTCTCCCTTCCTCAACCAGATCACACAGTAGTGACAGATGCATAACTCCTGGGATGGGGTGGTGACCGGGGAGAGTTGGGGATCAGGGGACACTGGTCACCAGCAGAGTCAGGGCTCCAAATCGGTTTCTTGGAGCTGGGGATCAGAGGAAACTGGTCTCCAGCAGAGTCGGGGCTCCAAATCAGTTTCTTGGAGCTTCGAGCGATTTGGTTGGCATTGAAAGCATTTCTTCCCTCTGTCAAGAGGAAATTAGTGCAAGTGTTCACAGACAATACCACTGCCATGTGTCACTGCAACAAACAGGGCAGGGTGGGTCGTGGACCCTTTGTCAAGAGGCCCTGCATCTCTGGACATGGCTGGAAATGCCGGGCATAGCCCTGGTCGTTCAACACTTCGCAGGTTCTCTGAACGCCAGAGTGGACAAACTCGGCCGTTGATGCTTAGCAGATCACGAATGGCGTCTCCAGTCAGAGGTGGTGCAAGGTCTCTTTCAGCAGTGGGGAGAGCCGTGGTTAGATCTGTTCACCTTCGAAGAGAATGCTCAATGTCAGCAGTTTTGCGCGCTGGAGTTTCCAAGGCGGCTATCGCTCGGCAACGCATTTCATCGTGAGTTGAGCTCAGGCCTGTTGTACGCCTTTCAGCCCCTACCACTTCTGCCCAGAGTTCGGAAGGAGATCAAGAGCGACTGGGCCCAAGTCATTCTTGCGGCTCGAGACTGGGCAAGAACAGTCTGATATCAAGAGCTTCTGAAAAGGAGTATCGATCCTCCGATCAGGCTGCCGCTTCGGAGGATCTTCTGTCGCAGCAGCAGGGGAAGGTACCGCACCCGAACCTGTCAACTCCCCCCAATTCGTGTACATTTAGCGGCAGCAATTGAGTGCTTTTGACCTTCCTCCTGAAGTATGCAACGTTATTTTGGCGTCCAGGCGGCCCTACACTAAGACTTTATATGCCTGCCGTTGGCAAACGTTTATATCCTATTGTACAGAAAGGTCTATTAACTCTTTCTGCTTCTCTCTCTACTGTTTTTCTTTTTATTCTTACCCTTACCCTGCATTGCTCTTCTTTGGATACTCTAAAGAGTTATCTTTCTGCTCCATCTGCTTTTTTGCGGCTGCCAGATCAACCCTCCCTCTTTAAGTCTCCAATTGTATATAGGTTCTAGAAAGGGCTAGGGCACTTGTTTCCACCCACGCACTTTCTCATGCCATAGTGGGACCTTAATTTGGCTCATAATTTTCTTGTGTGTTCCCTTCGAGCCCTTGCACAACTCTCCCCTCCGGCTACTCACCATCAAGACAGCCTTTCTGGTGGTGATAACATGTGGAGCCCATAATCGAACACACTTCCTCCTGCTTTTTACATTATGAACTGCATACCACTTTTGAAGAGTTTAACTAACAGACATGTATGCAGGACCTAGATAAAGAATAGCCCGTTTCTCCCTCCCTTTGTTTCGGTGATAACATCGGCCCAGAGGGTGAGTGAGTTGCAGGTGCTATCATGTAAGGGCCCGCAACATGATGACTTTTGCAAATAAAGTGGTGCTTCACAACCATGCTTCATTTCTTCCAAGGGCGGTGACCTTTGCCCATCTGGGTCAATCTATCATGCCGCCCACCTGTTTTTTTGCTCCTCCTCATCCCTCTAAAGAAGAGAAGCATCTCCACCGTCTGTACCCAAAAAGAGCATTGTCGTTCTACCTTTACCGCACAAAAGAGTTCTGGGTGAACGACCAACTCTTTGTGGGATACATGGGAGCTATGAAAGGGCAGGCAGCACAGAAAAGGACCAATTCTCACTAGGTCATTCTCTGCATAAAGATCTGCTACTCTTTGGCTAACAAGCATTCCCCCGAGGGTTTAAGAGCTCATTCCACCAGGGGAAAGGCTGCAACTATGGCCTTGGCTCTGGGTCCCAGTACTGGACATCTGTCAGGCAGCAACGTGGGCGTCTTTGCACACTTTTGCCAAGCACTACTGCATGGACAGCCTGGTCCGCAGGGACGGGCATTTTGCTAGTTGGGTCCTGCATGACTTTCTAGTGCGAGGAATTTGTTCGCAGCCCACCGCCAGGAGGGTATGGCTTGGGGTATCTAGTCTAAGGTAAGGAATCTGCAGCTATAAGTCTCTATCAGATGAACAAGTTACTGATCTTCTGTAACACATTATCTGGTAGAGACAATATCTGGCTGCAGATTCCTTACAGATCCACCCATGCCCACTGCTCTTCATACTTATTTGTTAGGGCTAGGATTGCTCCCTTTTTCAGGGCCCTAGTTTTGGCACGCACGTCAGAAAAGTGAAAAGTACTGATGTCCGCGCGCCTGGGTGTCGCTTATATAGGTGACCGAGACGTTATTGCCGACGCTGATAATGCCGACAAAGTCACGCGGAGCCAAATGGAGCACCCAACAGCATGCGCATGGGTTACTGCTCAAGCAAAAGTTTCCTGATCCAGCCTGACGCCTGGGGAATTCCAAGGTAAGGAATTTGCAGCTAGATATTGTCTCTACCAGATAATGCGTTACCAAAGGTAAGTAACTTGTTCATCTGCGCCGAAAGTGATTTGCCCGGTGTAGGAGAGTGCCCCTTTTTGTCATGGTCACCCCCACTTGGGTCCCAGCTAACCAGGCCTCTTGCTAGTGCTCTTTTGCCAAAGACAAGGTAAAATGGTCCAATTGTAACACTATTGGCAAACATTTTAGCACCCCTATAAGTCTCTAATAATTGGTACCTCTGGTATCTAGGGCGTAGGTACTAAAGATTGTCCCTAAGGGCTGCAGCATTTATTATGCCACTCTAAGGGACCCCCATACAAATAGAATGCAGATTGTCACTGCAGGCTGCATGACATGGTGCAAACCAAGTGTGAAAACTCGGCATGGCACACTCACTGTGTGCCATGCCGAAGTTACTGCATATCATATATGTAAGTCATCCCTACAGCAGGCTTGAGAGCCTTAAGGCAGGTTCCATTATATTGTATGGGAGAACCTAACTTCATGAGCTGATATGCCCCTGTGATGTCTAGTTCTATTATCAGATATTGCTTGTGTACAGGGAAGCCATCTTAAGGTATGTATTGGGCATTGGTCATTAAGAGTAACCCAGCTACATAATAGCTCCACTGAAACCTATAGTGTTTGGTATCAAACAACTTATCTTAATAAAGCCATACTGATTCCAGTATTGGATTATGACAGGCACTCAGAGGGCACCTTAAAGGTGCCCCCTGAACCCTTCTAGTCTTGTAGTGTGCTGGCTGACTGGTATCGCCAAGTCTGCCAACAAAGATGTGTTTCTGACCCCGTGTAGGTGAGAGCCAATGCTCTCTGAGGTCAGGAAACAATGTCTGCTCCGGAGAAGGTGTTATCACATCCTCCTGCAGGATGGCTAGTGAATCTGCATTCCAAGGCCAGAGGCTTCAAAGCCTCTGCCGCCTTTGATATGTAACACCGACTTCCTCCAGACCTGGAGAATGCCACAGCCTGCCCTGAAGCCCATGTGGCACCAGTGACAGGAGAGAAATTAGCTATGCAAGTAGGCGTATTGCACCTCCAGGTTAGTCACAACCCTAAGGTGGGCTAGCTGATGTGCTCTTCAAAAGAAGGGTTCCACCATCTTGTTTTGGGTGGAATGGGAACTGTGAGGCAGGGTTATGCCCTCTCCCCACAGGGTGTAGTGACCCCAGGGGTAAATGGCCCATTGGCTACTACCCTACACTCACCTTAATGCGCCTTAGTATTTAGGTGGCCCCCTGACATCAGGAACTCTGATTCATCTGTCTAAAAGAAGGACAAAGAAGAGCCAAAGACGAGAGAACTGTGAACTAGCACCAAACTTGGGGCAAAACCCGGCCTGGCTGCTGCTCTCCCGACAATCACCGAGACCAATTCGTCCAGAAGAGGAACAACCTTCCCAAACCCTTGGGGTTTGCCCAGCACTTCATCGACCCAGCAACATCTCCCTTTTAGTGGAAGATCCCCTCCCCTGCAACGGCAGGCACTGACCGCATCTGCCTGGTTCAGCTTTCTGTCTACTCCCAGGCCTTCAAGGGAGAAGCACTTCAGAAAAGGGACTTCGAGGCTCCCAGAGGTCAGCCCCAGCTCCCCAGCAAGTACTGAGCCACTAGACCCTCCAGGAGCCCTCATGCAGGGCCAGGGTACTGGAGTCTGGTGCGAGCACCGAGGCTTGTTTGTGTCCAGTCAGTCCGCCAAAACATACCTGCACGTCGAGAGACTTCAAGAGAGGTCATCTCCACTCATAGAGGAGCCCTGATGTGTTTCTTTTCCCTTGTCTGCTGGTTTACCAAGAACTGTGAAAGCCTGTAACTCACTGACCTGCCAGACAAAACCCATCCGCACCCGAGCTCCCCAGCTCAGGCTCAAGTAAACCAATGGTGTCTCTGTAGTTCTGAGACCCTCAAGACCCGAGACCCACTCCCCTCCCCCTTTTGAGTTCTGCCAGACTGGTCCCTCCGTCCCCACTTGCAGCCTTTTTCTTACAGGTATTTTTCCCATTGATTTTAGCGTGTAGCATTTGAGGCTACCACATCGTTCACCGCCTCTGCACTCGTACACCTCAGGTCAGGTAAACTTGAACTGCTGGTGCTTTCTTGGTACTGCTGGTGCATTCTTGGTACTTGGCCCCTACTTACCTTAAGTCCAGAAGAGCAGTCCTGTAAATGTACCAATCCAATGAATGTTTCTCTTATAGGATAACATTACTGCGTTCAAGGCACATGCCTCAAATCTGACAGCTGTCATTTTCTACTGTTACTGTAAAAATTGATAACCTCTAAAGTACTTGCCTAACTCAGAAGATCTTGGTGTCCAGAATTAAAATTGAGCTTGAGTTTCTTGAGTGTGTCATTTATTGACTAGACAGCTTGCCCACACTATCACAAAGAGAGCATTAAGGATTATTAATTTAAACCCTGTAAGCCAATAGGGGTCATCTTGACTTTCTACATAGTGTCCCTCATTTGGTGCACTACATAGAAAGCCATATTCTACATGCTGATGTCTCGTTCTTTTTGTGAATTAGCACCCCAGGAGCACGGAACCACGCAAAATAATGACCACTGGTGTTTAAAACCAGGGCCCTGGAAGGGGAACAGCCATGTCCCTAGAAATCTGTTCGCAGAGCGGCGGCGATGAGTGGGCTGGTAAGGATTCTGCAGCTAGATAGAGTCTCTACCAGATAAGGCATTACCGAAGGTAAGTAACTTGTTCAGATAGGCTTCTAGCTGCAGGTTGCTTCCCTTAGAATATATAGATACCCAAGCAATACCTCCCCGGAGGCACAAGAAAGTAGCGGAAATAATAACCATGACCTACTTCTGGCGCTGGTACCCTCTCTATGGCTTTTTTGGCCAAAAGAGCTGTCACTTCCTGGTGGAGCAAGGATAGATGGTCCTCTGTCAGCCTGTTGCAGGTGGGTGGCATGGGTGATGGGGAAGTCACGAAGGTGAGGGAGTAGCCCTTTCGAACAATCTAAAGAACCCAGCAGTCTGACGTTATTGAGCTCCAGTGGGGCAGGTGATGGTGTATCATGCCTCCCACTGAGTGCCCATGATGGTTTCAGGGCAAACTAAAGGGGTTTGGAGGCTGCAGCTGCCGGTAGACTGGCCTGATCTCTGAGTGCTCGATTCATGGAGTCTGTGGGTACTGCGTCCTCTGCCACGCAGAGGCTGGGAAGCTTGCCACTGTAGTGACTGGGTGGGTAAAGACATGGTGGAACCCCCTTCCATGACCACGAAAGAAAGACAGACTGAGCTTAGCCATGGAAAGGCCCAAGGACCTGGCCATAGCTCTGCTATCCTTGAAGAGCCCCAGCGCTGAGTCCGCCTTGTCTCAGAAGAGCTAGGAATCATCAAAGGGCATGTCCATAAGCGACACTTGGATATCCCGAGAAAACCATTTATTCTCAGTCAGTCATGGTGCCGCCGGGTCACTGATGCAGAAATCGATCTGCCCCCAGTGACGTGGTAGTGTACAGCCCTGTTAGTCTTGGCTTTTTTAGCTGGTTTACCCCCAGACTTTTTGCTTGTTTACCTGGTTTTGTCCCTATTTTTAGTTGGTTTTAGGACTCTTGGCACAACAGAGGTAAAGTGCCTGCACCGCGACCTGTGGACACTGCTCGTGGAGAACACGTAGTACCATCCCGTTTCGCACCGCAGCCCTGGTCTAACAGACGACGAAGCTCCAAGCTGACATCGTCACTGCTGCCTGCACCGTGGTTTCGGGGCACCGCTCGTAAGTTATGCAACGCACCACCCGTCTCACACCGCAGCCTTGGCCCACTGACGCCAGGACCATCGACTCCAGTTTGTCAACCAATGCGCTGCCTGCACCGTGACCTGTGGGCCCGCACACCGCATTGCCCTGTCTCGCACCGCAGCCTTGCGCCTAGCGACGACAGCACTTCAGCAGCGACAACCCCGCTGCCTGCACAGTGACTGGTCAGCACTGCAACGAGCATCACCCCGCTTCGTCCTGCAACCTTGGTCTCACTGACAACATCACCAAGCTGCTGCCTGCACCGTGATCTGAGGGAACCGTTCGTCACATCACTCTGCTTCACACCACAGCCATGAGGCCTGCCGGCGCTCCTGAGTACAGACTCATGGAGTTCGACCTCCAGCGGGTGTGACTTCAAGGGCCGACAACACCTGCACCGACTTCGGGACCAACGCCTGCTGACTCTGCTCTTCCGCAGCTCACCGCAAGGTCTGACGGCCAGCATACCCAAAGGTACTGAATTCCGATAAAACTGAAGTGATGCTGTTTGGTAATCGGCCATAATTTTGGTCCCCTAACTGGTGGCCTCAAGAAATGGGTGTGCTACCAACACCCGTGCCTAAGGTGGTAGATCTGGTAGTCCAATTTGATGAAAAACTCTCCTTTGTGGGACACGCCAATGCCATCACCTTGTCATGTTTCTTTATTTTTAAATCACTTGCGAAGGTTTTTACTTTCATCCCTTAAGACCTACGTAAAGCAGTGATCATTGCTCTGGTCTTATCAAAATTGACTGAGCTTTTTCTGACTGCCCATAAGAAAGCTCTAGACAAGCTCCAAATGGTCCAAAATGCAGCAGCCAGATTGCTTTTAGGAATACCGAAATATCAATCGGTCTCCAAGACTCTTCCCACACTTCACTGGCTCCCGGTTAAAAAGCGGGTGGTGTTCAAATCTCTAGGTATAGTCTTTAAGGCCCCTCTAGGACTATAAGATCCTCCTCCCAGGCTAATTTGGTTGTACCTAAATTCAGGAGAGCCACCTGGGGGAGGTTAGAGCTTTGCTGTAGCCACTTACAGGCTCTGGAATTCAATGCCTCTTATGATAAAACCCCCAAAAATGTGCTCACCTGTCGCAAGGCCCTTAAGAGCTGGTTGTTTAACAACTATCTCAGAACTATCACTTACCTGTACCATAGACTCCGTTGTCTGGTGTTCTCTTTACATTGGTTCACCTCCTGGAAGTCAGCGTCTAGACACCTACTGGTAGTAGTGCGCTTTTTAAATCCTAATTTCATTTCATTTCCCTGACACCGTAGCAGGCCCGCAATGCTGCGACTAGCCAGAACTGTTGGAATTGTTTGTTTACAACGCCATGATAGCCCTGAACGAGCTATCGGCTTCAAAGAAGTGTTTATAAAGTCTATTTTTGCATTATTTGTGTCTTGATAACTGAATGTTGGATTTTTACCATTTTTGTCTTGTTTTACACAGGTAAATATTGGATATTTTTCTAAAACTGGTATAGTGTCCTTTTATAGTGTTTTCGCTGTATTACTCTGAGATTAGCCTAACTGCTCATGCCAAGCTACCAAGGGGGTGTAATCCCCTTATCCTGACTTGAGTGGTGGATTCTGCCTGGCTTAGGTGCATACCGTAGCCAACCAGAAAACCCATTTCTAACAAGCCCACATCAGATTGTGAACTTAGTTGCATCTCTGTGATGGCTTGGGAGATTTGGGCCCGGGCCTCCTTTGCGACCATGGGCAGCATTTGCGCAACAAATGCCATAGTGTATGGGAGCAACAGCCTAAAAGGCATGCAGTCTTTACGGACCGCAGTGCCAGGCTGGTGGAAGAAAACGTTATCTGAAAGAAACTATAGATATAGATTCCTTAACTTTAGAATTATCCCCTGGTGTCAGACTGAAAACAGGCTGTTTCCCTCCCCCCCTTCCAATCGGTCTTCTCCCCGGTCCCCCATGGTGTCCCCCAGGGCTCTTCTATCAGTCCGATTCTTTTTAATGTTTACTTAAAACCTTTGGTCACGTTAATTAAGTCACATAACATGACCACAGTAAACTACGCGGACGACACCCAGCTCCTTCTCTCGTGGGAAGGCGAAGATTCCATCTCCTTGCTAGCCTTCCATGACTGTTTACGAGACACGGCAAGCTGGTTGCACCGGAACTCACTTCAGTTCAACTCCACGAAAACCGAGGTGATGTACTGCCCTGCGAGTCGCATACCCCGCCCTCTGCCCGTTGAGTTTTGGCCCCCGGAGAACTCCAACAACCCTCCACCAGTCACCACAGTTCGTAACCTGGGCGTCATGCTAAACCATCAATTGAGCATGGAAACACAGGTTTCAAGAACAGTCGCTACTTGCTCTGGCCTTATGCGCTCACTGCGCAAAGTTTTGCCTTTACTTCCATCCTCCGCTAGAGCACTAGTAGTCAGGTGTACTATTCTTAGTCGCCTTGACTACTGCAATGCCCTGCTGCTCGAATCTCCTGTGACACTACTGGACAGACTCCAACGAGTCCAGTCGGCAGCAGCCAAACTGGCTCTCGGATGGACTAGGAGATCCTCGGCCACGGCCGCATTGGCCGAGTTGCATTGGTTGCCCCTGAGGCAACGCATTGCCTTCAAGGCCCTCTGCTTGGTCTTCAAGGCATTACATGGAATAGGACCCAGACCTCTTCAACGTCTGTTTACCTGGTATACCCCCACCAGAACACTTAGGTCCACAACTGCCTGCCTTGTGCGAGTGCCCAGATACAAGAAGGCCAGGATGGGAGGTAGATCGTTTAGAGTAGCTGCAGCCAAGCTATGGAACAGCCTACCTGCCGACATTCGCCATATCCCTACTCTCCTCTCTTTCAGGAAACGTATTAAAACTTGGCTCTTCCCTTTACCCCTATAAGAGAATCGGCCAGCCTTAGTCCACCCTCGTCAATAAACCACAGAAGTAGCTACCAGCGCCAGGATACCTGCCAGGTGACAGTTGCGCTTTATAAATATTTTAAATAAAATAAATAAATAAATAAGACTGGATCTGGAGATTATTTCTTTAGCAGTACCCTTGCGCGTCGGTAGGTGGCGTCGGTCGACTCCGCATCCTGCGTCCTGTTCGCCAGGATGACGTCGCAGTATCTATTTAGCCGCGCCCCTGTGTGCTGACGTCAGTTCTTTCTTTTTCCACGCCCGCCTAGAGAAGATCCCAAGAGAGCTTGCCCCTTAATACATTTTTGACTAACCTTTTTCGACTTTGTGTCAATGCCTTTTTCGAGTCTTTGACTCCTGGTGCACAAGATGATGTCCATCACGGATCCACACCTCGTGTGCCTCTGGTGCCTGGAGCGCAACCACAACTGAAATTTGTGCTCCACGTGTCTGGCCATGAACCTGAATGCTTTGCGGGAGCGGTCCTGAAAGCTTTTGGAGGCGCGGCAGTCGGCTCCGCGACGCTCAAGGTCCCGGTAGAGAGGAAGGTTTTAGGACCAGTTTCGGAGCCACCATTACCATTCGTCTTCCAAGTCTTCATCCTCGGGTAAGTCGAAGCACACGAAGAAGCACCGTCGCTCATCGCCTTGGCCCAGTCTGTCAGCCGACGCAACGCGGGACAAGAAGCTTAGTTGCTCTTCAGCTCCACCCTCGGAGCCTGCTTCTGGGACAGCTGCGCGCTTCCCTCCCTTTCAGGGAGCCTTAGCATCCCCTTCCCAGCTTCAAGATTTCTACAAAGCACTTCACAGCATCTTTGGGCAGCCCGACTTCGCCGGCGCACCTTGGGCCCTGCGGACTCAGCTGGGGGCCCTGGGCCTTCGATGCCGGCGGCTCCGGCACCAGAGGGCCCCCGAGGATCCAGGCCTGGATCCGGATCAGTGCCGGTCAACCTCACAGTACCTTCCCCAGCACTGATTCCAGTGACGATGCCCCGACATCGGTTGTGCCCGACTTTGACACGGCACCGGACCAACACCGGCGCCGCAAGGTACTTTTGTACCCCTGTTCATTCCTGGTGTTCCTTTCCGCCCTGAGTGTCAACCAGAGGAGGGTGAGGAGAACTGGGAGGCGTCTGTGGACCCTTTGGCTGACCAGCTTGAAGATCCAGACTGGCGAGAGGAGTTGGGTGATGCCAGTGGTTTGGATACCTCCCTAGACCTTGGCATGCTCTCCCCCCCTACCGTGTCTATGGAGGAGGGTGCTTCCTGCGCAGTGGTGTTGCGTAGGGCGGCTGAGGCCTTGGGCCTTGAGCTTCCTACGGTGGCAGTCAAGACTAACCTCCTGATGAAGGTGCTTCAACGGGCAGCCGCCTCGTCTGAGGCCCTTCTGCCTTTTAATGAAGCCCTCACCAATGTCTTTCTGGGCACTTGGTCCAAGCCCAGCACAGGGTCTCCTGTGGACAGGATGATTGCCCGAGGCCACCACCTGGACCCTGGTAACCCACTTTTCCTCTCCCAGCACCGGACCCCCGAGAACTTAGTGGTCCAAGGGCGCATTCCCTACTTCTCCCCCAGATAGGGAATCCAAGAAGGTGGACTACCTTGGGAAGAAGATGTTTTTTTCCACCAGCTTAGTGCTGACTCGGTGCTCGAGCGCTTCAAGAATTCTAGGGCTACTGCCAGATCCTTGGACCTTGCGGCAACCTTTCACCCCACGCAGTCATTTTTCGCCTCTTTCGTGGCTACGGAAGGGGTGCTCCGCCACGTGAATCACAGTCCAGCCACCTGCTCACGCAAGCTACCCAGCCTCTACATAGCTGTGGACGTGGGACCCAGCGACGCGGGTCTTGGGGCTAGAGGGCAGGCCAGTCCAACCATAACTCCCCTGCAGCAGCCTCCAAGTCCGACTTTTCATGGCCACCAGAGGCCAGTGGGCTACAGGATTCGCCTTCACCTCCCCCACTGGTACAACATCACGTAGGACAGGTGGATTTTGCAGATAGGCTGTGGGGCTAATCCCTCCCCTTCAAGACTACCCCTCCCTCCATGCCACCATCCTTCCAACGCATGTCTTAGGATCACTTGGCCCTTCTCTGCCAGGAAGTTGCAGCTCTCTTGGCCAAGGGAGCTATCAAAAGGGTCCCCTTGCCAGAAGTAGGTTGTGGTTGTTATTCCCACTACTTTCTGGTCCCCAAGAAGGAAAAACGCCTGCGTCCTATCTTAGACCTCAGGGCCCTCAACCGCTTCCTCTGGAAGGAGAAGTTTAAGATGCTTACGTTGGCTCAAGTCCTACCTGCCCTCGACCCCGGAGATTGGATGGTAGCGTTGGACTTGCAGGAGGATTATTTCCATATACCCGCCCTGCCAGCCCACAGGCATTACCTACGGTTCACGGTAGGCCACGAACATTTTCAGTTTAACATGCTCCCATTTGGCCTTACCAGTGCCTCCAGGTGTTCACAAAAGTGATGCCGGTGGTCGCAGCTCATTTGTGCAGATCAGGGGTTCCAGTCTTCCTCTTTCTCAACGACTAGCCTTTGAAGGCAAGCTCGCCCCCGACTGTCGTCTCCCATTTCCAGACTACTGCGGACCTCCTGCACTCGGTGGGGTTCACTATCAACGCGCGGAAGTCACACCTGATTACCTCTCAGAAGCTCCTTTTCATCGGAGCAGTTCTGGATACAACGCAGTTTCGGGCTTATCCTCTCGAGCAGCGGTACTAATGTTTCAGCCTCTATCCCGGATTTCGGTGTGATTGACTCTGAGGCTGCTGGGCCTCATGGCCTCCTGCATCCTGCTGGTGGATCATGCCAGGTGGCACATGCTGGCTCTGCAGTGGGACCTGAAGTTCCCGTGGGCTCAGCATCAGGGAAATCTTTCCGACATCGTCCAGAACTCGGAGGGGACTGCACGTCAATTGCAGTGGTGGCTTGTGAACCAGGATTGGGTCAGCGGCAGATCTCTCTCCCTTCCCCAACAAGAGTTGGTAGTGGTGACGGATGTGTCACTTCTGAGATGGGACAGCCACCTGCGAGAGCCGGAGATCAGGGGGTCTCTGGTTTCCGGTGAAGTCCGGTCTCCATATCAACCTGTTGGAGCTCTGGTTGATCCGTCTTGCACTGAAGGCATTCCTCCCTTTTGTTAAAGGAAGAGTAGTGCAGGTGTTCACAGACAACACCACCGCAATGTGGTACTGCAACAAACAGGGCGGGGTGAGGCCGTGGACCCTATGTCAGGAGGCTCTTCGCCTTTGGACATGGCTGGAACATCCGGGCATATCCCTGGTGGTTCAACACCTGGCAGGTTCTCTGAACGCCAGGGCGGACAAACTCAGCCGTCGGTGCATGATGGATCACGAATGGCGTCCTCACTCTGAGGTGGTGCAAGGTCTCTTTCAGTAGTGGGGAGAGCCTTGGTTAAATCTGTTCGCCACCGAAGAGAACGCGCGACGTCAGCAATTCTGCGCGTTGGAATTTCCAAGGCGGCATTCGCTCAGCAACGCTTTTTGTCGCGAGTGGAACTGCGGCCTCCTGTACGCCTTTCAGTCAGTACCACTTCTACCCAGAGTGCTGAAGAAGATCAACCGCGACCGGGCCCAAGTCATTCTTGTGGCGCCAGACTGGGCACGAAGAGTGTGGTACCCCAAGCTTTTGAGCATGGCCATCGATCCTCCGGTCAGACTGCCTCTTCAAGGAGGATCTTCTGTGGCAGCAGCAGGGGATGGTCCTCCACCCGAACCTGTCCAACTTCCACCTCTTTCCGTGGAGATTGAGCAGCAACAGTTGACAGTTTTTTACCTTCCTCCTGAAGTGTGTAATGTTATCTTGCCAGCCAGGCGTCCCTCAACTTGACAGTATACGCTTGCAGATGGAACAGCTTTGTGGCATGGTGCACAGCAAAGGCTGTGGATCCCCTTTCTGCCCCCCCCCTTCCAGAGGTTACTTTCTTGGGCCCAGCAGGGCTTTGCCTTGGGCACTCTTAAAGGCTACATTTCGGCCATCTCTGCCTTTCTTCGCTTTCTTGATTAACCTTCTCTTTTCAAGTCCCCTATTGTAAATAGATTTCTAAAGGGCATTACTCACCTCTTTCCTCCTCCTCCTCCATTCATAATGCCCCAGTGGAACTGAACTTGGTCTTAACACATCTTATGTGCGCTCCTCTTTCGAGCCTCTTCACAACTGTCCTCTCAGGCTCCTCACTCTGAAGACAGCTTTCCTTGGTGCCATCACCTCTGCGCGCAGGGTCAGTGAACTTCAGGCTTTGTCTTCTAAGCCTCCTTTTTTTGCTGTTCATCTGGACAAAGTAGTTCTTCCCACAAGACCCTCTTTTCTTCCCACAGAAATTACCTCTTTCCATATAGGATGGACCATCACTTTGCCCACCTTCTTCCTACCTCCGCACCCTTCCAAGTAGGAGAGACTTCACTGTCTGGACCCCAAACGTGAGCTGTGTTTCTATCTTGACCGCACAAAAGATTTCCGCATGGACGATCAACTCTTTGTTGGATATTTGGGGGCCAAGAAAGGTCGGGCTGTACATAAACGCACCATCTCTCGATGGATTGTCCTATGCATGAAAACCTGCTACTCCTTGGCAAAGAAGAAAGCCCCAGTGGGCCTGCTTGCCCACTCCACCAGGGCAACGGCAGCTATTACTGCTTTGGGGCGTGGAGTCCCACTCCTTGACATCTGTCAGGCGGCCACATGAGCATCTATGCACATGTTCACCAAACGTTATTGCCTGGCAGCCAAGTCTGGAGAGAAGGCTACTTCGGCCACTCTGTTCTCCAGGATGTTCTGGTGTGAACTTGGTTCGCAGACCCACTTCTGGGGTTGGCATTGCTAAGATATCTATTCTAAAGGTAAGGAATCTTTAACTACAGTCTCTTTCAGATGAACAAGTTACTTACCATCGGTAACGATGTATCTGTAAGAGACATATGTAGTCATAGATTCCTTACTGGCCCGCACTTCCTCCCCGTTCTGCGAACTGAATTCTAAGGATAGGGACTCCCTTGCAGGGCCCCAGTAATGTGCACCAGTGGTCAGTGTCTTGCATGGCTCTACACTTCTGGTGTGGAAAGTCGTGTCAGAACTGACGTCAGCTCACAGGGGTGTAATCTAAATAGACACTGCAACGTCATCCAGGCGAACAGTACGGATACGGAGTTGACCGACGCCACCTACCGAAGGGTAGGGGTACTGCTAAAGAAAAAATGTCCGAATCCAGTCTCACTCCTGGGGGCAATTCTAAAGGTAAGGAATCTATAACTGCATATGTCTCTTATAGATACTTCGTTACCGGAGGTAAGTAACTTGCTCTTCTTGCCTAAGGTGTCCAACCTCTTAGATTCCCTATCTGGAGAGGTGGTAGGGAATGCGCCAGGATTTATACGGGATGTAGAGGCTTGGTCCTTCAAGCTCTCCGGGGTCAGGTGTTGCGTGAGGAAACTGGGGCTGTGGTGACATGCAATGGTTCTATTCACAGGATCCTCTGTACAGGATTGGACGAGGTCCCAAGCAGGATGTCCATAAGGGCTTCATTAAATGGGAGAAGTGGTTCTGAGGGGGTCACTCCTGGCTGAAGCACCTCTGTCAAAAGGTTAGTCTTGACTGCCACTGAGGGTAGGCTAAGGTATAGGACCTCGGCTGCCCTTCTCACCACAATTATAAAAGAGGCTCCCTCCTCTAAAGCCACAGTAGGAGAGACCATGCCAGTATCTAAAGAGGTGTCCAGTTCACTGGCGTCCGCCAATTCATCAGACCAGTCCACATTGAGGGTCAAGGGGCTGGTATTTTTCAGGGTCCAGCGATTCCCCCCCAAGTTTCAGCCCATACCAATAGAGCTTGGGTTCTGGCCTAGAAGGCATGGCTACAGTCTGCGCCAGAGCCGGCTGCGGACACCGCCCCTCCGGCTTCATATCTCTGAGTCGGGGATGAGAATGGAGATGGCGCCGCTGAAGGGTGCAAAGAATGTCTGCATCGAGACCGGTGCCAGGGAAGGTAGTATGACCGGTGCTGGTCCAGATCCATCCGTGGTTCCGAAGGGCACGACTGGGGACAGGACTGCCAGCAGAGAACCAGTCAACAACAAATCGTACAGGTTGTCTGGCAAGGTGAAGGCCAGCATTCAGGAAGTGGTTTCCAAAATACTGGAGTTGGGGGTTATAGAATCCTCCAGTTGCAACTGGTCCAGTCCTGTGGCACTGGCACCAAACGCTACCCTACCAGGCACCACACCTGAATTAAGGTTCTGTGTGGACTCTAGAGGCTCACTTCAGTCACCAAGACTGATATGTATCCCATCCCCGGGCTGATGAGCTGATTGGCTGGTTAGGGGCTGCCCAGTACTTAAGTACCTTTGATCTTATGTCAGGGTACTGGCAGATAGCCCTAACAGAAGAAGTAAAGGAGAGGTCTGCCTTCTACACTCCAGAAGGCCACTACCAATTTAGGGTGATGTTCTTAGGACTCCAGGATGCCCCTGTCACCTTCCAGAGGCTGGTGGACCCGGTTCTTGATGGAACGGAGGCCTTCAGCACTGTGTATCTGGATGACATAGCTGTCTTCAGTAGCAGCTGAAAGGACCCCCTTTTTTCACCCCCAGGAAGTGCTTCAGGCTCTGCAACAGGCATGCCTGACTATCAAGGGCAGAGTGTGCCAGATAGCGCAGGGGTCTGTGGTGTACTGGGGACACCTGGTGGGCAAGGGTAAGGTACAGCTCCTACAGGCCAAGATAGAGACTATCATGGCCTGGGAGCTCCCCAAAACCCTGACGGAGGTCAAAGCATTCTTAGGCATCACTGGGTACTATAAGATGCTTGTCAAGGGATATGGCACCATTGTTTCTCCCCTTGACAGAGCTGACGTCTAAGAAGCAGCCAAGAAATCGGATTTGGACATGGGAATGCTAAAAACCATTTGACTCCATTAAGCAGCACATGTGCACAGCCCCTGACTTTTTCAGGGAATTTCTTATTCAGACAGATGCCTTAGAGCATGGTATAGGGGCAGTACTTTTACAGCTTAATGAAGAGGGCCGAGACCAACCTGTAACTCTTGTCCATACTTGTTTGGGACTCATTTCATAATTCAGACTGAACACTGGCCCCTAAGGTGGCTCATGCAAATAAGGAGTGAGAATCGAAAATTGTTGAAGTGGTCCATTTCCCTACAGGGTATGGACTTCAGAGTGAAACACAGACCAGGAGTAGACCACGCCAATGCTGAGTGTCTATCAAGGTTTTCTGCGTTACTTCTTTTTTGTGAGGTGGAGTTTTATATAGCGCAAACTAGACCCGAAGGTATGAGAGCACTTTACATGAGCACCAGTTGCGTTACAGACGGACACATTAATTTTTTTGTCAGGCACGGGGAGATTAAGTGATTTGCCCAGGATGTTGAGCATCCCTGCCGAGACTCAAACCCAGTTCCTTCAGCTTCATCTAGGGCTCCGTAATTTAGGGACCTTCCTTTTGACTAGGATAGAGATCGTTGTGGCGTCGCACTTCGAGCTTTGGGTGCATGGTGCAGCAGTCGATGCGGGTCTTTGTGTTGTCGTCGTGCTCAAGGTACCAAAGGCAAGCAACATGCGGGTCTGTCGGCAACATGCGCCGCAGGGCTTGAAGCTGGCTCTTCTAGCTGACATACCTACCACATCAGGAGAAAGATTCTCCAAAAAGACTTTGACAAAAGTCGAAAAAGAGTTGATCAAAAAATGACTTTAGGAGTTACTCTCTCCGGATCTACGCTGACTGCCGCGGAAAGAAAAGAACTGACGCCAGCTCCCTGGGGTGACATCTATAAAAGGCACCGCACACGTCTCTTCTGACAATGCTACGCGAAGCCAAACGATGTCACCTACCAGCGAGTAGGGTACCGTCCCGAAAAATTTCCGTATCCAGTCTGACGCCTGGGTATAATTCTAAGGTAAGGAATCTGCAGCTAGAATTCTCTATCAGATAAAAACATTAAATACTGTCTAGTCCGATCTAACACAGAAGTAAAACCGAAGACCACTGACTTGGGAACACTTCTGAACCTTCTCCCTGTAAAAAGACATCCCAGATGTGGAAATTGATCCTCGTGTACCAGCACCATTAAAGGGATGAATTTAGGTATAACAATGAAACAGTCAAATATGTGGAGTTCACGAACTGTTATACCCAGAATGTTCTATACTGCACAATCTGCCCCTGTGGTAAAGAGTATATTGGGTAGACTAATCTTCTGTAACGCCTTATCTGATAGAGACTCTAGGATCAGATTCCCTACCTACCCTCCCATCCCCACCGCAAACTGATTTTTAGTTTAGGCTCACCCTTCTGAGAACCCTAGTAATGCACACTAGTGTGTCAGCATCCTTCATGGTTCTGCGCTTCTGTAGTGGAAAATCGCAAAAAGAAACTGACATCAGTAACCGGGGGTGGTGCCTATATAGGCATTGTACATGTCACATCCGCTGACGTGGAGTCAAACTATGCCACCTACCAGCGTGGAAGGGGACAGCTAAAAAATGTCCAGATCCAGTCTGACGCTTGGGGTATATTCTAAGGTAAAGAATCTGCAGCTAGGTAGTCTCTACCAGATAAGGCATTACTAAAGGTAGTTAACTTGTTCATTTAGAAAAATTAAATTGCATCAGTGAAGCAACAGAGGTCAAAAAGTCAAACAGCGCCTGTAATCAAATTCAGATATTTCTATAAGTATTTACAAGAATCCAGAGACACTCTGGAGTGACACACAACTAGTATTGCTAGGAGTGAGAGGTATTGAGCATGTCAGTAGAGTGATGTTTCAATAATATGTTGTATTGCATATGACCGTGTAGGAGGCTGGCTTAGTATATGGTGCGCACCATTAATGGTGATTTTAGTGGTCTTAGACAACCTTCCGGCTTATCCAGAAGGAGAGTTAAGCAACTTGTTTTACCAGATCTAATCATGTAGTGTAGGTTAAACGAAAAAGAAACACACTGTATATATAAAAATATGTCTCTTTATTACTCAACACTCACACATTGGTATATCTCCTAACCGGAGATACCAACACAAATACACACAATACTTCAATTGCAAACAGGTAAGCAAGCACAAACCCCAGTGGTCTCCAGGGGGAGACAAAACCATATACTAAAAAAAATGTCATGCGAACTGTGACCTACGTCGAGACTTGGACCAGGAGACTCAGAAGAGCTGAGGACACAATGAACCACCCAAGGTAAGTACCCAGGAACCCCATGAATACTGTGTGCAGAGTGGAAACAGCAGCGTAGTCACTAGAAGTCAATTGGAAAGTTGTGGTTTTGAAGAAGGACCGTTCCCAGAGGACCCTGAAGAAACCATGTGGAATACAGATACCTGTACCAGGGAAGCCGTGTGCACATGGGCGAAGTGACGTCGGAAACCGCCTTAAACCACATTGGAGGACTTCAGTAAGGATGCCACTAGTGAAGAGTGTGCAAGAGTCCGGTCGAATCCAAGGGTTGATTCTTGAAGAGAAGAACCTGCAAGTAGAGGGGATAGAGTCTATGCCACTCGGAGGTGACCAGGAGGCAGGGAAGAGCAATGCTCACCGATAACTGACAGTTCAAAGGAGTTGACAGTGACCTTGTCGCTGCAGCTGTGAAGACCAGATGACGCTGAGGAAAACCAGGAGCCGTGCACTAGCTGTCCCACGTCTGAAGTAAAAAACCAGGGTGTCGGCATCCGGCGGGAGCACCAACAAGCCTTGGTAGCTGCAACAGGTGTGGGACACAAAGTAGGAGCAACGTTTGGACCAGCAAGGTCCAAGGGACTTACCACAAGCAGGTGAGTCAGAGAAGGCCCAGAGCAAGCAGGGGAGCCCACTGAAGCAGGAGAAGACCCTCAAGAGGACCCACAGGCCAAGGGCACAGGAGTCGCAAGAGGACTTCGAGCAGCTCTTCAAAGATGAAGGCCCATGGTGCAGAGGATGCAGTGCGGATGCTGATCTTGGCAGGAAGAGATGCTGAAAGCTGGAGCTACTTGTAGCCCGATGATCACTAAAGTGCAGAGCCAATAAGCCTGGGCAAGGGCAAGTCGACGTGTTGCACAGGGGTTCGGTCCTGTGAGGGATACTGGCCTCAAAATTGCAGAGATGTCAGGTCAGGCCTTGAGGGAGTTGCAGAACCACCACCTGTGTTGCTGGGTCTTTTGAAGTCCATGGGACGTCAGGAGCAGCAGACCGGTCAGCTTTGTTGCGGTGCCTGCAGATGCAGGGGAGTGACTCCTTCACTCCAAAGAGAGATTACTTTAGGAGTCCTTGATGCCCACAGGTCTGTTGAAGATCCTGGAAGAAGCACAGACAAGACATGGAGAACAGCGAGACCATGAACAGCAGGAGTCTTTCTTGATGCAGTCTCAGTTCCAGGCGAAGTCCAAGTATCCAGACGGTCGAACAGTGATGTGGTTTCAGGCTTGAGTCTTGTCCCATGACGAATCTGAGGACCCACCTTCAGGTAAGCCCTTTTAACTCCTAAGAAAGGGACAACTCAGGGGTCCACTGGCGTAACTAGAGCTTGTGGCGCCCGGGGATATCCTTCAGATTGACGCCCCCCTGGGAGGGTGCTCGGGAAAAAGGATGGCGAGCACCTGAAAGAGGTCCGAGAGACATGTAGTAACGCCGCTAATAGTTACCTCGTTCATGCAAGTTACATGCACATACATGACACGGTCCAGGTCTAGACAGCCCCCGTCCCCAAAATAGTGCCGCCTGGGGCGGGCCGCCCCCACCTAGCTACCCTCACACTCACTCTACTCTTCATCCATCCTTATCTCCATCCAGCTATTTATCTCACACGTTAATACGTCAACACGATATGGAAAGCATCCTTTTGCTTCCTCAAGACACTACTGAATATAAACCTTACATAAATTTCCAGGGTTAAGATCTCCACATATTACCCAGCATAGTGACAGAAATAGAAGAATCCAGTGGACTGTATGTAGGCCTTGCTCTGTTACTCAAGTGCAAAACCCAGCGTGTACAAAAGGCAGCAGTAAGGCTTCTTCTACATCTTACAGCCACAGAGCTTAGTAACGTTGTATGTCACACCTCCAATGGCCCCCAGTTTCTCAGAGGATTTCCTTCGAAGGGCTTGGCAAAGTCCACAAAATCACCTACTGAGCTTACATGAGACGTGAATGTCCCTGACCAAAACCTAGGGTCAGTATCTAGACACCTTCCCTTTCCACAAGAGGGGAAATGACTGAACACCCTTCTCACCCCAAGCAGCTAATACCAAGAGACATGTTTCCTAGATCCATTCACAACTTTTTAGAATACTTAAAAGATTTAGGAACAGAGATGAAAAATTGGGTCTCCAAGAAACTGCAAGCGTTTAATATGTTGCTATTTTTTAAAAGGTAACGTGTTGTCGTAATTTGTGCTTTGGTGCTCATTTCTCTCAGTTTGCTAATATTAAATATTGTCATGAATATAAATTACTCATCAAGTCGGTTTCTCTAAGTGTACCAGCATAATCTAATTATGAGGTTTAGGATATCAATATTCTGCTCTCTTACCTGGGGATCATTAAAAAAACAATGACTTACTTAGATAATTGATGACTGAATTACTCTTGCTGTTTGCTTTGACAGTAGCCAAAAGGGTGCTTTACATTAAATGAATTAGATCTGGAAGGTAGACAGTAAAGAATGATAGAAAAGGAGAATTGAAGGATGACGAAAGGACTGAAAGGGTGAGGGAATTACCGGAGTAGAGGATGGTAACATAGAGCTAAGTTATGGATGCAAAGAAAAAAGTAAGGAACTGAATAAACACGGAGGGAGAGGAGACAGCAAGAGAAACAGGATGAATGTTTGAAAAACACAGAAGGGGCTATATAGGTGCAGAGGAAACAAGCGGTAGGGCTACAGAGGTGAGAAGGAAACAAGCGGTAAATAAGGGAGCGAAAGGAATGATTGAGAGAAGAAATACGAGGGGAGGGGAATCGAAAGGGATGAGAATAGAGATAGAGAACGGCCAGGAGGCACAGACAAGAGGATGGAAGGAATGAATGAAAGGACCAAAGGAAAGAGTAAAAGGATGAGAGACGGTGCAGTGAGATTGACAGATGGTGGCGGTGGACTCTAGGCTGCATTCTGGGCAAATGCACTCAATGTGCCTCGCTGAACAAGCCCGAATTACCAAAAGGCAGCCTAACGAAGTTGGACCAGCCCAAGGTAGGGGGCCAGTAGGGAGATTGGCTCCAGCCTCCCACCCTGGGCCTCTCATGACATTTTAATAAATACCTGCATGACTCAGAACGGGTCGAAAAGGACTCCAGGGTGTGCCCTGGGCTGCGAGGCCGCTGCGATCCTTGGGGTTGGCTTGGATGATTCCTCGGTGTGCGGCGCGCTCATTGCTGCCACAACAACTTCCTCCTCGCACTCGCTTTACGCATCGGGCACCAGGAAGTCACGTGACGTGCTGCTGCGCAGCGCTCGCACTTCAAACGGCGGCCGCAGCACTGGCCCGTTGCGGCGGCCTTTATAATTTATTTGAGGACACTCACTGACAGTAGTGACCTCAAATAAATGATAAAGGCCGCCGCAACGGGCCAGTGCTGCTGCGGCCGCCGCCCTCAAAATAGTGCCGCCAGGGGCGGACGGCACCCCCCTAGCTACGCCAGTGCAGGGGTCCCTCCCAGAGAAGGGCTGGACAGAAGAGAGGATACTACCCTGTCCTTTGTCCAGTTTTGTGACAGAGGGGGAACCAAGGGCTCCCATAACTGGCTCCAACTGGATTATGCAAGGAGGGCCCAAAATGTGCCCTTCATATCAGTCTGTGGGCGCTGGCAAGCCCCCCCCACCCCATCCCAATGCACTAAGTCCTGTCTGGGAGGTGGCCACCACTCACTGTGACAGGAAACCTATTGTTCTACCTTCCCCTGCTTGAGCTCAGCTCAGCAGCAAGAGGGCAGAATCGTGTCAGGGTAGGAAGCACCACTAGCTTGCTGGCAGACACCGGGAGGCTGTTAGGGAGGAGTCCCCTAGTACATGGATTCATACCTCCAACACCGAAATCGGTGTTTGGATATGATGCGAACATGTTTGATACCAAACCCAGGTTTGGCACAGGCAATATATAGTTAGCCATTGTGTAATGACGAATGGCCACTATATGTATCAAAATGTCTGACTGCACTTATAAAGCCTGGAGAATCGACGCCCGGGTTTGTAGGGGTGTCCTGCTTATGCAAGGACACCCACACACTTATAACCCAGCACCCTGCCTTCAGGATTGAAAGACCTACAAAATCCGAGATGTCGGATAGGAACCTAACAGAAAAAGAATGGATTTTCGCTCAATCAGAGTTGGAAAATCTGTTAGAAAGGAGAAATTTCCTTTCTTGAGTCCCCTCACTCACCAGGGTTTGCCCACGATCACATGCTTCATCACAGGGGCCATCTCAATCCACTGCAGATTGAGACGTGATACGACTTGCGCTGTTACGTAGGAGCACTATATAGTGAGGAGCTATGTGTAATGCAGTGGTGTTGTGGAGTGGAGTGAGTCAAAAGTACCTAACTAGTGGGGGAAATAACTTTATTCTGGCTCCTAGTTGGCATGTTAAAGATGGGGTAAGTTTCTAGGGGGCCTATCTATAATGAGTTAGGGGTCCCTAGTAAACGTCAACATGTTTCGAGCTTCCCCAATGCTCTTCTTCAGGTCAAACACAGTGTCCAGCCCTGTGTGTACCACTCCGATGGTGACCTAAAGTGAGGTAAAGTGAAATACAAAAAACACGCTGCAATAATAAGCAAGCGTTAATAATACATACGACACATATTAGTCACGTTGTATCTGTGAAAAAAGAAATAAGAACATTATTATTAATAACAGCCCCCCAAATGGGGTAGGTAAGTTTAAACCGCAATCCCATGTTGCTCCTCATGTTGTGTGACTAGATACTTAATTCTCGTGTTTCGCCATGCTGAGCTACGGAGAACAACACACTACTTACTAATAGTGTCAAACCCTTGCTGAAACACAAGGCGCTGGTATTCCAGTGCGTGATATTAAAAACATGTGCACATCGTGACTGTGGCGTGGACATGACTAACAATACACAAACTAACAAATAACACAGATAAAGACATACTTTTTAAGAAGCAATGCTGTGCTTCATGGTCTTATTGGGGGGGTCTTTTTCTATTTCACTTTACCTCACTTTAGGTCACCATCGGAGTGGTACACACAGGGCTGGGACCCTGTGTTTGTCCTGAAGAAGAGCATTGGGGAAGCTTGAAACATGTTGACATTTACTAGGGACCCCTAACTGATTATAGATAGGCCCCGCAGCGGATTGAGATGGCCCCTATGATGAAGCATGTCACCGTGGGGAAACCCTGGTGAGTGAGGGGACTCAAGAAAGCAGATTTCTCCTTTCTAACAGATTTTCCAACTCTGATTGAGCGAAAATCCATTCTTTTTCTGCTAGGTTCCTATCCGACATCTCGGATTTTGTAGGTCTACTATTGCATCAGGAGGGTGGACTTAGCATTTCCCTCTGATCCCCCTGTTTTTGATTTTCAGGATTGAAAGGCTTGCCTTAGGGGTGACATAGGTTTAAAGTGTAGTGACTTCCGATATAAGAAAACTTAAGTCTGTCGTAAGTGGTGCTAGCACCTACTTACACATGCTTCAATGGCAGGCCTGTAGTCATAGTTAAGTGGTCTCTTTTGGGTGGCATAATACATGCTGCAGCCCATGCGAGACCCCTGGTGTACCATATACTAGGTACTTACAGGGGTACACCAGTATCCAATTGTGGAGGTACAGAAGTACTTACCATGTCAAATTTAGGGATGAAGCACAGTGACTGAGGTCCTGATTAACATGATCCCAGTCAGACTAGTCAAAATAAATACTGACACCAATAAAAAGTGGGGGTAACTATGAAAGCAAATCCTACTTTCCTACAGACAGTGTCTCACCACCATTAATAATGTTCATTTTGCGGGCGTGCCAGAGAGCTGGTACACAAGATGGCCACACCTCAGTGAGGCTTCAGGGGTCGGAGGACAAATCCTGACATGTGGTCTTCTTGAGGCATTGTGGCCGTGTCTTAGCGATGTGGACTGTATACTGCTGGGCAATACTGACAAACATGCATCAAACTGGAAACGAGGAATCTAGATGGCAAACAGCTAATGCTGTGATTTGAGGCACACAAGAGCTCCCGTGCGACCAGTACAGACCCCAGTACTGCTGCGGGACAATTAATCTCATCAGATACGGAAACAGAAGATGAAGCAGATTTAATTACCTCTCCTTTGTGCGATGCAAGGTAGCCTGGTATCGATAGTTCAGAATGGATGCGCTGGGCTCTAGGATGGACACAATCTCACACAAGTTGGAGAGCCACGATACCCAACTGCAAGAAGCTGAGCAAGGTACATTGAACACCGAAGATAAGGTTGCAGCAGAGTGCAAATCCTTTCTTAACAAGGATAACGTGTTCAAGGTGATTGCCGCCAAAAATGAAGATTTGTGTGGTGTTTTTCAAATTCATTTTGTAATTTTATAACAGAAAACACACAACAGTGCAGTCTTGTACATCTCAGCAAACAGGAGTGGTTTGTTACACTGCTCGAGTGGAAACTCTGGAATGTGTGGTTCAGTGGCTTGTGTGAGTGGGAATATTGTTGAATGGTCCCATTTAATACTCAATCTGGAATACCATTCATTTTTAATATATTCACAGATGAATGGTGCTAACTGCTTCTCCGGGTTCCGTACATAATGCACGATATCATCCTGATTGAGTGATATAGCAAGTGGGCGTTGGAAAAAACATAGTGCAGCTGCTGCATGTCTCTCCCTAATCACACACATCTGAAAGAGACACATTAGTGATAGATTCCTTACCTTAGAAAATCCCCAGGCGTCAGACGGGATCCAGAAAGTTTTTGCTTAGCAGTACCACTGCGCGTCAGTAGTTGGAGTCCTGCTGCTCTGTGTCTGTCACTGGAATCGTCAGTGCCGAGATGATGTCACAGAGAGTACTTAGGCGCCACCCATCCGCACTGACGTCAGTTCTTTCTTTTTCCACGCCAGAAAGCGCAGATCCGGATTGAGCACGTACCTTGGTCACTTTTTGACCACTATTTTCAGACTTTTGTCTCCTCACTTTTTTCCTGGTGCACGTAGGGATGCCCGGCTTTAAGTCTTCTGGGGCCTGTCGACTAAATATGTCGGTGGCAGACCCCCATGACGTTTGCCTCTACTGCCTGGAGACCGATCACGACTCCTGGGACTGCCGTGACTGTCGTGCCATGGCCCCCAAGGCCTTGCGGGAGCGGCGCCGGAAGTTGCTGGAGGTCCAGCATTCCCCACGTCGCCGCTCCAGGTCTAGGGGCCATTCCCGGGACCGCTCGCGGGACCGGAACCGTCACTCCTCGGACTACAAGTCTTCACCTTCGGATTCCGGTAAGGGTCGCCATAAAAAGTAGTCGAAGAAGCGTGTTCGCTGTCCGACGTCCCCCTGTCGCTCCTCGGAGGTGGACGAGGGGGACAGGGGCCTCGCCCCTGCGGCTTCTCCTGAGACTGGGACTCTCATGGCCTACCCGCCATACCCGGCTCCGTCGGCGACTCCCGAACAGATGCAAGAGTTCCTTGCTGCCTTGGACCTTTACAGGCCTTGGGCCCCCGCCGGCGCACCTTAGGGCCCGCGGTCCCGTGTCCAGATCCTGCTGGCCCGGCGGCTCTGCCACCGGCTCCAGCCAAAGCAAAACCAAAGGGGATGATGGACGGAGTGTTGAACATTGCAAACACTCACCCCCATGATCTGGGTTTAATCCATCATCATTCTTTAGTTCACTCCGCCACCCCAGTTCAGACATGGCCATGTGCAAATCAGTATGACCCTGTGCCTCATGGGAACAGTCCAGCCCAAACTGCCAAGCCATGTCTTCCCTGTACTGGAAACAAGCATCCTGGGACCGGTTTCTGGCTAATCAGCCGTCATCAGCCAGGCTAGCTTGAATCCAGTGGCAAAGTGAGCAAGGGACCCACGTCTGGGCATACCCTGCCAACTTCGGGCGAACAAAGCAAAACCAAAGGGGATGATGGACGGAGTGTTGAACATTCACCCCCAGTCAACTGATCTTGGTTTAATCCATCATCATTCTTTAGCTCTCCAGCCCTGGCGCCACAGGGTCCTGCACCGCTAACTCCGGCCCCGGCGCCACGAGGTGCGGCGTTGCAGCTCCTGCCCTGCGCCACCCTCGGCTCCACACCGGTGCCACCCTCTGCTCCACCCCCGGCACCTCACTGGGTGCCGTTTATCCCACCTTTACCCCGGTTTCCCGACCATTTTGTTCCGACCTGGGATCCACATTGGGAGAGGGCGCCTGTCCAGCCCCGGCCGACGCCGTTCTCACCGCTGTTCCCGATGCCGTTTGTCCCCTCTCCGGCTCCGCTGCCGCGACCGGCCCCCTCTACGGCAGAGGCGGACGACGACTGGGAAGGGTCCAAGGACCCGCTTGCTCGGCAATAGGACTCCGAATAAGATTGGGTGGACAACTTAGAGGATGCGGACGACCTCGATGTCTCCTCTGACCCGGGGTTCGCCTCTCCCTCACCTACGATGGAAGAGGGTGCCTCCCACACGATGGTGCTCCATCGGGCTGCTGAGGCCCTCAACCTTGACCTCCCCACAGTGGCCCTCAAGACCAACCTCCTCACCGAGGTGCTCCAGACAGCGTCTACTTCTTTGGAGCCGCTGCTTCCCTTTAATTACGTCCTCTTGGGCACTTGGTCGAGGCCAGCCACGGGTGCCCCGGTGGACAAAAAACGTCGCCAGACGCCACTGACGGGCGCCTGGTGACCCCGCTTTCTTGACCACTCTACCCTATGCTTGAGAGCCTGGTCATTCAAGCCTCAGTGTCGCAGAGTGTCTTTCCCACTGCCCCACCAGATAAGGACTCGAAGAGGCTGGACCAATTTGGGAAGAGGTTGTTCTCTTCAGCCAGCCTGGGGCTGCGGTCGGTGAACACCGCCTGCTTGTTGGGCCGCTACTCCCACACGGTGTGGAATGCCGTTGCGCAGGTGTTGCCCCAGTGTCCTGAGGATGTGCAGGCTGTCCTTTCTCAGGCAATTGCTGAGGGCAAGGATGCGGCCAAGTTCGCCATTCCGTGTGGGGTGGACACCGCCGACTCATTGGTCTATGCGATTTCTACAACTGTGGTGCTGCGGTGCCACGCCTGGTTGCGTTCGACTGGGTTCTCGCCCGATGTCCAGGGCTCTCTCATGGACATGCCTTTTGATGGCACCCGACTGTTTGGCGACAGGGCTGACAGTGCACTGGTGCGCTTTAAGGACTCGCGGTATACGGTCAAGTCCTTGGGTCTGTCTACTAAGAACACGGCCACTCCTGGTTTTTGTTCCTTTCGTGGCCAGGGTCGAGGCACCCAGGCACGCCCATCCACCAGGCCTGTGCAGAACCAGAACCAGCTCCAGGGCGGTCACGGTTTCCGCAGGGGCGAGGCGGGGAACCAGCGTGCGGGTCCGTCCACCTCCCGCTGCATCCGCCTCCAAGCCCTACTAATCTGATCTTCAGGGAGCACCCCCACGCCAGTGGGTGACAGAATCCACCACCACCTCCCCCCGCTGGCGCAAGATTACATCAGACAAGTGGGTGCTGCAGATAATCTGCCAAGGTTACTCCCTTCCCTTTCAGTTCCCCCCAGCAATGCCACCTCGATGTCACCGCATGTCGGGGGATCATTTGGTTCCTCTCCGACAGGAAATCGCGGCCCTCTTGGTCAAGGGGGCCATCGAGTGTGTTCCTGGGCCAGAAGTAGGGAGTGGTTGTTATTCCCACTACTTTCTGGTCCCCAAGAAGGACAGAGGGGGTCTGCGTCCTATCACGCCCCTCCACCATGCCTGTGCAGAACCAGAACCAGCCCCAGGGTGGTCGCGGTTTCCGCAGGGGCGAAGCGGGGAACCAGCGTGCGGGTCCGTCCACCTCCACCCCCGCTGCATCCGCCTCCAAGCCCTCCTAATCTGATCTTCAGGGAGCACCCCATGCCAGTGTGTGGCAGAATACACCACCACCTCCCCCTGCTGGCGCAAGATTACATCAGACAAGTAGGTGCTGCAGATAATCTGCCAAGGTTACTCCCTTCCCTTTCAGTCCCCCCCCCCAGCAATGCCACCTCGATGTCACTGCATGTCGGGGTATCATTTGGTTCCTCTCCGACAGGAAGTCACGGCCCTCTTGGTCAAGGGGGCCATCGAGTGTGTTCCTGGGCCAGAAGTAGGGAGTGGTTGTTATTCCCACTACTTTCTGGTCTCCAAGAAGGACAGAGGGGGTCTGCGTCCTATCATGGACCTTCGGGACATCAATCGCTTCCTCCGGATGGAGAAGTTCAAGATGCTAACTCTGGTTCAGGTCTTGGCGGCCCTCGACCCTGGAGACTGGATGGTAGCGTTGGACTTGCAGGATGCATATTTTCACATCCTCGTCCTGCCGGCCCACCAGCGTTACCTGCGGTTCATGCTAGGCCAGGAGCATTTTCAGTTTACTGTACAACCCTTCGGCCTTACCAGCGCCCCTCGGGTGATCACGAAAGTCATGGCGGTGGTCGCAGCTCATCTGCGCAGGTCAGGGGTATCAGTCTTCCCCTACCTCGACGATTGGTTGTTGAAGGAGGGCTTGCCCAGGCAGTCGCAATCACCTTCAGACTATGGCCGACCTCCTGCATTTGCTGGGTTTCTCCATCAACGTGCCACAGTTGCACCTTAGTCCCTCTGAGAAGCTCCCCTTCATCGGATCGGTTCTGGATTTGACGCAAAGGCTGTGGATCCTCTTTCTGCCCCTCTTTCTGAAGTTCTTCTGTTTCTTCTGTCTTTGGCCCAGCAGGGCTCTGCTCTGGGCACTATCAAAGGCTATCTTTCTGCCATCTCCGCCTTTCTGAGGCTTCCTGATCAGCCTTCTCTTTTTAAATCCCTGGTTGTTAACTGTTTCCTCAAAGGCATTGCACACATGTTTCCTCCCGTGCCTTTCATAATGCCTCAGTGGGACTTGAATCTTGTCTTGACTTACCTGATGTGCGCTCCCTTTGAGCCTCTTCATAACTGTCCCTTACGTCTTCTCACCTTAAAGACTGCTTAACTGGTAGCTATCACTTCTGCCAGAAGAGTGAGCGAGCTCCAGTCTCTTTCTTCTAAACCTCCTTTCCTCTCTGTTCATCCAGACAAGGTGGTTTTAAGGACCCGTCCTTCTTTCCCCCAAAGGTTGTCACGCCCTTCCACATCGGGCAGACTATCACTTTGCCCACCTTCTTTCCACCTCCGCATCCTTCCAGGGAAGAGGAGAGGCTCCACCTTCTGGACCCAAAACGTGCCCTTGCTTTCTATCTGCAGCGTACACAACAGTTCCGAGTGGATGATCAACTCTTTGTTGGTTACGTGGGCGCCAAAAAAGGTCGGGCTGTGCACAAACGGACCATTTCCCGGTGGGTCGTTCTGTGCATCAAAGCATGTTACTCCTTGGCCAAGAAGGAGCCTCCTGTGGGGCTGCGTGCCCATTCGACCAGGGCAACTGCAGCCACTGCTGCCTTGGGACGTGGCGTTCCCTTGCAGGACATTTGTCAGGCAGCTACGTGGGCCTCGCTGCACACGTTTACAAAGTAGTACTGCCTTGACAGTCAGGTTCGGAGAGACAGCTTCTTTGACTGTTCTGTGCTCCGTGACTTTCTGGTGTATTCCTGTTTGCAGACCCACCTCCGGGGTTGGTTTTGCTGGGGTATCTATTCTAAGGTAGGAATCCATCACTAACGTATCTCTTTCAGATGCACAAGTTACTACTTGTGTATGTCTGTAAGAGACACTAGTTAGTGATAGATTCCTTACCGCCCCACCCGTCCTCCCCGTTCTGTGAACTGATTATTAGGGTCAAGGTCATCCCTTTTAGGGCCTAGTTTTCTGCACCAATGGTCACTATGTTGCATGGCTCTGCGTTCCTGGCGCAGAAAGTCGTTTACAAAACTGACGTCAACGCTCATGGGTGGAGCCTAAGTACTCTCCGTGATGTCATCTTGGCGCTGACCACTCCAGTGACGGACATGGAGCCGCAGGACGCCACCTACTGACGCACAGGGGTACTGCTAAGCAAAAACGTTTCCATCTGACTCCTGGGGATATTCTAAGGTAAGAAATCTATCACCAACTAATGTTTCTTCAGATATATCGTTACACAAGTAGTAACTTGTGCATCAGTGGCTCTAAGGCGAGGGCAAATAGGATCGGTGATAAGATGCATTCCTGCCTTCTCCCCCTACATATCTGGACTGAGGTGGAAACATTACCATTAATCCTTATCCTTGCCACTTAGTCAGTGTATAATAGGCATATCCACCGCAAGAATGCTTGTGGCATTCCCATACGATGAAGTACTGTGAAAATATATTCCCACTCTATAGAATCAAAAACCTTAACAGTATCTAATAACACAGTTTCTGCCTTAAGCGTTGGCTCAAGTTGGTGTAAAACTGCAAACAGTGACCGCAGATTGTGCAAGGTCAAGGGCTATTATTTTCACCAGTATTTGGGTGTTGATGTTCTAGTGATAGTGGTCTAGAGGATTCACAGTGCGCTGGATTCTTCTGTGGTTTCAACAGCATTATTAAGGCTTCACGGAGTGCCTGGGGCAGCATTTGTTTTTAAATGCTTCTATATACATAGCATGGAGGTATGGTGCTAATAAGTCAATATATTTCTTTTAGAATACGCTAGGAATTCCGTCCAAATTTAATGTATTGCCATTCAACAAGGTGCGTATCGCTTCTTTCACCTCCTCGGTCATGATAGTCTGGAGTAGAAATTCCCTCTCTCCCAGGTCGAGCAATGCTAGTCTCATATCATCTAGATATGCTGTACTGTCTGTAGCCATGGCAGCTACGCACGACTCATATAGGTGGGAGTAGAAGTCGACAAATTGCTTCTTAATGGCTGGGGTGTCCTGATGCATACTCCCATATTGGGACTTTATCTCCACAATATGTGCTTGTGTCTTGGGTTCTTTTATCTTAGATGCCAATGAACAAAACAGCCCTCCACCCCCCCCCTAGGAACTTGCTAGCCATCATCTAGACATGTGTTTCACTTCTTGCTCTGCTGTTTCAGTATATTCAGTGAAAAGCCCCTCAATCTCTGCTAATGTGCTCGGGTCAGGGTGTAGTTCATAGCAACTCTCTAAAAAAGTTGCAATTTTCTCTGTATATTTTTTAGTTGAGAGCGAAGTGATCTCAATACACCTGCCTGAAGTCACATACACTCTCCTTGAATAGTGTTTTTTTTTTTGGGGGGGGGGGGGGGGGACTTTTTTATTGGTATTAATATCAGGACAAAATACATTCACTTGATACACATACATGGGTGTAAGCATAACTCCAGGACGCGACATTACACATTTCAACAACACCCAATTTGGCACAGATGCTGCAACTGGCCCCTGCTCATTGTCGTCCCACTTTTCTTGCCTATTAGTCAGACACATTGTTCGCCTCCAGTTCAGGTGGATCGCAAATATAACCTCTAAACTTGTTCCACGCTCCCCAGACTTTTCCCCATTTCCGTGGACAGCCGCGGTGGATAAAGACTGCCCTCTCCGCTACCATGGCCTCATCCATAACTTTGCACCAATTCCGGAGTGTAGGCAGTTCCCCTGACCCCCACAGCGCAGCGATATTGCGTTTGGCAAAAGTCAATCCTAATGTCACCCAATTCTGCATCAGGTGGATAAGATCGTTGGGTTCCCACAACGCTAACAGGCATCGTCTTGGTTACAGTAACAATGATATTTCTACCGTCTGTGATATGGTGCGCATCACCTTAGCCCAGAAGACTGCTATTTGCGTACATTGCCACAGGGTGTGAAAAAATGTGCCCTCCTCCCCACAATATTGTAAACAAAACTGATGTTGAGCCTTCCCTATTTTGTGGAGGGTGGACCTGGTGTAGTATGACGATGCAGCACCTTTAACTGCACTAACCTTAATCGTGAGGGTATGGCAGCTTCTCTCGGAGATGATAATGCCTCCTGCCATTCCGGATCCTCAAAGTCTCCCAGGTCCTGGGACCATTTTTGTTGTAGCGTTGTCATCGGGTCTGGCAGGTTATTAACTAATTTACGATATGTGAAAGATGTGGCCCTTTTGTACATATGGTCCGTCAGTAGTCTATCCTCCAGAGGAGTAGCCTCTGGTATGACGGCGCCAGATGATAAGATTGTCTGTAGCGTGTGCCGAATTTGCATATATTTAAACTTGTCCGTCGGCGCCAGTTCATATTGGGCCCTCAAATGTTCAAATTTGACTACCTCCCCCTTTTTCCAAAGATCGCCCACTGGATATACCTACGACGTTCCAAGCCGTAAACCCTTTACTATTTCTAAGGCGCCCAAGTTGCCACGAATCCCAGAGAGGCATCATCGGTGTTATAATCCCTGTGCATTTTAATCTGGCCTGCGCCCTGTACCATATGTCAACCGTGTGTGCTGTTGGGCCAATCAGGGAGGGTGGTCTACGCTTGCTATATAATGCCAATAGTATGCCATCTTCTCCCAGCACCTGCCTATCTGCTTGAAAAGCTGGATCGGTCTGGGAGGCATGTATCCACTGATTAATTATTTTAAGGTGAGCTGCCCAATAAGACAGTTGTATATTGGGGAGGGCTATCCCCCCATCATACCAGCTTCGTACTAGTTTATCTTGCGCATTGCGCGCTGGCTTATTCCCCCATAACAAGCTACAGACTTAAGCCGTTTACCAAGACACATAAAAATCAGGGGAGTGTCATCATTTTAAAAAGCGCTGCCTTACCCAGCAGTGTCAGCGGGAGGTTTCACCAATATGTTGTGTCCTGCTTAACCTGGTCCAGCGGGGGACTTCGATTTTTTTGATAAAAGTCATCAATGTCAGGTGTCACATAAATGCCCAAGTACCCAAAGGCCTCAGTGGTGATCCGCAGCGGGCAATTCCCGGGGAGCAATGGCGGCGGACATCGTAGGACATACAGGACCGACTTAGACCAATGAATGGTATACCCTGACACCCGACCAAAGTTTTCGAACACATCTAGGAGTACTATAATCAACCGTCTAGGGGATGTGAGGTATAGTAGCACATCATCCGCATATAAGAAAATGCGGTCTTTCCCAACTCTGTGTCCATCGGAGCCCACGGATCTGTGGTTCCCATCTGATCCACGCCGCAAGCGGTACAAGGACCAAGGCGAACAACAATTTGGATAATGGACATCCCTGGCGCGTACCCCCCGAAAGCGGGAAGTCCCTAGAGATATGACCGTTGGCCACGACATGCGCCAGTGGGTTGGAGTACAGCAGGTCTATCCAAGCACAGAACTTTGGACCAAAGCCCAGATGTCGAAGAACCGCGAAAAGATAAGGCCATTCCACTACATTGAATGCCATACGCGCATCTAATGAAAGGATGACTGCTGGCTCTTGGATGTAGGACTGACTCGCCAATACTGCATGCAATTGCCGTAAATTAAGAGCTGTGCTCCTTTGTGGCATGACCCTGATTGATCTGGGTGAATTAAGGTCGTGAGGTGAGGGGTTAAGCTCGTCGCCAGAAGCTTGGCAAGAATTTTGGCTTCAGCGTTAATCATCGATATTGGGCGGTAGGAGGAGTAGCCCTCGGGAGGCTTCCCCGGTTTATGGATAGTTACTATAGTGGCCAGTCGCCGATCTCATGGCAGTTCCCCTGCCTCGAGACTTTCATGAAACATATTTAGCAGGTAGGGGGCCGTCAAATCAGCAGTCTTTTTATAAAGTTCGATAGGGATTCCATTAGGCCCCACCACTTTTCCAGAGTGCAGAGAGCCGATGCCCTGCAGGTCAGCAATGGAGAGGTCAGCCTCAAGCAGTATGGCCGCCTCCGGCTATAACTTAGGCATATTGATATCTTTAATGTAGTCCTGAGCCTCATCTATCGATAAGACTGAGCGCGAGGCATAGGCTTGCTCAAAATAGTCGGACAACGTAGCTACTATGTCTTGTGGAGCAGTCACCAAGGAATCATTCGGAGTTTGCAATTGCGCAATCGTTCTATTCGCCCGTTCCTTCCAATCTAGCCAGGCTAACAATTTACCGCCTTATTACCAAGCCCGTACACCCTATGACGAGTGGCCTGAAGCCGCGCTTTAACCATCTTTTTCTGATAATCCAAAAATTTGCGCTGCTTAAGACGCACACTCTGACAGGTCTGAGTCAAGGGGTGTTCTGCATGATGATCAGTGGCCCTAATAAGTTCAGACTCCAAGGTGTTCAGCACTGCCTGTTCCCCCCGTTTATGTCCCATGATCGATGCGATAGCTTGCCCACGTATGACCGCTTTATAAGCCTCCCGTAAGATACTGGATGACTAAACCGATGAGACATTTTCTTGGAAGTATTGCTGGGTTGCCCTAGCGATGTCTTTCAATACCTTTGGTATAAGCAGATATCTAGGATATATGGGATATATGCGCCACCGTATTTTGTGGTGATTCGTGTATGTCATTACTATCGGAGGATGCTCCACCACACAAGTCAAGCAGTCAGCTGAGGTTAGAAAATAGTACATTTGTGAAAGGTTATTCTGTACTCTACACTGGAAAGTGTATTGTTGTGTGGCGGGGTGCCGATACCTCCTGTATCTGTAAGTCCTAAGGCATCTATTAACCCTCGTGTTCGGGTAGTATTTGTCATGTTCACTTTGGGGGGGTATCTGTCCAGGGTGCCGTCCATGCTATCATTGAAGTCTCCTCCAATTAACATCTCTCCCGCAGGGAGAGCAAGTAAAAAGGCAGTAAGTGCAGGGTGAGCTATTGCATGGAGAGCTGGGGGTATGTATACTGAAACAATGTTAAAAGCCTTCCCCTCCCACTGACAAGTGATAGCTGTGAAGCGGCCTTGTTCATCCGTCCGAGTCTGCTGAATTATCCGCATAAACTGTTTTTTAACCAGAATGTCCACACCCCTGGAACCTAATGAGAATTCGGAGTGCGCCACCATTTTATACCCCCACCGATCCAGTGCCTTACACGCAGGGCCCACCAAATGTGTCTCCTGCAACAGGGCCACTGCAGGTGCACAAAGCTTTAGGTATTGCATTACCAACCCTCTCTTTATCTTCTCCCCTAACCCATGTACGGTCCATGTAAGTAGTGTCAGTGGGGTTACCAGGGTTAGTGGGGTCGTAGTCAAATTATAGACGCGGAGGCCTTGCACCATCTCTTGTGTCATAGATAGTGTATAGCGGTATCAAAACAGCAATGCAGTATGCTTCAGGAATGCTAACAGCCCCTTGAGTCATTACAGTTGTCCTTCTAAATTGTACCATAAACATGACGGATTCAAAACTACCCGCCTCCCCAACCAAGCAGAGTGCTCAATACCCTGTTGTCGGGGGGAGAATGAATGTCCATAACCCTATTCAGTCTAGATGTTTCGCAGTCTCTTCCCCATTCCTCCCCCTCCGAACGAGCAGTTCCATAGCGATGAAGGATGCAGTGTTCTTATCGGGAGAGGTTCAAGAGTCAGCAAAACCATAAATACAAAAATTTGTGAGAGGAAGCAGCAGAGTTCCAGGCATAGTTTTACTCACATTCCTCATTCACAGCGTGCTCTCTGCACCTAGTATCAGTGTCTCCTGATCTTCCAGGCCGACCGGCCTTCCACCACCTCTCCAGCCATTCCCGCACCTCTTCTGGCGTTGCAAAAAACCACGCCTTACCTTCGGCTTCCACCCTCCGCTTGGCTGGAAACAGCATGGAGTATTTAATTCCACGGTCCCGTAGAGTTTTCTTAACATATATAAACCCCCTCCGCTGTTTCGTGACTGCTGCAGTGTAGTCCAGAAAAATCTTGATTACCGCATTATCCATTCGCAACGGTGGAGCAGTATGTGCGGCCTGTAGTATCGCATCTCTATCGCGAAAATAAACAATACGGGCCAAAATGGGTTGCAGAGGTGCCCCCGGTTTAGGCCTACCCCCAGGGACTCGATGAGCCAGCTCAACAGAAAAATAGTTGGACAGACCTCACTGCTGAAGGTGGTTCGTGATCAGATCCTCCACGAATAAGTCAAGGGCTGGACCCACTGACCGTTCCTGCACACCAATAAGGCGGATGTTGTCTCGTCGTGACCGTCCCTCCTGATCCTCCAGTTTCGCGGCTAGTATTTTATTATCCACCATAAGTTGATGCACGTGCTTCTTGAGGGTGGTTGTATCTGATGTCAGCTCTGCTGTAGTAGTTTCGACCTCCGACATTTTCGTGGACATTTTATTCAAATCTGCTCGGATTAAAGCGAGGTCTACCGCAAGAGTCCCAATCCGCATGACCACCTTATTCAGAGTCATCATGATGTCCTGCAGGGTCACTTCTTGCGCCTCGCCTGCACTCGCGCCATATGTTGATGAGGCATCCTTGTCCGTTGCTTCTGTTTGCACTTTTGTATATGCATAATTTTCTAATTTCGACTGGTTGGAACCCTTTGCATTCCTACCACTCATTGTGTCAATCTGAAGGTGCACGTGCCCAGTCTGGGGGCAGGGACGCCACCCATCGCTGCCTGCCACCCACGCGGCCTGTCGGTGTTCGCGCCTCCACTTACCCCCTCAGCACTTTATAGAACCTTGGGAATGTTGTTTGCACGCAGTCCTCTGGCACAAAATACCTGTGAATGCACCACAATGTCACAATGCCGAATGGAGCCTGAAAAATGGTGCCCGGCACCGCGTCCCACACTACTGAAGAATGCGTGACCGTTAGGGTTGCTGCGAGTAGGCAGTGCAATCTGCGTGCTCACAGTCCCGGGCTTTAGGTACGGAGATGTGCAGCAAAAGAAAGGATAGCAGTCAGCAACGGTACAATTCTACCCCCGCTCCTGACCGCAGCCTGCTGAGTGGGGCGCCGGCTTTAATCCTCAACAGTCGAAGAACACACACCACAATGTATATGTCAGCGTTACCCTTTTATATTAGGTGTGCCCTCACTATGCCACACGTTGTACCCCGCTTCCTTCCAGTCTAGGCAGTATTAAGTCAGGGCTTTATCTATTGATAATCACTCGGGAGCCGCAGCCATTCAATCCTCTTCTCACCACCTGGCCCCGGCAGTATCCGTGGACCCCCCAGCTGCAGTCGGTGTTGAGACCTCGGCACTCACCGGTGAAAATACGTCGGGCTCACACAGGATATCGGCGGACACCGCAGGCCAGGAGGGAGAGTGCACCGTGTCCAACGATGTCTGTCGCTGATCGCCTCCCGCCTCCTCCTCTGCTCGGCCAACACGCTAATCAGGCTCTGCCGCCCAGGCTCCAAACTCGAGCCACCTCAGCTCACGGACAGGGGAGGGAAAGGCGGACGGATAAGTATGCGGATCGACAGGGTTGATTTAGGGATTACAGAGCCTCCTAGGCTGCGGCCATTTCCATCGGCTGCTAGCCACGCTCCCTTGCATAGTGATTTTGAACGCTTCACATAGTGTTCCAATCACCGCCACAGAGCCATAATTTTCCTGAAAGTATTCTACAATCGCCTTTCTTATACCGTCCCTAAAAACAGGGTCCAGCAAGGAGGCGGCTTGAAATCGCCATTGGAATGGTGTGTATGCATGTGTAGGGATGGCAAGTTCAAATAAGATTGGCGCATGGTCTGGCAATGACCTGGGTAGATGTTTTTCTTCCATGGTTCATGTACACACCTCACGTGACACCAACCAGTAATCTAAGAGAGACCATGTGTTGTGTACAGATGAAATAAATGTCCCTTGTCTGGTGTGAGGGTGGGGTACCCTCCATATATCTACAATTCCATACTCTTTTATATTTTGTTAAATTACTGGTGCTGACTGTTTGCTGTACCAGTCCATGGAGGCAGACCGGTCTAATGCGGGCTCTAAATACGTATTAATAATGCCCCCCAGATTACCACCGTAGGATGCATTTCATTCAGGCATCCCCAGATTCTGATATATAACTCTGGGTCATCAACATTGGACTAATCACAAATTGACCCAGTCCTAAAGGCAAATAATTAATGTAGAACTGTAAACAGCTATAGATTGTCAAATGATCGTTCTAATCATACCTCTAATTATAGAGAATGTTACTCTGTTTCAGTCTATTCCCTTAAGTAAAAGGTAGCCAGTCTCTGATAAACAAGTAACCAGACAACACAGTACAGACATCCACTAGAAGGACAACATTTGAAAAAAGTGTGAATAGCTAGATGACACCTCACGGGCGCACCACCAATGGGACCCCTGGTTGGTACTCACCAGGATGGCCCTGTTCTCATCATCGGTGTCAAATAGTTTAACGTAAACGTGTCCAAAAAACCCAAAGGAAAGAGTAAGACAGTGAATGGTGCAGTGTACGCAAAACTTATATGTGACAAGGACTAACAACGTTCAACAAATAACACACAAGATACTGCGCAACAAGATACAACAACCTTTTTACTCATATTTTCTTGTTGCTTACAGTAAACATGTAATATTAAAAGGAGGGGTACGAATACTACCTATCGATTCGTACTCATTTCACAGCCGACATGTTTCATTGCCTTAGGTATTTTATCAGGCAATTTCTTCAGGGCAAACAAAAATTAGGGTGTCACTGCCAGCGATACTGTGCTTTAAATGCTGTAAATCAAGAATAAACATATATATATATATGTAAAAGACTGCCGGTAGCTTTACTGCGAAGTTAACACTACATTGTATCCATGCATTGCACCTAGTAATAGACAATAATGCTGATTACCTGGGAGGCACCTTTAGCTTTCATACCGTTACCAATATGGCTATATAAAATCCTGGACCCACTTCCAAACGGTAAGTATGGTCTTGCCTCCCTTCTATTTTAATCTAACGGAAAAAAATGAAGCGAGGGGAGGGCGCCATACGGGCGCACGTTAGAGTCAGCCTTTCTAATCTCACCGTATCAAAGTTCTATTGTCCGGGAGCAGCGCGTTTACCAGTGGAGGGGCTTCATTAGGCGTCTTCTCAGCACCGGAGCGCCGAGTGAATGACGCGCGGTCTATTTACCTTTACCGGCGTCAATGCCGGTTGGCTCTGATTGGGCCGGACTGTCATGTGTGCAGCTCACTTCTGATTGGTCCCAAAAATCACATGGCTATTCTAGCCATCGAGTGCGGACTTCTACTTATATTTACACTTCGTATTCTATTTACATTTAATTTACAGGCCATCAATGGTTGCGTTTTCTATGTCGGAAGGGGCATGATTAAAATCAAACGTGCTCCTAACGACAAGGGGCATGTACAACACGTGACGGGCATTCCATTGAATAAAGCGGGCGCCATCTTGGAACGGTACTGCTTAACATTAGTAGGTTATGGCTGTACACAGTGTGGGTGCAAACATAATGTCCCTTGATTATAACATATTAATTGTCAACCACCAAGCTCATTGTATATTTCTCAGTGAGCCGCTGTTTCCATGAGGTGAGCCAAATCATTAAGAGCTATAACCCCTCATGTCAGTTCCAGCTGTTAGTATCTGGTGTGATAGTTTACGTGAACACCTTACAGCATCTGAAATAAGGGAGAACGTAAACTAGATATTTTCAATATTTTCAATATAATATGTGTGCCATCGGACTTTAGATTGTTGAGCCAAGGAACAACTATATCATCTTAACTTATTCCATTCCAGTAATTCATTTAGTCCTTGCTGTTCGCTAGATTCCTGGTATATCCAGCGTGCTTCTTTAGTTGCCAGGCGCTTTTCCATAGACTGCGCCTCGCCCACCACTCTTTCCAGAACCACCCAAGTAAAGGAGTGTTTATTGCGATGACAATGTTGCACTAGCTTTGTAGTCAGTCTGCCCTGTCGTATCGTACTTAGGTGCTCTTGGATCCGGAGCTTGATTTTACGTGTCGTTAGGCCGATGTACTCAAGGCCGCACTCACAACTCAATCTATAGACTACATTCGTAGTGTTACAATTGCTGAAATGGTTCAGCGTCCATATCTTTCCGGATTTTAGCAAAATGGTGTTGCATTTGCTCGTAAGATGGCACACCGAACAATTTCCACAGGGATAATGGCCATTTGGTACCGTTGTTGTTTCTAACGGTTTTTTCTCTATCATCCTGGTATGGACCAATTTGTCCTTTAGATTGGGGGCCCTTCGGAAAGCAAAACGGGGTGGCGGCATCTTGTGATCTTGCGTACTCAGGATCGGCCAATGTTTTCTGATAGCTTGTCGAATCTTCGAGGCCAGCGGGTCAAAGGTCATGACCACTGGTAGACACTCTGATTTTTCTTTTCTGTGTGATTCTAAGAGTGCTGTCCTAGGTGTATTCAAAGCCCTTTTGTTCGCTTGACGAATTACTTTACATGGATAGTTCCGGGCTTGTAACCTGCTACTTAGATCTTTGGCTTGTTCCTTATAGACCTCAGTCGTAGAGCAATTCCTTCTATACCTCATGAATTGGCCCACTGGGAGATTGTCCCTGAGTGCCCTGGGGTGATAAGATTGATAAGCCAGTAGCGAGTTTCTATCTGTGGGTTTTTGGTGCACACTAGTAGCAAACTTTCCCTCAGAAGCCTCGATATCCAAATCAAGGTACACTGCACTTGTGTGATGGTATTTCCACGTGAAACGCAGACTCCTGTCCTGCGTGTTTAGCCAATTGAGAAACTGGAGGAGAGAATCTTCTTCTCCTGACCAGATGAGGAGCACGTCATCGATATAACGTCTCCACAGACGTAGATGGTCTTTGAAAGGATTGTTGTCTGATTCGATGACGTGCTCCTCAAACTGCCCCACATAAATACATGCCACACTCGGTGCCATCGTAGCCCCCATTGATGTTCCCGTCACTTGGAGGAAGAGCTCGTTTTTGTAGCCAAAGAAATTTCGTGTAAGGGCCAATTCCACACATTGTAAGATAAAACTCTGTGGCGCATCATAAAACCATTCTTGCTTTCTGAGCGCTTTGGCTGTTGCTACTAGGGCCGCTTCTTGAGGGATACACGAGTATAACGACTCGATGTCTACAGTAACGATATACTCAGTAGCTGGGTTGTAAGTCATGGAGTCTAGGACATTTAAAATATCCGTAGTGTCTTTGACGTAAGAGGCTTGGGTTATTACCGATTCGCGTAGATAGTAGTCTGCGAATTGGGACAAGGGTTCCAGAATTGACTGGATACCCGACACAATAGGCCTGCCAGGGGGAGGCCTGGCAGGCTTATGTATTTTTGGGAGGATATAAAAGGCCGGAGTCCTCGGGTTGGTGTTAATGAGGAACTCCGCCTCTTTTGCACTTATCCATTTCTTTTCCTTCGCATTGGCGACAAGTTTTGTGATAATATCCTTCAATTCAGGAGTAGGGTCTCTAGCGAGAGGTTGGTAATTAGTTCTGACATCTAGGAGTCTTCGTACCTCCGCTTCGTAGTCGGACGTATTTAAAATCACGATTGGGCCGCCCTTGTCCGCGCTCTTGATGGTTATCTTGTCGTTATTCTGGAGGGATTTAATGGAGTCCCAATTTTCTTTCGTCATGTTTTTGAAACCCATAGATTTGTTCTTGTTTTCTATGTCTCTAATCTCTTCCAAGACTTTAGCTTCAAACACTGCGGTTTCTGGGCCGAGCGTTGCATTAGGGGGGCAGAAAGTGGAGGGTTTTCTTAAGTTGGAATTAAAACCTCTGTTTTCTTCAAGTGGTTGCTTACAAAAGAATTTTTTAAGTTCAATTCTGCGCATTGTCTCGTGGAACTCGGTTCGGCATTTGAAAGCATCGTGGTTAGGTGTGGGCACAAAGCCTAATCCTTTATTTAGGACCTTCTCTTCCTCGGTAGTCAGATGGTAATCAGATAGATTCACTACGATGCTCTTCATAGTGGTTTCTTCCCTCTGCTCCGCGTCATTCGTGGTGAGGAGGTTCGCCATTGTTGTTGTTGTTGAGGTCGATTGCCCCGTCCTCTCCCTCTCCTTTGCTGTTGTTGGAATCCCGGGCCTTTGTTGGATGCTTGGCCCTGTTCTAAAAAATTCCTCAATAGGGTGTTTAAATCGGTGTTCACTGGTGCAGATTGGTTGAATCTCACTCTGCTGGTACTCGGGCCTGGTTCAGGTTCCTCTTCACTTGACGTGTTCGCAAACGACCAGTTGGTAGGTGTTCTTTTCTGCTGTTGGTACCTACTTCCCTTACCACTTCTGCTGCCACCAGTATGTGGTTGTTGTTCTTGGGCTGACTGGTAATATGAGTCGTTGGTATATGGGAAAGCCCACTCGTGTGTGTAGCGTTGGAGGTTACGTTGCAGGCCTCTGATTTTCTGTGTCACCATATATTGTTTATATTCCTCCAGATCTGTTTTGATCTTCTCTAGGTGTTCCTTGGCATCAACAAAGCTACTATCACGATTTATAGTTTCCTCTAATTCAGCAATTTCTTTCAGGACTTCTTCACTTAGGCGTTGCGCTGTACTAATTATGAGAATCAACCAGTCTCTGGTACACTTATTGGCGATATAACTCCAGTCACATCGGAATTGTTTATCGTCCAAAAAGATACGCGGTTCGATTCTAACTATGAGGCTGGCAGGGGAAGCTCCTGCTTGATAATATTCTGACATAAGAGCTCCATGTAAGGCAATCCTTATGTGCTTCTTTTTTAGGTTACTCAGTTTCTCCCATTCTTCCCTTACTTTATTAGACCCTGCCAAGGGATTGTCGCTAAAAAGGGAGGGACCTGATAGGATGGCTGCTATTTGTGCGTCTGAAAAAGCCAGGCAATTTTTATCCATTACAGACAATAGGTGCAATGCAAAAACGGCAGTATTTAATGATATACCAGCAAGGTTAAAGGTTAAAAATCAGAGAACACAAGTGAGGCTATTTATAGAGACTCTCACGGCTAAACTGCCGTACTCAGTATATCCAGATAATAGGAGTCAAGAGGGACATAAAGGACTAGGTCGCCCTCCACTCAGTCAAGCACTAATCACAAATTGACCCAGTCCTAAAGGCAAATAATTAATGTAGAACTGTAAACAGCTATAGATTGTCAAATGATCGTTCTAATCATACCTCTAATTATAGAGATTATTACTCTGTTTCAGTCTATTGCCTTAAGTAAAAGGTAGCCCGTCTCTGATAAACAAGTAACCAGACAACACAGTACAGACATCCACTAGAAGGACAACATTTGAAAAAAGTGTGAATAGCTAGATGACACCTCACGGGCGCACCACCAATGGGACCCCTGGTTGGTACTCACCAGGATGGCCCTGTTCTCATCATCGGTGTCAAATAGCTTAACGTAAACGTGTCCAAAAAACCCAAAGGAAAGAGGAAGACAGTGAACTTTGATACAGTGAGATTAGAAAGGCTGACTCTAACGTGCGCCCGTATGGCGCCCTCCCCTCTCTTCATTTTTTTCCGTTAGATGAAAATAGAAGGGAGGCAAGACCATACTTACCGTTTGGAAGTGGGTCCAGGATTTTATATAGCCATATTGGTAACGGTATGAAAGCTAAAGGTGCCTCCCAGGTAATCAGCATTATTGTCTATTACTAGGTGCAATGCATGGATACAATGTAGTGTTAACTTCGCAGTAAAGCTACCGGCAGTCTTTTACATATATATATGTATGTTTATTCTTGATTTACAGCATTTAAAGCACAGTATCGCTGGCAGTGACACCCTAATTTTCGTTTGCCCTGAAGAAATTGCCTGATAAAATACCTAAGGCAATGAAACATGTCGGCTGTGAGCTGAGTACGAATCGATAGGTAGTATTCGTACCCCTCCTTTTAATATTACATGTTTACTGTAAGCAACAAGAAAATATGAGTAAAAAGGTTGATGTATCTTGTTGCGCAGTATCTTGTGTGTTATATGTTGAACGTTGTTAGTCCTTGTCACATATAAGTTTTGCGTACACTGCACCATTCACTGTCTTCCTCTTTCCTTTGGGTTTTTTGGACACGTTTACGTTAAGCTATTTGACACCGATGATGAGAACAGGGCCATCCTGGTGAGTACCAACCAGGGGTCCCATTGGTGGTGCGCCCGTGGGGTGTCATCTAGCTATTCACACTTTTTTCAAATGTTGTCCTTCTAGTGGATGTTTGTACTGTGTTGTCTGGTTACTTGTTTATCAGAGACGGGCTACATTTTACTTAAGGCAATAGACTGAAACAGAGTAATAATCTCTATAATTAGAGGTATGATTAGAACGATCATTTGACAATCTATAGCTGTTTACAGTTCTACATTAATTATTTGCCTTTAGGACTGGGTCAATTTGTGATTAGTGCTTGACTGAGTGGAGGGCGACCTAGTCCTTTATGTCCCTCTTGACTCCTATTATCTGGATATACTGAGTACGGCAGTTTAGCCGTGAGAGTCTCTATAAATAGCCTCACTTGTGTTCTCTGATTTTTAACCTTTAACCTTGCTGGTATATCATTAAATACTGCCGTTTTTGCATTGCACCTATTGTCTGTAATGGATAAAAATTGCCTGGCTTTTTCAGACGCACAAATAGCAGCCATCCTATCAGGTCCCTCCCTTTTTAGCGACAATCCCTTGGCAGGGTCTAATAAAGTAAGGGAAGAATGGGAGAAACTGAGTAATCTAAAAAAGAAGCACATAAGGATTGCCTTACATGGAGCTCTTATGTCAGAATATTATCAAGCAGGAGCTTCCCCTGCCAGCCTCATAGTTAGAATCGAACCGCGTATCTTTTTGGACGATAAACAATTCCGATGTGACTGGAGTTATATCGCCAATAAGTGTACCAGAGACTGGTTGATTCTCATAATTAGTACAGCGCAACGCCTAAGTGAAGAAGTCCTGAAAGAAATTGCTGAATTAGAGGAAACTATAAATCGTGATAGTAGCTTTGTTGATGCCAAGGAACACCTAGAGAAGATCAAAACAGATCTGGAGGAATATAAACAATATATGGTGACACAGAAAATCAGAGGCCTGCAACGTAACCTCCAACGCTACACACACGAGTGGGCTTTCCCATATACCAACGACTCATATTACCAGTCAGCCCAAGAACAACAACCACATACTGGTGGCAGCAGAAGTGGTAAGGGAAGTAGGTACCAACAGCAGAAAAGAACACCTACCAACTGGTCGTTTGCGAACACGTCAAGTGAAGAGGAACCTGAACCAGGCCCGAGTACCAGCAGAGTGAGATTCAACCAATCTGCACCAGTGAACACCGATTTAAACACCCTATTGAGGAATTTTTTAGAACAGGGCCAAGCATCCAACAAAGGCCCGGGATTCCAACAACAGCAAGGGAGAGGGAGAGGACGGGGCAATCGACCTCAACAACAACAACAATGGCAAACCTCCTCACCACGAATGACGCGGAGCAGAGGGAAGAAACCACTATGAAGAGCATCGTAGTGAATCTATCTGATTACCATCTGACTACCGAGGAAGAGAAGGTCCTAAATAAAGGATTAGGCTTTGTGCCCACACCTAACCACGATGCTTTCAAATGCCGAACCGAGTTCCACGAGACAATGCGCAGAATTAAACTTAAAAAATTCTTTTGTAAGCAACCAATTGAAGAAAACAGAGGTTTTAATTCCAACTTAAGAAAACCCTCCACTTTCTGCCCCCCTAATGCAACGCTCGGCCCAGAAACCGCAGTGTTTGAAGCTAAAGTCTTGGAAGAGATTAGAGACATAGAAAACAAGAACAAATCTATGGGTTTCAAAAACATGACGAAAGAAAATTGGGACTCCATTAAATCCCTCCAGAATAACGACAAGATAACCATCAAGAGCGCGGACAAGGGCGGCGCAATCGTAATTTTAAATACGTCCGACTACGAAGCGGAGGTATGAAGACTCCTAGATGTCAGAACTAATTACCAACCTCTCGCTAGAGACCCTACTCCTGAATTGAAGGATATTATCACAAAACTTGTCGCCAATGCGAAGGAAAAGAAATGGATAAGTGCAAAAGAGGCGGAGTTCCTCATTAACACCAACCCGAGGACTCCGGCCTTTTATATCCTCCCAAAAATACATACGCCTGCCAGGCCTCCCCCTGGCAGGCCTATTGTGTCGGGTATCCAGTCAATTCTGGAACCCTTGTCCCAATTCGCAGACTACTATCTACGCGAATCGGTAATAACCCAAGCCTCTTACGTCAAAGACACTACGGATATTTTAAATGTCCTAGACTCCATGACTTACAACCCAGCTACTGAGTATATCGTTACTGTAGACATCGAGTCGTTATACTCGTGTATCTCTCAAGAAGCGGCCCTAGTAGCAACAGCCAAAGCGCTCAGAAAGCAAGAATGGTTTTATAAGGCGCCACAGAGTTTTATCTTACAATGTGTGGAATTGGCCCTTACACGAAATTTCTTTGGCTACAAAAACGAGCTCTTCCTCCAAGTGACGGGAACATCAATGGGGGCTACGATGGCACCGAGTGTGGCATGTATTTATGTGGGGCAGTTTGAGGAGCACGTCATCAAATCAGACAACAATCCTTTCAAAGACCATCTACGTCTGTGGAGACGTTATATCGATGACGTGCTCCTCATCTGGTCAGGAGAAGAAGATTCTCTCCTCCAGTTTCTCAATTGGCTAAACACGCAGGACAGGAGTCTGCGTTTCACGTGGAAATACCATCACACAAGTGCAGTGTACCTTGATTTGGATATCGAGGCTTCTGAGGGAAAGTTTGCTACTAGTGTGCACCAAAAACCCACAGATAGAAACTCGCTACTGGCTTATCAATCTTATCACCCCAGGGCACTCAGGGACAATCTCCCAGTGGGCCAATTCATGAGGTATAGAAGGAATTGCTCTACGACTGAGGTCTATAAGGAACAAGCCAAAGATCTAAGTAGCAGATTACAAGCCCGGAACTATCCATGTAAAGTAATTCGTCAAGCGAACAAAAGGGCTTTGAATACACCTAGGACAGCACTCTTAGAATCACACAGAAAAGAAAAATCAGAGTGTCTACCAGTGGTCATGACCTTTGACCCGCTGGCCTCGAAGATTCGACAAGCTATCAGAAAACATTGGCCGATCCTGAGTACGCAAGATCACAAGATGCCGCCACCCCGTTTTGCTTTCCGAAGGGCCCCCAATCTAAAGGACAAATTGGTCCATACCAGGATGATAGAGAAAAAACCGTTAGAAACAACGACGGTACCAAATGGCCATTATCCCTGTGGAAATTGTTCGGTGTGCCATCTTACGAGCAAATGCAACACCATTTTGCTAAAATCCGGAAAGATATGGACGCTGAACCATTTCAGCAATTGTAACACTACGAATGTAGTCTATAGATTGAGTTGTGAGTGCGGCCTTGAGTACATCGGCCTAACGACACGTAAAATCAAGCTCCGGATCCAAGAGCACCTAAGTACGATACGACAGGGCAGACTGACTACAAATCTAGTGCAACATTGTCATCGCAATAAACACTCCTTTACCTGGGTGGTTCTGGAAAGAGTGGTGGGCGAGGCGCAGTCTATGGAAAAGCGCCTGGCAACTAAAGAAGCACGCTGGATATACCAGGAATCTAGCGAACAGCAAGGACTAAATGAATTACTGGAATGGAATAAGTTAAGATGATATAGTTGTTCCTTGGCTCAACAATCTAAAGTCCGATGGCACACATATTATATTGAAAATATTGAAAATATCTAGTTTACGTTCTCCCTTATTTCAGATGCTGTAAGGTGTTCACGTAAACTATCACACCAGATACTAACAGCTGGAACTGACATGAGGGGTTATAGCTCTTAATGATTTGGCTCACCTCATGGAAACAGCGGCTCACTGAGAAATATACAATGAGCTTGGTGGTTGACAATTAATATGTTATAATCAAGGGACATTATGTTTGCACCCACACTGTGTACAGCCATAACCTACTAATGTTAAGCAGTACCGTTCCAAGATGGCGCCCGCTTTATTCAATGGAATGCCCGTCACGTGTTGTACATGCCCCTTGTCGTTAGGAGCACGTTTGATTTTAATCATGCCCCTTCCGACATAGAAAACGCAACCATTGATGGCCTGTAAATTAAATGTAAATAGAATACGAAGTGTAAATATAAGTAGAAGTCCGCACTCGATGGCTAGAATAGCCATGTGATTTTTGGGACCAATCAGAAGTGAGCTGCACACATGACAGTCCGGCCCAATCAGAGCCAACCGGCATTGACGCCGGTAAAGGTAAATAGACCGCGCGTCATTCACTCGGCGCTCCGGTGCTGAGAAGACGCCTAATGAAGCCCCTCCACTGGTAAACGCGCTGCTCCCGGACAATAGAACTTTGATACGGTGAGATTAGAAAGGCTGACTCTAACGTGCGCCCATATGGCGCCCTCCCCTCTCTTCATTTTTTTCCGTTAGATGAAAATAGAAGGGAGGCAAGACCATACTTACCGTTTGGAAGTGGGTCCAGGATTTTATATAGCCATATTGGTAACGGTATGAAAGCTAAAGGTGCCTCCCAGGTAATCAGCATTATTGTCTATTACTAGGTGCAATGCATGGATACAATGTAGTGTTAACTTCGCAGTAAAGCTACCGGCAGTCTTTTACATATATATATATATATGTTTATTCTTGATTTACAGCATTTAAAGCACAGTATCGCTGGCAGTGACACCCTAATTTTCGTTTGCCCTGAAGAAATTGGCTGATAAAATACCTAAGGCAATGAAACATGTCGGCTGTGAGCTGAGTACGAATCGATAGGTAGTATTCGTACCCTTCCTTTTAATATTACATGTTTACTGTAAGCAACAAGAAAATATGAGTAAAAAGGTTGTTGTATCTTGTTGCGCAGTATCTTGTGTGTTATATGTTGAACGTTGTTAGTCCTTGTCACATATAAGTTTTGCGTACACTGCACCATTCACTGTCTTCCTCTTTCCTTTGGGTTTTTTGGACACGTTTACGTTAAGCTATTTGACACCGATGATGAGAACAGGGCCATCCTGGTGAGTACCAACCAGGGGTCCCATTGGTGGTGCGCCCGTGGGGTGTCATCTAGCTATTCACACTTTTTTCAAATGTTGTCCTTCTAGTGGATGTCTGTACTGTGTTGTCTGGTTACTTGTTTATCAGAGACGGGCTACCTTTTACTTAAGGCAATAGACTGAAACAGAGTAATAATCTCTATAATTAGAGGTATGATTAGAACGATCATTTGACAATCTATAGCTGTTTACAGTTCTACATTAAATATTTGCCTTTAGGACTGGGTCAATTTGTGATTAGTGCTTGACTGAGTGGAGGGCGACCTAGTCCTTTATGTCCCTCTTGACTCCTATTATCTGGATATCATCAACATTGGAGCCTTATATATTGACTATTGTCACCTTTGTGCCTCCCAGTATCCCCTGTACTATAATATACTGACCCTAATCATCAGTTTTAGAATGTCTGAGTGTAAATGGGGTTCCCTATTTAACCAATATTTGCCCACTCCTTGGGTAGGATGAGTACAATGAGGCCACCTTCAGCGCTGACCATTGTGCACCCATTTTTAATTCAGTAGAATTCATGAGGTGTGTTTCTTGCAGTAGTGCTATTTGTATATAGGTGCGATCTAAGTATGCCAATATATGCCTCGTTTTCTTGGGGTTATTGAGCCCTCTCACATTCTATGTTAGGAACTTAGTGTGGCCTACAGATCTTGGTACATCATCAAGTTGCGCATGTGGAATCCGTGATGTAAAGATTGTAGTGTAGTATGGTGTGACATACTCTACACCGGATTAACAATGTACTGTGCCTGCAACAGTCAACAAATAAACCCCCACCCACTTCAGCACCCCAAGTATGTTAAAGCCATCCCGATCAAATACAGGAACCGTGTTCCAAAGATAAAATTCCTTAAGAAAATACATAAATGTTGTTGCTTGCATACTATTCAGCATCATGCAGGGTCTACCCTCGTGGGGCGACCAGGTGCCAAGTAGCCCACCCGATGTACGGGGGATGGAACTAATGGTGACCTTTACAGTCTCAGTCATCACCACTTGGGGGCAGTCAAATAGTAGCCATAGGTAGAAGCACTACTTTGCAGTGATGGTCATCATGCCAGCGCACTTCAACAGTCCACACCACTCTCCCTTACTCAGTCTTCAATAGTCATTGCCATCTACCATCAATCCTCTGGGCACCGGAGGGAGATCCCGTTGGGCTCTTGCGCTGGTGTTGTATCGATCTTAGAAACTCCAATACCGCTCGTGTTGGTATAAATATTCTGGCTACCACCATGGTCAACCTGGAGTCGAGATGGGTATAACATTGCACAAGGTATATCTGCTGCTTGCAGTGTTTTCTTCACTTTCAGGAAAACTCTGCACGCTGCCTGCACAGCCATTGTAAAGTCCAGAAAAAAGACACTTTATAGCTGTGATATTGTATGGATAGCTTTTCCCTGGTCGGACAAAGTACCATATCCCAGTCCCTATAGTTTAACAATTTGGCTATTATAGGTCACGGGGTAGACCCTGCAGGCTGGCGCGCCATCAGTGTCCTGTGTGCTTGTTCCACAATCATAACTGTCAAGAGCTGCTCTGCCCCAAATATTTATCTTAACATGTTTTAAATATAGTCTTCCAGTCGGCTTGTGTTTTTGGTTTCTGGCAAGCTGATAGTTCTCAGATTGTTGTGCTGTGATCGTGCTTTAAGGTCTTCATTCCGAGCTTGGATTACCTCCAAGACTTTCTCCATATTCAGACACTTAGTGGTGACCGTCTGCCTATCATCTTCAACAGTGGCAAGGCGATGTTCAGTTTCTGTGAGTCCTGAGGCCTGTTTGTCTAGTTTCATAGCCATATGATCCATTTTTAGATTGAGCGTGTTTATCTTGCTGTAAATCGATTAGAGGCTTTGCTGCATAGCTATGAGTGTGGTTTGAAGTAATGTAGTTCCTGTAGGCGAAGTCTCCTGCTCAGAGTCTGAGAGCGCATGCTGCTGTTCCTCAGGGGACACATCGGCTCTCAATCGTAAGCCGAGATTGCTGCTTATCCATTTTCCCCAACTCAGCCAGCGTCTCCTCCTGACTTGTGGGTTATCGTAGAGCAATAGCCACCAAGGTGGCTGCCGAGTCACAGAGAGTCCTTCACTAGCTTCCAAATCAAAGGCCTCTCTGTCAGAGGACAATCCTCCACAGCATTTCCTGCTGCGGGTGCTCCAGACAGGAGCGCGTCAGGTATACTATCTATATCTCCCAGGCAGGCCCCAGTGCAGCCCAGGCTCCCCGAGGCTAAGGCAGATCAATGTTTTTGAGTACTGTAGCCCTTCCAAGCAATTTCAGCACCAGTTCTGACTACACAGCCCTCAGATGGACCAGCGTAGGGCAACACAGACAGCAGTATGTCGCTTGTGTGGTATATCTTTCTGATGCCCACTCCAGGTCACTTAGGTTATCCAGCCGACTGTTGTCAGAGTGTTTATTGATGCATGTATCTCGGCACTTCGCTGGCACTACTCTCCCATTCTCGCACCATGACTGGTTCACTATCCAAACACCGCCGCAATGTTCACTCCCAGCACCACAGAGGAGTCACAGCCGTACAGGGCCAGTGGCCGATCTATCAATTGCCCAAATCTAGCGTGCACCCCCAATGGAGCAACTCTCCGTAATTTCGGCTGCAGGCACTCACTGCTCGCTGGTCAAGGCCAGTCTATGGCCGCTGCATGTCAGGTAGGCACTCCCCACTTTCGCCTGGTACTCCGCGAACATGTTTACAAGCTGCAGCGAACTTCTCCAATTCTCCAGCCGGCTCAGAGTCACCCGAGGCCTCTTGTGACTGCAAACCCGCATCGCGCAGAGGCGCTCCACAGATCGCTGGTCAGTCGTCGGAGCAAGCCTGCATACTTCCCCGGTCTCCAGGTTGTCTGTCCCGCACCTCCGGTGCCAACAGGAGCACCCGGCCTGGTATTCCAGTGACCGCACGCAGTTCGGGTGGTAGGTACAGTCAATGCTGCCCACACTGGCTCTCTGTCTCAGCTAGCGCATCTCCACCTTATTGCCGCTTAGGACAGCATTGCTTCTGAAGACCTGTCGCATTCTCAAGCCATCCATTGTCCTCGAGAGCCTCTTGTAGCACTAGTTAGTGATAGATTCCTTACCGCCCCACCTGTCCTCCCCGTTCTGTGAACTGATTATTAGGGTCAAGGTCATCCCTTTTAGGGCCCTAGTTTTCTGCACCAATGGTCACTATGTTGCATGGCTCTGCGTTCCTGGCGCAGAAAGTCGTGTACAAAACTGACGTCAGCGCTCATGGGTGGAGCCTAAGTACTCTCCGTGATGTCATCTTGGAGCTGACCACTCCAGTGACGGACATGGAGCCTCCGGACGCCACCTACTGACGCACAGGGGTACTGCTAAGCAAAAACGTTTCCATCTGACTCCTGGGGATATTCTAAGGTAAGAAATCTATCACCAACTAATGTTTCTTCAGATATATCGTTACACAAGTAGTAACTTGTGCATCAGTGGCTCTAAGGCGAGGGCAAATAGGATCAGTGATAAGATGCATTCCTGCCTTCTCCCCCTACATATCTGGACTGAGGTGGAAACATTACCATTAATCCTTATCCTTGCTACTTAGTCAGTGTATAATAGGCATATCCACCGTAAGAATGCCTGTGGCATTCCCATACGATGAAGTACTGTGAAAATATATTCCCACTCTATAGAATCAAAAACCTTAACAGTATCTAATTTTTTTTTTTTTTTTTTAAGACCAACGGTCCCAAACTTTATTCAGTTTCACAAATAAGCCAGTAGGTAAACATACAGTGTCAGAACCACGGAGTATCGTTACAGACATTAATCCAGCAGATAGTACATGTCGACAATTCAGTTGGGCATGAGTGAAAACAAACAGGTGCTGGTGGAAGTGCATCAGTTAATAAATGACGGTGCCAGGAAATGCCACATGGTGCAGTGTCTACAGTTCATAGCACTGCAACAAAGAACCTGCGTGTCCAGAACGACAAGCCCACAGTAATTGTTTGAAATGAAGTTCCCTGGTCATCGTAGCAGGGGGTTAAGGCAGCATCATACCCTCTGGCGTCTAGTGGTTCGCTGAGTGCCCGCTTCCTGGTTCTGAGCACATCAAAGCAGCTGTACATAAGACGTAGACAAGGAAGGGTACTCGGGCGTCATCCAGAGTATAGTATGAACGGCCTCTGTGTCAACCAAAATAATTAACTGGGTAGCCGAAAACATGGGGTGGGGGGGGGAACATCGCAATAACTGTTGGACTAGTGTTCGTGTGTGTGGTAGTGCATCTAGTTTTCCAGCTGTGTATGGTGCATCCTATGTGGGCTGTGCGGGGGCAGAGACAAAGGATGAGGCGGCGTCGCCGTGACTGTAGGGCAATAGGGGGGGGGGGAACCGAGCGGCGGGGGGGGGGGGAGGGGCGGGAGTGGCAGGGGACATCTCCATCGCGCAAGACCTCTGTCGCCGGGAGGGGGGGGGCTGTGGAGGTTGGTAAGCATGCAGGGTGGGGGGGGGGAGGGCGGGGGGGGGGGCGAGGAGAGGGGGGGGGGGAGAGGGGCGGTGGAGTCTGCGCCTGGTGCGGACAGCATTCAGGTGGGTCCTCCCTGTTCTGTGTCGAGTCGGTACTCTATGCCGGCTTGGGTGCATGCGCGGTGATATGCAATCAGGGCAGCGTCCCAGTCTTGGGCGATCGGGTATTTCCGTAGACCCGCGGTCTCCTCTCTGTGGAGCGACACACTCTCCGCACAGGCCCAGTTTGCAAAAGAGCGGCGCCAGTCTGCAGGGCGCGGCGGAGTGGGGCTCTTCCACCGTCGGGTAATGAGACGTTTGGCCGTAATTAGGCCCAAGTCCCAGAAGCGTGCCCGTAGCCTGGTCTGCTTGGCTCTCTTGTAGAGCCCCAGTAGGCATACTTCCCACGTCGTGGGGAGGGTTTCGCCCGTCGCCGCTGTCAGCATATCCGTGATCGCGGACCAGTACGTGGTAAGATGGACGCAGCTCCAAAGTGCGTGTAGGAGGTCTGAGTCCAGGAGGCCGCATCTGGGACATGCCGATGAAGTGAGCCCGAAGTAGCGATTCAGCTTGTCCGGAGACAGATATGCACGGTGGATAATATAGTATTGGATAATCTTGAAACGTGCATTACGGGGAATGACCCTTGCGCCTGCTAGGATGGCATTCCATTGTTTGTCCGTCCAGTCTGAGCCGTGGTCAGTCGCCCATTTTTCCCTCAGTTTCTGGGAAGAAAATTGCGTATGGCTGTGCAAGGCTTGTGCGAGCCAGTGCACTATGTGGGACCCGTCTCCCATCACGTGCAGGTATTGGATGAGCAGGTGAGTGGATGGCTCGTGGCTAAGATCGCCCCACGCTTTTGCCAGCACCCGAAGGAGTCTGGCGTGCGTCAGGAATTGACCTGCCGGTAGCTCTGTGGCCGCAGCCAAGGTCCCGAATGGCAGCAGCTCTCCGTCGCTGTACAGGCCGCCCAGGTCATCCAGGTCTGCTGCTGTCCAGCTGCGCAGCTCAGCTGTGGACAATATGCCCGTGCCCAGAGGTGTCCCTAGCAAGGGCAGGTTCGGGGCGTAGGGCACCGTATGTCTGGTGAGCCGGAGGCTCCGTGCGAAGCATCGCTTTGCCACTGCTACATGAAGCTGCGTGGGGGGCCGGCCCACTGCCAGTGGGTGGAAGAGTGTGAGCGCCTGTACGGGTGATAGGATAGCATCGGCCGTGGCCGTGTCCGCCAGGTTCTTACCGCTCAACCAGTAGGCAACCCACTGTAGCTGTGCCGCTAAGTAATAAAGCTCCTGATTGGGAACCGCTAGGCCTCCGGCGTCTGTGGGTGCATACAGGGTCCTCAGCGCAACCCGGGGTCTCCCCTTATTCCAGATGAGGCGTCTGGTAAGGGCGTCCAGCTCCCTAAATATGCGCGCCGGTACATACACTGGCAAATTAGTATAATAATAAAGAAGCCGGGGTAGCATTATCATCTTGGTCAGGGCCACTCTGGCTGGCACATTTAAAGGGAGGGAGTTCCAGAATGTGACCTGGGCTGTGAGCGAGGAGATGGCCCTCACTAGGTTCCCCTCCAGCAGATCCGCAGGGTCCCGATACATGAAGATCCCTAGGTATCGAAATACCGTCGGGTGCCATCGGAGCGTCTCCCCCATCATACGCACATCACACTGTGGCAACTCGCCATCGAATGCGTAGGTCCCTGATTTGGCCCAGTTGACACGGAGGCCCGACATGTCTCCAAACTTCCGGAAGGTGTCCGAGAGCGCCTCAGGTATGCGCGTGAGGTCTCTGACAAATAATAACAAGTCATCGGCGTACAGAGACACCGAGTGGACGCCGTCCGCCAGTGGAATGCCCCAGGTGTCTCCGGAAGTGCGGAGCATCTCCGCTAGTGGCTCCATCGCCAGGGCGAATAAGATGGGGGAGAGGGGGCAGCCCTGTCTGGTGCCCCTCCCAATGCGGATCCTGTCCGAGAACAACCTTCCGGTCCGGACCCGGACCTCGGGTGTTTGATAGAGGAGCCCCACCATCTGGACGTAGGTGTCTCCCAGTTCGTACTTCTCAAGGACTCGGAGGAGATACGGCCATTCCACTGAGTCGAATGCCTTCTCTAAGTCTAGCACGATACATCCCGAGCGTGGCCAGGCCGGGGTCGCATAACGTTGGACCCTGAAAAACCGGCGTAGGTTGTGGGACGTGCTCCGTGTGGGTACGAAGCCATTCTGGTCAGTATGCACCAGAGTGGGGACCAGTGGTGCAAGCCTCCGGGCTAGGGCTGCCGCAAGTATTTTATAATCGGTATTGAGGAGCGCTAACGGCCGGTACGAGCCGAGTTCGTTCGCCTCTTTACCTGGTTTCAGCAGGGAGACCACGTTTGCTTCGTTCAGGGACGACGGGAGTGCAGCGTCTTCCAGCGCCGCCTTGTACATTTTCAACATTTCCGGTATCAGCACCAGAGAGTAGGCTTTGTAGAACTCCGCCGGGAGCCCATCGGGGCCCGGCGCCTTGCAGTTGGAGAGGGAGAAAATCACCTCTCGCAGTTCCTCACCAGTGAGCGTGGCTCCCAGCTCTGCCTGTTGGGCAGCAGTAGCGGTCGGGAGCTGCAGTGTCGCCAGGTAGTCTGTGATCTCCGCTACCGTGGCTCGTAGTCGCGAGCTGTATAGGGATTTGTAATGCGATGTGAACGCATCATGGATTTGTTGCTGGGTATAGATCTCAACGCCCTGGGCCGTGCGGATAGATAAGATCGACGCGGATTGCGCGTCTTGTCGCACCAGCCACGACAGGAGTCTGCCAGGCTTATCTCCCGTGCTGTGGGTGCGTGCGGAGTGCGCTGCGAAGTTGATATTCTTGAGGCGTTCCATCAAGGTAGCGTGGTCCGCCCTGGCCGAGACGAGTTGGTGGTCATCGCCCCCCATTGCCCCTTGTTCTGCACCCAGTAGCGTCCTCTCCGCCTGTGCCAGATCTCGCTCTACTTGCCTACGCAGGCCCGCTTGTACACTGAGGCAGCTTCCCCGGGTCGCCGACTTAAAGGCGTCCCACTCGATTCTCGGGGAGGAGGTCGAGTCCGTATTGTCCTCGAAGTACTGCAGGATCTTCCCGGAGATTTCCTCTCGGAATGGGGCGTCGAGTAGGAGATCCGGCTGTAGGCGCCATGTTGGTATCGGCGGGTGCGGGCGCTTCCATCCATATACCAGCGTGTGCGGGTTGTGGTCCGAGTGGGTCCGACCGAGGTAGTCAGTGTCGGACACAGAGGGGAGCAGGTCACGGGACAGCATGAATCTGTCTAGCCTGACATGCAGTGAGTGGGCTCCCGAGTAGTAAGAATACACCCGGGCGGTGGGGTTCCTGACACGCCAGGCATCTTGTAAGTTCCACTGTGTGGCCCAGTCGAGGAGGGCCTTGGAGGACGCCTGTACCGGGGCTATTGTCGCTGGGAGAGATGAGCGATCAAGGGAGGCATTCAACACGCAGTTATAATCCCCGCCCACCATCATGGGTACGTCCGGCCATGCCGCTAGCGCTGTCGACAGTCGTGTGAAGAATTTCCCCTGTTCTACATTAGGCGCATATATGGAGGCTATGACCATCTGCTGCCCGTCAAGTCTGCCCTGTATGAAGACGTAGCGTCCCTCAGTGTCTATGTTGCTGTGTGTTAGCGCAAACGGGACCCCGGGCCGGACCCAGATCAGGGTCCCCCTCGCAAACGCCGAGAAGGCCGTGGCAAATATCTGTCCCCTCCATTTACGGCGAAGTGAGGCTACCATCCTTGGCAACTAGGTGTGTCTCCTGTAGCAGTGCAATCTGGATCTGATGCCTTTTAAGATAGGAATATACCTGGTATCTACGTGAGGGTGTGTGCATGCCCCTGACATTCCAGGTACAAAATTTAAACGTAGCCATCACAGTGGTGAATGCGGTCAAGTACCCACCTCCCCCCCCTCAGGGCCCCACCCGCCCCGCCCACACCCACACAGCAGTGGCGAATAATGAGCATTATTACCTCACGCCCCACCCCACAGACCCACAGAAGCACACAATAGCAAGTCAGTACCAACACTAGTCTCAAAAGAAATAACTTGAACATAAACATAATGCCAAAAGGGCAACAACAAGAACAAGTCGTCGCCCAAACGCTCTATCGAGCTCAATCAATCCGTGAGTACAATGGGGGGTTGACTAAGTACAGCACTTAAAGTAAACAGGGTAGTTCGTTATGCCGAAAGAGCCGAAGCGGCTCCCCTCCACGGGCAGTGAGCCGGAGGAGCACCAAGAGCCAGTGATAGTGTCCGTGGCCAGTTCAGGGTTCCCAGTGTCACTTGACCCAGAGCATTGGTCCCACAGCGGGGCCCCATCTTTCATTCCCCCGGAGGAGGGGCACTCACCTCTAGGGGTCCGTCCACCCCTCTAAAGTCAAGGTCCCGGCAATGATCCAGCAGAGGAGCCCCGGCCCCCCGTTCAGTGCCACTGTAGCTCCGTGGCAAGCCGGAAAGCGGGGTACGGCAGCAAAGCACAGGTCTCGGATGAGGTAGCGGTCGTGGCCGTCAGGCCTTCAGAAGCATCCATGTAATTCCCCGGTCGGGCCATCAATGGGGGGGGAGCCGACCGCTCCTCCGCACGAGTCGCTGTGGTCCAGCCAGGGCTGGGTTGGGGAGGAGCACTTACGATATCAGATCTGATGTTTGGGGGGTGACGTCTGGCAGGCCCCCTGGGTTCGAGTCGTCTGGCAAACCGTAGATGTAGTCGTCGTCCTCGCTCCCGCGTGAGCGCGGGCTGGCGTTGGATAGCAGTAGAGGCGATTGCGACCCGCTGATCTCAGCTGTTATGCGGACGGCTTCCAATTGTTCATTCTGTATTTGCTCCGGGGTTGGGCCGATTTCCGTGTCCATGGTCGGCGACCCGGCTCTCGAGGTGTGTCGCTGTCTCCGTCTGCGCGTGCCTCGATTCCGGCGCTGTTCTCTCGGTGCGGGCTCGGGGTTCGTGTCCACTCCTGAGTCCAGCCAGGCCATTGCTGCCTCTGGGGTGTCGAAGAAGTGAGTCTTGTCTGATGCCACCACTCTGAGGCGTGCTGGAAACAACAGCGAGTATTTGAGAGCCAAGCGTCTGAGCCGGTGTTTCACCTCAAGAAAGGACTGGCGTCGTCGCTGAACTTGTATAGTATAATCAGGGAAGAACATCACCTTCGCGTTGTCTATCCGTATATTTGTTAGTTTCCGCGTCTCGCGGAGGATGGCGTCTCGGTCGCGGTAGTTCAATACCCGCATGAGCATCGGTCTTGGGTTGGAACCTTCCGGGGGCGGGCGGGCCGGTACTCTGTGTGCCCGCTCCACTACAAAGTATGGCGACAGTGTGCCTTCTGGCAATAATTCTCTGAGCCAGGTCTCCATATGTTCCGCTGTCTCTCTCCGCTCCCAGCGCTCCGGCAGGCCCACTATGCGCACGTTGTTCCTCCTGGCCCGTCCTTCCGCGTCCTCTGCTCTATCCTCAAGGAACTCCACCCGGTTGAGCAGATCCTGGACGTGTTTGTCCGTCTGTGCTAGTTTGGGGGTGGCCTCCGCCATCGTGTGCTCCAGGGTCGTGGTGCGTTCAGACAGTTTCTTGTGGTCCGCCCGGAGGAGTGTCAGATCCACGGCCACCTTGTCGATCTTGTTCTCCAGTGACGTACGAGTCAGCTGCATGGATTCCTCCAGGCGCTCCATGGCTGCCAGCATGGTGTCTAGCTTGGAAGCGGTCTGGTCAGACTCTGCGTTTTTCACCATTTTCCCTTTGCCGAGGGTCCCTCCTGTGCCAGTCTTTGCCCTTGTCCCCCCTGACATGTGGGAGGCCTTTGCGGCTGGTCAGGCGGGTAGGTATATTTTCGCAATGCGCGGCGGAGGGGCCAGAGCACGTGGGTCTCTCGGTCAGGTTCTCTGTGCCCCCTATTGTGGATGCCGTGTAGCCGTAGGCGGGGGGGGAGAGTCGTCCCACCGCTGGATTCCGGGGATCTGTGGCACGTGGCCGCCTAGGGAGGACAGGGTGGTTGCGTGGCGGCCGTTGTGGGGACTCCCGAGCGTGGCGGCCAGTGCCGCGGGGGTCCCGGTTGCCGTTCGCTTCTCGTCTGAGCCACTCGGTGGTCCGGTAGGTCGGGGTGGCGGGCCGCCCCCGAATCGTCCGCCCGCTGGGCTTGGGAGGGCGCGCTCTGCCGGGTGACGCTAGGCGGCACCTAGCTCCGTGCGTGGGTCTGGCTCGTCCGGTACAGGTCCGGTGGATGTGGGGCGTGCGAGCTGCGGAGGCCTCGAGGCGCCAGGGCGGGAGAGTCTCTCGGTGTTGGGCTGAGTATTGGCGGGGCCGGTGCAACGCGGCTGCAGTCCGTGAGCGGTGCGCTTTAAGCCTCACGGCCCCAGGAGGGTCCGATGTCGATCCGTGTCGTCCCGGATGAGACGGGCAGGCGCAGAGGTCTGGTGAGAGAGGGCCGTGTAGCCTCCGGTGGCGGCTCGCCGAGCGTGGCGGTGACGGTGTCTGCGTGGGCCTCGTGGTGGCCCCGCTCGGCAGCTCACAGATGCCAGTTCTACCTGTTCGGGTGGTTCCAGTGCTCGCAGGTGCAGAGGGGCAGTGTCACAGACCGCCACGGGCCGACCTTGTGTGAGTGCTTGCAGCGCTGCGGGCCCTCGGGTGGCCGGGCCGCCGGGGCCCTCTGGCACTGCGTCGCGGGTTCCCTGCGTGTGTCGTGGGACATCAGGGCCCCGGGGCAGAGTTATGATAGTGCGGGCCCCCAGCCAGGCTCGTGCGCTCACCTCCTGTTGGTCCCGGGGCTCGGCGGGTTGGCCCCAGTGGCGGCGGGCGAGGCGCGGAAGCGTCGCGGCCTTCCGTGGATCCGGGCGTCGAGAGTCCACTGCTGTCCGGGGCCCCTGCAGGGTCTGGTCGCTGGTGGGCGTCCGGCGTGTGGGGCGCGGTCTTGTCCCTCCGCCGGACCGCACTTTGCAGGGCACTCGCTTTGCGGCCTATCCCGCTGGGCCGGATCCCCGGCCTCAGGTAATTGGGCCGCCGGTCGGAAATGCACCCCAGGCGGCCAGTCAGCAGGGCCGCTGCCGGTCGGAGGGCCAGTTGCTCCGATGCGCCTGAAAGTCGCCCAGGAGGTGGTTCGGGTGTCCGGGTGCACTCGGTCCGAGTTTGGGCTCGGTACCGCCGGTATTTCAGGATAAAATGCCCGTGGCAGGGGAGCTTCGCACGGAGCTCAGCTCGGGCACGTCTTCCTACATCGCGTGCTTGGCCACGCCCCCCAACCTTAACAGTATCTAATAACACAGTTTCTGCCTTAAGCGTTGGCTCAAGTTGGTGTAAAACTGCAAACAGTGACCGCAGATTGTGCAAGGTCAAGGGCTATTATTTTCGCCAGTATTTGGGTGTTGATGTTCTAGTGATAGTGGTCTAGAAGATTCACAGTGCGCTGGATTCTTCTGTGGTTTCAACAGCATTATTAAGGCTTCACGGTGTGCCTGGGGCAGCATTTGTTTTTAAATGCTTCTATATACATAGCATGGAGGTATGGTGCTAATAAGTCAGTATATTTCTTTTAGAATACGCTAGGAATTCCGTCCAAATCTAATGTATTGCCATTCAACAAGGTGCGTATCGCTTCTTTCACCTCCTCGGTCATGATAGTCTGGACTAGAAATTCCCTCTGTCCCAGGTCGAGCAATGCTAGTCTCATATCATCTAGATATGCTGTACTGTCTGTAGCCATAGCAGCTACGCACGACTCATATAGGTGGGAGTAGAAGTCGACAAATTGCTTCGCAATGGCTGGGGTGTCCTGATGCGTACTCCCATCTTGGGACTTTATCTCCACAATATGTGCTTGTGTCATAGGTTCTTTTATCTTAGATGCCAATGAACAAAACAGCCCTCCACCCCCCCCCCATAGGAGCTTGCTAGCCATCTTCTAGACATGTGTTTCACTTCTTGCTCTGCTGTTTCAGTATATTCAGTGAAAAGCCCCTCAATCTCTGCTAATGTGCTCGGGTCAGGGTGTAGTTCGTAGCAACTCTCTAAAAAAGTTGCAATTTTCTCTGTATATTTTTTAGTTGAAAGCGAAGTGATCTCAATACACCTGCCTGAAGTCACATACACTCTCCTTGAATAGTGTTTTTTTTTTAGGGGGGGGGGGGCTTTTTTATTGGTATTAATATCAGGACAAAATACATTCACTTGATACACATACATGGGTGTAAGCATAACTCCAGGACGCGACAACATTACACATTTCAACAACACCCAATTTGGCACAGATGCTGCAACTGGCCCCTGCTCATTGTCGTCCCACTTTTCTTGCCTATTAGTCAGACACATCGTTCGCCTCCAGTTCAGGTGGATCGCAAATATAACCTCTAAACTTGTTCCACGCTCCCCAGACTTTTCCCCATTTCTGTGGACAGACGCGGTGGATAAAGACTGCCCTCTCCGCTACCATGGCCTCATCCATAACTTTGCACCGATTCCGGAGTGTAGGCAGTTCCCCTGGCCCCCACAGCGCAGCGATATTGCGTTTGGCAAAAGTCAATCCTAATGTCACCCAATCCTGCATCAGGTGGGTAAGATCGTTGGGTTCCCACAACGCTAACAGACATCGTCTTGGTTCCGGTAACAATGATATTTCTACCGTCTGTGATATGGTGCGCATCACCTTAACCCAGAAGGCTGCTATTTGCGTACATTGCCACAGGGTGTGAAAAAATTTGCCCTCCTCCCCACAATATTGTAAAAAAAACTGATGTTGAGCCTTCCCTATTTTGTGGAGGGTGGACCTGGTGTAGTATGATGATGCAGCACCTTTAACTGCACTAACCTTAATCGTGAGGGTATGGCAGCTTCTCTCGGAGATGATAATGCCTCCTGCCATTCTGCATCCTCAAAGTCTCCCAGGTCCTGGGACCATTTTTGTTGTAGCGTTGTCATTGGGTCTGGCAGGTTATTAACTAATTTACGATATGTGAAAGATGTGGCCCTTTTGTACATATGGTCCGTCAGTAGTCTATCCTCCAGAGGAGTAGTCTCTGGTATGACGGCGCCAGGTGATAAGATTGTCTGTAGCGTGTGCCGAATTTGCATATATTTAAACTTGTCCGTCGGCGCCAGTTCATATTGGGCCCTCAAATGTTCAAATTTGACTACCTCCCACTTTTTCCAAAGATCGCCCACTGGATATACCTACGACGTTCCAAGCCGTAAACCCTTTACTATTTCTAAGGCGCCCAAGTTGCCACGAATCCCAGAGAGGCATCATCGGTGTTATAATCCCTGTGCATTTTAATCTGGCCTGCGCCCTGTACCATATGTCAACCGTGTGTGCTGTTGGGCCAATCAGGGAGGGTGGTCTACGCTTGCTATATAATGCCAATAGTATGCCATCTTCTCCCAGCACCTGCCTATCTGCTTGAAAAGCTGGATCGGTCTGGGAGGCACGTATCCACTGATTAATTATTTTAAGGTGAGCTGCCCAATAAGACAGTTGTATATTGGGGAGGGCTATCCCCCATCATACCACCTTCGTACTAGTTTATCTTGCGCATTGCGCGCTGGCTTATTCCTCCATAACAAGCTACAGACACATAAAAATCGGGGGAGTGTCATCATTTTAAAAAGCGCTGCCTTACCCAGCAGTGTCAGCGGGAGGTTTCACCAATATGTCATGTCCTGCTTAAACTGGTCCAGCGGGGGACTTAGATTTTTTTGATAAAAGTCATCAAAGTCAGGTGTCACATAAATGCCCAAGTACCCAAAGGCCTCAGTGGTGATCCGCAGCGGGCAATTCCCGGGGAGCAATGGCGGCGGACATCGTAGGACATACAGGACCGACTTAGACCAATGAATGGTATACCCTGACACCCGACCAAAGTTTTCGAACACATCTAGGAGTACTATAATCGACCGTCTAGGGGATGTGAGGTATAGTAGCACATCATCCGCATATAAGAAAATGCGGTCTTTCCCAACTCTGTGTCCATCGGAGCCCACGGATCTGTGGTTCCCATCTGATCCACGCCGCAAGCGGTACAAGGACCAAGGCGAACAACAATGGGGATAATGGACATCCCTGGCGCGTACCCCGCGAAAGCGGGAAGTCCCTAGACATATGACCGTTGGCCACGACATGCGCCACTGGGTTGGAGTACAGCAGGTCTATCCAGGCACAGTACTTTGGACCAAAGCCCAGGTGTCGAAATACCGCGAAAAGATAAGGCCATTCCACTACATTGAATGCCATACGCGCATCTAATGAAAGGATGACTGCTGGCTCTTGGATGTAGGACTGACTCGCCAATACTGCATGCAATTGCCGTAAATTAAGACCTGTGCTCCTTTGTGGCATGACCCTGATTGATCTGGGTGAATTAAGGTCGTGAGGTGAGGGGTTAAGCTCGTCGCCAGAAGCTTGGCAAGAATTTTGGCTTCAGCGTTAATCAACGATATTGGGTGGTAGGAGGAGTAGTCCTCGGGAGGCTTCCCCGGTTTATGGATAGTTACTATAGTGGCCAGTCGCCGATCTCATGGCAGTTCCCCTGCCTCGAGACTTTCATGAAACATATTTAGCAGGTAGGGGGCTGTCAAATCAGCAGTCTTTTTATAAAGTTCGATAAGGATTCCATTAGGCCCCACCGCTTTTCCGGAGTGCAGAGAGCCGATGCCCTGCAGGTCAGCAATGGAGAGGTCAGCCTCAAGCAGTATGGCCGCATCCGGCTATAACTTAGGCATATTGATATCTTTAATGTAGTCCTGAGCCTCCTCTATCGATAAGGCTGAGCGCGAGGCATATGCTTGCTCAAAATAGTCGGACAACGTATCTACTATGTCTTGTGGAGCAGTCACCAAGGAATCATTCGGAGTTTGCAATTGCGCAATCGTTCTATTCGCCCGTTCCTTCCGATCTAGCCAGGCTAACAATTTACCGCCTTATCACCAAGCCCGTACACCCTATGACGAGTGGCCTGAAGCCGCGCTTTAACCATCTCTTTCTGATAATCCAAAAATTTGCGCTGCTTAAGACGCACACTCTGACAGGTCTGAGTCGAGGGGTGTTCTGCATGATGATCAGTGGCCCTAATAAGTTCAGACTCCAAGGTGTTCAGCACTGCCTGTTCCCCCCCGTTTATGTCCCGTGATCGATGCAATAGCTTGCCCATGTATGACCGCTTTATAAGCCTCTCGTAAGATACTGGATGACTAAACCGAAGAGACATTTTCTTGGAAGTATTGCTGGGTTGCCCTAGCGATGTCTTTCAATACCTTGGGTATAAGCAGATATCTAGGATATATGGGATATATGCGCCACCGTATTTTGTGGTGGTTCGTGTATGTCATTACTATCGGAGAATGCTCCACCACACAAGTCAAGCAGTCAGCTGAGGTTAGAAAATAGTTAATTTCTGAAAGGCTATTCTGCACTCTACACTGGAAAGTGTATTGTTGTGTGGCGGGGTGCCGATACCTCCTGTATCTGTAACTCCTAAGGCATCTATTAACCCTCGTGTTCGGGTAGTATTTGTCATGTTCACTTTGGGGGGGTATCTGTCCAGGGTGCCGTCCATGATATCATTGAAGTCTCCTCCAATTAACATCTCTCCCGCAGGGAGAGCAAGTAAAAAGGCAGTAAGTGCAGGGTGAGCTATTGCATGGAGAGCTGGGGGTATGTATACTGAAACAATGTTAAAAGCCTTCCCCTCCCACTGACAAGTGATAGCTGCGAAGCGGCCTTGTTCATCCGTCCGAGTCTGCTGAATTATCCGCATAAACTGTTTTTTAACCAGAATGCCCACACCCCTGGAACCTGATGAGAATTCGGAGTGCGCCACCATTTTATACCCCCACCGGTCCAGTGCCTTACACGCAGGGCCAACCAAATGTGTCTCCTGCAACAGGGCCACTGCAGGTGCACAAAGCTTTAGGTATTGCATTACCAACCCTCTCTTTATCTTCTCCCCTAACCCATGTACGTTCCATGTAAGTAGTGTCATTGGGGTTACTAGGGTTAGTGGGGTCGTAGTCAAATTATAGACCCGGAGGCCTTGCACCATCTCTTGTGTCATAGATAGTGTATAGCGGTATCAAAACAGCAATACAGCATGCTTCAGGAATACTAACAGCCACTTGAGTCATTACAGTTGTCCTTCTAAATTGTACCATAAACATGACGGATTCAAAACTACCGGCCTCCCCAACCAAGCAGAGTGCTCAATACCCTGTTGACGGGAGGTGAATGAATGTCCGTAACCCCCACAACCCTATTCAGTCTAGATGTTTCGCAGTCTCTTCCCCATTCCTCCCCCTCCGAACGAGCAGTTCCATAGCGATGAAGGATGCAGTGTTCTTATCGTGAGAGGTTCAAGAGTCAGCAAAACCATAAATACAAAAATTTGTGAGAGAAAGCAGCAGAGTTCCAGGCATAGTTTTACTCACGTTCCTCATTCACAGCGTGCTCTCTGCACCTAGCATCAGTGTCTCCTGATCTTCCAGGCCGACCGGCCTTCCACCACCTCTCCAGCCATTCCTGCACCTCTTCTGGCGTTGCAAAAAACCACGCCTTACCTTCGGCTTCCACCCTCAGCTTGGCTGGAAACAGCATGGAGTATTTAATTCCACGGTCCCGTAGAGTTTTCTTGACATCTAAAACCCCCCTCCGCTGTTTCGTGACTGCTGCAGTGTAGTCCAGAAAAATCTTGATTACCGCATTGTCCATTCGCAACAGTGGAGCAGTATGTGCGGACTGTAGTATCGCATCTCTATCGCGAAAATAAAAAATACGGGCCAAAATGGGTCGCAGAGGTGCCCCTGGTTTAGGCCTACCCCCAGGGACTCGATGAGCCAGCTCAACAGAAAAATAGTTGGACAGACCTCACGGCTGAAGGTGGTTCGTGATCAGATCCTCCACGAATAAATCAAGGGCTGGACCCCCTGACCGTTCCGGCACACCAATAAGGCGGATGTTGACCGTCCCTCCTGATCCTCCAGTTTCGCGGCTAGTATTTTATTATCCACCATAAGTTGATGCACGTGCTTCTTGAGGGTGGTTGTATCTGATGTCAGCTCTGCTGTAGTAGTTTCGACCTCCGACATTTTCGTGGACATTTTATTCAAATATGCTCGGATTAAAGCGAGGTCTACCGCAAGAGTCCCAATCCGCGTGTCCACCTTATTCAGAGTCATCATGATGTCCTGCAGGGTCACTTCTTGCGCCTCGCCTGCACTCGCGCCATATGTTGATGAGGCATCCTTGTCCGTTGCTTCTGTTTGCACTTTTGTATATGCATATTTGTCTAATTTCGACTGGTTGGAACCCTTTGCATTCCTACCACTCATTGTGTCAATCTGAAGGTGCACGTGCCCAGTCTGGGGGCAGGGACGCCACCCATCGCCGACTGCCACCCACGCGGCCTGTCGGTGTTCGCGCCTCCACTTACCCCCTCAGCGCTTTATAGAACCTTGGAGAATGTTGTTTGCACGCAGTCCTCTGGCACAAAATACCTGTGAATGCACCACAATGTCACAATGCCGAATGGAGCCTGAAAAATGGTGCCCGGCACCGCGTCCCACACTACTGAAGACTGCGTGACCGTTAGGGTTGCTGCGAGTAGGCAGTGCAATCGGCGTGCTCACAGTCCCGGGCTTTAGGTGCGGAAATGTGCAGCAAAAGAAAGGATAGCAGTCAGCAACGGTACAATTCTACCCCCGCTCCTGACCGCAGCCTGCTGAGTGGGGCGCCGGCTTTAATCCTCAACAGTCGAAGGACACACACCACAATGTATATGTCAGCTTTACCCTTTCATATTAGGTGTGCCCTCACTATGCCACACGTTGTACCCCGCTTCCTTCCAGTCTAGGCAGTATTAAGTCAGGGCTTTAGGTATTGATAATCACTCAGGAGCCGCAGCCATTCAATCCTCTTCTCACCACCTGGCCCCGGCAGTATCTGTGGGCCCCCCAGCTGCAGTCGGTGTTGAGCCCTCGACACTCACCGGTGAAAATACGTCGGGCTCACACAGGATATCGGCGGACACCGCAGGCCAGGAGGGAGAGTGCACCGTGTCCAACGATGTCTGTCGCTGATCGCCTCCCGCCTCCTCCTCTCCTCGGCCAACACGCTAATCAGGCTCTGCCGCCCAGGCTCCAAACTCGAGGCCCGGCTCACCACGCTGCACCAGGCCACAGTCCGCCACATGCCGCCAACACCCTCAGGAGCAGTCTTTACGATCAAAAACCGGATCGCTCAACTCTCCGTATCGTCCCCCACCTCAGCTCACGGACAGGGGAGGGAAAGGCGGCCGGATAAGTATGCAGATCGACAGGGTTGATTTAGGGATTACAGAGCCTCCTAGGCTGCGGCCATTTCCATCGGCTGCTAGCCACGCTCCCTTGCATAGTGATTTTGAACGCTTCACATAGTGTTCCAATCACCGCCACAGAGCCATAATTTTCCTGAAAGTATTCTACAATCGCCTTTCTTATATCGTCCCTAAAACAGGGTCCAGCAAGGAGACGGCTTGAAATCGCCATTTGAATGGTGTGTATGCATGTGTAGGGATGGCAAGTTCAAATAAGATTGGCGCATGGTCTGGCAATGACCTGGGTAGATGTTTTTCTTCTGTTGTTCATGTACACACCTCACGTGACACCAACCAGTAATCTAAGAGAGACCATGTGTTGTATACAGATGAAATAAATGTCCCTTGTCTGGTGTGAGGGTGGCGTACCCTCCATATATCTACAATTCCATACTCTTCTATATTTTGTTAAATTACTGGTGCTGACTGTTTGCTGTACCAGTCCGTGGAGGCAGACCGGTCCAATGCGGGCTCTAAATACGTATTAATAATGCCCCCCAGATTACCACCGTAGGATGCATTTCATTCAGACATCCCCAGATTCTGATATATAACTCTGGGTCGTCAACATTGGAGCCTTATATATTGACTATTGTCACCTTTGTGCCTCCCAGTATCCCCTGTACTATAATATACTGACCCTAATCATCAGTTTTAGAATGTCTGAGTGTAAACGGGGTTCCCTATTTAACCAATAATAGCCCACTCCTTGGGTAGGATGAGTACAATGAGGCCACCTTCAGCGCTGACCATTGTGCACCCATTTTTAATTCAGTAGAATTCATGAGGTGTGTTTCTTGCAGTAGTGCTATTTGTATATAGGTGCGATCTAAGTATGCCAATATATGCCTCGTTTTCTTGGGGTTATTGAGCCCTCTCACATTCTATGTTAGGAACTTAGTGTGGCCTACAGATCTTGGTACATCATCAAGTTGCGCATGTGGAATCCGTGATGTAAAGATTGTAGTGTAGTATGGTGTGACATACTCTACACCGGATTAACAATGTACTGTGCCTGCAACAGTCAACAAATAAACCCCCACCCACTTCAGCACCCCAACTATGTTAAAGCCATCCCGATCAAATACAGGAACCGTGTTCCAAAGATAAAATTCAATAAGAACATACATAAATGTTGTTGCTTACATACTATTCAGCATCATGCAGGGTCTACCCTCGTGGGGCGACCAGGTGCCAAGTAGCCCACCCGATGTACGGGGGATGGAACTAATGGTGACCTTTACAGTCTCAGTCATCACCGCTTGGGGGCAGTCAAATGGTAGCCATAGGTAGAAGCCCTACTTTGCAGTGATGGTCATCATGCCAGCGCACTTCAACAGTCCACACCACTCTCCCTTACTCAGTCTTCAATAGTCATTGCCATCTACCATCAATCCTCCGGGCACCGGAGGGAGATCCCGTTGGGCTCTTGCGCTTGTGTTGTATCGATCTTAGAAACTCCAATACCGCTCGTGTTGGTATAAATATTCTGGCTCCCACCATGGTCAACCTGGAGTCGAGATGGGTATAACATTGCAAAAGGTATATCTGCTGCTTGCAGTGTTTTCTTCACTTTCAGGAAAACTCTGCACGCTGCCTACACGGCCATTGTAAAGTCCAGAAAAAAGACACTTTATAGCTGTGATATTGTATGGATAGCTTTTCCCTGGTCGGACAAAGTACCATATCCCAGTCCCTATAGTTTAACAATTTTGCTATTATAGGTCACGGGGTAGACCCTGCAGGCTGGCGCGCCATCAGTGTCCTGTGTGCTTGTTCCACAATCATAACTGTCAAGAGCTGCTCTGCCCCAAATATTTATCTTAACATGTTTTAAATATAGTCTTCCAGTCGGCTTGTGTTTTTGGTTTCTGGCACTCTGATAGTTCTCAGATTGTTGTGCTGTGATCGTGCTTCAAGGTCTTCATTCCGAACTTGGATTACCTCCAAGAATTTCTCCATATTCAGACACTTAGTGGTGACCGTCTGCCTATCATCTTCAACAGTGGCAAGGCGATGTTCAGTTTCTGTGAGTCCTGAGGCCTGTTTGTCTAGTTTCGTAGCCATATGGTCCATTTTTAGATTGAGCGTGTTTATCTTGCTGTAAATCGATTAGAGGCTTTGCTGCATAGCTATGAGTGTGGTTTGAAGTAATGTAGTTCCTGTAGGCGAAGTCTCCTGCTCAGAGTCTGAGAGCGCATGCTGCTGTTCCTCAGGGGACACATCGGCTCTCAAACGTAAGCCAAGATTGCTGCTTATCCATTTTCCCCAACTCAGCCAGCGTCTCCTCCTGACATGTGGGTTATCGTAGAGCAATAGCCACCAAGGTGGCTGCCGAGTCACAGAGAGTCCTTCACTAGCTTCCAAATCAAAGGCCTCTCTGTCAGAGGACAATCCTCCACAGCATTTCCTGCTGCGGGTGCTCCAGACAGGAGTGCGTCAGGTATACTATCTATATCTCCCAGACAGGCTCCAGTGCAGCCCAGGCTCCCCGAGGCTAAGGCAGATCAATGTTTTTGAGTCCTGTAGCCCTTCCAAGCAATTTCAGCACCAGTTCTGACTGCACAGCCCTCAGATGGACCAGCGTAGGGCAACACAGACAGCAGTATGTCGCTTGTGTGGTATATCTCTCTGAGGCCCACTCCAGGACACTTAGGTTATCCAGCCGACTGTTGTCAGAGTGTTTATTGATGCATGTATCTCGGCACTTCGCTAGCACTACTCTCCCATTCTCGCACCATGACTGGTTCACTATCCAAACACCGCCGCAATGTTCACTCCCAGCACCACAGAGGAGTAACAGCCTTACAGGGCCAGTGGCCGATCTATCAATTGCCCAAATCTAGCGTGCACCCCCAATGGAGCAACTCTCCGTAATTTCGGCTGCAGGCACTCACTGCTCGCTGGTCAAGGCCAGTCTATGGCCGCTGCATGTCAGGTAGGCACTCCCCACTTTCGCCTGGTACTCAGCGAACATGTTTACAAGCTGCAGCGAACTTCTCCAATGCTCTAGCCGGCTCAGAGTCACCCGAGGCCTCTTGTGACTGCAAACCCGCATCGCGCAGAGGCGCTCCACAGATCGCTGCTCAGTCGTCGGAGCAAGCCTGCTTACTTCCCCGGTCTCCAGGTTGTCTGTCCCGCACCTCCGGTGCCTACAGCAGCACCCAGCCTGGTATTCCAGTGACCGCACGCATTTCCAGTGGTAGGCACAGTCAATGCTGCCCACACTGGCTCTCTGTCTCAGCTAGCGCATCTCCATCTTATTGCCGCTTAGGACAGCATTGCTTCTGAAGACCTGTCGCATTCTCAAGCCAGCCATTGTCCTCGAGAGCCTCTTGTAGCACAGTCTGCTCACCACAAGATACCTCTACAATATGCTCCACTCCAAGGCTGCGGATGCCAGTCTATAGTGCTGGTAGTTGTCAGATTGCTGTGCCCAGCCGGCAGATCTGCACTAGGGTGCGGCCATCTTACCCTGGGCTCTCTAGTGTCCCCAAAAATGAAGATGGAGAGGCAAGATTGCATCATAATCACATTTGTATCCTGGGAATACCTGAATCCATAAGCACGGGAAAAATGGAGAACTGTGGAAAAGGTGCTGGTTAACCCTCTTTAGCACAGATGTTTTCTCCCCGCTGCTCATAGTCGAGAGGGCACACAGATCACTTGCCAATTGACCACCATCTGACACACTGGCCAGACCATAATTGCTCGTCTGCTCAACCGTCGAGACCTCGATACTGCCCTTTGTATGGGAGGAGAGAAATGGACCCTGAGCTTTGAACGCAATACGATATTCCTTTTCACTAACTTCACCATTGCCATAAAAGAAGCAACGTGGAAGTTTCCAGCCATCAAGCATAAACTCCAACAAGCGAACATACAGTTTGAAATGTTGTACCCGGGGAGACAGCTTATCGAGCTGGGGTCAACAGAAAACATTCCAAACCTCAGGTCACTGATTTTTTGTGCAAACTCCCCCAAGATGCCGGCTCTCTGGCTTTGTCTCTGCTAGCTGACCTGGATTGAGACGGGAAAAGATGGAACTTATGTAGGGATGGGGGGTTGGCCTCACAGATCTACTTGCATGATGGATTGGTAAGCCTACTCACTTATGAAGCTGAACTGTCTGGCACATTAATGACAATGATTCCACTCTTTGGAGCGGGAGACTGGAGAGCCTGATCAAAGCACGCTCTACACAACATTACCCTGTTAGCAAAGCGGGCCCTCTATGCTATTATTGCAAAACAAATAATTGATGGATGGAATGCTGAACAATGTCAAACATTCACCCCCAATACAGTGATCTTCCCCTAAATCCATTGTTTTTTTGCTCACCATGCCATTCCAGTGTGGACCTAGCCATATGCAAATCAGCCTTGACCCTGTTCTCCAGGAGAACAGTCCAGCCCGAACTAGTGTGGTGAATAAACACTAGGCAAAAATGTGGCGCTCCAAATAAACGTACTAGTATGGGTTAGAGTCAATGCGGTGATCAAGGGAGGGGGAATCACTTTAACCCCTAAAAAATTAAGATCCAAGGATCCTGCAAATATAAACAATATCCTCAGCACACGCAAAATTACATAAAATTTCTTTAAGCAGTGTCGACACGATGATTTTCTTGATCTTTGTTTTTAATTTTCATAACTTCATGTGCCCAGCCAACACATGTTTCATTGTCAGGGGAGTTCCCCACGACTTCTTTCGGGCTTAAAAATTTAATAAAACCACTTTCACGTATAATCCAGATCGAACACCAAATTCAGACAACCCATGTTTTGGTGGAATAAATTCCCATCAGTGAAATCTACTCAAAATAAGATGTGTGATAGATGGAAACCCATGCAATAAACATTGTACGTTCTTTTAGTAACAGGTTATCTATATGATACCCTTCACTTACAATCCTCATGATATAGTTGCATATTGCACCCTAGTATCTAAGAGCGCGCTGCAATTAAGAAAATAATTTAAGGTATTAAATCTTCCCTCTACCAATGAGTGTGCGTGAATCAGAACAATATAGTGTTACACTGAGCCCTTTCAAATCACACAAAACATACCTGTAAATCTGACCAAATGTATTCTGCTGATCTACCTGTATTTGAGAAATTAACTTCCAGAATCTTTTGTAGATTGCCAATTGTCCATCGGTTTGCACAATAATGTGAATAAGAACCCATTGTGTGTACATATATATATATTTTTTAAATGTATTTATTTATAAAGTTTTATATAGCGCGAACTTGATCCCAAAGGATATCAGAGCGCTTTACAATTTGAAGCAAAGGTAACAAATCAGAACATTAGTCTAACATGGGGAATCTAATGGGCATTGAATCAACTAGTACAAACATAACCGCTCAATATAACCTAATTCCTGGGACGACCTCCCCGGGCACCACCGGACTTCCACCTCTCTCCTAGGGTTCCGGAAGGCACTCAAGACCTGGCTCTTCAACTGACCCCACCTAAAGCACCAAGACGCTCCGCGCCTGAATACCCTCATGGATAATTAGCCTCACTGTATAAATCCTGCTTGATTGATTGAGGTTTCGGAGTATCTGATTGTTATTCATTTCTTTGGGAAGGTGCAAACAGTGCTTTGGTGAACAGAGGTTTCTATTGTGCTAATAATATGGAAGTAAGGAGTCAATGCTGAGTTGGCTAGGTGAGGGAGGACTGGATCCAGTTAATAACATTTCACATTCTTTAGAGACTGGGGTGCAGAGGTTACAACAGGAGTGCAGCTAAAGTGTTCTTTGAGAATTAGGGACACTCCACCTCCTGTCTTCTTCCTGTTTCTTTCCGTGAGGTGCAATGCCTCTTTGGAATGATCATGTCCGTAAGTTGATGAGAATATATATATATCACTATTACCTCTACGCCGGTTCTAATTCCATCCCGTACGTGGATCAAGTATTTTCTGCCATGTACGATATATAAGTATCCATGAAATCCACCTATAAATAATAATCAGTTTTTTACAATCCCAATGAGCAAGCTGCTCGTGGAAGTATCTTTGGGGCATCTGTGTGCGTGCCTGCTGCTGGGGAACTTTACACTCTGTATCCAGCAAGGAGCAACATTTGGGAAAGACGCGAAGACTCCAGGGACCAGGAGCCTCGAGGCCAGGCACACCTGTGCTGCAGCTGTCAGCCATGCCCCCTCCCATTATTTAACAAGCCATAGTTCCTGCTACGCGGGACGCGAGCGGGCGCAGGGCAAAGCTCGGGACAAGAGCGGGATCGTCTGTGGCCGTCCGGGGCAGGAGGAGGCAGGGCTGGGCCAGCCATCTAACAACTAATAATGGGTAAGCGTAAGAATATAACAAACGCTGAGGAGGGGGGGAAGAAGGCCAAAGTACCGAGACACTCAGAGTCCATCATCTCCTACCTTTCATCAGCTGTTGGGGCCCTCTCCAAGGAAATTGCAAATGCCGAACAGGAGCTGGGTCTGGCATCCCCCACCCTCGAACTTATCCTATGCTATTGATATTCCGCCAGCCCCGCACATCCCACTAGAGCCAGAGGTGGTCGTGTTGCAACCCAATCCCACCGCGGCTACCACTGCTCCTCCTTCCCCTGGTAACCCCCCCTGCTCCGCCTCTGCCCCAGCGGACCCAGGCGAGTGGTCATGAGCCAAAGCGGAACTCTAAAATGAGGAACAAGATCGAACGTGCTGTCAATACTGCACCTGGGTCGAAGGACATTCTTGGCGACCAGTTAGAGGCTCTGTTTATTGCCCGCATCGAACCTTTGTTAGTGGGCATAGCAAAAGACATTGTGGAAACATTGAACACTTGCCTTGCTGGACTTTTAAAGAAATGTGCCCTTATTGACACCCTGGTTAACAAACAGGCCACAGTCCAGGAACTCCCCAAGGTGGCCATGGTCCCCCTAGGCAACAGAGACACAAAAGTAGCTAAACCATTTGAACCCATGCTGACTAACAATGGGACGGCCACTGATAACCTTGGGAGTCGGGACTCTTGCACAGTTCCTAATAGACCAGATATTAGTCATTCCATCCCAAGTCCCCTAGACAACCATGTTCACTTACATCGTCCTCCCATCAGTACACGGGTTAGGGGTTGCCAACTAAAATGAGACCTGCCCCCGGAGGCCGCTCCTTTAGTTGCTATATTCATTGGAGTGGCCCCACTTAAGGGTGAGACCGAACCCGTGTCTGATTTAATACATAAGGCCAGACAATGGTGTGCTGCATCCTGTTGTGGAGGGATAAATATCTCTAATAGGATAATCATGGCAAGAAGGGTGGGCTGGATCGGAAATCGTACTAAACTCATTGGGGGGGATTGCGTCATAATACATTTCGATAGTTCTAATTTGGCCGACAGATTGTTCTGGGATGGCTCGGAGATCTCAGACACCGGTTATATGAGACCAGTTCCTCTGGGTTTTTTTCTATCCTCCTCCAGATACCTTCTACCCATCCACAGACTTGTATCACGGGGCATGTCGCCCAGCCATGGCAGAGAAGGGTTGGAGTTCATTATCAGGAGGTGTCAGTACAGACAGAAAGCCATGCCCGCTTTCCACAATGGGGGGCCTAGGTATCCCGATGGCACCCCACCACCAGAGACCCCATACAGTTGGCATGGGGTCTGGGCCGGTTCTGAGTAACCGTTTCTCCCCCCTTTCAGATATAGAGGAAATTGACTGACAGTTAGCCCCAACAACGCTTGCCACATGCGAGGCTTCCAACCCCGATGTGACAGCGGCTGGTAAAATTATCAGCTGGAATGTCGCTGGCATTAGAGCAAAAAGGGTGGATACAGCCTGGGTAGATTTTATTGCCAGTCACGACATTATAGCTATCCAAGAATCGTGGGACCCCTCCCCCAGTTTTTGGTTGGACGGCTTTACATGTTTTGTCGTTCCAGCCATCTCAAGCAGCGTGGGCAGAGTAAAGGGCGGCCTCATTTCCCATTTCTTCATTAAAACTCTTGGGGACCTTAAACCAGATTAAGTTGGGTTCTCCTAACCTTCTAATTGTGGAATGGGTAGTTTCCCCTACCCGCAAATTTATTTTTATCAATTTTTATAATTCTTGGGCAAGGGACGAGGGGAACGAACACTTGGCCGCAGTTTTTATCCAATCTCAGTCTAAAAAATTACACTAATTTCGAGCTCATTTTAATGGGCGATTTTAATATTCATCCCTGCAGTGGCCTATGCTATACAGGAGAGCATGAGGGACCAACAGGTACGACGATCCCCCATTTCGAGCACACTAAGTCAGGAGAGGCCCTTGAAGAGCTGTTGGCCAACTTTAATTTTTTTGAACCAACTAACACCGATGCCGAGACAAGAACTAGCACTTATAAGGGCACTGATCATGGCTCAGTACTGGATTATATCTTTCTGAGCCCTGGCATCTTACATAGGGTTGTGAAGTATAACGTAATTGTCTCGATATATAGTGATCACAACCCGGTGTTGCTCGAATTGTCCTGGGGAGACCTCATGGGCGATAAGTCTTGCTCCTCCCAAATGGAGGTTGCCTTAGTACCGACGGATCAAGGGAGAAGGCTTAAGTGGGCAAAGGTGGTCCCTGATAGTATTACTGAATATCTACTCCCCAAGATCGAGGGCAATATAGCCATTTGTCAGAACCAAATGGCTACCAACTTAGAAATCATGGGGGCCTTCGAGTCAATATGCGCTCAAATCTCAAAAGATTTGACGTTCTATCCTTGTCAGAGAGCTAATAAACCACATAAATGGTTTGACTCTAACTGTTCAAGAGCACATAAGGCACTTAAACAGGCATTGTCACACTCCTTGAGAGATATGCTTGCTATTATCAAATTGAAGAAGGAATATAAGTTAACCATCAGTGGCAGGGGGGGCGGAGCTTGCTGGCGTCGATGGTGGACGCTTGAGCGCTGAGCTCCGCTAAATCACCCAAAATATCCGGCATTTATCCTGCAATAGCGGCACCCGCGGACCACCGAAGACTGCGCACACCCCCTACGTACTGCTGGCACAATTGGCACTTGGTGCGGGAGAATTCTGGCGACCGGGGCAGGAGCGACGCACATCTGAAACTTTGGCCGCAGAGGCCGCAAAGCCCCGGTCTAGCGTGGAGCTGTCCCCGAATTGCGTCGCCCGATGTGCGGCGAGCATTACGTCACAAGCCCGGGAGCTTCTGCGAGCCCGATGACGAGCTGAGACATCTGCGAGCTGGGGCGCGGACGAGGATAGCGGTGAGTGAGTGGGCCCCCGTAGGCAACGGACATTGAGGGGAGCGCCCTACTTTGGCACTGACGGCCCAGAACACGGCGGAGAGCAAGAGGAGTGGCCGATGCGCGAGGCCTGGGAGACGCCACACAGCATAGCGAGTGACCTGGGGCGGCCATACAAGGGAGGACAAAGAGCGGTGGCGGCGGCCTGGGGGGCATTGGAGTGCTGGTTAGGACACTTGGGGCTGACGTTGGCCCAGCGGCTGATTTGCGTGCTCTGCCGACGTAGTAGAGCACCAGTGTTGCCTGAGGCCTTCTCACCCTCCACCCAAGAGCCTGGACACGGCCAGCGGAGCTAATCACCCGCAGACATCAGGGTAGCCTTACTGACTCTGTTTCGAGCGCTCCCACAGGCGCCGCAAACGGCTACGCCCAAGGCGCCATATTGAAGCAGCGACTGCAGTGTGCTCGGGGGGTCCAGGTCCGGCAGAGCACGCTGTGGTGCTGAACTGGGACGAGCCCTAACACTAATCTCCTCCACAGCCTTGGTGAAGCGCCCAGTGGGGGACACGGTACCGCCATTCCAGGACTGACGTGGTGGACATTATACCCAAGTGGGGACATCTTAGGCACCCCGCGGACCCCTGAGGCGGTCGTGCTGCTTGCCACCCGGATACGTCTTGAGGCCCCCTCGTCTCTGCCTCGTTGGTGCGGCCTTGCCTACAGGAAGAGTGTAGCCCCCCCCCCCCCGGTAGGCAGAACGAGGGGACCGGGTGAGTCACTAGTGGCGGGAACACAGCATCGATCGAGACCTTCCCCCCCACAGTGACGGACTACGCGGAGCGGCACTACGGACAGCTGCCCCAGCACGATGGGGAAAGGAGATAAAACGCAAACTAAACTCCCATTCGAACAGCGACGTGCGAAGGCCACAGATTCACAAGAGCCGGAAACTGGGCAGCAAACCAGGACTCAGGAAAACTCGATATATTCCGATATTAAGGAATTACTTGTCACCATGGAGAAGGGCTTGCAGGACAGCATGGCTTCGATAGGGACAAAGATCGATGCCCTCTCTTACCGCATAGACAGGATGTCAGAAAGAGTGGACAAACATGCGGAACGTCTAGATATGTCGGAAAGGCGCCTGACTGAAGTTGAGGAGGGGCAAATGGAATTAGATAAAGACCGCAAGCACATAGGCAAGATTCTACAGGTGATTCAGGACAGATCGGAAGATTTGGAAGCCAACATACGAATTACGGGAGTCTCGGAAACTACTCAAACAGGCAAAATGGAGCTATTTGTGGAGAAGCTACTGACCACCTTGCTGGGTGACGACGTATTCTCGCCCATGTTTATAGTGGAGAGGGCGCACCGCACATTGGGCCCTAAACCGCGCCGGGGCCCCCCCCACCCCGAGGCATATAATAGCTAAACTCCTAAACTATAGAGACAGAGACACCGCGCTACGGGTGGCTAGGGAGAAGGGGCAGCTGCAGTTTGCGGGCGCAAATATCTCCCTATACCCAGACTTTACTGCGAGGGTGCAGGAGGAGCGGCGGCACTTTGCTCCGTACAAACAACAACTCCGGGATCTAGGTTTGGACTACGCCATGCTGTACCCAGCAAAGCTAAGAATAAACCGTCGAGGGCACTCCCACTTCTTCACTGACCCGAAAGACCTCCAAAAGGCACTTAAGACTTGGTCTAAGGAACAGCCCTAGGGGCTAGCCGGAAGAATAGGAACCGGCCAGCCGTTTGGATGAGCAAGAATGACCGTACAACACCACCTGCGTCACCCTGATTAGCGACGACCTGCGGCAAAATCGAGATGTGCTATAGGAGCTGAGGTTGGCATATCTGGTCCTGCGGTCCTACAGGCAGTGGAGACGGAGAAAGACATGGGTTGCCTGTGCGAGCTCTGGAGCTCCGAGATATGGTGAGACTTTTCTATGATATCCTTGTACTTTTTGTCCCTTATGCTTGAACTTGGCTGGCTTTCGGATCTTCATGCCCTCGCCCCAACATAGGCTGGCAGGTGAGGAGCCTGCTAGTCAGCTGGTGGCAGAGGGGACGCTCCCGGAAGAGAACACTAGCTGGCATGTACGATACCTTGATGTGGGCCGCCGTTAAGAGACATATACTGGGTGATGAGGCAAGGAGCAAGACTGTGAAAACTGTTTAACTGTAATTGTTACTTGTTCTAATGCTGGCGACCTCTGCCCCAGCGCTGTTAGCACTACGGGTTCCTTTGGGGACCAGTATGGGTCTACAGGGTAGTTTTGAGGGGGGAGTAATTTCAGGCTAGGCCGAGTTGGGGATGGTCTGCTGTGGGAGGGGGGGGGAAATTCTGACTGGAGGGGAGATGGGGTAGAAGTGTACTGCTCAGATATTGACACACTTGACCCGGCGCAACCAAGCACACACAGCTCGCAACACAGTGTAGTATACAGTTGACACACAGGCACCACACAGAGAGACTGCACGAGCGACCTAAACTCCGAGAGAGCTTGCGCAGCAATCCGGAGGCAATGGCAGTGGACTTAGGTGATGCGCGCGTTGACAGACTTAGGGCACTCACTTGGAACGTGCGCGGCCTAAATGACCACAGAAAAGTGCGCAAGGTGCTAAGTTATCTGCAGCGACACAATATAGACTTGGCCTTGATTCAAGAGATAATCGATGTGGTAACAGGTGATGCACAGCAATGTTTCACAGCAGTTATCGATTAGGTTAGAAAGTATATTGGGTGCACTCGTGGGTTGTGTCTCCGTCCGAAACACACATGAAACTGATCCAAAGTTGTGTATGCATAAGAAATGCTAATACATCCCCACAAACGGCACACCAGATGAAGGAATACTTCAAATTGTTCATCCAATATGTTTTATTTGTTGAGTGAAGTTAATCCTCAAAACGGATTTGATATTGTGTTCATATCAATCAAAAGTTCATATATATTTCCAAATGAGGAACAATCAAAATTGGCAACTCCGATGCATTTCGGGCAGTGCCCTTTCTCAAGGAGTTCTGCAAAGAAGACAGGATAAAGTAAAGATCGAGTGTTGTTGACAAAAAACGATAAGTATATTAAAAAAACGGGAGTAAAAAAAGCGTGGGATGTCCTGGAGTCGATTACAAGTAAATTAAAGTGCCGATCAATAGATGGAAGCGTGAGAAACTAAAAGAAACAGTGCAACATCGTGTGTGGCAGTGTTTAGGAGAAGGTCTGTGCTCATACCAATAAGAGCGTGATTAACGGGATGGAAAACGGGATAAAAAAGCGGGATAAACAAATGCGCTGGGTGACTTACTTGGAGTTCGGTGTAACGCGGCGCGTTACTGACGGGTTCTGGGGCATACCAAGAACGCTACAGGAAAGTGGCCGCCATAATGATAGATAAAGTGAAGGGTAGAAGAGATGGAGAAGGGACTAAGTCAGAAGGTGGGACAAGGTGTACCGGTGGAGGCGCCATATTGGAGTGGTGGAATAGAAGATGGAATAAGCCAAGATTAAAGGGAAAATGTATAATGAAAAACTAGAAAAAGAGTAAATGAAGATAAAAGGGTTGGAAAAAAGGGTTGAAAAAAAGGAAAAAAGAAGGTTAATCAGAAAACAAACGCAAACTCAGAGACAATGTAACATGATAAATACAGTTGTGGAGACTATAGTGTTATAAGTAACAACTATATTCAAAACGATCGTTTAAACCAAAGGGCTTGTAGGTCTGCAGACGGAATATCCATTCCAATTCTCTTTTGAGAAGATGTTTGTTATTGTCAATGCCTTCTCTCTTGTTGACGGTCTCAAGGATGATGAATTGCAATTGTGCGATTGAATGGCGAGCTTCATGAAAATGCTGTGCAATGTTGGATTTTTCGTTTTTGAGACGGATGTTAGATTTGTGCTCATTCAAGCGAATCTTAAATTTTCTCTCGGTTTTGCCCACATATAGTTTGCCGCAAGGGCATTTTAAAGCGTATATCAGATTAGCAGAGTCGCAAGTAGCATTTACTAGGAGTTTGATGACGTTGCCTTTCATGGGATGACCGATAGACTTGCCTTTGATGACAGAGTTGCAGTGGCTACAATTGAGACAGGGCTGTGTGCCTTTATACTGTACGGTTGTGATGCTAGGACTGGATAATATTTCTTTGATGTTTTTGCTTCTGATGTGTGCGAACAGGGGTGAAGGTTTGAACATATCACCGAAATCTGGTTCGATTTGAAGGATCGGCCAATGCTTGAGTATAATCTTTTTATAGGTGTTGCTCGCTGTGGAATACTTGGAAACAAGAACAATGCGATGTTGGTCAGTGGTAGATTTCTTAATGAGGGTATCTTGTCTGGTTATTTGTGCCACTCGAGATTGTGCCTCGGTGAGAATGTGTACCGGATAGCCTCTGTCTAAGAATCGATTCTGCATTTCATCCATGCGCGTTTCCATGATATGTTCATCTGAAACAATGCGTTTGACTCTTAAAAGTTGAGAAAAGGGCAAGTGTTTTTTTAAAGATTCTTGATGATGGCTGTTGTAATGCAAGGTATTGTTGCGATCGGTGCTCTTTCTGTGTAAATCAGTCGTGAAACCATTAGGGGTGATCTTAATGTTGACGTCCAGAAATGAAATTTCAGAATCACTGGTCTGCCATGTCAATTTTATTCGATCATCCTTGGAGTTGAGCTGGTGAAGAAATAGTTCTAGAGATTCTTTGGCGTCCGTCCAAATGAAAAACAGATCGTCAATATATCTGACGTACATTTTTATTTTTTCTTGAAGGTTGGTGTCGCTGTATATGTGTGCTCTTTCAAAATTTTCCATATAGATGTTGGCATATGACGGGGCAGCACAATTTCCCATAGCCATTCCGGAAAGCTGTAAGAACCACTCGTTGTTAACTTGTAGCCACTGCAACTCTGTCATCAAAGGCAAGTCTATCTGTCATCCCATGAAAGGCAACGTCATCAAACTCCTAGTAAATGCTACTTGCGACTCTGCTAATCTGATATACGCTTTAAAATGCCCTTGCGGCAAACTATATGTGGGCAAAACCGAGAGAAAAATTAAGATTCGCTTGAATGAGCACAAATCTAACATCCGTCTCAAAAACGAAAAATCCAACATTGCACAGCATTTTCATGAAGCTCGCCATTCAATCGCACAATTGCAATTCATCATCCTTGAGACCGTCAACAAGAGAGAAGGCATTGACAATAACAAACATCTTCTCAAAAGAGAATTGGAATGGATATTCCGTCTGCAGACCTACAAGCCCTTTGGTTTAAACGATCGTTTTGAATATAGTTGTTACTTATAACACTATAGTCTCCACAACTGTATTTATCATGTTACATTGTCTCTGAGTTTGCGTTTGTTTTCTGATTAACCTTCTTTTTTCCTTTTTTTCAACCCTTTTTTCCAACCCTTTTATCTTCATTTACTCTTTTTCTAGTTTTTCATTATACATTTTCCCTTTAATCTTGGCTTATTCCATCTTCTATTCCACCACTCCAATATGGCGCCTCCACCGGTACACCTTGTCCCACCTTCTGACTTAGTCACTTCTCCATCTCTTCTACCCTTCACTTTATCTATCATTATGACGAACACTTTCCTGTAGCGTTCTTGGTATGCCCCAGAACCCGTCAGTAACGCGCCGCGTTACACCGAACTCCAAGTAAGTCACCCAGCGCATTTGTTTATCCCGCTTTTTTATCCCGTTTTCCATCCCGTTAATCACGCTCTTATTGGTATGAGCACAGACCTTCTCCTAAACACTGCCACACACGATGTTGCACTGTTTCTTTTAGTTTCTCACGCTTCCATCTATTGATCGGCACTTTAATTTACTTGTAATCGACTCCAGGACATCCCACGCTTTTTTTACTCCCGTTTTTTTAATATACTTATCGTTTTTTGTCAACAACACTCGACCTTTACTTTATCCTGTCTTCTTTGCAGAACTCCTTGAGAAAGGGCACTGCCCGAAATGCATCGGAGTTGCCAATTTTGATTGTTTCTCATTTGGAAATATATATGAACTTTTGATTGATATGAACACAATATCAAATCCGTTTTGAGGATTAACTTCACTCAACAAATAAAACATATTGGATGAACAATTTGAAGTATTCCTTCATCTGGTGTGCCGTTTGTGGGGATGTATTAGCATTTCTTATGCATACACAACCTTGATTCAAGAGACACATCTCACTATGGACAGCAGGATCTTACACTGTAGAGGACTGAAAGGCAATGTGGCGGCTGCTGGATTCACTACACACGCCAGAGGCGTTCTGACGTGGGTGAACCCTAAATCCAAACTCACACAACAAACACTGGAGGCAGACTCAGAGGGCCGCTTTGTAATTTCTAGATGCACTGGACTGGGAATGTCTTTGGTAGTTGTCAATACATATGGCCCTAACTTCGATTCCCCCGAGTTCTACAAGGAGTTGGCGAGTAAACTCCGCTGCTACAACCCTAATGACCTTTGGTGGGGGGGGGGGGGGGGGGATATGAACCTCACCCTGGACCCTACACTGGATAGATCTGCTGGCCCACACCGTAAACCAGCTGCGGCGGCGGTGGAACTGCAAGGTGTTATGACGCGATTAGGCCTGGGAGATGCCTGGCGATCACGCAATCCGACATAGGGAGGCTATACCCACTACTCTGCATATCACAACATTCACACCAGAATAGACTATTGGTTGATCCCAGATTCCAGATTAGTCTTGATTGAATTGTAAGGTTCTTCCCAGAACTCTCTCAGACCATTCGCCTGTGCTCCTGGAGATAGTAACCCAAAGCTCGTCTATCCCGCCTTTCACTTGGAGGTTCCCGCCAGACTCGCTACTGGACCCAGTATTTAGGGGCGAACTGGCAGCAGCCATAGACCTATTCTTCTAAACTAATATAGGCTCAGTGGACAGCTTCCGGACTGTCTGGGAGGCATTTAAAGTATATATCCGAGGGGTGGCGATTTCCAAGCACTCGGGCGTACTGAAGGCGATTCGTACGCGGCTAGCTGACCTTGAGAAGCAGCTGGATGCACTGGAAAAAAGGCAGAGAGACAGCGCTGACTGCGACTTGAGCAACGAAATTAAAATCTTGCTTGAGGAATACCACGATGAAGCAGACAGGGAAGTCAAGCACATGGGAAAATATACTACTGCTAGAGTATATGGTGAACGTGATAGACCAGGCGCGCTATTGGCCAGGATAATTGGAGGTGGGAGAAAACGCCAGATACTCACTGAGGTAAAATCGGCCATGGGTGACATCCTCACTGATCCAGTAGATATAGCTCATGAATTTAAAATTTTCTATACGACCCTCTACACGGCTCAGGGGGGTGATCTAGACGAGGACATTGAGGATTACCTGGGGCATATAGATCTCCCTTCTTTGCCAAACTGCGATAGGGAATTTCTCATGCACCTGATAGAAAAAGATGAAATATCTGAAGCCTTAATGAGCATGAAGTCGGGCAGCGCCCCGGGAACAGATGGCCTTACGGCGGGCTTTTAAAAAGCCTTCAAAGAACAGCTGATTCCGCACTTATCGACTCTCTTTGATGACATCTGTGTAGAGGGCAAAATGCCAGAATCAATGAGAGAGGCGCTACTAGTGACTATCATTAAACCTGGAAAGCCTTGGGAGGAATGTAGCTCGTACCGACCCTTGTCCCTACTAAATGTGGACGCAAAGCTGTTCGCTAAGGTTCTCGCTACTAGGCTAGCCCTACTGGCTCCCCAACTGGTGGCCCCGGAACAGGCTGGCTTCATTCCGAGCAGGAATTTGACGTACAACATCCGCACTGTATTAGGCACGATGCAACACACACGACAAGATAGGACTGCGTTAGCAGTTTTCCTCAACATGGAGAAAGCATTTGACTCTGTGGAATGGCCTTTCATGAGAAAGGTGCTGCAACGCATGGGTCTGGGCCAACCTTTTTTACAAATGATAGGAGCACTGTACCATAGGCCGCGCGCCAGAATTAGAATTAACGACCTGGTCACAGACTCATTCCTGATCACTAGAGGCACTCGACAGGGATGCCCACTGTCTCCCCTGCTATACGCATTGGTGGCTGAGCCATTAGCTTGCGCCCTCCGGGAATACCATGGTAATGAAGGCATTTGTTTCCCAAACTACAAGATAGTGGTCTCGATGTATGCAGATGACACTCTACTATATATAAGAGACCCAGATAGCAATTTGACATCGGTGTTGAGGGAGGTGGTCCGTTTTGGCGCACTGTCAGGTCTTCGAGTCAACTGGTCGAAATCGCTAGCATTTCCCCTGACTCCTGTTACACTGCCCATGACCATGGAATACCCGCTCACCTGGACTACGGACATGGTCAGGTACCTTGGGGTTCAACTACACACAGACCCGCAGACCTTATTTAGAGCCAACTATGGTACTGCCTTCAGCAGGCTGGAGGATGACGTGACCACATGGTGTAAACTCCCACTCTCACTAATCGGGCGGATTGCTATCATGAAAATGGTGGTGCTTCCCAGATTCCTATTCTTATTCACGTCCATCCCGATGGTACTCCCCAAAACGTTCTTTCAAAGACTACAACAGGAGCTGACTAGGCTTGCATGGGCGGCGGACAGCCAAGGGCGAAGTGGTCGCTCCTCACACTACCATACAGCATGGGGGGCCTGGGAGCTCCGGACCTAGAATTATACTATAGGGTGGCACAGGCGGCACACATTCATACTGGGTGCACGGACACAAGGACATACCCCACGTGAAAATGGAGACCTTGTTTGCTCATCCGCTCTCCCTCCCACACACGATATTTGAACCTGCCGATCGCCGCACGGGATTCCTGGATTCCCTTGCGGCAACGACCCATGCATGGAATAACCTTCTACAGAGGCAGAACGGTGCATTGCTGTACTCCCCTAGCATGCCTATTGGCTGGACGAGGTGGCTGCCCCCACTGCGTGAGAAGGGGGTACTGGAAGCTATGCGGAAACTCGGGATCGAGACTGCAGGAGACTTGTTCGGGGCCGGGGTGGTGAAAACTTGGGAACAAGCACGTGCTGACCAGGGGGACCCATCTCTACTGACGAGATTCCACTACTTTAGAGTACGTCATGCTTGTTTAGAACTCCTGGGGGGAGAGATGGCAGAGCCGCCGGAAGTGAAGGAACTCACGTATATCATTAAGGCCACAACCTCACAGAAATTACTTACTCACCTTTACACCCTGTCACAATCACATAGGGAAAACACATACACTAAAGCGAGACTAGCCTGGCAAGTAGATTTACAAATGATGTTAGATGATGACACTTGGACATACTGTTGCACCAACACTAGGAGAATCTCCTTGAATGGACGGCACAGTTCTGGTCCACTTCAAATTTCTCAACCGGATATACTATACGCCGGCTAGACTCTTCAGGTATGGTCTTAGAACCACTGCGGAGTGTGAGAGGTGCCATTCTCCTAACGCTGATTTCCTACATCTAGCATGGACTTGCCCAGGAATAAGTGACTTTTGGGTCAAAATCTTTGCTGAACTTAGTACCATCACCAAGATTGCTATTTCCCCTGACCCTGCAATGGCTCTGATAGGTTACACCAAGAAGTTGCCGAAAGCAGTCCGCAGGCTAGCTGACATGGGGCTCCTAATTGCGCGCAGAGTAGTGGCATGCTGCTGGATGAGGGGACCGAAGCCAACTCCTAAAAGATGGCCACACGATATGTTGTATTGCTGCACACAATCTGAGATCTACAGCGAACTCCTACCCCCCACCAGCAGACCGAAGAGCTTTTGGGGGCTTTACCAAACCTACTTGACGGCTAGCGCAGACAAAGACCTGGACGCGGAGCCACAGGAGTCCCAGGGGAGAGTGCTTAGTACACGTTGCGCACTGGATGTCAAGTCTTCTCTCAGATTCTTGGCTTGGGTCGTGGGACTTGCAGATGTTGTCTCCTAGCGTTCTCAGATCTGAACATGTTAATATGTCTGTGTCCTTACAACGCCGCCTGCCCTATAAACAGGGTTGTTGGCTAAATGGCTGTGTAAATCCTTGGAAAAAACGCTGATATGTGTTTGATATCACACTGAACTTATAGTCCAATGGTGTGTGGTGGGTGGGGGGATTGGAAGATCTGTTCGAACTGGTTGTTACTTGTCTCAAAAAGTTCTAAAAATAAAATAAAAAAATAAAAAAACATCAGTGGCAGGAAAAACGCCATTAAAAAGGAAGCATGGGATAAACTACTCTCTACGGAGGTATTGCGCGACAGTAGTCAGTTTTGGGCCACAATTAATCAGCCCTTTTTTTCTGACTCAGATAATTCAGTTATGGACTGCGTCATCCCTGACGCTAAATGGCTTCTTCATTTTAAAGAAGTCTATGGCGATTCAGACACTAGCGCCCAAGGTTCTTCTCCGGCGGCCTCTGAGTTTGCTCCTCTACTCTTCAGTTATGATGAAGTGGAGAATCCTAGAGACTTCGAAAAATAAGGCGCCGGGGCCGGACGGTGTACCGGCCGGCCTTTACAGACATTCACCGAAACTTTGGGCAAAGGTGTTAACCAATGTCTTCCGCGCCGCTAATTGAAATATTTTCCCTTCCACCTGGGTCACCTCAATTATTGTGCCAATATTTAAAAAGGGCCAGCAAGACGACCCTGCGTGTTACAGGCTCATTTCCCTCTTGGACTCTGCGATTAAGATTCTAGGCAGAGTTCTATTGCTCAAGTTAAGGGCCAACATACAGAGCAGTGGGGGCCTCTCAAACATACAATATGGGTTTAGAGAGCAAAGAGGCACCCTGGAACAATGCTCCAACCTGCACCTCCTAATTTCTAAATATACGGTAGCCAAGGAGGGGGCATTATTTTTGGCATTTATGGACCTCTCCTCGGCTTTCGACCTTGTAAACAGGGCCAAGTTGTGGTCAATCCTACTCGAAATTGGGATCGATCCGTCACTTGTTAATTTTATGGCGTCCCTTCATCAGGACCTGTTTGCCTCGGTTAGGGTCACTAAGGAAGGCAGGTGCACGAGCCGTTTCAAATCAGTGAAGGGAGTGCGCCAGGGTTGCATCCTGGCCCCCCTCCTTTTCACCATCTACATTAAAGGCCTGGGAAGGTTTCTAGAGGAGGCAGGGGTGGACGTTCCGCGTGTAGGAGATGTTACAATACCGGCTCTCCTATAAGCGGACTATGCAGTACTAATAGTGCGCACTGGTATCGTACTCCAGAGACTGTTTGATCTACTTGGGGCTTTTATGGATCAGTTAGATCTAAAGATAAATGCAAAAAAAAACATTCGATGGTGGTTGGTCTCCATAGATACAAGTCCAAATCTAAAACCTTTGTCTGCAAGGGCGAGGTGGTTTCAAGGGTTGCCGTTTTCCCCTATCTGGGGGTTCTATTTGACGAGAGGGGCTCATGGGCCCCCCAGGTTAGGGCAAAAAGCATATCTATGGCTCGATCCACGTCAGCCCTTATGGGTTTTGCAAAAAGGTTAGGGGCCAGGCCCATGGAGGCTGTTTTAAAAGTTTACAATATTTCTATTTCTATTTAGGGGGTTTTGTAGAGCGCTTGGTGACGCACAGCGGCGTGTCCCCGCGCTAATGAGCTAATGTAATGACAATACTAAATGCATTTCTATTGCCACCTATGGTTCACCTCTGTGGGGATACGTGCCCCAAGACAAAATTCAAAGAGTGGAAAATGGGTTTTTGAAATCCCTTTTGTCTGTCCCTAAGTCTTTTCCCACCTTCTCGATCCATTCGGAGGTGGGTCTGTACTATGTAACAGATAGGTTAAATTTGGCCCCATTAACATTCTGGGCAAAAACATGGCTTAACCATGAATTATCCTTGAACCATGCCATCCTGTCAGATGTAATGGCGCTGGATTACGCCAAAAGCATACCTTGGCTGGATTATTTGAGAAATGCCTTTATGCAGTTGGGTCGCCCGGAGCTCTTTCTGTCTCCATCTAGCATCAGGAGGGAGGATGTTAATTGGATCAAGATTCATTTTTTAGATAGGGCGAGAGTGGCTCGTGAGGAGCAGGAACTCGTGAAACCAACAGTTAGACTGCACTTTATGTTAACAATGTCCCCCTCACTTGAACCATACCTCAGTATTGTAACAAAACCCTTTCATAGATTTTTATTATCTAAATTTAGATTCAATTTGATCCATTTTACCATGGGTAGCTATCAATCATGGGCCAAACCAGAAGATGGCCCACCTTGCAGATGTGATAACTTTTCTCAACAAGATACAATGCATTTTATTATGTTTTGCGGGTTTTACACGGATATAAGGAAAAAATACTTGTTACCAATTCTGAGAGAGGCCGGCTTCCATCAAGTCAGGTCCGCACTAATCTATCTCCAGTTGTTGAGTAACACCAACATTATCTATTGTGTGGCCAGTTTTTTAGTGGCGGCATGTAGAATTAAGTCAAAAACTGTGTCATCAAATGCTTTATCTTAATTAATTGCATTTTTAAGCCACCTTATCCCTGACTAATTGTATGGCATTCGCTCACAAGGGTTTCACACTATCTTGTAAATATATGAATTGTTTGTTTTTAAGCATGTATGTAATTTTTATGCCTTTTATGATTTTAACAAATCGAATAAAGTGTATTTTGACTGACTGAGCAAGCTGCTTTCTCCCCAACAATTAAACTCTCTTCGTAATTCAATGTGGAGAATATATCCCCAGTTTTTGAAGTTGCTGTTGCACTATTTCTTGCTACTATCCTGGTCAATTCTTTCCTTCAGTTTACTTTTCAGTAAAATTAGTCCATATTAAATTCTATGTCAGGACCGGAGGCTTCTGATTATGCTTTCTCAATTTCTTTACTGACTCAACAGCAGCCAATGAAAAATAAACTACACTTAGTAAAAACATAATTTCCCATGAGGCTTTTAACCATGCCTCCTCAAACAGCCAATGGCAACATATCACAATGAACAAAATAGGGAGGCACTATCTTGGCTTCCTCTTTCTTTGCTGCTCCGCAGCCGAGATAAGTGCCTCTATTTTATTTCATTCCAATTAGTGATGCTTGGTGATTATTTCGTTTTTCTGCTTTAAGATTGTGTATATTTATCTGATCGTGTTGTGCTATGTGCAGCGATGTGGCAGCGATTGAATTGCTTTGCCTTTTATTGACTGTCTTGCTTGGATCACGCTAGTTTTCAGGCGCGCGTCCATTGATTGACACTTTTTCCCCGCTTCTCAGCTTGTGTTGCGCTGTAATCTTTCCGCTCACCTCTGCCTTTTTCCCCCTTCGCTGCCTTCGGCGCCACAGATGCTTGCCCGTTCGCATACTGCGTTCGGGCTGGGACTGGTCTCCCCCCTTCCTAGGGAGCAAGACGTAAGCGGAAGCCCGCCCGGGCGGCCTGGGTGCGTCTCGGGAGTCTGCACACACTCGCCTGCTTGTTCAACTCCCTAATCTGCGGGATAGACGTTTCGCCCAGGGCCCAATTTGAACAGTGGGTTTATACGCAGCTGGCAGCCAGAAGCTGATACCGGGCCCAATTTGAACAATTTTGGCAGCGTTTTTCTACCAGAGCTTGGGGAGTTTAACCCTTTCATAACCAGATCCTTCTGGACTTTCATTTTTGGGTACCCCTGCTCTGCGCAGGCAAGTGGGGGTTTTCAACACCCTCTATTAGTCCTGCGCTTGATCTTTTGAGGTATCTATGTGGCTCCACTGCCCTGGCCCTGCTCCCAACCGACACCCTGAACTTCAGAGGATTGTGGGCTGCAAAAACTTGATTCCCTCTGGGGATTTTGATATATATATATATTTCTTATATATTTTTTACTGAACCATGTCAGAATGTGAGCTCTATGAAGAGGAGGTAGCTGCGTATGATGCTCCTGATGATGACGCATTCTATTACAATGAATCCATGGAGGAAATTATAGATAAAAGGCTGGACGCCAAACTGGATAAGGTGCTCTCCTCCGCCTTATTACCTATCTCACAGCATCTGGAGCTCCTGATGGTCCACCACCCTCCCCCTTCGGGTGCTTCTCCAGCCCCGGCACCCCTCCCTCCCCCCGAACCTCCAGGTCTTCCATGGCTGCATGTGCACACGTACTCTGCGCTCTTTAAGTCCAAAGAGCAGGCCCCAGGATAGTATCACGACCCCTTCCCCTACCCCGGTCATCCCTATCCAAAATCCCAGATACCACCACTGACACAGACTCTTCACAGGAGTCTAGGCCTCGTAAATGCGCTAAGACATGCAAACACTCCTCTTCCCCCTCAAAGGTACCTGTAGGAGGTGGCTAACCCACCTCGTACAGGTATTCGACGTTATGGGACGTTTCTAAGGTTCTGTCCTTATTCGATTCTTGGCCGGATAATAAAGATCTCTCACTAAAACAGTTATCAGCCAAACTCACAATGTTATTATGTTTGATCTCATGTCGCAGAGTGTCTGATGTGCGTGCTTTGGATTTGGCAGGGAGAATGTTTTCCCCACAGGGTGTCTCTTTCATCATCTCGAGACGGACCAAAACTGTCACATTCGGTTGAGTATCCTGCTTTTCCACACAATGCTAAATTATGTGTTTTACAATGCTTAAAGTGTATGAGGAACGCACTCTTGCGCATAGGTCTGATCCCTTGGGTCAATTATTGTTTGCGGTTCAAGAACCTTTTAGACCGGTTTCAGCTGCCACCTTGGCTAGGTGGGTCAGATGGGTAATGTCAGAAGTAGGCATTGATATTTCTGTGTATGGTGCTCACTCCGCTGGAGGCGCCACGGCCTCTAAAGCATAGATGTTAGCATCTCGTTTAGAAGATATCTTGAAAGCTGCTGACTGGTCATCCGATTTAATGTTTAAAGTGTTTTATTACAAGCCTATTTCACATTTTCTCTCTTGTTATTGATGAGGTTTGAACCAGCCTACTCAGAAGCCTCCGGTCCTGAAACAGAATACAACATTTTCCAGCTATCGCGACAAGAATTTTAGATTCTATTAAGGGCACAGAGGCGAGGATTATCCCACCCTTTGGGACAGTTAGGATCAACTGCTATGTTGTATATTTTCTATATTCATAAGTTGTTAATACCCACCCTGAGAAATCAAACCTTGTAGGTACCCTATTTTCAAACTTGTGTCTGTTTCAGGGAACGATTCTAAACAGAACTAAGTTGCTGAACCGGATTGAGATGGACCACCTCGTTGTCGGAGGATGGAGGTTGCTCCCAGGATTCATGGACTATATCCTCCATTGAGAATTGGACTCTGCTGTTTGTCTCTCCGTTGAGAGTTGGAACTTTTTCTTCGTTCAGACATTATAGACTGTTTTTGCAAAGAAAGAGGAAGCCAAGATAGTGCCTCCCTATTTTGGTCATTGTGATATGTTGACATTGGCTGTTTGAGGAGGCGTGGTTCAAAGCCTCCTGGGAAATTATGTTTTTACTAAGGTTAGTTTATTTTTCATTGGCTGCTGTTGAGTCAGTAAAGAAATTGAGAAAGCATATCCTCGCCTCCGTGTCCTTAATAGAATCTAAAATTCTTGTCGCGATAGCTGGAAAGTTTTGCATTCCTCCTAAAATAAACTGGAGACATTGTAATTTTTTTAACACCAGGCATTTCCACCTGTCAATGCACCACCTGTTCCAGTCTCCCAACATACCTGTTGGCGAGTATGCTCACAGTCTGGCGTTTCTCGGCCGAGCTTCTGTGTTAGTCATTCTGGAAGTGTTAACTTTGACTGCTCCTGACTATGCCCCAATGTACTCGCTCGAAAAAACTAAGCTTTGTCCTTCGTTTTCCCTTAACGGTATTATTATGCACCATTTTAGACAGGGCCTGTGTATCTATACTGTGTCCGCCACCATGGTGGCTTCTTTATAGATATATATGTATGGCAAAACTAATAATTAAGTCAATGATCCCCCGATTAAACCTACTTATTCTCAGAAGACACCAAGCCTAATTTGAAGAACTTATAATTTACATCTAGTTCTGAATATACATAATAACCCTCCTTACAAGAAAAAATGCATTCATTGATACTATATTCAACCTGTTAAATGCATTAGCAATACATTTCAACTCTGTTGACATTTATCAATATTAAACAGGTGCATAAGGTGTTATTATTACCCAACTTAATGCAATTCAATCCATTAGATACGCATTTTGTACAGTGTATACATCAATTTACTACACATTTCATAGTGGACAAAAGGAAACACCTCTACTACAAGGATTGCATCCTAGTATCCTAGAAAATACTGTAATTCCTGGTCATTGTTTAGACTCAGTTCCACAGCCGTCTGTCCCAGATTTATTTCCCTGTTACTCCCAAGGGGATTCTGGTCCATAAGATCTATACCATAGAAAGTCAATTGTTTGTGCTGTCCCTATGCCTCACATTCCACCATATGAATTGCATTGGGGTATCTTACATCCTGCTGTTTAAGAGCTCTCAAGTACTCGCTGATTCTTTCTTTGAGAGCCCAAATTGTGTTGCCCACATAAATACGTTTGCATTTGCACTCAATTGCGTAAATTACATATTTGGTGTTACAATTAATGTTGTGTTGTACGACATATGTCCTGCCATCCAGTCCTTTAAAGCCTTTCTTATTATCAATGGCCCATCTGCACATACCGGAGTGTCCACACTTATGCAACGCCAAGTATGCTGTGCCAACTAATGTCCTGTATTTTTGTTGTCAGGGAAACTAGGACTCAATATTGTTTTTAACGTCCTCCCCAGTCTGAAAGAAATTCCTGGTCTCTTAAGGGTACATTCCTGAAGTGTTTTATCCGCCCGTAGGATGTCCCAATGTTTACACATGCTGTTCAGTAATTTCTTTGATAAGCTTATGTAATCAGTGACTAGTCTCATTATGTTTGTTTCATCCTTATTCAGTGGTTTATCTCTTAAAGTTTCATGTCTCTTGATTTTCAAGATCCTTAGGTCTACTTTTCCAATGATATGCTTATCATAGCCCTTAGCAGCAAAACGTGACTTCATGTTGTCTAAACATGTTTTGAAACCAGTGTCATTGCTACAATTTCTACTCGCCCTAGTGAGTTCACCAAAGGGGATGGCCTGAATCTGATATTTTGGGTGTGCACTTGTTGCATGTAATATCAATTACATGCTGTCGTATTCCTGTAGAGCCTACTCTGTATGTGGTTATCCTGTATGAATAACTCTACATCAAAAAATATGATGTTGGTTATGCTATATTGGTAAGTGAATCTGATGTCCATAGTATTAGTACTAAGGTATTCACAGAACTGTGTGAGCTTATCCATAGGTCCAGCCCAAATCATGATGCAATCATCTATGAAACTGTCTTCATACTCGCTAACAGGTATATTGGGAGACTGGACCCAGTGGTGCATTGACGTGCGGAAATGCCTGGTGTTAAAAAGATTACAAGGTAGCCAGTTTATTTTAGTTGGAATTTAATATGGACTAATTTTACTGAAAAGTAGACGGAAGGAAAGAATTGACCAGGATATTAGCAAGAAATAGTGCAACAGCAACTTCAAAAATAGGTGAGACATCCTCCCAATTGAATTACGAAAAGAGACTAATTGTTGGGGAGAAAGTAACTGGCTCATTGGGATTGTAAAAAAACTGATTATTTATAGGTGGATTTCATGGATACTTGGATATCGTACATGGCAGAGGATACTTGATCCACTGCCGGGATGGAATTAGAATCGGCATAGAGGTAATAGTGATATATATACAATGGGTTCTTATTCACATTATTGTACAAACTGATGGACAATTGGCAATCTACTAAAAATTCTGGATGTTAATTTCTCAAATACAGGTGGGAAAGGAGAATACATTTGGTCAGATTCCCAGGTATGTTGTGTGTGATTTGAAAGGGCTCAGTGTGACAGTATATTGTTCTGATTTACGCACAGTCATTGATAGAGGGAAGATTTAATACCTTAAATCATTTTCATAATTAAACCGCGCTCTTTAGATACTAGGGTGTATTAATCATATTAAATAAGATCAGTATGCAAATATATTGTGAGGATTGCAAATGAAGGGTATCGTATAGATAACCCGTTACTAAAAGAACGTTCAATGTTTATTGCATGGGTTTCCACCCATCACACACCGCATTTTGAGTTGATTTCACATATGGAAATTTAATCCACCAAAACATGGGTTATCTGAACTTGATCTATATTATGCGTGAAAGCAATCAATCAATCAGGCGTTTGTTAAGCGCAACTACTTACCCATAAGGGTCTCGAGGCGCTGGGGAGGGGGTTAGCACGCTCCAGTCCATCAAGGGGGGAGGTCTGTCGAGGAGCCAGGTTTTGAGGTTAGATGGGGAGCGATGTTATCTGTCTGAGGTGGAGCAGAAGGGCGTTCCAGGCTCGGGCCGCGAGGAAGGAAAAGGAGCGGCTTCCTGATCTGGTCTTTTGGGTGCGGGGGACCACAGCGTAGGAGAGTTGGGCTGATCATAGGGTCCTTTGGGGTGCGTGGAATTTGAGTCTGCTGTTCAGGTAGGCTGGTCCGGTGTCGTGGAGGTCCTTGTGGGCATGAGTGAGCATCTGGAAGGTGACTCTAGCTTCGATGGGGAGCCAGTGGAGTGTGCACAGGTGCTGGGAGATGTGGTAGTGTCTTGGCAGGTCGAGGACAAGTCTCGCGGCGGCGTTCTGGACGTTCTGTAGCTTGCGGGTGAGGTTTTTGTTTATTCCGACGTAGAGTGCGTCGCGGTGGTCGAGTCTGCTGGTGACCAGGGCGTGAGTGACGGTCTTTCTGTGTTCGAGGGGGCTCCATTTGAAGGTCCTACGTAGGAGCCGGAGGGTGTGGATGCAGGAGGACGAGACAGAGTTGATCTGGCACTCCATTGCGCGCGTGGTCCATGGGGGTGGGCAAGCTTCCGAGGGCGGGGGGCCACCAGGTGTCCTTCCATACGTCGGGCTTTGGGCCCAGAATGAGTTCTTCTGTTTTGTTGGTGTTTAGTTGTAGGCAGCTGTTTTTCATCCATTTGGCAACGGCTTCCATGCCCTCTCAAAAATTGTGTTTGGCGGTATTGGGTTCGTTGGATAGGGAGAGGATGAGTTGGGTGTCATCTGCGTATGACACAATGTTGAGTCTGTAGGTTCTGACGATGGGGGCGAGCGGAGCCATGTAGACGTTGAAGAGTGTAGGGCTGAGGGAGGACCCCTGGGGGACTCCGCAGGTGGTAGGTGAGGAAAGGGGGGAGTCTCACCCACTGCGTTCTGCCAGAGAGGAAGGAGCGGATCCAGTTGAGGGCCTTGTCTTGGATCCCTGCATCGTGGAGTCAGCGTATTAGGGTGCTGTGAGAGACTGCGTCGAACGCCGTTGAGAGGTCGAGGAGGATGAGGGCTGCTGTTTCTCCTTTGTCCAGTAGGGTGCGGATGTCGTCTGTTGCAGCGAGGAGGGCGGTTTCCGTACTGTGGTTTTTTCTGAAGCCGGATTGGGAGGAGTCGAGGATGTTGTGCTCTTCGATGAATGTGGCAAGTTGGCTGTTGATGGCTTTCTCAATGACTTTCGCTGGGAACAGGAGCAGGGAGATGGGTCTGTAGTTTTTGAGGTCGGTGAGGTTCGCCGAGAGTTTCTTCAGGAGGGGGTTGACCTCGACATGTTTCCAATTGTCTGGGAACGTGAAGATTGCCAGGGAGCGGTTGATGGTGTGGCAGAGCATGCGTATGATGGTGTCGGTGGCTCTGTTGAAAATGTGGATGTGGGCAGAAGTCCGTGGGGGCCCCGGATTGGATTGACTTCATCATCTTCAGTATGTCTTCGGTGGTAAGGGCTGTCCAGTTGTCGATCGCTGGCTTCAGGGTGTTGGGGGTGGTTGGTGAGGGTTCAGTGTGTTGGTTGTCCTCGTCGAAGTTGTCGTAGATGCTCTTGATTTTGTGGTGGAAAAGGATGCTGAGTTTGTCGCAGAGGTCTTGTGAGGGAGGCATGTCTGTGGACTAGCTGGTGGGTTGGGCGAACTCCTTGATGATGTTGAAGAGTTCTTTCCTGTGTGCGTGAGTGGATATTCTGTCTTCAATCGCTTTTTTCCCTCATTTTTCTGATGAGTAGGTGGTGGGCGTTGGTGACGGCTCTGACGTTGTTGTAGGCCTCTGTGGATTTGGTATTCCTCCAGGCCTTTTCGAGGCGACGGCAAATGCGCCTGAACTCTCGAAGTTCGGTGGTAAACCATCTGTCTTTCTTGGCGTGGGTGTTGTTTTTCTTGAGGGGGACTTTGGTGTTGGTGCTGTCGGAAATCCATCTGTTCAGGGTTCGGGCTGCGGTGTTGGGGTTGTCATTTTCCGTGATGGTTGGGGTAGAGTTGCTGAGTGATGAGATTAGCTGGTCATCGGTGATTCTGGTCCAGTTCCTTCGTGGGAGCAGGTGCAGGTGTCTGTTATGTTATGTTATGTTATAACAAATTTCTTGAGCGCACTGTCACCGGAGGTTTCCTGGCGCTGATTGGACTGAAAAAGAGGGGAAAAATCAGGAAGGGAAGGGAGTTAATGGGGGAAGAGTATGGTTTTTAAGGATTTCCTGAAGGAGAAGAGGGAACAGGATGACTTAAGTGCAAGAGGAAGGGAGTTCCATAACTTAGGGGCTAGGCAGGAGAAACTGCGGCCGCCCGATCTGGAGAGTTTAAAACGAGGAACGGCAAGAAGCCGGAGATGAGTGGACCTCAAGGTACGAGGGGGACAATAAGGGATGATGAGAGACTTGAGAAACGCGGGGGCAGGACCAGTGAGAGCTTTAAACACCAAGCAGTGAACTTTAAAAGTGATTCTTTCATTCACTGGTAGCCAGTGAAGATGACATAAGAGAGGTTGAGCAGACTGCCATTTGGGGATTTTGAAAATCAGCCGAGCGGCCTGATTTTGAACGATCTGCAGCCTCGATAATAAAGTTTTAGGGAGACCGTAGTAGATGGAATTTGAGAAGTCCAACCTGGACATCACCAGGGCTATAAGGACTTGCAGCAGGGCTTCAGGTGAAAGAAGGTGAGCGACTTTCCGTATCCTGTAAAGTTGGAACATGCAGGAAGATGTTACTGCGCTCACCTGTGCCTTGAGAGTGAGCTCGGAGTCGATCAAGACTCCGAGACTCTTGACACATCCAGCTGGGGAAGGTGGTGTTCCGAGCTCTGTCGGCCAGTACTGAGGGCCCCAAAAAAGGGCGCTTCTCCCCGGAAGGAGGAGCTCAGTCTTGCTCGGGTTGAGCTTGAGTTGGTTTTGGCTCATCCAAAGCTGGATATGTGTCATAACGGCCTGGAAATGAATGGCAGCATCAGGGGTAGTGAGGGGAAAAATAATCTGTAAATCATCCGCGTAGTTGAACACGGTGATATCCCATTTACCCAGGGAGTGAAGGAGGGGTTGGAGATACAAATTAAAAAGAAGGGGGTCTGTGGATGGTAGGTCTTCTGAAGGTGAAGTGGATGCATCACTTGTCAGTCCATGGGAGTTCAGCGGTGTGGCTGAAGGTGATGGAGTTGCCTGTTGTGAAGAGGGGGTCGAGGGTGTGTCCTGCTGAGTGCGTGGGTTTGATCACGATCTGGCGGAGTCCAATGTTGTGGAGGTTATCCAGGAGGGATGTGGTACTAGGGTTCAGTTGGTTGTCGAGGTGGAAGTTGAGGTCTCCCAGTAGGGTGTAGTTGGTAGACGAGATGGCATGCGGGGAGATGATGTCCATGATGGAGTTGGCAAAAAGTCCACGGGGTCCAGGAAGTCGTACATGAGGTTTCCTCGGAGGGTGGTGGTAGGGCTGGCCAGTATCTTGAAGTGAAGGTATTCCATCAGGTCTGTGGGCTGGTAAGGGAGTGTGCTCAGGCGGAGGTTGGATTTGTGGACGATGGCGATTCCTCCTCCCGGGCGGGTAGGACAGTCCTTCCTGGAGATCTTGTATCCTTGGGGAATAGCGATGGCGATGTCGGGTCCTGAGGTGGTGTTGGTCTATGTTTCGGTGAAGAACGTTACTTCCGGGGTGACGCTGTCGAGGTGGTCCCAGATTTCGGTGGCGTGTTTGTGGGGGGATCGGACATTGAGGAGGATGCATTGCAGGGTCTTCGGTTGGGTTGTGGTCTTGCGGGCGGGTTTCGCCGGGTCCATTGTCTTGGCTGGGCTGCAGGTGTGCCGGCAGCGGTGACAGCTGAAGGGTCCGTGGGTGTCGGCTGGTGATGCTCGCTTGCAATTGTTGTTGCGTCCTGGGTTGAGAGCGTGGAGTGCCGCTGGGTCATAGCGTTGTCGTTGCGTTGTCGTTGCGAAGGTCCAGGGTTCCTGGCGCTGGTCGCGGTCAGGTCGCGGACGGATTTGCCTTTGGCACGCCAGCGGTGCGCCCGCTGCCGGCGTCCACGCAGCGGCCGCCATTAAGTAGGGGTCGGGGAGGGCTGAGGGTGGCAGGGAGGGGAGCTGGATTTGGCCAATCACGTTGGTATTGCTGGGGGGGGGGATGGGCGCTGGGGCAGCAGGGAAAAACAGGCAAAAAGAGAGGAAAGAGTGGAAATGAGGCTGTGAAAGGTGCAAGAAAAGTGGGGGAAAGACAGAAGGAGAGTGAGAGGGGAAGATTAAATCAGTGAAAAACGAGTGAAAACAGAGGAAAGACACAGAGGGGGAGTAAAAAGGAGAGATTGAAACCAGTAAAAAATGAGTGAAAATGGAGGAAAGTCACAGAGGCGGGAGTGAAAGGGGGGGATTGAAATCAGTAAGAAAACAGAGGAGAAACAGAGGGGGAGTGAAAGGGGGAGATTGAAACCAGTAAAAAACGAGTGAAAACGGAGGAAAGACAGAGGAGGAGTGAAAGGGGGAGATTGAAATCAGTGAAAAACGAGTGCGAACGGAGGAAAGATACAGAGGGGGAGTGAAAGGGGGAGATTGAAATCAGTGAAAAACAAGTGAGAACAGCGAGAAAGAGCGGAGCGAGAGATAGGAGCCAGAGGTCCACTGGACCACCAGGGGGTGTAGGAGGGCCTCGAACACCAACACTCTCGAGTGCAGGGGCTCGGGGGAAGGACTTACTTGATGGTGGAGCTGCGAGGGTGGGGGAGAGAAGACACAGAAGGAGAGTAAAAGGGGGGGGATTGAAATCAGTGAAAAACGAGTGAGAACCGAGGAAAGACACAGAGAGGGAGTGAAAGGGGGAGATTGAAATCAGTGAAAAACGAGTGAGAACGGAGGAAAGACACAGAGGGGGAGTGAGAACAGAGAGAAAGAGCGGAGCGAGAGATAGGAGCCAGAGGGCCACTGGACCACCAGGGATGAGGCGCAGGTAAAACCAGCGGGTGTAGGAGGGCCTCGAACACCAACACTCACGAGTGCAGGGGCTCAGGGGAAGGACGTACTTGATGGTGGAGCTGCGAGGGCGGGGGAGAGCAATTTCACATTAAATTTTTTAGCCCTGATGAAGTCATGGGGAACTCCCCTGACGACGACGAAACACGTGTTGACTGGACACATGAAGTTGTGAAAATTAAAGACAAAGATCAAGAAAATCATTGTGTCGACTCTACTTATAGAAATGTTATGTAATTTTTCATGTGCTTAGGATATTGTTTATAAGTCCAGGCCGAAATGCCAGGCCATGTCCTCGCTGGACCGGAAACAACAATTTGGGGACCAGTTTGGGGTATCACCCCTCATTAGCCAGGCTAGCTTGACTCCTGTGGCATGGAGAGCACGGGACCCACATCTGGGCATACTAGTTTCATTTAGTCAGTTCAGGCTGGACGATGGAATAAACCCAGATCTGGGGGTGAATGTTTGCATTATTCAACATTTCGTCCATCTGTTCTATTTGCTTTTGTCGCCCTAAGTGGGAAGGATATGTATGCCCAGACGTGGGTCCCCTGCTCACTGCAACTGGATTCAAGGTAGCCTGGCTAATGAGGGATGATACCCCGAAACCGGTTCCAGGATGCCTGGGTGTGGTCCAGTGCGGACCTGGCCTGGCAGTTCGGGCTGGACTGTTCCCATGAGTAGCAGGGTCAAGACTGATTTGCATATGGCTGGGTCCAGAATGGGGTGGTGACCAAATAAACGATGGATTAAACCCATTTCTGTAACTGGTAGTGAACGTTGGCATTGTTCAGCATTCCATCCATCATCTGTTCTTTTTGCTTGTGGAATGTGATAGCAGCACTGTTGCTGCTGATGGTGCACTCTGGCGACCAACTTAGACTTTATGGTTTTTCCCAAACTCATGATACAGTTTGGAGATCAACTACTAGCTCTCTGACCTCCACAGTGGGTTAAACCCTCCTTATGTTTCAGATGTCTGTTCTAGATACTAGATCGAGTTTTACATATGGTTTAAACGTTTGGAATGATTGGCGTGGATGTTTTGTCCAGGTGGGTGTGGTCTGCCGGCGTTAGTAGGGGAGGAAGAGTTTTGGTGGAAGGCTTGAGGAGAACAACTAAGGACATATGAAGGTTATGCTGCAGAATGCTTTGGTTAGGTGGTGGGCACACAGACTTCTTATGCTCCGATGAAGACACTCTAACACTATTCAACGGACCATATCACAAGATCTTACGTAATAGGATCTTCTAGATCTCTGGCATGTATGGCCTGGAAGGTAGAAGCCTTAAATAACCGTCGTAAGATGAGGCAAGTGCCTTCACGTTTAGACATACACCAGGTACAATTCATTTACCCTCCTGCTGGAGACTCACCTGATGCCGTACATGGGAAATAACTTTGCCAATAAATGGGTGTCATGTAAACTTCTGTCATCATTCTCCCAGTGAGGGGGGAGGAGAGTATGTTAATCAAGCATAGAGTCCCATATCGGGAAACCGTATCCTTCACAGACAAGCAGGTGCGGTATGCTGTGACTTGGGGAAAGCTGAGCTCTTTGAGAGTAACGATTGCAAACTGCTACGGCCCGAACACTATGGGGCAACATCCTTTCGTCTACTAACCCACATTAATTAATCTGGTGACTTCTGTGCGCTACTGGAAAGGATAGATGCCTGGATCACACGTCCCCACTTGCCTACCACAGACTTCCCACCAAGCACTTGAGGGAGACGGTGCAGGGTCATCGCCTATGTGACGTTTGAAGGTCCAGGCGCCCTACTACAGAAGAAGACGCATTCTATTCTGGTGTGCCTGGAGGAAGGTCACGTATCAACTACTGCCTGACGCCGGGGGAGGCGGCCACATGGGAGCCCAGCATTCATCACATTGCACGCCCTCTTTCAGATCATTCTCCGGTGCCGGACCTAAATAGGAGAGCATTGGTGCCTCTCCCGATAGGCCCTTCTGGATCCTGTAATAGCGGGTGACCTGCAGGGGATGATAGTGGAATTATTTTAACAAAATGAAGGTACAGTGGAATCGGCTGATGTAGTTTGGGAGGATTTAAGGCTACCATCCGGCAGAGTTACATAGGCAAACAGAGTGGGATTTTTCCACTCTCTGCATAGGTGACTCACACAACTAGAAGACGAATTAAAGATTCTGGAGCTGTCATTAGCAGAGGGAGGGCACAGCAACGCATTAGGCTGAATTCTATGAGACAGCCGCACGAGAATGCAAGTTTTTTAATTTTTTAATTTATTATTTTATTTTTGTTGGTTCAGGAATACAGAAATCCACATTGTGCACATTAATACTATACATTGTCCATACAAATACACCTATATGTTTACATGTTCGAGTGGTTCTGTTACAGCTGTTTAGTGCTTGTTTGTCTCCAGCTATGGCTAGGCATTTTACCTTGATACCTACTTAACAATTTTAGTCCTCAATTATTCCATTTTGCTGAACCTGGCCCCTATATCCCCCTCGCCCACAACTCAGTCCTACAAAGCGCATTCACTGTGAATCCCATGGACATATTGTATTTGTGCATTTCAACCATCAGTTTGTATGGATCTGAGATATTGTACAAATGGGTCCCAAAAATCCTGTGGTCTGGAGGCCTGTGGCAGTTCCTCTTCATATGTCTCCAGTCTCTCCCTGCAATATGTTATATCTGTAATCCATTCTTTACATTGTGGTGTGCGTTTGCTGCCCCATCGTAAGGCTATTCTTCTTTTGGCCAGTAGCAGTGTTACAGCTAGGAGTTTACGTCTGGAGGCCAGTCGGATATTGTATACCCCAGGAGGCACACCAGTGGTGCATTTGGTATCTGTTCCGTGAGCATGAGAGTTAGAGTATTTGTCACTTCTCGCCAATATGGTTGAAGCCAAGGACACACCCACGCCATGTGCAAGAAGACTGCCCCGAAGCATTGTATCTATGACATCTGTCGTCAGTTCTTAAACCACACTCATGCAGCTGTACCAGTGTGTAATATGCTTGGTGTAGAAATTTGAAGTGTATAGGGCGTAAGTTTCAGTTTGGTGTGGGCATTTGCATCTGTGCGCAGCTGTATCCCCAGTCTTCCTTGGCAATAGGGCTGCCTAGTGACTTCTCCCATCTCTGAATAGGTTTGTCTTGGGCTCGGATCTGTTCCCCCTGAGCCGTATTATAGAGGTGTGTGACTAGTGGTTGGTGTTGGTGACGGTAATAGAATCTGTAGTGCAATATGTGATGGTGGCTCGTCTGGGAATGTGGGGCTTAGTTCCTTCACTGCCATTCGCAATCGCAGATACGCAAAAATCTTTAAAGGTGTGCAATGCGCACTAAGGGAGGGGTCAGTCCGAGATATGAATTGGCCATGTGGGAATACGTTGCCCTTAGTGCGAAGCCCCATGTCCCCCAACAAGTTTGCCATGTTTTTCTCTTGCATCACAGTGATTAGTGGGTGATGGGCCAAGGGCAGTGCTGGTGCATATATTGGGAGTTTCTGCCACATTTCCCCAGCATGTGCCATGCTTTCGATGTTCAGCTTCCTGGGTGTATTGAAGCATTCGGAGTGGTCCGTCTCTGATTCATTATAAATGTAATCAAAGGGTTTGACGCTCTCACGTTCTACTGGTATATGCGGTATGTGACCATGTGGATGCAACCAATAGTGAGCGTGTTGCGCCTGCACACAGTAATAATATAATTGCAGATCCGGCTCTCCATAACCCCCTGAGTGTATGGTCTGGTCAATTCACTCCACCACATTCTTGCCTGCTTTCCCGTCAACGTTAGCCTAAGCATGGCGGTGCGTAGCTTAGTAAATAGAGATTGTGTAACCCATATCGAAATGTTCATGAATAGGTAGAGAAACCTCGGCAGCACTACCATCTTCAGTACAGCTATCCTATCAGCTAGTGATAGCGGCAAACTAATCCATCTATCTATCTGGTCCTCTAACTTAGATATAGTTCTACCGTAGTTTTCCCGGATCACCAACTCCGGATCTCGGTGTATCCAGATACCCATGTATTTTACGGGTGTTACCTGCCATTGCAATGGGTAATCTAGTGTGGGCTGTGTTGTGACCGGGGTGAATGGTATCACCATGGATTTATCCCAGTTTATACTGAGTCCCGAGTAGTTTTCGAATCTAATATATTCTCTAATAAGCCTATTGAGGTTAACTTCTGGATCTCGTGTGTATAGAACCATGTCGTCAGCGTATAGTGAGATGCCGACCGGTCGGAGTTGGAATTGCAGGGCAGAGTCAGCGTACCTTTGTCATATCTTGCACGCTAGTGGTTCCAACGCTAGTGTGAATAATAGTGGCGAGAGCGGGCATTCCTGCCTCGTCCCCCTGCTTACAGTAATTGGGACAGATGTGTTTCCGTTTATTCTCAAGCGTGCGCGTGGCTCTGTATATAATAGAACTATCCAGCGCAAGAACGGTTCCGGAAAGCACATTCTTCTCAGCACAGTAAACATAAACGGCCATTCCACTGAATCAAAAGCTTTCGCTGCATCCACTAGGGCCGCAGCTGCTGGCATTTCTGGGTCTAGGTGATGAAACATTGCAAATATGGTTCTCAGGTTTTGCGTTGTGGACCTAGTAGGTATAAAGCCAGCTAGATCTGGCAGAACCAGGTTGCTCATCAGGGGCTGGATCCGTAGTGCAATGATTTTTGCTAAGATTTTGGCATCTATATTTATTAACGATAGTGGGTAATAGGACTCGCATTGAACAGGGTTTGGGGAGAGTGATCAGTAACGCCTCACGTAGTGACTGGCAGCAAGCCTTCCTCGTATGCCTCTTCATACATCGCAGCCAGTTGTGGGATTAATAAGTCTTTGTATTCTTTATAGAATTCCCCTGGCAAACCATCCGTACCAGAGGCCTTTTTGTGCGGGAGTAGATTAATCTCCTCCCTTATCTCATCTACTGTGATATGATGACAGAAATATTTATCTCAGATAGGGGTGCATTCGCCTATGCAGGGTACACACGTGTAAAGTAGTCAGAGAAGCAACCAGTAATAGATGGGGTGTCGTGGTTGGGTCTGCCTTGTGCATCTGCTATTTGGGTTATGTGGGATGTGGCGTGCGTGGGGCGTATCTTGCTGGAAAGCTCTCATCTCGGTCTACCTTCTCCCCGTAATTACGCACTGTGTGCCTGTATGAGACATATCATATCGAGCTGTCTGCGAACTCCTGATAGGTGTTAAGTTTTAATCTGACTTCTGCCATTATCTTGGGGTTTAGGGTGGACATATATTCTGATTCCAATTTCTTAATATCTCTTTCGGCCATGGACAACTGTTGTTGGATATCTTTCAATATCGCTGCATGTTTGCCTATACAATAGCCCCAAATTGTTACGTTGAAAGCTTCCCATGTCGTTTTGGCACTCGTTACTGATTCTACATTTCGTTCAAAGTATTCTACTATGGCTTGTCGTAACTTAGTCCTGTATACCTTATCTAGCAGTGCGCCCTGTTGGAAATGCCACATAAACTGTCTTGGAGTGTGTGTGTGGGAATTTCAAGTTCGAGGCGAACAGGTGCATGGTCCGATAGTGTTTTAGGCATATGTTCTATCGATGTCCATGTGCAAACATAATTTTTAGCTTTCCAAAAGTCAATTCTGGACCATGTATTGTGAGTTGTAGATATGCAGGTACCCTCCTTGTGACCTTGATGTCGTAAGCACCGTATATCGGACATTGCGCAGTCTACCATGCCCTCTTTTAGCACTTTTGCAGCCTGTTTCCCATGCCTGTCATTGCACATGTTATGTTATGAAATACTTATACACCTCATGTACACCAGGAGGTTTCATGGCGCTAGCTCTAGAGTGTGTCGGGACCATTGGATGAAGTTATTCATGGGCCTGCACAAACAGCCATTTTTTGAGCATGTTCCTGAAACTTAGAAGATTATTACATGACCGAATCTCCAGTGGAAAATAATTCCACAATTTAGGGGCCCAGGATGCAAACCTGAATCCTCCCTGGCGTTTTAACTTGAAGGCAGTGGTGGTTAGTAGCTGATGGTGAGATGAACACAGGTTGCGGGAGGGAGTAAACCTTGATAATAGGCAGTTGATAAATTTAGGGTTCCGGCAGTATAGAGACTTAAAGATTAGGCAACCCATCTTGAAGGCTGTGCGTTGGGAAATGGGGAGCCGGTGGAGTTTTTTTAGTAGAGGTCTGGCAGATTGCCATCTAGGTTGCTGGTGGATCAGTCTCGCTGCTTGGTTCTGGACCATCTGTAGTCGTTTGTAAAGAACAGTGGCATGCCTAGGTAGACTGAGTTGGCATAATCTAAGTGTGAGAGTACCATCACAATCATGACCTGTATCCATGTTGCGTGGGTAAGCAAACAACTGATCTTCCTGATTTCGCATATCTGAAAGAAACAGGTCGAGACCACTGCGCCAACTTGGGATCTTAGTGAAAGGTCGTTATTTATGGTGACTGCTAGGCTTTTGACAGAGGTAGAGGGAACAGGAGGGGACACAAGTTCTGCCAGCCAGTAGTGTGGGCCCCAGAAGATCTGGCTACTCCCTGTCAGAACCAGTTCGGTCTTGCCTGGATTGAGTTTTAGATGGTTTTGGTCCATCCAGTGCCGGGTAAGGAGCTTGGTGGCCTAGAATTCTCGAATTGAGTTAGAGGAGTTCTCAATAGTAAAAATGAACTGAAGATCATCCCCATAATTCAATGTGGTCACCTTCCTGTCCTTCAAGGACTTGATCAAAGGTAAGAGGTATAGATTGAGCAGGTGGGGGGATAATGATGATCCTTGTGGGTCCCCACATGAAGTAGTAATCTTGGGAGCAGTGAATGAGGCTAGGCGAGGAGTGGGCCCAGGATGCTGACCTGCCTGACATGGGCCAGCAGGATTTCATAAACATGGACCTATCCAGGGAGGGATCTATCCATGTATTAAAGTCTCCACACCAGGTAATTGCAGTTGGCGGTAGTGCGCACAGTTTAGCCAATATTTGTGCAAAAAATTACTGATCATCTGTATTTGGACCTCATGTTGTGACAATAGTCAGAGCTGTTCCTCCGAAGTTTCCCTGTACTATGATGACATATCGGCCCTGATCAACCTTCAGTGAGTTGATTAACGTAAAAGGTGTTCCTCGCCTAACAAGGAGTAATACTCTTCTAGCATATGTGGAGTATGAGGATGCCATGCGGTAAGATGCCCATCTCGCGCCTATTCTACCCTCTGTGGCATCGGTGAGGTATGTCTCCTTTATACAGGCTACGTCTACTTTATGATGGTCTACATAAGCAAGGACTTTATGAATTTTCGGTGGGTTCTTTAAGCCTCTCACCTTCCAGGTCATGAGCGCAGAGTCCTCGTATGTTTTGAGCCAATGAACCACTCTGTGTTGAGTGGTTATGTTTACTTTGTCGTTGTCGTGTGAGTTGATTTCTCGTGGTGTGCATGGTGTGCACTTTGCCCTCCCAATTACAGCGAAGACAATCCCAAAAAATATGTACCATTCCCACCTCCAACCACCCAGTCCCTAAAAGAAACATGAACTTGTTGTGGTGCACACTGGTTGGCGGGAGCTGCCAGCCAAGTACCCCGGCGACAATTGTCACACGGGGGTCGCCTCTCCGAACATAAACCACGTTGCACCTATCTGGACCTGCAAAGAGCAAGAGAGCAATGTGGCCAGTAGGCCGCAGCACAAGTAATAACATTGCCTGCCCATCTGTAGTATGGAGTATCTACTTCACATAGTCTGAGTTACAGCAACCCTACAACCGAAGAAACTCCCAGCTTCTACTTATCTGTGCCCATTTGTAGTTTTGTCTGGTGTGCTCGTCACTCTCCTCCCAGCACCTGCGGATAGTTCGGGGGTAGTAGTGTTATTAGTCAATGTCCAACGTGCCGGCTTGAATCTTCTGGACCTCCTCTTGACGATTTCCTTCACGTGCTCTGGGAGCCTTTCTGCTGCAGGAATTTGAGCACCTCCTTTGGATTGTTATAAAATGTAGACTTGCCTCCATCAGTTACTCGCAGTTTGGCCGGATAGATCATCGCATATGGGATATGTTCCTCACGTAACTTCTTTTTCACCATCAGGAACTTCTTTCTCACCTACTGAACCTGCGATGTGAAGTCAGGATAGATAGAGATGTCCATTCCTTCGTGTTTCAGGCTACCCAGTCCTCGAGCTTTACGTAATGCTGCATCGCGGTCCCTGTAATTCAATATTTTGGATATTTTGGCCGCGGTCTGGCACCTATGGGCGGTGGAGCCAGGGATCTGTGCGCTTGCTCGACAATGAAGACGTCGGAGAAGGTTTCCTTGCCCAGAAGTGTTATCAGAAAATCTTCAATATAACTCTCCATGGGTCCTGTGTTCGTTGTCTCAGCAATGCCCATAAAGCGTAAATTGTTTCGGCGAGAGCGGGCCTCTAAATCTTCAGACTTTGCTAGTAGTGCTGTCAAGGTCTTGTCCATGGTTGCTTGTTTGATGCCCATAATTTGCTGTGTATCTTACGCGTCTGAAATGCGGCGCACTGCCATGTCGATGCGTTCCGTCTGTATGTCCAGGCTTTCGAACATGCGGTCAACTCGATAGGTGAGAGAGTCTATCTTGCCATCAATGTTTGTTAGAGTGGCCTGTATCGTCGCAAACATGGAGTGGAAGTCTCCTGTGGTGTCAGTGCCTGTAGCTGTAGTGGCCGTCTGTATGGCATGCTGGTCTTCCGAGATCCTCTCTGTCATCTTTTTTGACTGCTCGAAGTGTAACTTGGATTGAATTCGGTCTGCTTTTCCCATTTCTCAGCGTTGCGAGTCGATGGGCCCTTCCCCCTTTTCTACCGTAAATAAAGTGTGGTCTGCTGGGTTTCGGGAGAGGTATGGGCGGATTTGACTAGTATTTATCGTTGTGGGTTGCTGGACTCTTCGCAGTCTCCGGCCCGAGCACCCACCCAGGGCAGTCGCGGTGATGATCTGTAGCTCTGTCCAGGCACAGCAGCTGGGCGCGTGAGTGGGAGACAGTCCTCCACTGCTTCCCAGCCTCCCTGGCCGTTTCAGTATCAGCACTTTGTGTTGTTGCACCTCACAGGGGTGGGGTGTACTTTCAGCCCGGTTGCTGTAGCGCCAATAATTCTGCCTTGTCCTGGCAGCCGGAGCCGGCTCATGGGGTATCTGCGGCAATCTCGGTCGGTGGTGCTGGGTAGATGTAGGATTTTTTAGGCAACCGAAAGAACTCGGTTGCGAGAATGCAAGTTCCGGGGTAAATATACGCTGGACAGACATTATGGAGAGGGTGGAAAGCCCAGCAAATTGCTGACCACGCTGAATAAGCCTACAATACCCACTAACAACATAATAGAAATAGTGAATACAAGTGGTGAGACATGGCAAAACCCTGTTGGCATCAGAGATACAGTCCTAGACTACTACAAAACGCTGTACACTACTACGAGTGCCTCCCCTAGGGAGCACCTCGTGCGATACCTTGATGAAGTGGCTCTAGGCTGGCTAAGTAATGAATACAGGTTTTTTTTGTAACAGCCCTTCAGCTTGGATGAATTGAAGTAGTGTTAGACTCCATGAGATCCTGTTAGATGCCGGGGCTTCATGGCCTCCTGGCAGAATTTTATAAGCGCCGTAACCAGCAGCTCGACCCTAAGCTCTTGTCGGTTTTCGAGGAAGCCCAACTAAGAAGCACTCTTCCGCAAACCATGCGAGAAGCGGTAATCATCACGCTTTTTAAGCCAGACAAGGATCCATCCTATTTGACTTGTACAGACCGCTCTCAATCGCGAAACAAAAATACTTGCCAAATTAGTTGCTAACCATCTTGCGCTCCCCATGGCCCTTTTGGTTAGACCAGCCCAGTTGGGGTTTATACCAGGGTGCTCTACAGCATACAACATGCAGATCCTGTTCAGAATTCTGCACACTTGACCCAGAGCTGGATGATGCGGCAATATTCTTGGATCCCACTAAGGCATTTGTCTCCATAGATAGGAATTGTTTACTTTATATTCTTAATAGAATTGGGCTCCCTAGTAAATTTTTAGGATGGATGCGCCTTTTATTTATCAAACCTATGATGAGCGGCTGCCACCTCTTCTTCCTCTGTCCTCCTGTCTGCCCTCAGCAGGAAGCACACAGCTGCCAGAATCCCCTGACCAATCCCATCGCTGCAGCATTGGGTTTGGTCGATGCTCCGACAAGGACTGGAGGCTGTCCATGTTTTCCACAGGCTGTAATGCAGCCTGCATGGAGGACATGCACAGTGCGCATGGCGCTTTGGCCGGCCCGAGACGGCTGGCCAAAGCATCATGTGCACTGTAGGTGCTGCTACCACTCCTCCCCAGTGTGACGCGGGGAGCTCAGCCCCGCCCACCTGGCTTCAGCTGCAAGCTGAATACAAAAGACAAAATGACAATAACAAACATTATTATTTTCCTTTTTCAGCTTGCACCTGAAGCTGTGGGACGATGCTCCTCCGCCTTACCGGAGGAGCCGACACTGCCTCTACGTGCAGAAGCAGAGTGAGAATCTTAACATCATAATATTGTGGGAATTCATACAGTTCATTTATCAGGGCACAATTTGATGGTACACACAGTTGGACGGTTTCTACACACTATTTCCACAGGGCAGATGCAGTCCACCCTGCTAATACACAGGGTCCCACTGAAATATGCTGAACTTCATTTTCAACACCAGCTGGGCCAAAGAGAAAGGCCTACGTTAGTGGGCCTGTGTGGTATGGTGCCTCATTCTTAGATTCAAATGCAACAAAACAGAAACATAGGCACACTTCACAGGTACTTGAGAGGCTTGCTTTTGACTTTGTTCTTTCCCTGTATGAAAGACATCTGCATGCACCGTAAAAATACTAGATGTGTTTGTCTGTCCCAGTGTTTTCACAAATAAGAATTTAAATACGACTATTTCATTTCTATTATAGCACTACTCATCCCAACGCAGGGTGTCTGAGCATTTTTTACCATATGTAAACATTATACACAGACAATACATCATGTACATATGTAAATCAATGTACAAGATGTGTTATATAAGACAGTGAAGGTTACAAGGTGAGGAGTCACATGTCCTTCATACCTTACTGCGCTATGTTAGAAAGATTACAGTTTATGAACTGCAAGCAACAAAAGTATCTCAATTCCGGCGATGGAGTTGCTATTTTCTTGGACGTTATCGACCTGCAGCCTTAAGGGAGGCCAGTTTCAAATCCTTCTCATGTTCCTTTGGGGCCTCGCAGATCCGTCAGAGCCTCCAGCTGGACCTCTGCCAGTGGAGCTTCCTTTTGGCAGACTGTTCCCATGCAACTTGATCCCGTGTTTCCTCTGCTGCTTGGCTGCACTTCAACACCTTTACCTCCACCTGTTAGGTCCGTTCCAATACCAGTCCCAGCTCTAGAGGCATTTGTTCTGGATCTGGAGGCAACACTGGTCATGGATCCAGAGATGGCTTCAGCCAGAACTCGTTCCATGTCGAGCTACACTATCACTAATGGGGCAGCCCCAGAAGGAGGATGACTCTCCTCCTCTTACTCTGCACCAGGCAGTACTTTAGAAGGATAGGTGTTATAGTTGTTCCCCACTTCGATGCGATTCAGGGGTTCTGGCAGATTCCACTCTACAAAGAGGACGAGGAGGATGCTTTGCCTCCTCCCTTCAACCCACACACCACCTTCATTACACTGAAGCTGGCTATACTTTGACCGTCAGAAGGTCAGTGGCTTAGACACTTCACGAGACATTGAATTAGATTCACCCTTGGGTCATTTGCGGTGGTTGTGTCATTGTGTGCTGGGAACGGAGGTCTCGAATTTGCAATTGCCCACAGTTGAGACTAAGGCTTGGGCCATCAAAGTCTGAACCCTTACTGCCATTTAACAAGGCCCTGAAAGACTCCCTCATGGTGGCTGTAGGAAAGTGCCCTTTTTGACATGGTCACTCCCCCTTTTTCCCTGGTATTTGATGTGATTTTGACTGGAAGAGAACGAAGTTCCTGCTAACCAGGCCTCTAACACCAGATATTTTTCCCAAAACTGTACAATCGTTTCCCCCAGTTGGCAATACCTTTGGTTCCCTCTGAAAGTCCCTAGAAAATGGTGCCCTGGGCCTGAGGTACTAAAGAGGATCCCTAAGGGCAAAAGCACATATTATGCCATCCTAAGGGCCCCTCACCAAGGTCATGTAAACTACCACTGAAGGCTACGTGTCGTGGTGCAAACAAAAGTGAAATCACGACAGGGCATACAGCCTGTGTGCCATTTCTACCAACACTGCATGCAGTATAGGGAAGTCACCCCTAAACCAGGTTACACTATACTATGTGTAAGGGCATCACCGCATGAGCAGGTATGCCCCTGTGCTGGTCAGTTCCATTACTGTCAGTAAAAGTGCACAGGGAAGCCATTTTACAAGCATGTGCTGGACACATGTGAAAATGAGTTCCCCAGCTACATGATTGCTTCACTGAATATAGGAATGTTTGGTATCAAACATCTTGTATGAATAAACCCATGCTGATGCCAGTGTCGAATTGAGTAATACATGGACCCTGAAAACCTACTAGCCACTGGTGTGCGAACTGACTGTTCTGCGCCAGCCTGCCATCGGAGACGAGTTGTCGACCCCCAAGTGTGAGGGCCTTTGCTCTCTGGTGGCCATAAACCAAGCCTGCTCGAGCAGGAGGTGCTTTGCACCTCCGCCCACAGGATTACCTCCAGATTAGCTGTTCCAAGCCTGCTCGAGCAGGAGGTGCTTTGCACCCCCGCACACAGGATTACCTGCAGATTATCTGTTCAAGGCTGGGGTGCTTCAAAGAGGCCCACCAGCTTTGGTATGCAAATCTGGTTTCTCACAGGGGAGCAAACCCACACCCTTTGTTCAGAGCCATTGGGCACCTGGACACGCGGAAACATTAGCTAGGCAAGACAGGCGTGTCCACCCTCAGGAGAGTACCACCCCTGAACTGGGCTACCTGAAGTGGATGCGAAGTTTTAGAAGTGACCATCTTGGTGATGGCGAATGTAGACTCTCTGAGACAGGGTTATGCTCACGTTCTCCAGGAAGTGGTCATATAGGGGGCGTAGTCTCCCCAGGGGTAAGTAGCCCATTGGCACAAAAGCAAGAACTGCGGAAGAAGCAACTGACTTGGCACCAGCCCTGCTGGCATGTTCATCTATTCTCGACAATAGTGCCAAAGTCGTCTTGCCCTGCAAGCTGCTCATCCTTTGAAACCTGGGAGGACTGCCAGCACTTCTTCAACGACACAGGAACTCCTGTGGAACAGCGGAGCTATTTCCCTGCATCTTGCAGGTACCAAAGTCTGAGCTGTGAGGCTCCAAGACCACGACAACCTGGCACCAGAAAGCATCCGAGCTGCTTAGCCCGAGCTGAAGTGGGCCAACTGTGCCAACGTGGTCCCCCAACTCTCCAGACTCAAAGCCCATCCGGGGTTGCTCTGCTGTGGACTTCTCGCCGCCGCCTGCACCATCTGATTGCAGGTCCCATCTACCACGACCGCTCCTGGTGATGTAAACACAACGACTAACACCTCCTCTCATCGCCCCTGGCCCGTGGAGAAGAGTACCAAGGGTGTTCCCCTCGTACCCAAGCACCATGAGGTCTGAATCCCCCTTTTAGTTCAGCTTGATTGTTCAGCCAGTCCCACACTGCAGCACCTGCAGTAAATGCGATTTTTGGTGTTGCCAGTAAGTAGCAGTGGTACCTAAAGGTTGAGAATTGAGACGATAAGACTATTCACCCTATACCAGTCTATAACAAACAAATATTTAAACTTTGGGAATGATCGATTCTTTACATAAACCAATTATTAACTCTACTAGACCAAAGGTTAACACAAAGTACAAGCATCAGTGTAAGAAAGTGGCTCTGTATATACTGCACCAAAGTAAGGTACAGTGTGTACAGAGTCCAACAGTCCCCAGCGGTTTGGCAGAGGTTAAAATTAGATATAATCTTACTCTCTAAAGTGGTAGCTTGGTTGAGCAGTAAGGCACTATCAGAGAACAGTGTAAAGCATTTGATGTACACACTCAGTCACCAAATGGTATCACACACTCAAAAACTGAACTCTAGGCCAATTGTTTTGGATATAAAATTATAATGTTGTTTTATTTTAGAACCACGGCGGGTGCAGAGTGTGCTGGATTCACGGTTCCTGGCTGGCACCAGTGGTTGTAGATCTTTGCGCAGAACCACTGCTCGTGGGAGTCCCAGTCTTTAGTTGAGCAAGGCAGTCAGGTCCTCCGGGGTTTTCGAGGTTGCTGATCACAGGAGACGTCGGGGTTTAGCAGGAGCAGGTACGAGGGTCGACAGGGCGGTACAGCTGGGGCCAAGTCAGTTGGTGTCGTCCTCTTGTTAGCAGCTGCACGGCAGGTCTTCTTTCTTCTTGTTCTTCTTTGTAGTTTCGGAATCGGGATCTGAGGAAGGAAGGTTCAGGGTGCCCCTAAATACTAAATTTAGGGGCGTTACAGGTAGGGAAAGGACAGGGACCATTGGGTCCCTTTCCTGGGGTGAGTGCACCCCCTATCCTGCCACTCTCCAGTGGGAGGGGGCAGGAGCCAAGCCTGATTGGGTAGGGCTCCCCATCCTCAAGATGGAGAGAGACCCGAGTTGTGCTTCACCTAGCCCCCCTACCTGAGGGGTGGGGTTGGCAGAGGCTGGCACACTCCCTTTCCTCACTTTGTTTTTCCCGCCAGAGTGGGGGTCAGTACTGGTGGGGACCAGTTGCTGAGTACAGCAAGTGATCTCGAGAAACTCACAAAGGCGGCATGCCTTTGAAGCTTCTCCTGCCCATCCTGGGGGAGGAGGCCTAGCACCTTGCCAGAGGATGTGCATTGTTGCAGGCCCACGAGACAGTGGCGTCACTGGGGTTTGTGTCACCCGGTGCGGGTAACTCATGGTGTCACCCCCTCATGACTTACCGCATGGACCACCTCTGTCGGAAATGTACGGTGCTAGGTACTGTCTTATTCCCCCTAGCTCCCTCTCTCTGTCTAGCTCCCTCTAGCTCCCTCTCTCTGTCTTACTCCCTCTAGCTCCCTCTGTTTCCCTCTCTCTCTGTCTTACTCCCTCTAGCTCCCTCTCTCTCTGCCTTACTCCCTCTAGCTCCCTCTCTCTCTGTCTTACTCCCTCTAGCTCCCTCTCTCTGTCTTGCTCCCTCTAGCTCCCTCTCTCCCTCTCTCCCTCTCTCCCTCTCTTACTCCTTCTAGCTCCCTCTCTCTCTGTCTTACTCCCTCTTGCTCCCTCTCTCTCTGTCTTACTCCCTCTAGCTCCCTCTCTCTGCCTTACTCTCTCTAGCTCCCACTCTCTCTCTTACTCCCTCTAGCTCCCGCTCTCTCTCTTACTCCCTCTAGTTCCCTCTCTCTCACTCCCTCTAGCTCCCTCTCTCTCTGTCTTGCTCCCTCTAGCACCCTCTCTCTGTCTTACTCCCTCTAGCTTCCTCTCTCTCTGTCTTACTCCCTCTAGCCCCCTCTCTCTTACTCCCTCTAGCTCCCTCTCTCTCTCTATCCCCCTCTCTCTCTGTCTTGCTCCCTCTAGCTCTCTCTGTCTTACTCCCTCTAGCTCCCTCTCACTCTGTCTTGCTCCCTCTAGCTCCCTCTCTCTCTTACTCCCTCTAGCTCCCTCTCTCTGTCAAGAGCCCTCTAGCTCACTCTCTCTCTGCCTTACTCCCTCTCTCCGTCTAGCTCCCTCTCTCTCTGTCTTGCTCCCTCTGGCTCCCTCTGTCTCCCTCTCTCTGTCTTACTCCCTCTAGCTCCCTCTCTCTCTGTCTTACTCCCTCTAGCTCCCTCTCTCTGTCTAGCTCCCTCTCTCTTACTCCCTCTAGCGCCCTCTCCCTCTGTCTTGCTCCCTCTCTCTCTATCTTAATCCCTCTAGCTCCCTCTCTCTGTCTAGCTCCCTCTCCCTGTCTTGCTCCCTCTAGCTCCTTCTCTCTCTCTTACTCCCTCTAGCTCCCTCTCTCTCTGTCTTGCTCGCTCTAGCTCCCTGTAGCTCCCTCTCTCTCTATCTTACTCCCTCTAGCTCCCTCTCTCTGTCTAGCTCCCTCTCTCGCTGTCTTACTCTCTCTAGCTCCCTCTCTCTCTGTCTTACTCCCTCTAGCTCCCTCTCTCTGTCTAGCTCCCTCTAGCTCCCTCTCTCTTGCTCCCTCTAGCTCCCTCTGTCTCCCTCTCGGTCTTACTCCCTCTAGCTCCCTCTCTCTCTGTCTTACTCCCTCTAGCTCCCTCGCTCTCTGTCGTACTCCCTCTAGCTCCTTTCTCTGTCTTCCTCCCTCTAGCTCCTCTCTCTCTCTTACTCCCTCTAGCTCACCCTCTCTCTGTCTTACTCCCTTTAGCTCCCTCTCTCTCTCTCTTACTCCCTCCAGCTCCCTCTGACTCCCTCTCTCTCTGTCTTACTCCCTCTAGCTCCCTCTCTCTGTCTAGCTCCCTCTAGCTCCCTCTCTCTCTGTCTTACTCCCTCTAGCTCCCTCTCTCTGTCTAGCTCCCTCGAGCTCCCTCTCTCTCTGTCTTACTCCCACTAGCTCCCTATGTCTCTGTCTAGCTCCCTCTCTCTCTCTTACTCCCTCTAGCTCCCTCTGTCTCCCTCTCTCTCCTACTCCCTCTAGCTCCCTCTCTCTCTGTCTTACTCCCTCTAGCGCCCTCTCTCTCTGTCTTGCTCCCTCTAGCTCCCTCTCTCTTATTCCCTCTAGCTCCCTCTCTCTCTGTCTTGCTCCCTCTCTCTCTGTCTTGCTCCCTCTAGCTCCCTCTCTCTCTATCGTACTCCCTCTAGCTCCCTCTCTCTGTCTAGCTCCCTCTTTCTCTCTCTCTCTGTCTTACTTCCTCTAGCTACCTCTGTCTCCCTCCCTCTGTCTTACTCCCTCTAGCTCCCTCTCTCTCTGTCTTTCTCACTCTAGCTCCCTCTCTCTCTGTCTTTCTCACTCTAACTCTCTCTCTCTCTCTGTCTTCTTACTCCCTCTAGCTCCCTCTCTCTCTCGCACATTAAACCCGGGGGGGGCAGGACCCCCCCCCCTTTTACACTCTCTGCCGCTTTCATGTGGTTTCTCTTTTAAAGCTTTTCAAGATGCAAAAAGAAATCTGTGTACAAGGCACCAGCGAGTTTGTAGACGTGAGAATTTTAAGATATGAAACAGCTAAAGTAAAAGCTAATTTCCAAGAGGTTAATACCCCCCCCCCTCCCCGGCCCCCCCTCTTTAGCACCGTGTCTTTTTCCATATAAATGGCAGGGGCCCCTCATTACTACACTTTTCAAACTTTAACTAATGAGAACATTTTAATTCGAATAGGTGAGAAAATATCTCGGTTCGCTGTTGATTTTAAAGCGGATCGAGTCTCTCCGAGGCCTTCGGGTGCGGTGCAGGGGGTGCCATGTACAGAGGCCTGCTGGGGGGGGGGGGGGCGCGCAACCAGATGGTGTCACCCCCATGTGAGGGTGTCAGCCGGTGCGGTCCGCACCCCCGCACCCACCTAGTGACGCCACTGCCACGAGAGCGGATGACTCTCTACCCAGGGGTCGAGTAACATGTCTGCTGGGTGGCAGCTGAAGCAGCCTCTTAGTCAGGACCCAGGTTGTGGGTTAGTTTCAGGGGGCAACTCCAAGTTGCCCTGTGTTATGCATTTTACATTAAATCACACACTGGCATCAGTGTGTATTTAATGTGCTGAGAAGTTTGATACCAACCTTCTCAGTCTTCAGTGTAGCCATCATGGTGCTGTGGAGTTTGTGATGACGAGCTTCCAGCACCATATACTCTTAATGGCAGCACTGCACAGTGCCCAGGAATGGACCTGGGTACTGTAGGGGTACAGGGCTCATGCACCTGTACCCACACCACTGGCATTGGGCATCCAGCTAGAGGGGTGACTGAGGTATGCCATGGCAGTGTTTTGTGGGCATGGCACACAGGGATGTGTGCCATGTTGACTCTTTGTTTTGTGCTGCACCAAGACACTCAGCCTGCAAAGGCAGTGTGTGTGCGTCAGGGCACAGGGCCTCTAAGGGAGGCACAAAAAGTGCTGCAGCCCTTAGGGCCTTTTCTGGTCACAGTGCCCTGGGTACCTAGAGTACCATTTACCAGGGGTTGACATGTGGCCAGAGATGCCAATTGGGTTTAGGCTTCAATACAGTTTTAGGGAAGGAACACAGGCCCTGGGTACCTGAATGGCAGGAGCCCAGGGCACACTCAAGCAAAGCACATCGGCAATTCAGCAAAAAGTGGGGGCTTACCATGCAAGAAAGAGGGCACTTTCTCACACAACCCCCCCAAACGAAAGATGATGAGACTAATCTTGCCCTAGGGAGTCTTTATTATCTAAGTGGAAGAACCTGGAAAGTCCATCTTAATTGGCATGGGCAGTCTCAGGTCTATGTTACACTTCAAAGTCCATTCCCTGTAGGGAGATGGACCAGCTTAGTAGTTTTGGATTCTCTCCTTTCATTTGCATTAGCCATCTGAGACATCTGTGGTCAGTTTGAACCAGGAAGTGAGTACCAAACAAGTATAGCCTCAACTTCTTCAGGGACCAAACCACAGGAAAGGGCTCTCTCTCGATGACACTCCAACGCTGCTCTCTGGGGAGACGCCTTCTGCTTATAAAAGCAACAGGTTGGTCTTGGCCTTCATCATTGGTCTGGGATAGGACCGCTCCTATCCCTAGCTCAGAGGCATCAGGCTGCACTATGAACTGCTTGGCATAATCTGGAGCTTTTAAAATTGGTGCTGAGCACATTGCTTCTTTCAGGGCGTCAAAAGCCTTTTGGCAACTGACTGTCCAGTTAACCTTCTTGGGCATTTTCTTGGAGGTGAGTTCTGTGAGGGGAGTCACAATGGACCCAGATCCCTTCACAAACCTCCTGTAGTACCCAGTCAAGCCAAGGAATGCCCTGACTTGGGTCTGGGCTGTTGGAGCTGCCCAGTTCAGGATGGCCTTGATCTTGGGCTGTAAGGGCCGTACCTGGCCTCCACCAACAAGGTGGCCCAAGTACACCACAGTGCCCTGCCCTATCTGGCATTTGGATGCCTTGATAGTTAGGCCTGCAGATTGCAGTGCTTTTAAAACCTTTCCAAGGTGGATCAGGTGATCCTGCCAGGTGGAACTGAAGACAGCAACATCATCAAGATAATCTGCACTAAGGGACTCACTCCAACCCAGCAAGGACTTGATTCACCAAACTCTGGAAGGTGGCAGGGGCATTCTTTAAACCAAAGGGCATCACAGTGAACTGATAGTGCCCATTAGGTATGGAGAATGTTGTATTCTCTTTTGCTCCTGGGGCCATGCCAATCTGCCAGTACCCTGAAGTAAAGTCAAAGGTACTTAGAAATGTGGATGCCCCCAATTTGTCTATCAACTCATCTGCTCTTGGGATATGGTGAGCATCAGTCTTGGTGACAGAGTTGAGCCCTCTATAGTCCACACAAAACCTAATTTCTCTCTTTCCACCATGTGGATGAGGCTTGGGGACCAGAACCAGTGGGCTGGCCCAGGGGCTTACAGAGGGTTCAATAACCCCTAACTCCAGCATCTTGCTGACTTCAGCTTAGATGCTTTCCTTGACTTGGTCTGACTGTCGATAGATCTTGTTTTTGACAGGTGCACTGTCACCAGTGTCCTCATCATGGGTACACCAGTTGGTCAGACCAGGGGTCAGGGAAAAGAGACTTGCATACTGTTGCAAGACTTGCTTGCAGTCAGTCTGCTGTTGGGCAGAGAGGGTGTCTGAAAAGACCACACCATCCACTGACCCATCTTTTGGGCTGTAGGAAAGGAGATCAGAGAGAGGTTCACTCTTTGCTTCCTATTCCTCATCTGTCACCATCAGCATGGCGATGTCATCCCTGTCATTGTAGAGCCTAAGGCGGTTCACATCAATAGCCCTTTTGGGTGTCCTGCTTGTGCCCAGGTCTACTAAGTAGGTGACCTCACTCCATCTATCTTGGAGTGCCCTTGGTGCCACTGGCTCCAAAACCCACACCTGTTGCCCAGGCTGAAATTCAACCATTGCAGCTTTCTGGTCATACCAGTGCTTCTGAAGCTCCTGGCAGGCCTTCAAGATTCTAGAATGCCTTGGGGGGGCGTGGCTAGCCAGCCATCTTGGCGGATGAGACCTGCTAGTGCTCTGGCATTAGTCCCCTAATTATCCTGCAAGATCTCCTTAAGAGGTGTCCTGGGCGATTTTCATGCGTGGGGAACGGTGCAGGGACACAGGGGAGCCTGTGAGGCCCGGAGGCTCCGAACGGAGAGAGCAGAGAAGGAAAACGCAGACTGACTGCTGCTGTCAGGTCCCGGGGCTGTGGGCGCGAAGTGAGCTCCAAGGCTCAATGGCTGCTGGTGTGCCCTGCTGCAGCGCTGTGACACTGCCGAGGACGCCAGGAACTGCCCGGGTGCCGGCCCGGCGAAGTCTGGTGCCTCTGAGTAAGCAGCTAGACCGAGCGGCTGGCGAGTTTGGCTAGGCCCGTTGTCCTGGGCTGCTGGCGCCTTCTGTTTGTGGTGCGTGGCACGGAGTGGGCGGCGGGCGCACGCGAGTGCCGAGACAGCAGCGGGTAGGCCCGGACGTGAGGCCGGTGTGGCCTGCTGAGACGGTATCGGCGGAGCCCGGGACCTGGAGGGTATCCCTGCGCCAAGGTAGGGGACTGCAGCGGAGGCAGGCACTGGAGTAGAGAACGGCTGGGGAGCCCCTCAAAATTCCCCGAGTTTCGATGAGAAGGAGCTGCGGTCTGGGCCCCTTGTCGCCCAATGCTAAGGCCTATTGTGAGCTGCGGGCCTGGCCTGTCTGCCTTTCTGCCGCTCTGCTGATACCCCATGTGAGGAGTGCAAACCAGGGGCGGAAGAAGGGCCTGGGAGGACTTGGCGACGGCCCACCCTGTGGAAAGTGCACCCGGCACTGCACCTGAGACCTGCGATGGCCATCTGTGACCCCGGGGGGGCGTCTGCCGTCTACCTGCTGGAACAGAGCTGTGAGGGGACGCTCCTGAGGGCCCAGAGATAGCGGTAGCACCTGCAGTCTGTGGCCACTGTACCAGCAACCTTGGAGGTGGTCTGGGCCTGGCTGCCGACCTTGCTGCGGTGGTGTGGCCCCGGGGAGGCGGAGTGAGCCAGCGATCCCCACGCAGCTGATGGCATAGTGGAGTTCGTGGGGACTATAGCAGGTGGGGGATGGTGTGACATAGCCCTGGGGAGAGCCCTGATGGAAGATTGAGGAAGGCCGCGATAGCCATTCTGCGGGGTGCGCTGGGTGTGTGAAAAGACCCCCGATCCACCCCCCGGTTAGACAGTGACTGTGACGCCGCGCCGTATCTGCTGTGTTACCCAAGAAGTAGTCTGCGGGCGCAAGGGAATAGTGCTACTGGTGGGTCGGCAGAGCCTGGAGGTGCCTCAGCCAGTGTGGCCTGAGAGGCTGTGGCCCGCCATCTTACGCCCTGGGCGCCATTTTGGAGGCGGCGACAGTTTGGGCTTGACTGCAGGAGCGGTGACACACCGCCTACGTGAGAGATACACCGTGTAGAGAGGAGACCGTGCGAAGTCAGTGGCATCCTGGGTGTGCTGTGCCCACCCTATTGTGGTGCTGTGAAACCTCGTAGGCATAGGCAATAGGTGATGTCTAGAACAGAGCGGTGCTGTGTGAAGGGGCGAGAGCAGCGAGACGCCAACTGGTGCAGTGCGCAGAGAAACAACCCTGGGCCACAAGCGGTGCATGAGTTACTAATCAGGTCGCTCCCTGGCTGGGTAGCTCCTTGACCCCTCAGGAGAGGTCTAGGTCCAGACAACCAGTGGTTGATAGTACTCGCCCGAGCCAACGACCGTCTGCGGATGCCAACGGCGCAACAATTAGCGATGAGCCGGCTGAGGGACAAACCGAAAGGTGGACAACAAAAGACTGACAATCTCGATTCCCCCTCGGGATGTCAGAATGGAAGCATGGAGCCCCAGGCGGCGGCCCTTGCGGCTAAGATGGACACCGTGCTGGCAGCGGTGGAGCGGATCGGAACCACCCTGGAGCAAACGAAAGAGTCGCTAGAACCACTGATTGATAAAGTCACGTCGGACTTCACTCTCCTTCATGCCGATCATCGCAAGTTAGCGGACTCAGTTGCCTTGCAAAACCAGACGCTCCAAGAGATTGAACCAGTGGTGCAAAATCACGCTATAGCGCTCCAGGATACGATCGACCGAGTCTATGCACTTGAGGATCGCATCGAGGATGCAGAAGGGCGCTCTCGGTGCAACAATGTCCATGTGGTGGGCCTTCCGGAGGGCGAGGAGGGCAGAAACCCAGAACAGTATGTCGAGAACTGGTTGTGTGACCTCCTGCCCCATGGGGCACTGTTGCCGCAATTTTTGTTGGAGAGGGCGCATAGAGTGCCGGCACAGAAGCCCAAACCGGGAGCTAGACCTCGTCCATTCCTCTTCAGACTCCTTAACTTTCGGGACCGAGACATGGTGCTCCGTGAAACCAGGTAGCTAGGCGACATCAGGGTGGGAAGTGGTCTGGTGATGTTCTTTCCAGACTACACAGCAGTGGTTCAGAGACGGAGGAGCACCTACATGGCAGTGAAGCGGCAACTGCGGGAGCTGTAGCTGCCATACTCACTGTTATTCCCATCGCGGCTAAGAGTGATCTCAAAGGAGGGCGCCCGCTTTTTCGAATCTCGGTCAAGCGGGCCCACGCAGCTAACCGATGGTTCACCTCAGATCTCAAGGTGAAGAAAATGGCTGCACGGAGAGCCGAGCGAGCATGGAGAAGAGCGTATTGTCCTGTGTTAAAAACCACCTACCTATCTGTCCTTCAGATTTATAAAAAAGGTATCCTTGACGCCAAAACTGAATTTTATTCTAACAGGATACTGACAGCGGAGTCCCGGACAAAAGAAATCTTTGCTACTGTGCATGAACTGGCCTTATCTGATAGAGCCATGGCTACGATTCCCCCATCCCAATCTCTTTGCAACTCGCTCAATGAGTTTTTCATCGAGAAAGTTGCAAAGATTAAAATTAACATCCCTCCTCCATCATCTACATTTGTCAATCCCTCCCCTCCCCCCTCTGTCTCCAAATTAACCAGCATCCCCCTGTTGACTGAAGACACATTCCTCCCTCTACTCCCACGGGTGAAGTCGGGCTCTCCCCTGGATTTTGACCCCGCTCACATTCTTAGAGAAATCTTTCTAGCCTGTCCTACCCCGCCCCTTACCTTCCTCAATGACTCACTCAACAATGGTGATGTTCCTAGCTTCCACAAATCAGCGGTCGTCATCCCAATCCTAAAAAAGGCCGGCGCTGATCCCTCATCCCCTTCCAATTACCGCCCTATCTCCCTCCTGCCTTATTTGGGAAAGGTTTTAGAAACACATGTTACCAGTACCCTGAGCACCCATGTGGAGACAAATTGTTGCCTCTCTTCCTGCCAGGCGGGTTTTCGGCCCCTCCACTCCACAGAGAAGGTGGTGATCTCAGTGATGGACGAGCTACGGGAAGGCATCGACACCAACCTCCCGCAAGCCCTCATCCTCTTGGACCTGTCCGCCGCCTTTGACACAGTGGACCACTCCATCCTCCTCACCCGTGTCAGGGCGGCGGGCATAGAGGGCTTAGCCTTTTCTTGGCTCGAGTCCTTCCTGAGTGAGAGGACCCAAGCTGTTCATCTTGCTGGTTTTACCGCTGCCTCCTGTGAGGTGGTGTGTGGTGTTCCCCAGGGCTCTTCACTTTCCCCCCTTTTGTGTAATTTATACATCTTCCCCCTCATTTTTATGTTACAGCAGCTCGAGGTCACGGTGTTTAATTACGCCGATGACCTCCAGCTAATCTTTAATCTTTCCCACTCCCCTTCATCCGCCCAGAATGTTCAAACCGTTATGCTATTTATCCAGGACTGGATGAACTGCAACCACCTCAAACTGAATCCGGATAAGACAGAACTGGTCTTGACTGGAGGTGGTTGCAGTCCCTGGTCCCCTTCTCACTGGCCCCTGTCACTTGGTGTTCCCCCACTCCCGGTCCCTAAAGTCAAAACCTTGGGGATCCTTCTTAATTCACAACTTTCTGTCCATTCCCAAGTTAATGCAGTGATATCCTCTTGTTTCTTTTCCCTTAGGACAATCAGGAAGATCTCCCGCTTTTTCTCCCTCCCGGCACTAAAAATCATTGTGATGGCAATGGTGCTTTCGCGCATTGATTATGGTAACATAATCTATAATGGCGCGCCGGCCTATGTCATCCATCGTCTACAACTAGTGCAGAATCAGGCCGCTCGCCTGATTTATGGCCTGCCTAAATTTCACCACACCACTCCTTTGTTGCAGGCATTACACTGGTTGCCCGTGAGACAGCGAGCCTTATTTAAACTCGGCTGCCTCACCTTCCAGGCCAGGATGGGTACTGCTCCTGAGTTCATATGCTCAGCTATCAAGCCCTACTTGCCGGGCAGAGAACTCCGTTCTACCCACATGGCACTTTTGGCTACCCCCCGTTTTAAAAAGAAGAAAGCTGGTGGAGCAAAATTTGCGGCTCTTGCCCCAGTTTTTTGGAACTCTCTCCCTGTGCGTCTCCGCACTTCATCCTCCTATTTAGAGTTCCGAAAAAGTCTTAAAACTCTGCTTTTTTCCCGAGCTTTCGCTGTCTAGCCTCTTCTTGCTGCTGGTATTGGTCATTATCTGTAAAGCGCCATGAAACCGCTCGGTAAAAGTTGCGCTAAATAAATGTTTTTAAATTCAAGTTTTTAAAATTCAAATTTTTCGACACTCTGTCGGATCTCTGGGACTGGCTGGAGGAGACGGGGCAGTGGACGGGAGCAAGGCCCACAGGCCTGGACGACGGTGGTTGGCAGGAGAAGAGGTCGCGGAGGCGCAGGCGCAGGGGGGCTCGATGAGGAACAGTTAGGTACAGTTGCGCCTAGCCCAGAGAAGATTAGACTGGAAAGGCAGGAAGTTCTTGAGGCAGTGGCGACTCTTGGAACAATGAACAATAATAGCCGTGAGGAGTCGCGTACACGCAGTGACCCGGAAACTAGTGGTCCATCATCCCCATCCACTGTGTTCTCAGAAGATTCAAATATGCCAGTAGTGACACCCCAGACGGCCGACCGGCTCATGTGACTGAGCGGTGATATGCTGCTTTCCTTCATGGCCCACACACACGTGAGGGCTTTGTCTCTCTTTAGTATGTTTCGAGCATGCTCTATTGATATGTGTTATTCGTTTGAAGCATTTCTGTCGCACGAAGTAATGCATGTAGATGTCCAAGAAATGTCTCACTGGTTGAAAGGCGGGATGTGCCACGCTGCTGTTGCTTTTTATCGCAGTCTCCAACAGCGGTGATCCGCACTGAACCTTCACGATTACACACTCTGCGACACAATGTACACCTCTTGCGAGCACAACAGGCTTGAGACAGGGGCGCAGCGCAGACTAGTTGCAGATACTACACCCACTCCACCGGTTCCTATTCTGGACTAGCACTTCATTGCAAGTGGTTTAGCTTGCGGTTTGGACGTATGCCCTTTCGGGGATTCGCCCCACTAGTTGCATTGTTCTTGGTTTTGTTATGTTCACGCTGCAACACACGGATTTGCTCCCCCTGGTTAATGTCTCTGCCCCCCCTGGGAAAACTCCTTTGCCCCGCGCTGCACTAACTACTCCAGGGACATGACACATACTAACATCGCGACCTGGAATATCCGTAGTATGCACACACCATCAAAATGTTACTCTATCTTCTCCTATTTACAGCGCCATGCGATAGGGGTTGCCCTCCTGCAAGAGACCCACATGACACAGATTGAACTAGACAAACTCCGCAGGCGCTGGAGAGGGCAAATCTATGGCACTGTCTTCTCGGCGCATGCGCCCGGCACTATGGTATGGGTAAGAGCGGGAATTCCCTTCATTTGCGAGGAAACTAAGCTAGATCAGGAAGGCAGGTACTCCCTGGTGCGGGGGAAACTAAATGGTCAGGAGGTGCTATTAGGTTTGGTTTATGCCCCGAATGTAGATCAACCCTCATTCCTAGGCCGACTGACCCAGGACCTCCACCCTTATGCTGGGCTTCCTTGGCTACTTGGCGGAGATTTTAATATGGTGCTGGACGTGAACCTGGATAGGTCGTTCCCACCCCTCAGAGCTGCAGCGGTAGAGTCCAACACGCAGGAGTTTCCCAATTGGCTTACACACTGGGCGATACAGGACCTGTGGCGAGTGCAACACCCGGTAGATAGAATCTATTCGTATTACTCATCAGTCCACGACTTACACGTCCGGTTGGACAGGATAGTGGGTTCCCAGTCCCTGCTCCCACTCATCACACAGTCAGAGTACCTGGGTAGAACGCACTCCGATCATAATCCCCTGCGGTTCCGGATTAGTTGGGAGGCGGGCCGACCACCCATTCCCACGTGGAGGCTACAACCTCGCAGAGGATGCAGAGTCTCGCTCATCGCTGGGCACGGCCATCCTTGCGTACTTCGAGGCCAACAAAGGGACAGCGAGCAGTGCCTCGATAGAATGGGATGCGCATAAGGTGGCCGTTGGGGGACACTGCCTGAGGACCACTTGGAACATACGCAGATCGCTCTCCTGGTCTCTCTGGCGCGTCTGGAGGATGAGCTCCTGCAATATGAGCGGGAAGGGGAAGGGAGGGTGGGCACTCACTCAGACTGGGGGACGGTCGCACTAGACACGCGGAGCTTCTAGAGAAGCTGAGATGCCATAACTATACGGCACACACAGCCAGAACACATGCCAAGGCAGACAGGGCAGGCCGACTGTTGGCCTGGTTGATAAAGCAGGAGGGGTGTGGTTCCCCATTAGGGGCCCTTCGCACAGCTGGGGGAGGGATGGTGTTCACGCCACGTGAGATACACCGAGCCCTGATGGATCCCTATACGCTGCTGTACAAGGCCCAGGGCATTGGCCCCAGGCACGTCTTGGAGGAGTTCTTGGACTCTGTCCTATTGCCCACGGCCTCTGAGGACCACACAGGGGCACTTAATACGCCCCTCTCGCTGGAAGAGGTTGGGGAGGCGATTCAGTCCATAGCATCCGGGAAGACCCCGGGGCCGGATGGCTTACCCACGGAATATTACAAAGCACATAGGGAAACCCTGACACAACAGCTCCACAAGATGTACACTACAGCGATAGAGGAAGGATCGCTGCCCTCTTCAATGAGGGAGGCGTTTCTGGTTTCTCTGCCCAAGCCGGACAGAGACCCCACAACCCTGGGCTCATACAGGCATCTGGCGATGCTCAACTTGGACTATAAAGTCTGTGCTAAGGTGTTGGCGGAGCGATTGGCGCCGGTAGTTCCCCACCTGGTGCACACTGACCAAGACGGGTTTGTCCCAGCGAGATCTACGTCGTTCAACCTTAGAAGGTTCTTCAGAGTGGCAGCTGAGGCCACGTGGGAGTGGCCTAAGGCGGGATGCCTGCTATTGGATTTGGAAAAGGCATTTGATTGCCTGGAATGGGGATATCTATCGGCAGTGTTACTGCGCTACGGATTGTAGGTGGACTTCCTCCAAATGATAGACTTGCTATATAGATATCCCGTAGTCCGGTTGGGCCCTTACATCTCAGAAGCGGTGGCGGTGGGCAGAGGCATTCGGCAGGGGTGCCTGTCTGTCCCCGCTGCTATTCGCGCTGGCAATCGAACCCCTGGCAGCGGCCATACGACAGACTCTTGGAGATGGTATCCTGTTGGGAGACGCAATACATCAGGTATCGCTTTACGCTGACGACCCGTTGGTATTCGTGAGGGATGAGGGATGCATACCGGCTGGCCCAGCTGCTGCGCACGTTTCCTGGAGTCTCGGGACTCCGTGTGATTGCAAGTAAATCCGGCCTTTATGCTTTTAGTGAAGAGACCGGAGACCCTGAGTATTACCTCGAGGGCACACGAGTCCAGTGGAAAGCAGACACCTTTAGGTACCTGGGGATACAGATATACCGCCGGCCGGGTGATTTGTTCTATGAGAATCTTGGGAGGGCGGTCGCAGCTCTCAGGTCCCAGATACGCTTTTGGAATACGCTCCCGCTAACAATCACAGGCAGAGGGGCACTTGCCAAAATGGTCATGCTTCCCCGCCTCCTGTACTATTTTGTCAACTTGCCACTCTTTGTCCCGGCCTCCTTCTTCACTATGCTCAATAGGTTCCTGAGGGACTTCATCTGGGGCACTTCTAGGCACAGGCTGGCGCTGGCCAAGCTATTCTTGCCAACAGACCGGGGCGGATTGGCTGCCCCTTGCTTTGAGCATTACTACCTAGCTGCGCAGCTGCAGTGGGTTGCTCGTCGGTTGGCAGATAAGGGCAGAGAGGACACAGCCACGGTGCTACCGCCATATTCCCTAGAGAGTATAACAAAACTTTTCCATCCAATAGCAGCGACTAGGTGCCCAACACCGCTCCTTTTCTCAGTGGCATATAAATGTTACCGGAGAGCCTTATACCTTACCCGCACCACAACGCCTTATGCGCCTGCAATACCATTGGAGGGTTCACCCAATGGCGACTGGGTACTCACATCCTCCATGCTTGCGGAGTGGCGGGAGGCTGACATACACACGCTTGGGGACCTGTATAGGGAAGGGGATCTCACGGCATACGAGACACTGGTAGCAGAAGAGGGACTTCCGCCCGGGGGGTTCTTAATGCACCGCTCACTGATAGCGAAACTGAATGCCAGTTGGGGAGATGTTGCAACGGAACCCAAACAGCATCTAACTATGCAGTACCTCCACGTCATGGAGAGGGGCAGATACTTGATTCGATGGTTTGCGGCCTCACTAAGGGGGAGCACGCAGCAATTAGTCTAGATCCCCTCAGAGGCAAATTGGAGCTAGATCTGGGGCAACCATTAGCAGACAAGGAATGGGAAAGAGTCCTTAAAAGCCCAGTGCACATACCCAGAAGCATGCAATTCCGTCAGATACTACTTTTCATTATTCATAGGGCCTACCTTACACTCGAGTTGATCAACAAATACTTCTGTCGCGCTGACACGCGCTGCCACAGGTGTAATGAGCTAGGGGCGGGGCTTCTGCACATGCTATGGAGCTGTCCCGGGCTGGGCGCTTACTGGCGAACGATCAGTGGGCTGCTGCAGAACTGCACAGGCCGAACCATCCCCTTTGACTGGCCCGAATATATACTACACCACTTCAGGAGAACCCCCAAAGACAAGGTGGCACCCCGATTCCTGGACCTGGGGCTGGTGGTGGCGGCAAAGCGCCTCCTCACGAGGAGATGGAAGGCGCACGATCCGCCATGTGCCCGGGCATGGGCCTCCTCCTACCAGGCATGGGCAAGGGCGGAAGGGACCGCCATACGTAGGGAAGAGACGGTGGGGCTTCAGAAGGAACCCATGGCGGCACTCTGGGGGCAAATGCTTGATGCACTACAGCAGGCATATAGGGAGGGGGCCCCGGATGGCGCAACGGGGGTGGGAGGCTCACACGGGGGGAAGGTGCATACCACAAGTCGTTCTCCTGCCGAGATAGTCTGATGTGTTCATTTCCTGGTCCAAGTGGATGTGTGAATGCTCACGCCACAGCAGTCATGGCTGAGGGGCGCTTGCGACGGGGTGGAGGGGGCGACAGATGGGGCCCGGGGGGAAAAATAATGGGGAGAGACAGTCCATGAATGAGAGCCAGAATACCGGGGGGGGGGAATTTTGTTGCCGCAGCTTATGTTTTTCCTTCACTTTGTTTCAAATATAATTCATCTGATTGCAAGCTCAAGTTGGAGGGTCAGCCCTGAACTACACAGGCTATTGAGAAGTCAACACATGGGCCCCCCACGACAACCTCAGAGTCTGAGCGTGCATAAGGACAGGCGCACTACAATCCAAATGACTCTGGGCGAACGTCGCATGTCTCATCTATTTAAGTGAATGATGGTACCATGACGTGCTAATACGACAACATATACATGGCCGACGTGCCAACGCCTATGAGCTTATATATTGATGTTTGTAATGTAATGTAAAATGCAATCTTTCTAAAATGCCAATAAAAACAGATTTTTTTTTTAAAACAAATTTTATTGGCCGAAGACACATATTTATGCCCAGCTCTGAAATCCAGAGACAACTGCCACCATATTTTCTCAATATCAACTTCAGCATTTTACATTAAGACAACAAAGGATCAAAGGAGGAAATCAACTACCCCCCCCACCCCACTAGTCCCACCCCCCCGAACACCGCTGCTAGCTCGACTCGCTACGTGTGAATCATATACAGTACATGCTATGTACACAAAGTCCCCGTACATAAGTTCGAAAAGTATAGTCTGTCAAAGAGTTGGGAGGGGAGTGTCCTCTGGCGGTGGGTCCAACTCCAAGCCACGATAGTCCGCCCATCTTTTCCATATTTTAAAGTGCTTCCAGGGGCAGCCCCTCGCCACAAATACTGGGAGTTCAAGCCCCATACAAAAGTCTAACCCATTCTTCCAGGCTGCAAGGGGCGGAGCACGGGGCGCCTTCCATGCCCTCGCAATGTCCCTTTTCGCCAGTGTTAATCCTAGCAAAAGCAGGTGTCGCTTGTATCGATTGCCCCCTACCCCAGCCATAACATGAAGCAGGACTAGTTTAGGGTCCCTCTGGAGCTCCCAGGCCAGAACTTCCTCCAGGCATCTGATGACCCCACTCCAGAATCTCTGTAATGCCCCACATTCCCACACTGTATGCAGCAAGGTGCCCACCTCCATTCCGCAACGCAAGCATTCTGGAGATAGCACCATGCCCGCCCTCCATAGTCGCTGTCTGGTATAGTATGTACGGTGCAAGTATCTGAACTGGATGAGTCACAGGCGCGTGGATATCGCCGCCCCCCTTGGACTCTCTAGGGCCTCTACCCAATCCTCCTCGTCTAACTCCCCAACATCCTGTTCCCTTATGGTCCTGAGTCTCGTCAGGTCGGAGGAGCTATGCCGCACTAGTGTTTGGTAGATGCGAGACACCTTCTTGTCGGGCAATTCCCCCATAAATAACTTGGCTTCGAGTGGGCTAAACTCAGGGAGTTGTTCCAGACCCGTCAGATACGGCATAAGTGCGTGACGGAACTGGAGATATTTGAAGAACAGCGTACGGGGCATATCAAATTCCTTCTGCAATGTTTCAAAGGTCTTGAGGACACATCCGGACATAACATCTCCCAGGGTGGAAATGCCAATCGCATCCCATCCACGGAAGCCTACCAGGGTGATTAGCTGAGGCAGACTACTGTTATGCCACAGTGGGGTTTCCTGGGTGAGTGTGTTCCACCAGCCCAGTTGGCGCAGGGCTTGCCTCCATACCTGGAAAACCACTTGGGTGACTGGGGGAAGGGCCTTCCTAAGTGGAGCCGAATATAAGAGTGTGTGGAGGAATGCAGTTCCCATTAGGGCCCTCTCTACCGCATACGCTGGATCCCTTCTGTCAGCGTACCACCAATCATTCAGTACCAGCAGGTGGGACGCCTGGTAATACGAGAGCACATCCGACGTAGCCAGACCCCCTGTATACGTGGATAGGAAACACGTTCGTAAGGCTACTCGCGCCACACCTCCCCCCCACAGGAATCCACTCAGCGCAGAGTTAAGGCGCTGAAACCAGCAAGGCGAAATCGCATGCGGCTGGTTCTGCAGTTGATACAACAGTCGCGGAAGTGCCACCATCTTAAAGATGGCAGACCGTCCCGCTATAGACAGCGGCATCTTAGACCATATCTTCAGGTCCTCACGCGTGCGGTCCCATACCGGGTTAAGGTTCCGTTCACGGGAGAGAGCCGCGTCCTCAGACAAGAACACCCCTAGGTATTTCACCCCTTCAGTGACGAGCCGAAGACCTGATGCCCAGTCCCCTACCTCCTGCGGGCCTCCCAACATCCACAGTGTGGATTTGCTCGGGTTCATATAGAGGCCAGTCGTCTCGCCGAATATCTGTAGTATGCGTATCAGCTGCGGCCCAGAACGATCCAGGTCGGTGAGAAAGAACAACACGTCATCGGCGTATAGTGCAATTCTATCTGCATGACCCGCGGACCACTGGAACCCTTTAAGTTGGGCATCAATGCGCACCCACACCGCAAGAGGCTCCATAGCGAGCGCCAATAAGTACGGGGAGAGGGGACATCCCTGCCGCGTTCCACGTTGGATCGGAAACGAGCGAGACACCCCTCCACACACTCGCACCGCGGCTGTTAGATCGGTGTACAGAAGACGTACATACGCCAGAAAGCGTGGGCCAAGGTTGAGGGGACCCACTAGGGCAAATAAATACGTCCAGCTCAGGGAGTCGAACGCCCTGTCCATGTCCACCAGCAACAACGCTGCCCGCTCCCCCATGCGCCCCCAAGCAGATATCGCGACCTGGGCCCTTCTAATATTATGGCGGGTAGCCCGCTGCGGCATAAAGCCCGCCTGGTCAGGATGGACCAGGTCCGTAATGAACGGCTTAAGCCTATTGGCCAGGGCCTTGGCCAGTATCTTGGCCTCCGTATTGAGAAGTGACATGGGGCGATACGACGCATGACGGTCAGGGGGCCTCCCGGGTTTGAGGAAGACCACCACCTCTGCATTCCGCCAGTCCGGGGGGAGAGTCCCGTGTTCGCACGCCTCCTCCTCCACCACCGGTCGAAAATGGGGACCCAATTGCGTCCCAAACCGTCGGAAGAATTCGCTGGGAAACCCGTTCGGGCCAGGTGCTTTACCCGGATTCAGCTCACCCAGCGCCGTCGCTAATTCATCATCTGTCAAGGGTTGATCTAAGAGGTCACATACCTCATCCGTGACAGCCTTCGGCGGAAGGTCATCAATGAAGCGCTGGACAACCTCGGCCTCCAGGCACTCCCGGGGTGCGTATAAATCCTCAAAGTAGTCTGCGAAACTCTCAGCAAGAGCTGCCGGCTCCAGGAGGGGCGTGTCGCCAGGGCCCGTTATTTGGGGCAGCCGATGGGCGTGCATGACACCCTGACACAGGCGGTGCAACAGTTTACAGGACTTGTCACCCCATTGGTAGACCCAACTGCGTGTAGGTAGCCAGGCCTGCCTCGCTTCTTCTAGCAGCGCGGCAGAGTATTGCTGCTGAGCCAGTGCCAGCTGCCGTCTGGCGGGTCTGCCACCATCCTCTCGACCTCTGCGCTCCAACGCCTCCAGCTCCGCCTCGCGACGCACCAGCTCCGCACGTTTCTCCCAACGCGCCGCCGCGCACCATGTGATGTCCACCCTCCCGTATCGTGGGCTTCAGGGCCTCCCAGAGGAGTGCTGGGGAGTCTACCAATAAAAACAGATATGAAAAAAAAAAGATTCTAGGATGCCTTTTCCTTGTACTCCGCCATTCTGGACCTTAGGCCAAGCACATAGTCCACAATGTCTTACTTGGGTGCTTGGAGAGGCCTCTCCCAACCCTCTTTCACAAGACAGAGTGGTCCCCTCACAGGATGACCAAACGGAAGTTCAAAGGGGGAAACCCCTACTCCCTTCTGTGGCACTTCTCTAAGTGAAAAGCAGGCATGGTAATAGGGCATCCCATCTCCTCTTGAATTTTTCAGGGAGTCCCATGATCATACCTTTCAATGTCTTGTTGAACCTCTCAACAAGGCCATTGGTTTGTGGGTGATATGGGGTAGTAAACTTGTACTGCACTCCACACTCTTTCCACATGTGCTTCAGGTAAGCAGACATGAAATTGGAACCTCTGTCTGAAACCACCTCCTTAGGAAACCCTACCCTGGTGAAGACACCCAGGAGAGCCTTGGCTACTGCAGGAGCTGTAATAGTCCTAAGTGGAATTGCTTCAGGGTACCTAGTAGCATGATCCACTACTACTAGAATGTACTTGTTCCCTGAGGCTGTGGGAGGTTCAAGTGGACCCACAATGTCCACACCTACCCTTTCAAAGGGAAACCCCCACCACAGGCAGTGGTATCAGGGGGGCCTTTGAGTGGCCACCTGTATTGCCACTGGCCTGACAGGTAACACAGGAGCTAACAAACTCCTTCACCTTTTGGTGCATCTGGGGCCAGTAAAAGTGACTAAGTAGCGTTTCCCAAGTTTTAGTTTGCCTCAGATGTCCAGCTAGGGGGATGCCATGAGCTAAAGTTAGGAGGAACTCCCTGTACTTCTGTGGCACTACCACTCTCCTGGTGGCTCCAGGAGTGGGGTTTCTTGCCTCAGCATGCTGTAATCCCTCTTCCCAATAAGCTCTGTGGGTACCACTGACATCTCCCTGTGCTTCTGAAGTAGCTTGCTGCCTCAGGCTTTCAATAGTGGGACAGTCTCGCTGACTCTGGCACAGCTCTTCCCTAGTGGGTCCCCCTGGGCCCAGGAGTTCAATCTGGTAAGGATCAAGCTCCATAGGCTCAGTTCCCTCTGGGGTGTCCTAATCCTCTCCCTGAGGAGAGGGGTCCTGAGTGGTTTGCTGTACAGAAGCTTGTCCCCCAGTAGTCTTACCTTTTGCTCTTGGTGGTTTGGGCCATCCTTTCAGGCTCCATTCCTACTTTTTCACCCTTCCTCTTGCTCTGCGCTCTTGTTTGCACACACACCAATTCAGGGATACCCAGGATGGCTGCATGGGTTTTCAATTCAACCTCTGCCCAGGTTGAGGCTTCCAGGTCATTGCCAAGCAGACATGCAGCTGGTAACCTCTGAGAGACCACTACCTGTTTCAGGCCAGTAACCCCCTCCCCCGCCTAATATCACCATAACCATTGGATGATTAGTGGTAACACTGTCAGCATTGGTAATTGGGTAAGTAAGCCCAATCAAATATTGCTCAGGGGAAACCAGTGTGTCTCTCACCATAGTGACACTGGCACCTGTTTTCCTCAGAGCTTCTATCCTAGTTCCATTAACCCAAGGGTATTGTAAGTACGTCTTTAAGTTGGGTGGCCACACAGCTACAGTGGCAAACTCAACTTCCTCTTCTGAAACTAGAACTGCTTCAGTGTGCATTCTGATTTGCTCTGGGCACACTGTTGATCCCATCTTTAGACTTCCCACCCCAGGTGTAGCTGTACTGGTTGCTTTAGGGACCTTGTTAAGGGGGCAAGATTTATCTACAGTTAAGTGTCCCAACTTCTTACAGTTGTTACACTAGGCCTTTAAGGTATCAAAGTTCTTCCCCCTATGGGGCGGAGGCACATAGGGAGTAGTTTGGGACCCACCCCCCTGTACAGGTTTTTGGGGCCCTTTAGAAGACTCATACTTTTTATCTTGGGGATTCTCACCACCTTTTCCCTAGGGAGGTTTTGTAACCACCTTCTTCTGGTCGCCCCCTGTTGTTGTCCTTGTCACCCTAGTCTTGACCCAGTGGTCTGCCTTCTTTCCCAATTCTTGGAGAGAAATTAGACCTAGGTCTACCAAATGCTGATGTAACTTTTCATTTGTGCAATTACTTAGTATATATTCCTTCATAAACAAATTGTAAAGTCCAGAGAAATCATGCACATTGTGTCCAGTTAACCAACCATCCAGTGTCTTTACTAAGTAGTCTACAAAATCAATCCAGGACTGGGTCTGGGTTTTGTGAGCCCCCCTGAATCTAATTCTATACTCCTCAGTGGTGAGCCCAAATCCCTCAATCAGAGCCTTCTTCATGAGGTCATAGGACCCTGCATCTGGCCCAGAGAGGGTCAGAAGCCTATCCCTGCTATTACCAGAGAACAGTTCCCACAGGAGTGCCCCCCAGAGAAGTTTCTTCACCTTTCTCATGTCACAAGCCCTCTCAAAGGCTGTGAACCATTTGGTGATGTCATCACCCTCCTCAAATTTAGGGACAATCCCTTTGGGGATTTTAGAACCATTAGACTGTTCTTTATCCTTATTATTTTGATTACTGCCACCATTGATGGGTGCTAAACCCATCTCATTTTTTTCTTTCTCTAGAGCCAGGAGTCTGGACTCTAGTTCTAATCTTTTGGCCAGCTTTGCTAAAAAGCTGTCCTCCTCATTGGGGATATTTCCAATGTCCTCGCTGAAGCCTAAGCCACCTGTGTTGTTTCTAGGTCTCCAGGGGTTGATGTTTGGAGTTAAGGGTATGGGGGCCCTCTCCTCCCTAGGGATTGTTGGAGGGGGGATTATCCTCCTCCTCCCTTTCCTCCTCTGACTGGTCGTCACCATTCTCAGAGGGGTGGTCCTTGGCATACTCAGCCAGGAGCTCCTGGAGCCCTTGTTTGGTTGGATGATGCAGGCCCATTGGTGTAGTTTTAAGTTTGCATAAGGACCTTAACTCCTTGAAAGACAAGTGTAATTAAGGTGTGAGGTCGAGCTCCTCAACCAGGTCCTGCATGTTATTAATTTCACTAATAGCTGGGTTCTTTTGAGACATTCTAACCAAACAGTTCTAACCCTCTACTCTTGACTACAGTGACTTTTATTTTTCTAAAACTCTAAAGGGACTTGAGCAAGGCCCTGACAAGACTTTTAGAAGTGTGAAAAAAACCTAATTTTAGAAAAAACCAGAATACTATAAGCAATTTAAGAGTTCTGTCTTGTGATCAGATGGTAACCAAGTAGTCCAACAAATGCAAGTTTGTATCCCACCGCTGATCCACCAATGTAAGAAAGTGGCTCTGTATATACTGCACCAACGTGAGGTACAGTGTGTATAGAGTCCAACAGTCCCCAGAGGTTTGACAGAGGTTAAAGTTAGATATAACCTTACTCTCTAAAGTGGTAGCTTGGTCGAGCAGTAAGGCAGTATCAGAGGACAGTGTAAAGCATTTGATGCACACACTCAGTCAGCAAATGGTATCACACAGTCAAGAACTGAACTCTAGGCCAATTGTTTTGGATATTAAAATATAATGTTATTTTATTTTAGAACCACAAGTAGGTATAATAATACTTTCTCAGAATGAGATGCTACAATTGAATACTTTCATTGAGCAATAGACTTTTGAATGCTATAGATACAGTTGTTGCAACATGCAACACAATCTTAACACAATAATAACATTGAGCTCAATGGGAATTTTAAGTAAATGCAATATCAGTTACTTTTTCTTTATTATTATTTATTTATTGTTTTCAAACAGGTCATACAAGATGGATATCCAGAAAACACAGATGCAGAATCGGAACTTAAATTCCCAAAGAAAACCAACACCCCCCCCCCCCCCCCCAACCCTCTCCCCGTCATTATCCAGGACATAATCACTTCTGCTCATAGCCAAAGCTGCACATGGTCTGTATGTCAAAAACTGATCAATAAATAAAAGGCAGGCCCCAGGAAACTTGCCTTAATGTACGTCTGCCAGAGGGAGGCCAGGCGCAGCACTCTGTCCCATACATGAGAAGTCCAAAGTCAGTAGAAAGAACCAGTTTATGAGAAATGACATTCAGAGTACATCAGGGTTGGACATCATATGGGACGTGACAGGGGCCCAAAAGTCCTTAGGGCGGGTGGATACAGGGAACTCCTCCTCATACACTTTCAATTGATCCCTACAATAAACTAGATCCTGGAGCCACTGTTTGATAGTGGGCGCTGATCTGGATCCCCATTGCTGCGCCACTGCCCGCTTTGCGATAGAAGTGGAGATCGCCACAATACGTCTGCTAGCCGGTTTCAGCTGTTTTACATATCCCAGCAAGCACAGGTCAGGCGTACAACTCACTGGCTCCAACACCATATCTGACAGGATGCGAACCACCGAAGTCCAAAAAGCAAACACACCACCACACACCCATGCGACATGATAAAAATTTGCATCTGCAGCCCCACACCTCACGCACTTTGCCGATTCTCTCAGTCTATATTTGTATAATTGCACAGGAGAGTAGTAAACCTGATGTAGGTATTTAAAGTAAAAAAAAAAAAGTGAATAATTCTGAGATTGCAATTGGCCGTGAGTCGGCCTGTGAGTAGGCAGCACGCCGTCCAGCTCTCGGGAGTGATTGGGTGGCCTATCGCAGGCTGCCAGTGCAGGCATGAAGAGCACTCCTCCTGATCCCGTTGCCGCAGCGAGGAATTATATAGCTCAGTAATAAGTCCCTTGCGGTCCTCATCCAATAGTAAGGCCTATAGGGCATAAAGGGCAGTCGGCTCCACCGGATAATCAGGGTATATCGCGCGAACAGCCTGGCGTAGACGAACATATGAAAAATTAAACATGAATCCACGCTCCACGCCATTTTGAGCCTCACGTAGCGTCTTAAAGCGGCTCTCCGTATATAAATTCCCCACTCTAGTATGCCCGCAGCTGATAGCTGCTTCAGGGCAGTTGGTTCACGCACTGCTGATATCTCCGGGTGAGATGCAAGAGGTAATAGTGGGGCATACAGGTAGGGCAGCTGAGCCCTGGCTGCCAGCGTGCGCCAAGCCCAAGCCGTGCACTGTGGAGGGTTTATCTCGATTCTTGGCCCACTAGAGCCGCCTGACAGGACCATCGCCTGCAGCCGGACAGGCAGCACTGCATCCGCTTCTATAGCCACATGTGGTTGAAAATGCTTCGGGAAATGCCAGTAGTGTGCGAATTGAGCCTGTGCACATAAATAATATAATCGTACGTCTGGAGCCTCAAAGCCCCCCCTGTCAAATGGTTGCGCTAAGAGATCCCATCGGCATTGAGGCTGCTTCCCTCCTCACACGAATGTCAGAAGAGCCGATTGCAGGGTGCCGGAAATAAATACTAGTAGATATCGGCATAGAAAGCGGACTACAGAATAGTAAAGGGCATAAACAAATACCGCCATGTTGGAACAGTAATTTCCACTTAGGAAATACACAATATGCTACAACATAAGCTATCATTGATAGAGTGAGGAGCCAAGGATGTCCACACATACTTACATACACATAAAAATAATAATAATAATAAGGAAAATTAACTCTTTTTCCGAGTTAATTTTCCTTATTATTATTATTTTTTATGACCCCGTGCACTAATTATACCGATGGTTGGGCAACTGATCTACTCTTTCTGACGAAATGCTAGCAAATGAATTCTCTGGTTATTAACTGGGGATTTGGTATTGTACATCACCAATCCTTTATTAAGTATGTGTGGACATCCTTGGCTCCTCACTCTATCAATGATAGCTTATGTTGTAGCATATTGTGTATTTCCTAAGTGGAAATTACTGTTCCAACATGGCGGTATTTGTTTATGCCCTTTACTATTCTGCAGTCCGCTTTCTATGCCGATATCTACTAGTATTTATTTCCGGTTACCCACCACTACGCGGTTGTAGCGATTGAACACAGATGCTTCACTATCTGCATGCTGCGAGTTTTCACAGCCGGTAAGCACGGGCTCTGCTGTAGCTAATATTTCACTGGGGTTGCCATAGACCAGCGTTAACCAGGTATACTTCGACGGAGCATTTTTGCTCTTGTCGTACAGAGGCCAGTCTTCAAATCCCTGGACAGCCTGGGGGAGGGTCTTTTGAGTAAACCCTTTTTTAACGTTTTTTCTTTCCGTAACTAAATTATCCTCATCGAGCGATGCTGCTATTAAAACTGAATTTGTAGTTAGTCTTTTGTTTTGTTTGTAATTTGTATTTGTATTAAATTTCTTCGATTCTGTCTGTGGGGAAATCCGTAAGTAGGTAGTGGTCTCCGGGATTCCTAAACATGACGGGCTTGTTTACCGACGGGCCTGTCTACTGACAGTTTTGTATAAATTCTGATACACCCACTCATACAACTTTGAGCACGATTTTGTTTCCAGGAAAAGCCGTATGGAGTTAGATGTTCCCTGGCTTTTCAATTTTAAATACGACGGGCTTGTCTTTCCACGTGCCTGTCCACTGACAGTTGTGCATGTATTTTTGATACATGTAGTGCAAACTACTTTGAACAACGCGCTTATACACCTCAGTCCAATTCGTAAGCCTGCTATTTGACGAGATTATTACTGACCAGGCTTTTTTTTTTTTTAAATCTTTTTATTGAAGAAGCAAGAAAAAAAAAAGAAAAACAATAACAGGTGACTTACATCGCGGAATGAAAGGATAAGCAATATACATACAGGGCATAATGGACGGAGAACTATCAATAAAGCCTGCTCACAAGCTACGTCAGGTATGCGGCCGTACTACATTCAGGATAATCAAACAAATGCCTACCACCAACCCCACCTCCCCCAGAAACAGGATAAACAATGAGTAGCAGTCCAGAGTAGGAGGGAGGGGGAAGGGTGCAGCAATAAAAATGTTATGAGATTACAGCCGCATTCCGAATACAATAATGAATTACGCAACAATTGGCTAACTCATGCAAGTAATACCTCAGCCATAACCCATCTACCCCAAAATACAAATTCGCTCCTCAAGAAGACCACCTATATCAGGATTTTGAAGGATTTCAAACATAATAACTACAAATACTAACTAGACAAACACCCCACCCTCCACCCTGCACCCCTGCATATGGCTTGCGCCTATCCCCAACTAGCAGTGTGCCTGTCGCCCCATCTAACTAAATATAGTAAATGTGGAGGAGGACATCTCAGTACGGGCCCCCGGTCCCCCCTGCCCCCGCCAGAACCAAGAATCCCCCAGAATAAAACACACAACTCCATTAAGAAGCGATATTAAAACTAAACAGGGGAAACAGTAACCACCACCCGACCTCCCGTAAATACAATGGTAACGAATCCCACTTCAGAAAGCCCAGGGTGCCAAACCCCAACAATCAGTCTCATCCTTGACCCTTCCGATCAGTCGTACAAGCCCCTTCCGGACAGGCTGTCGCCTCCGCAGGATAATCAAAATGTAGAAACAGTTCAGTAAAGTTCCGTCCGAGGCCAGGCAAAGTTTTAAAGTCACTGGGAACTCTGTGTCGGCATCAACGATGACCCTCATCGACATGAGCTCCCAACGTCGTTGTCTCTGCAATTGTAGTAAAGGTGCCGAAGAGGGGAAAAATACTGCTTTGTTCCGTAGATAGTTCCCATCAAGAGTATCCGGAAGGGGAGCACCAATTAATCCACACACAGTAGGCAATGATGGTGGGCTTAGCAATCCGGAGAGAGCATCGAGTACACGGTCATCGGCCATCACACTGTCATGAAGCTCCGACACCCCTCGTGGTACAGGGCCCGCTGCCGTTACAAGGACCTCTGTGGGTAGTATAGGCCGATCAGGATATTGAAACGGATCAGGGTCCAGTCCCACATGCCCATGTCCGTGTGTGACCGCAACCATTTTCCGGACGATGGACTCCACATGGGAATATAGTGCCCCGATAGCTGCCAGTACAGTCCGTATCGACGGTTCAGACTCAGTCCGTCCCACCAAATTTTGTTCTGAGACAACCATGTTCGCGTCCCCCAGAGGCCCCGGTCTTCCCGGGGGATTCGGCACATTTGGGACGGACTGTCACGGAGGGAGACCGAGGGCTTACCAAGGCCACGATCCAGGCTCCGGTACCACAAGCGAAGACTCCGACCCGGCAAACACCGGCGGCGGCAAACCGGGTCTCCGGGTCAGGGACCTCGGCCACAGTCGTGCCTCGTCAACCCTCCATCGATTGTAGGCCAGAGCAACAACCGCCGTCAAAATCGGGCTTAGAAAGTTTTCCACATCCAAGGACCGGACCCTGTCGATCACCCACGGCCGATGTTATTCAATTGGAACCCGGCTGGGCCAGCACTCGAGTCCCCAGCTCACAAGCTGGTGTAGGCCCCAAACTAAAACTCGACGTAACTCCGTCCACCAAGCTGGTAAAATTCCTGGGATCACACCAAAGAACAGCACAGCAGTTCACACGCCCAGAGGCAGGGTATAAATTCAGGATTTGTAGCAGGATTATCCGGCGGGGGACGGAGGTCGGCGGAGCCGGGAGCCTAAGCGGCCATTTTGGTTGCTAGCGTAGCTCCTCCCCCCCACTGACCAGGCTTTTGATGGGGAATTTACAGTGTACTATTAGGAGAACTGTAATCAGGCATTTTTAGTGTTAAATTCTAAAATGTGTATATATGAGGTAACACATGGGCATCTGTTCTTTACCTCCTCTAGCCAAATTATTGGGCGCCCAGCTGGCTGAAGATTTAATGCCACTGCTAAAGTTCCTTTTTTTAAAAAAAAATTCTGACGCAGTGTGTTTTCATCGCGTCTTTCTAGTAAGTTTCAACTCTTGAGCTTATTTGTATATTCCCAATTAGCTCAGAATAGTCTTACCAATCTTGTATGTTTTATGTCTTAGCATTTCAAAGTATTCGTGGACGACCATAAATAAATGATTGGTCCCCATCAATTTTTATACAGGTGATATTGCCCGTTTTCTAATTATTTTTGGTGGTTGGTTGCTTTAAGTCACTTGAATGTTTTTCTGGTATGGTCTACAGCTATTCTCTAACTTTGCATTAGGTGTCTTTTCTTTCCTTTCTTGATTCTAAAGCCTTTTTCTTTGGAAGAAGCCTTATTGTACCATAAATTTGTATAAACTTAGTAAAACATTGAAATTGATTTTTTTGTACAGATACACAACGTTCAAGCAATTTTCTGTCCTGAAGATGACCGCTTAAATAAAAAGCGGTCGAAACGCCGTCGACGCTTCTCTGTGGCCCAAATTCATTAAGGACACTATATTTATGTTTATGCTGTTCCTTTATTCTATTATGTAATTGTTTTGTTTGCCACATGTCTGGTTTTTGTCATATGTTTTTCCCATGTACACCAGCATTGTTTGGCTTGACCATAATTGTTTTTAGAATGTGTTTTGTGTATTATATATAATAAATAATATATTTTTTGATACTGGTAACATTGTTTTCAGGGATTCTTCAATCATTTCCTGCTATTGTATTTTCTTTATTTCTTCACTCCCTTCTTAGACAGACCACGTATAGTTTTAGATGTGTTTTTCTCTCCCTGAACCTATTGTTTGATGTAATAACTGATTGTCCCGGGTTCGGGTTTTTGGACAGCCCCTGTGGTTGTTAATGTTCTCGGACGTAAAGCAGCCTATTGTCCGCATATAAGGAGACGATCAGTGGGTGCTACCTGAATCGCAACGCAGCAGCCGAATGCTTCTGGCGTAGCTTACATGCCAGCGGCTCTAGTGCCAATGAAAAAAGCATAGGGGACAAGGGGCAACCTTGCCGTGTACCTCGCTTGATAGAGAATAAAGATGACACCTTGCCGTTAACACGCACCCGTACAACCTGCCCGTTGTACAGTACCTTAAGCCACTGTGTGTAGAAGGGGGGGAATCCCATCCTACTCAGTACAGTAAACATGTAGGACCAGTGGACTGAGTCGAAAGCTTTTGCTGCGTCTAGCAGCACAGCTACCGCTTGGAAGTCAGGCTCAAAGTAGTGTAGTGTGGAAAACAGTGTACGTAAATTATGCGTCATGGAGATTTCCGTCACAAAACCTGATTGGTCCGGTAGGACCAACAGGGGTATTAAGGGTTGGAGTCGTGTAGCGATCATCTTTGCGAGGATTTTCGTATCAATATTGATTTTTTAAAGTGGTCGGTACGACCTACATTGATTGGGAGGTTTATCATGTTTTAACAGAGTGACAAGGAGGGCCTCTTGGAGGGAGGGCAGCAGGGCTCCGGTCTCGTAAGCCTCCGCGAAAACTGCTAGCAGCTGGGGGTCTAACACTGCTACATACACTTTATAGAACTCGCTCTGCAAGCCGTCCGGTCCCGCCGGCTTGCAGGTCGGTAGGGACATGATGGCCTCTCACACATCTTCCTCATCAAAGGGTTGCACTAGGTATTCCCGGTGCCCATTGGACAGCCACCCCAGCGCCACATTATCAAGAAAGTCATGCGTCCCTAGCTGCACATAAATCAGTATAAAACTTTAGTACAATGTCACAGAGGTCCTCAGCCGAGTGCCGGGGCTCACCGCTACTATCCAGCCTCCTGGCGGCATGGTTCCGCACGTTTTTTGGTGAGAGATTCACTAGGCCTCCCACCTTCTCTGTAGTATCTAGATATATTACGTCTCGAGCAATGTAGCAGCTCCTGATCGACCGTTTCATTGTGTTCCTTGACTAGGTCACGTATTTCCGCTAGCTTGGACTCCGAAGGGTCCAGTTCATACATGCACTCCAAATGCAAGATGTCCGTAGCCAGCTTCCTAATTCTACGCCGAATGTCCCTCAAAACCCCCGATTGAGCCCCGATACAGACACCACGGATGGTGACCTTGAAGGCCTCCCAAAGAACTCCAGCACTTTCTACAGTGCCCTCATTCTCTATAAAATAATTCCTAATCGCCTCCGCTATGGTCTGTTTAAAAACAGGGTCCTTAAGCTCCGAAGGTTGCAGCCTCCAGGCAAAAGATGGTAATTGGCACTCCGGGATCTTTATCTCTAGTAGCACCGGTGAGTGATCTGATAAGGAGCGGGCTGCATGCGACACCCCCGTTGTCCAGGTACAGACCTCCTCCGATACGAGCCAGAGGTCGATACGGGACCAAGAGCCATGCACCGATGATGCAAATGTGCTTTCCCGAGCTGCGGGATGGCGAAGACACCATATATCTTGCACATGACACGCATCTATAAGTCCCGAAAGTGTGTCCGTCACCCGTTTGGGCCTGGCCTCTACGACCCCATGCTTGTCCATAGTGGCATCCAGCCACAGGTTGAAATCCCCACCCAAGTGCCGCAGGTGGAAACGACAATACTCTGTGCCACACATCCAAGTAAAAAGAAGGGTCTTCAATATTGGGCCCGTAGACATTCACTAGAAGCATGCTCTCACCACCCAGTCGACCATGCACAATCGCTTTCCTGCCACAATCATCCGTCTCAGTTCGAAACAGTGTAAAGGGGACCCCCTTTTTCACCAAGATCAGCACTCCTCTAGCATATGATGAATAGAAAGATAATACCTTCACACCCGCCCAGCGCATGCCTATTTTTTTGGCCGACAGGTGCGTTTCCTGCAACAAGGCCACATGCACTCCCATTCGATCGAGGCTCGCAAATACCAAACTAATTTTTTTGGGGGTGTTGAGGCCGCGTATATTCCAAGTAAGAAACTTAAGAGCGTTGCTCATTGCAGAATAATGATAAAAGCAGATACATGCCACGAGGTCTCACATCATAAAATAGCATGTAGTGACTAAATCCATACTGTCTGATCTCATGACTGGAAGAGAACCAAAAACATTTCTCAAGCCCCAACCCACAGTCCCCCACCCCCCACCCACTTCAGCACCCCAACCATGCCAAAGCCATCCCAACACCCAACACATCCCCCACCCCCACCATACCCTAGTAAAACAGAATTGGGGTACTCCCATAAGTCGGGGGCACAGAGGCAGAACCCTCCCGCAAAGCAGGAGTTGACCGAGCAAAACAGTGGAGGAACTATGCATCACATGTCCAAGAACAATGTACAGGGAGCCAATAGTGTCTCAAAAGAAGCATACAGCAAACCCAGACTTTTCAAACAAGGCCCTACATGAGCGGTCAGTAAGGCCCACAGCAAGCCCATAATAGTAGCCCTAGGTTAAAGTAGGCTGCAATAGTAAGGGGCAGGTAGTTGTTTATCCTAAACTGTTAAATCTCTCAATGGGTGTAACATACATGCGAGCAGGAGATAACTCTAAAAACCATAAACAGGCTATGCACCTGTTACATCAAATGCAGTGAGTAAACAAGAAAAACAAACATGCTGTAAAGTAACACAATAAATCTAAACAGTTACTAATCTTCCTCTTCGGGTGCTACCATAGAGTCTCGCTTCCTATGCTTCAGTGACTTAGCATGTTTCATTGCATCTTTCGGGGAGGTGAACATCTTATTCTCTCCCACCGCACCCATGCGAAGTCTGGCAGGGTGGAGCATGGCATAGGGAACTTCCTTGTTTCTCAGAAATTGCTTCACAGCGCTAAACTCCTGCCGGGCAGCCTGGACAGCAACCGTGAAGTCAGGGAAGAAGGCCAAAGTGTTACCCTGATACGAAATTGTACCCTTCTCCCTAGCCAAGCGCAAGATGGCATTGCGGACCCTGTAATTTAAAACACAAGCTATAACAGGTCGGGGTGGCCCCCGGAACCGGGCGCGCTGCCAGGGAGCGATGGGCTCTCTCTACAAGAACATTCTGGACAATTGCTCCGTGCCGAAGATGTCCGTGATGAGGCGTTCTACATAAGTCTCCATCTTTCCCACATTTGTAGATTCTGGAATCCTGGTAATGCGGATATTATTGCACCAGGACCGCGCTTCTCAATCCTCATTTTTAGCTTGAATAAGAGATAGCACCTTTTCCATGTTTATGGTTTAAATCTTTTATTCGTTTTCATAGAAAGTAACAAACAAGACCCTCAGCTCCGCTGGCAACATGCGAATGAGACATATGAGTCGCAATAACTGACATCACCTATGGGTAATAAGCATGAAGCGGGTCAACAAATATAGCAATTGCAAGACAATGGCAAAAGCCCCTAACCTACCCCCAACCTGAGTCCCACCCATCCCACCCGCCCGGATGTATGACATTACAACGCATGCTTTTACATCGCATGCCTTTACAACGAGGTATTTACAACGAATACCTTTACAACGCATAGTGCTTTGGGGCGCTGGATAGTGAATAGTTTAATTTACTATTCCAACTCCAGTCCCCGTGGATAGTAGGGAAGGTGTTGGATAGTAAATTAAACCTATTCCCTATCCTAGAGCACACCCCAGCGCAATGCGTTGTAATGGTTTGCGTTGTAAAAGTTGCGTCGTAAAGGCACTGCGTGGTAAAAGTTGCGTTGTAAAGGATGTTTCCCCACCCGCCCCGTCCACCAAAACAATAGAATAGAGAAGGGAAAGAAGTGGGGAGAAGACAATCCACTGATTAGCAGCGTTTTGTACGGCTCTTTGCAGAGCTGTCCTCCGGTATCTGCGTGTCAGGGAGACGGAGAAGCTGGAGATATGTGGGGCATGTCAGTTCCCGAAACTCAGACACCAGAAGCGTCAAAAATGGCTGCCATAACTCCAGAAATTCTGATCCTCTCCCTGCAAGTGTAAGTGTAAGTTTCTCCATGCCCAATACCATCCATAAGCGCTGAAGCCAGCCAGAGAGCGTAGGGAGTTGGGGGGTGCGCCAGTGGATCAGGATGTTTTGTAAAGCCGCTCCTAGAGCAATCGCTATCAAGCGACCCCGTCGGGATTTAAGTGTATAGGTTTAGGAGTTAGGTAAACCCAACAATATGTATGAGGGAAAGCGGGGTAGTTGGTGTCCAAGTGTTGGTCTATTTCATCGAGTACCTGTGATCAATATGGCTGCATGCAAACGCAGCCCCAGAGGATATGTTCCAATGTGCCTTTTTCTCCACAACCCCTCCAACATAGGTCGCTGCGCCGGGGGTCAAAGCTGTGTATCCGCTCTGGGGTATAGTACCAATAGGTAACGATTTTGGTCAGGGTTTCCGTGAGGCCCATATGATACGCTGAATGCTGTGCCCTATAGTAGACACCCTCCCACTCTTTGTGAGTCAGGGGCCTGCCCAGGTCTCTCTCCAATCTAGCACGACTTGTAATATAGGTGTGTGTGGTAGGGCATAGGAGCATTCTGTAGAGGTCCGAGATGATTCCCTTGTCAGAGGTACGAGTTATCAGCCACCTTTCGTAAGGGGATAATAAGCGTTCTGCCTGTGGTTTAATGTGTGGGTGTAGTGCCCAGTGTCGCACCTGTAGATATGCAAGGCGTTCCGTCTCAGGTAGGCCATAATGCTCCCTCAACTGTGGAAATGGGATGATGCCTTCTAGGTCAAAGAGATGCCTCAAGGACCTGCAGGCTCGGGTTTCCATGCCAGGTTGGAATTCCGGGTTATCCCACAGCGGCATGAGGGGTGACGGGAATGCGGTTTATTGTGCATGGGAGTTGGTATGATCCCAGGACTCCAGGACGGTGCCTGTGATGTCGGATGCATAAAGGTTAGCTGGGTGGTGGCGTTTATGGAGAAAGGGAACCCCTTGTAGAGGTCTGCCTGCCAATGCCTGATCCTGTAACAGCCATTGCTTTTCCGATTCCGGCCTCTGCCATTCCACAAGATACCTAAGCGGCATGGAAATAGGACTGAAGGTCGGGCACTCCCACCCCCCCACCCCCTCCTCCGGTGGAAGAATGGCGACCTGGTTTCGGAAGCGAGGCTTACTACCATTCCAAATGAAGCGCGAGAGGTCCACCTGCATCCGCTGAATCCAGCCCATAGGGGTTCGGAGAGGAAGAGTCTGAAATAAATACAAAACTTGGGGGAGTATGGTCATTTTGACGGCTGCTATCCTGCCCAGCCAGGACAGTGTGCAGTATTTCCATCTGCTCAGCATCGTCCGGACGCGGCTGTGAAGTTTAGAGTAATTAATTTGTGTCAGATTTGTGTCAGTATGTGAGGGACTCAGACAATTGCACTGGCTGCCAGTACCTAGGCGTGCTCAGTTCAAAGCTTTATGTACAGTCTTTAAAGCATTGAAGGGCAAAGGCCCAGAGTTTTTGAGCAGTGGGATGAAAAGGTATGTGCCGGGTAGAGCGCTTCGATCAGCTGACAGCAAACTGGTGGTGGTGCCACGGGCAAAAAAGGCCAGATGGGGAGGATGCAACTTCCTCGTCTGTGCGGCAAAAGCTTGGAACAGCCTGCCTGGGTATCTTAGAAACACACCAGAGCTTCTCCCATTCCGAAAGGGGCTCAAGACCTGGCTATTCATGGATTAACTCCCCGTTCAGCTCCGGACTCAGTACGTAGCGCCAGGACGCCCTTGGGCATAAGCGCACTTTATAAGCTCATAAATAAATAAATAAATGTTAGAGGTCGCTTGGAGAGTGTGCGCGAGCTGAATGCCCAGATACGCAATTGCCTCCATCTGCCACTGCATCGGATGTTCCTCTTGGAGGTGGCTGAGAGTTTAAGGGGAATGGGAGAGACTAAGGGCCAAGGATTTATCCACATTAATCTTGAAGCCTGAACCCTAGGCGAAATTGTGTAGTTCAATGAAAAGGGCGCGCACCGAGGTGGCTGGATCTGATAAGGACAGCAGAATGTCATCAGCATAGAGACTTATGGTGTGAGTGTCTCCCCCAAATTTGATCCCTGTTATCAACGGAGGATGGCGAACCCTGAGCGCCTGTGGTTCCATATAGAGTGCGAAGAGCAGGGGTGGCCCCTCTCAATGGGAAACCGGGAAGATGTGTGGCCGTTTACGCAGACCGTCGCCATCGGCACCCTATAGCAATTCAAGATGTGGGTCCGGATCTTCTCCCCGAAGCCAGCCGCTATCATCACCAGCTCCAGGTAAGGCCAGTGGACCCTGTCGAAGGCCTTCTCCGCATCAATAGCTAACAGCATATACTCGCCAGGGATGCGGGAGGCCTTCTCAACGAGATGCAGTATGCGTTTAGTGTTGTCACTGGTCTGCCTTTGGGAGATAAACCCGGCTTGGTCGGGCTCAACCAGTTGTGCCATATAAGGCGCCAGTCGGGTCGCAATGATGCTCGTATGGAGTTTGATGTCTAAGTTAAGCAGCGAGATTGGTCTGTAGGTGCTGCAAGCTGTCTTATCCTTACCAGGTTTTGGAATGATGACCACCGCCGCCTCCAGCATCTCACCCGGAATTGCCCCTGTGTGTTCGAAGGTGTTGAATAAGCGTGTCAAGGTGGGGGCCAGTTGGTTGCAAAAGGTCTTGTAGAAGGTGGCTGTATAGCCGTCCGGACCTGGAGATTTACCCAGTTTGACGGGAAATTACCGAGATAACCTCTTCTACCTGTATGAACCTGCTAAGATGATCTGCCTGTGCCTGGGAGAGGGAGGGCAAGCCTGCAGAAGCTATGTAGTCTGCGCTACGTTGGAGCTCGGGAGGGTCCCCAGCATAAAGGTCGGCATAAAAGTCACGGAAGACTTCGGCTATGGCCGCGTCGTCAGTCACTGGCTCGCCCGTTATAGTATGTATGGTCTGAACTCTTTGTTGCTGCCTGGCTTCACGGAGTTTATTGGCGAGGAGGCGGCTACACCTATCTCCTCCGGTATATTAAGAATGTCGCAGCCTGAGTGCTGCATATTCCGCTTTATTCTGATCTAAGGCAGCGAGCTGTTTCCGTTCTATGCAGAGTTGGCACTAAGCTCTAGAGGCCCCTGTTCTCTGGTGAAGTTGTTCAAGTTCTAAGACTCTCCGAGTGAGGTCTGCCCTCTTGCGTTCTCTATCCCGGTTGTGGGCGATTGCTATAAATTCCCCTCTAAGGACTGCCTTTAGTGCTGTCCACTGTGTCGCCACGGAGGTATCTGGGTTCGTGTTGTGAGAGCCAAAGTCCGTAATGGCCTTCTGGATTTCAGTGACCACGGGTGGAAGCTGGAGCATTGTGTCGCGTAGGCGCCAGTGTCTGCGGGGGCGCGGTGTGTGCAGCATATGGAGGCTTACTAGCACCGGGGAGTGATCTGAGAGAGAGGCCGTTAAAATATCTACAGTGGTTGCTTGGGTTTGAAAAAGGGGGGAACCAAGGAGATAATCCAAACATGCATATTTTTTGTGGGCCCCCGAATAGAATGTGTAGCTACGAGATCGGGGGTTAAAGAGGTGCCAGAGGTCAGTCACCCCCAGCTCCTGGAGTAGAGCTCGCCCTGATGGCGGGAGGACTCCAGCCTGCGTCGTTCTCTGACAGGATTGATCCAGCTCATTGTCAAACACAACGTTGAGATCTCCTCCAAGCAGCAAGTGTCTATCTGGGGTGGTGGCTGCCTCTCGCAAGGCCGTGTGTAGGAATTTTACCTGCCCCCTCATTGGGAGCTTAGATGGAGCCCACAACAAAAGTCAGGTCCCCTATGGAAAATTGCTACGTCAAAATGCGGCCCTTAATCTCTGCTTGTTTCTGTAGGACCCTCCCCGGGAAGGAACGGGAAACCAGGATGGCCACCCCTGCAGGCTTTATGTTGTTAGAGGAAAACAGTTGTGTGGGGACTGCCCTGGCCCTCAGTCTGTGATGGTCTCTGGGGAGGAGATGAGTCTCCTGAAGCAGGCCTTAGAATGTTCTAAATAATGGAGTATGGCTCTGCGCTTGACCGGGTTATTCAAGCCACGAACATTGAGGGTAAGGATTTTAAGTGAGTCGTGCGTCATTAGTGACCCTGAATCTAGATAGAGCGATGTGTATATTTCAGACCATGGCAGTCAAAGAAAGGCAGTGGACCTGTACGGAGGCGCAATGCGGCCAGTGGAATAAGGGACGGCCATACACGTGGAGTGCCCTGGGGTGGTGGACGAGGGGACCCGGACCCAACAGAAAAAATCCCATAAACAATTGCAACAATAAAAGTGTTTCAGGCGTGAACAGAAAGATCAAAAATATGAGAAGGACCCCGGGAAGTAATGATCTAACAAAAATCTCAAAAAGAGACAAATAACCTAATCTGTAAAGAATTACCTAGTTCTGACAAGAGTCCGCCCTCCCGCTGGAGCCGGGTGGTCGTCAAAGTGGGGCCCAGAGTGTGACCAGGGGGGGGAAACTGGAACCCTCCCGACGCCGGCCCCTATACTAAGAGTCAACATTCACGGACAAAGTGCCTTCTCATCTTCATTCTGCGCAGGGGCCGGTTTAGCCAGCGTGTCTGTGGCCAAGGCTAGCGTATCCTGTTGGCCCCTCACTATGTCCTGTTTGTCTGGCCTTTGGAAGCGCCGACGCCGCTTAGGCCGCTGCCACCCAGAAGGGGATTTCTCTGGCTCCGACGCTTCACTCCGCCTATCTTCTTCCTCTGCGGGTACTTCCAGTCCCAGTAATCGACATGTGTCGCTGAAGGAGCGCATCTGGTGCAGTTTGCCATTGAAACAGAAAATAAGCCGGAACGGATGGCCCCAGGAGTAAGTAATGTTCTGCTGTCGGAGGTGCTCCGTGACAGGGCGAAACTGCCACCTGCGTTGTAAGGTAATCAAAGTCAAGTCCTGGTAAAGAACCGGTGAGTGTCTTTGATAGGAAACAGGGTGGAGGGACCGTGCCTTTGTGAGAATCGCCTCCTTAGTCTAGAAGTCTTGCAAACACACTAGTATGTCAGCAGGCGGGGCATTGGGTGCCCGGGGAGGGTCGACTGTGTGCCCTGTCTATGACAATGGACATATCAGTGGGAGCGGCCAAGATGTGGCGGAAAAGGCCCTTTGTAAAGGCAAACATGTCCCTGGTGTCATCTGAGACTCTCACCCCTCGGATCCTGATTTTGTGGCGACACGATCTGTTTTCCAGATCCTCCAAGTGAGTCTGGAGGTCTATGTGCTGTTCCTGCAAGCGAAGAACTTCTTGTTGAAGCATGGTCACTTCTGTCGTCACAGCGTCGCTGTTGCCTTCAAGGGTGGCAACGCGCTCGCCAACATTGCCCACATCTCTGCGAATTTCCCGAAGTTCTGAAGTGAGGTCTGTTTTCACAGTCTGAATGTCCGTCCGGAGCGTGTTGAAAAGTGACTCCAAGAAGGCCTTGGTGATGAGTTCGCTTCCGGCCTCTGCCTGAGCCTTCGGGGTCGACATCGGAGAAGCCGTGGTTGGTCCGTCTGGGATAGATTGCGGTCTTCCAAAAATGTCCTTCAGGGACTTCTGTTGCCTTGTCCTAGCCGAGGACATAGTCGTGTGGACGCCGCCGGTAATTCTGTGGTGGGTCCCCACCGCTTGCGGCCTCTGTTAGAGAGCATTCTGCGGATGACTGTCCTGCCACTTTCAGAGGCCATCGTCCGTCTTGGCGGCTGTCCAGCTGCGGCTAAGTGAAAGGGAGGTGCCACTGCCCCGCTCCGATCGAGGACAGCTCCCCACCTCAGAGGCCCCCGGGTAAGGCCAGGCACAGTCCCACTGGCTGAGGGGATGCCCTGCGGCAATATGAGTTCCGGGCTCAACCCAGCGGCGGTGTAGGCCTCACCTCCAGGCCAGCACCCTCCCCAGATCCTCCTACGAGCGCAATTTCCTCCGGGGCGTCAGCTCTCGGCTTCCCTTCTCTTCTGCTCCTTGAGGAACCAATAACTGCTAAGTCGGGACCAATATCAAGGCTGCAGGCTCCCCGCAGTCGCGGGCGGCACGCTGCGCCGGGTGGTGGGAACGTGTCTCCACCTCACCGGTGCCGCAGGACTGGCACCGTCCGATGGGCCTGCTCGTCCCCCAAACCGCTTGAGGGAAGGTGCTCACCCCCCTGGCCGCCGGCTCACCCCCGGGTCTCTCTGCAGGTTCAGGGGTGTTTCTGGAGCTGAGGTCCTGTTTACCGGGCCTTCCCCCTGCAAGTCGGCGCACCCCGGTCACTGGGGCGCAGCGCATCCGCTGTTCGAGGCCTTGGATCACGCCGGGCCTGTCGTGGCGACAAAAAGATGGCAGCCGTGTTGTGAGTAGGCCGCGGGATGTTGACTTCGCAGGCCTTTCTTGCAGGCTCTTCCTCCCGCACACACGGGTCGTCCGCTGTTCTCAGCCCCTTAGGGGAGACGTGCACCCTCCCAGGTCTGGCAGTTGCCCCTAGCTGCCGCCGCAGGCTTCTCGCGTCTTCTCGCGATGTGGCAGTGTAGGGCCGCTGGGATCAAACTGTTGCCGCGCACGCAGGGGGGGGGGGGTAGGCTCACCTCAGTCCTGCGGGCCCCGCTGCGCAGGTATCCGGCCCTAGGCTCCCCGATGGGAACGCTGCTCCTTTCCGCACGCTGGGTCCGCCGACGTCCGTGAGTCCCGCACTGTAGCACCTCCAATGCGGGCGCGCAGCTCTCTGGGGGCGCATTGATCAGCTCGCGTCTCGTCCGGGACAGACCAGCCAGAGCTTGCGCCGTCAATGCTGCCCTCGGCGTTCACGGCTGCGGACCGCCCCTCCTTCTCGGCCTCCGCTGCTACTCGAGCCCCGCTAAGCGGCTCTCCTGTCTCCGCACTAGGCCGACCTCCGGCGCCAGGAACCACCGTCTCTCCCCCCTCCGGCACCAGGGTCACCGAGGCCGGGAGAGAGTCTCCAAAGTCCGGAGTCCGCGATTTCGACTCCCAGAGGTGCAATCCGAAGCTATTTTGGCGGGCGGCGAGCGGAGCTCCAGAAAACACGTCTTAGCTCGCCGCCATCTTGGCCACGCCCCACCTTTTCCATGTTTAAGGTTTTGTCAGATACTATTGATAGCCCATCTTCCGCCGCCGAGACCCGTTGCTTCATCTCCCCCCCACATTCGGGCATTCTGTTTCTCCAACTGGGAAGACGTGATCCAGACTATGGATCACTGCAGTCATCGCACCCTCTATAGATTGACACCAAGGTAGCTTCGAGCGTGGGGGGGCTATCTGTGTGTATATCAGCCTCGGAGTCCGAGGCCGTCTTATGTGGTGTCTTGGGAGCCCTGCGGGACTCAAAAGTAAGGCGTGGCTGAGTCTTATCTGTCCGCCCCATAATGGTGAGTGTAAGTTGTTGTGCGTATGTTGGTGCAGAAGGGCAACGTCAATTACTTTGTGTACGTTTTTCTTACTCAGGGCTGGATCCTGGATTCAGCCCTTGTGCATCTCCTGTAAACAGTTGAAAGAAATTGTTTAAAGTAAACAGGCGATTTCTAAGGAAAATTTGTAAGTTGCAGAAATCAACACTTAGAAGAATTTCTGGTCAAAACCAGCCAATGTTATCCTATGGAGGAAAATCAGGTTATCGGAAAATCACAGTTGTAATTACTTTTTAGGGTCAGTGCTGGGCACCAAGATCCAGCACTGGGATCTCTCCTGGTAACAGGTGAGTAATTTTGTTTTCGGATGATTTTAAGTGAATATTTTAAAGTTTCAAAACTCGACACTTAGAAGAATTTCCAAGAGAAAACCAGTCAATGTTACTCTATGTAGAAAATGTAGGTTATCGGTTTTCAGGTAAGTACTCGACTGGCAGAGTTAAGGTTCTGGGGTAAGACTCAGGGGTTTCCCAGGCTCAGGTAGGTATAGTAGTTACACCCTCAGGGGCACAGGGGCAGCCGGGTGCAGAGAGAGTAGGCCAAATGTTACGGCGGGTAGGGGGCCTTTGGTGGGTGGCTGCTAGCAGGCAGGCCACTCAGCTGTGGGAGTAGGGCTCCTGGTCTCTTGCTCAGGGCAAGTGGGGAAGTCAAACAGCGACACTGGGGTGGCTGGGTGCAGGATGCTTTTGGGCCGTCGGGTGCCCAATGGATTTCAATGGAAAAGCTGCAAGTCGAACAAAGGCTGCAGGCTCGGGTACGGAGATTCTTCAGGTGCGACCACCACTTCGAGAGGTAAGTTGGGAAGCTGGAGGTTGGTTAGGCACCCAAGAGTTGGGCACAGAGAACCACAGGGAGCCAAGGGCAGGGGTGTCTTTTGGCGTTGGGAAATCTTACCCTCTGCTGGTCGCAGTTGAAGGGGTCCCTGGAGTTGAGGCTGCAGGCGTCGTCAGGAGCATTGAGGGAGGTCCTTGAGTGCTGGATTCTTGGTCACAGTCCCTGGGGAGACGTCCTTGTGGTCTTTGTCCACTCAGGCACAGGCCGGGCTTGGCGGGTGCAGAGTGTGCTGGATTCGCGGTTCCTGGCTGGCACCAGGGGTTGTAGATCTTTGCGAAGAACCTCTGCTCGTGGGAGTCCCAGTCTTTAGTTGAGCCAGGCAGTGAGGTCCTCCGGGGTTTTCGAGGTTGCTGACCACAGGATACGCCGGGGTTTAGCAGGAGCAGGTTGCGTGCAGTCTGTGTGTGTCAGGGCACAGGGCCTCTAAGGGTGGCACAATAAGTACTGCAGCCCTTAGGGCCTTCTCTGGTCACAGTGCCGGGGTATCTGATTGGCAGGAGCCCAGGGCACATCAGTCAAAGCACATCAGCAATTCAGAAAAAAGTGGGGACATACGATGCAAGAAAGAGGGCACTTTCTCACAATCAGTTCTACTTTCTCTTATGAAGAGCTTTATTTGCCAAGGAAGGAACCTAGCTAGGAAACATATGATCAGGTGTATCGCTGTCCTGAATGTTGTCAAGCCAAAGAAGACCACTCTCTCGTGCTTTGAATGTCCTAATTGTTTTCAATTTCAGACTGACTTTTGGAGAAGTTAGGACTGCCTAAGTGAAAGTCTAATAAAAGTACATGATCATTTTTAATAAAGTGCAAATTGGCTACGCACTGAATAGTATGATGATCTGTACTAAGTTGGGTTCAGTGTTCCTTGAGATGATGCGCTCAGGACAGAAACGTAAATATTGTTCCACCAGCAGACACTTATTTGGTTTATTCTGTTTCAATATCAATTTTCCATTTTTGGGTTGCCTGTCCTGTGATTTTGAAGACAGTGAGGTATGAGGCTAGCATCAAATTTGCACTGTTGTAAAATGTAAGGTTTCTGTATAACAAGTACCAAAAAATAAAGAAAGGTCCACTGCAAAGGTTTTTTTTAGGTCTCACGTGGCGTTGCAGCGCAAAGCGCTACTCGCCTCGGCGAGACTTTGTGAGAGAGGGATTTAGAAGGGGGCTTGAAGCCCCGCCCCTCATTTCCATTGGCTTGGAAATGAGAGTTTTTGGTTGACGCCCTTTCGCCTCCGATCCGACAGGGTCGCCTGCTTTGCTGCTGTCGCAAAGCACTCTCTTATCATTATGGGGCCATATGTTTCTAATTATGTTATGTTATGTTATGTTATGTTATGCGTTTTTATTAGGCGCACAGATGCTCCAGCCAAGGAGCGTCCTGGCGCCCGACAAGGTAGCTGCACAACACAACGAAACAATAATCAGACCAAATGAACTAAGGGAATAAAAAGGTTTTCACCGCACGGCGAAAGGCAAGCAAGTCCCCAAGGGCACGAATCTCCGGGGGGAGGGAGTTCCAGAGCACCGCTGCCCGAACTTTAAAGGAGCGCCCGCCCGCTCTGCTCCGCTTAAAACGCGGGACAACTGCCAGTTCTAAATCAGCAGATCTCAAAGCACGGGTTGGAATGTAGTGGGCCAGAAGAGTTGACAGAATTACAGCCGGAGACCCCTTCAGAATCTTATAGGCAACACAGAGGACCTTAAACTGTATCCGCTGGGCCACGGGGAGCCAATGCAATGAACGCAGGGTACTGGAAGTAGAGCAAGATCTAGGTAGTCCTACCACCGATCTTGCTGCGGCATTCTGGATCCGTTGCAGGCATCCAATCTCAGCCTGATTCAGACCTACCAACAGGGAGCTCGCATAATCCAGCCTGGAGATGACAGTAGCTTGGATCATGAGCTGCCTGGTGGGGGCATCAAAAAACTTGAGCACTGGACGAAGCCCGCGCAGGATACCAAAGCAGCAGGCCGCCGTGCGCTTGGTATGACAAGCGAACGAAAGGGACGGGTCCAGCCAGACCCCGAGGTTTTTAAGCTCGGCAACTGGGATGGGAATCGGACCCAGATCCCCTGGCCACCATCTCTCTCCCCAGCGTTCCGGTTGTTTGCCAAAAATCATGACCTCGGTCTTACTAGCGTTCAACTGGAGACAGTTGGACGTCATCCAGCCAGCGACCGCCCGCAGTCCTTGTTGGAATCTGGGGGCATCATCGTCGGCATCCCCGCTGATCGTGACCGCAAGCTGGGTGTCATCGGCATATGACACCATTGTCATCCCCCATTGCCTGACAACCTCAACTAGCGGCCTTACGTAGATATTAAACAACGTAGGGCTCAGCGAGGAGCCTTGAGGAACCCCCAGATCCAAAGAATGGTATTTGGACTGGTGCGGCGGGACGGTCACGCTAAAGGCCCGATTGGCTAAAAACGACCGGAACCACTGGAGAGCGCTGCCGGTGACACCGACTTCCTCTAAGCGACGCAGAAGGATCGGGTGCGATACGGTGTCAAAGGCGGTGCTGAGATCTAATAGCACCAGCGCCGCTGTTTTACCCGCATCAAGCACGGAGCGAAGATGTTCCACCATATACAGCAGAGCCGTCTCCGTGCTATGACCGGCTCTAAAACCATTCTGCGTCACGTCGAGGATGTCCGCACGACGTAGATGTTCCGAGAGGATCGCGTTAGAAAAACGTGGCCCCATAAAGCTAAGAGATTGATGCTTGTTCAGTGGCGATGCTAGCATTACTGAAAAAAACATTGACAAAGCCAAGATAGGTCTCGTTTTTTAGGCCTATTGGCGTTGCCAATGCTTGTTCAAGAAGTGTGACCATGAAAACTACAGTGAGCAAAATAGGAAGGGGCGGGCAGCGTATAGAAGAGAGAGAGGTTGTTCGCCATGTTCGAGAGGCTCCACGGGTGAGGAGAACCTGTTTACCGAGGCATCCTGTCTGCCGCTCATCCTCTGAGAGAGACATGCGCCTTTTGTTAGTCCCTTTCGTCCCCTCAGTGTCCTTTCATCCCAGGGGGAGGGCTTCACCTGCCACAATGCGCAAGTGTCCTCCAGCGTGGAACCCCGTGGCAGCGCCTCACTTGAAGCACCAAAGTTTTCTCAGCTCAGTCCTCCCTTTTACTTTCATAAATATTTTATTTGCCTGCCTTCAAAGGGTGCATTATGATGAAAACTAGGAGATGCGGGGGTGCAAACATGATTCACAATACCTCATTATGCGGTAACGTACAGTCCTGCTCGTGGCTGCTTCATAACGTCTTTAGTGACATTCTCTGATTAAATACAGCAGGGATGGTAGTGTATTATGGACCCGAGTAGTGAGCCATTCCCAGCTCACAAAGCAACCGCTACTGTGTGTGACCTCCACCAGTCCAGCTCTCAAGTATCATCACTGACAGCGCCCCCTACTGGGGGAAACGGAGCCTCGAGTACCCATACCCTACATAGAATAACACACTGCACACAATGCTGTTGGCCTCCGGTGTCTCCCGCTGAAAGCCTAGACTGTTAAACACATTAACTCGCCACATTTAGCGCTTAGAAACAGTATAGTACAGTTTACTTTATTTTATTTTATTTAATGCATTTTTATAAATCGCGGACTTTACCCGAAGGTGTCAGAACCCTCTACAATAGAACCAGTTACGTTACATGAGAGAATTGTTGCAGGAATGGAACAAACAAAAATAGCATGCCATAGAGTCAAAGCGACGCAGGCAAAAGGCACACAATCTCAAGCACAGCATGAACAGACTGTGCAAGCAAAAATAAGCATAAATATGACAAATTTTACAATGACTAAAGAACTTCCTGGCGAACAATAGCAGGCCATAGAATCAAAACAACGCAGGCAAAAGGACCACAAAATCAAACGCAGCAAGCACAGGATGTACAAACAAAAATGTAAACAAATTTACAATGACTAAAGAACTTTCTGGCGGGGTCTGAGAAGGGGGGATTAGTTCTGAAAGTGTCTTTGGAATAAAAGAGATTTGAGGACCGCTTTGAAGATCGGGATGGAGGTGATGGCACGGAGCACAGGAGGAAGCGAGTTCCAGATTCTCACCGCATTACCTGAGAACGATTGTGCCAACAATTTTTCCCTTTTGAAGGAGGGGGGTTCAAGAAGGAACTTTTCCGCATTCCGAGAAGGTCTTGAGCCTCCAGACAATTTCAGTTTATTCGCCAGATAGCGTGGGGAAGAAGAGTCCAAAGCTTTGTGGGTGATGCACGCTGTTTTGTAGATAGCTCTAGCCTCGATGGGAAGCCATCGGAGAGAAGACAGGATAGGAGTGATGTGGTCACTTCGTTTGGACCCTGAAATGAAGCGAGCTGCTGAATGGAGGACGGATTTGAGGGGAGAGAGGTGAGATTTGGGAAGGCCAGTCAGAAGAGAATTACAATAAACCAGTCTAGAGAGAACTAGCGATTGGACCAACGTTTTCAGGTCATTCTCCAGGAAGAACCGACAAATCCCCCATAAGAGGCGCAGCTGATAACGTGCGCTCTTGGCCATGGAATTGATGTGTGAGATTAGGTTGAGTCTTTTGTCAAGTATGACACCTAAGGATTTAGCACAGTCCACAATGATGGGTTTACTGTTGAGTAGATTCGATTGATCCATCCAGGATTGAACAGGAGGCGGAGAGAGAGAGCTAGATAAGAGGAGGAATTCCGTTGAGAGGGATTGAGAATGAGTTGCTGAACTAACATCCAGTTGTGAATATCCTTGAGAGTAGAGTTGAGTAGTGAGAGAACATGAGGGGAAGACACCTTGAGGTAGATTTGGGTGTCATCCGCATAGAGATGGTAGAGGATTCCAGATTTGCTTAGAAGGTTCCCTAATGGTTCCAGATAGAGATTGAACAGAGTGGGAGCAAGGATAGAACCTTGAGGGAAGCCTTGACCAACCACCAGTGGAGACGAGAGACTGTTCGCAATCTTGATAATTTGGGATCTGTCCGAGAGGAAAGAGGCAAACCATTTGAGTACTGTGCCTTCCACGCCCATTCTCTGTTGAAGAATGTTAAGGAGGGTGTTGTGATTAACAGTGTCAAAAGCTGCAGATAGGTCAAGAAGAATCAGAAGGCACGATTCCCCCGAATCAAGAATGTGCAGCGCATCATCGATCACTTGCAGCAGGGTTGTTTCAGTGCTGCAGTTTTGAATAAAGCCTGACTGGAACATGTCGAGGAGATTATTGTCCATAATGTGTTGGGAGAGTTGTTTTGCAACATATTTTTCTGTGATCTTTGAAAGAAAAGGGAGATTGGTGATGGGGCGGAAGTTTTTGAGGTCAATTGCAACTGCAGAGTTTTTTTTTAGAAGGGGGTGACCTGTCCTGTTTTGAGGACAATTGGGAGGGATCCTTGACTGAGGAAGAGATTGACTAGCCTGGTCCAGTAGGAGAGAGTGTTAGTATAGAAATCAATGGTGATGCCACTGGGTATGAGGTCAGAAGAATGGTTGGAGGGTTTGGTTTCGCGGATGCATTTGAGGAGATCAACCTCTGAGATGGCGGCAAAGTTCTGCCAAGTGACTAAGGAATTCGCTCCTCGATGGGGGGTGGGGTGGGTGACCTGTTCCACCAGAGATTTTACCTTTTGATAGAATAATATAGCGAACTCAGTTGCTTTCTTTGATGCATCCTTTGATCGAGCCTCCGGGTCGACTCCACGTCCTGTGATTCTCGGCAACCCAAGTAATCTCCTCGTGCCTACCCAAAAAAAAAAAAAACATAATGTGTCTTTGTGTAAGGTAACTGCTGCTCATCATGTAAAGCGCTCCAATACCTTCGGGTCGAGTTCGCAATATATAAATCGACAAACAAAAAAAACACAGAAAGACACAAGAGATGACCATAGCAATCCTCCGTCATTTTTATGTCTCCCAAATTGGAAAGCATAGGCTGTTGGGCACATTCACACACTCACTGCAGCTGGTCCTGATGCACTATATGAAAGGTGCCACCCAGTGGAGGAAGTATACCTTAGGTCATGATTTCAAGTGTCAGGGGCTCACGCATCCCACCCCACTCACAGAGGGCACACTGCATCCAACCTTACACTACCCAATCAAAAATGCAGGCACGCCTCTACCCGCTCCAGACAGTTGTGGTGCTAAAATGTCACACCTGTGGCAGTTGTGTGAAATACAACAGCTAGCTAATTCAAATTGTACTCACCACAGCTAGGGCTAATGCACCATAACTGGTTCATTGTGCCTTTCTCTGTGAAAAGCCGAGACTTTGAACTTCCGGCCCGTGATCTCACCATATGGTGCCTCCCACGCGGAGAAGCCCAGAATGAAGGACACAAGCTCGTCGCTGCTAGCAGTCATGCGCTGATTACAGGATTGCCATAGCTCACACTGGCACCTGCAAAGATTGCTGGACTCACGGCATTTAATCCATAAATACCACAGCATATGGTGCCTTCAGCTGGAGGAAACAGCGGTGGCCGGAAATGCTATTGCTTGTTCTCCATACCTGTGCAACTGGAATTATGCAGCAAAGAAGGACTAAATTATATGTCAGTGTTGGGTAAACTATTCAGCAAGAAAAGTCAAATTGTGTGCCATAATGCGGAACAATTTGGGATAGTATTACTTAATTATTTTATCATTTTTGTCCTTTTTAACACAATCTGGGAAAAGGTTTCAACTCATTAGTACTAGTTGACACACCAAAACAGCTATAAACAGCAGAACGTTTACGAGTCATACTTAGCAAAGGGCCTTCCACTGCGCAACACAAAGTGTTGCTGCGTTTTGAGTAACTTTTTCTCATTTGGAGCAGAAAAAAACGTAAACTGTGCAATCACGATTGTAGTGGGCCTGATCATACATCAGTCGGCCTCCTACTGTGAAAAGCAGACACTGCAAAACTTGTGAACTATCCACAGAAAGCAGTTGTGCGCCGTTACCTAAGAAGCAAAACAGAGTCAGACTCATGGCACACGTGCACCATTCCATATGATGACTGCTATTAAGAAAAGCATAGGCTACAGGGCATGCTATCACTCACTGCACAATCACTTACAGTACCTTCTACTGTGAGAAGCAGACATTGCAAAACTTGTGAATTCTCTATAGAGAGACACTGGGTACAATTACCTACAGAGCCTGCTACTTGGAAACAGAGATTGTTGGAGACATGAACACTTGCATTCAAGCACCAAACCATGGTATGCCTACCACTGAGGGAAGCTGAGACTGCAGGACATGGGAACAACCACAGCTAGTCCTTGTGCGCAGTACTCGGGTAGAACTGAGTCCGCGCGCACAGGATGTTCAAAAGTAGTGCCACCGTTGACTAAACTGTGCAGTAAGAAAAGGCTAATTATGCAGCGTAATGTAACATATTTTTAATAGCATTACTTCATTATTTTGTCATTTGTAGACATGTTAATATCGTGTGGGCAAAGGTTTAACCCCATCAGTACCAGTTTAACATCCAAATACAGTGATAAGCAACTGAAAAATGGCCAGCCATCCTTTGTGCAGGGCTTTCTACTCCTCAGCAAAATGTGCTGCTTCATTTTTCAGTATCTTTTGAGCTGCTTGAGCTAAAAACATTTTTTGTTGAAATTTGTAGATTGTGCTGCAGATGATGACTTATGTTGCAAATGCTTCAAATTCATAATTATGCAGATAACGCCACAGCTGCAGAATCACATAATCCCAGGGGCTCTGACTTTACTATACTGTATGGCAGAGTTATTCAAACTGTGGGGCGCGCTCCCCTGGGGGGGCGCGACGCCATCTCGGAGGGTGGTGGGGGGGGGGGGGGGAGGGGGGAGGTCACGCACACCACCATAAAATGTCACCTTTCATTGTTTCCCACGGCGGAGAGGCAGAGTGGAGCTGCAGGGGCCCTAAGAAGGGGTGAAGACCATTAACGCCTCATTAGCAAGCAAAAGGTCTTTAAAAGAACTGTGAAGTACTCGGGTGCAGTTGTGTGTGCGCCTGCGAAGCTGTCTCATCCCGGGCTGCCACCCACAGACGCAGGAGAGGGGGGGGGAGAAGCCCTTTAAGTCCAATGGGCGTTGCGCGCCTGTTCTTCACCCATTTCAAATGGGGCTTTTGAAATAGAGAACAGCAGCCGATTAGGACATAGGAATGTCACTACTGACGTGCCACCAATGAAGTGGACAGCACCTTAGATGGCAGGAAGTGCTGCGAAATTTACATGCACAAAGCTCCTGCATACTACTACCTTTTGGTAGTGTGGCACTTCTTCACTCCTGCTGTTTGCCCTGCATGCTGCCTCGCTGTGAAGGGTTATGCCTCTGAGCATTTTAAATCACCAACAGGTAAGTCAGATCTGAAGAGAAAGCGAACAGACAGTCCTTTTTCATAGGGCATCTGCTTGCCTGAAAGTAGTATGTTCACTTTCGGTTTCACAGCATAGTGAACATCGCATACTCCCTGTATCCTATTTTTGACTGTCTCACTTAATGTCTGCCTCTTTCTTTAGTTCTATTGTTTATTTATTTGGGAGTTTTATAACCCCCTGCCAGTAAACATTTGGTTACTTCACTGGGAAGTTTTGATTTAAGCCTGGCACCCTCAGGCATAAAACACCCTAATTAAAGCCCCCTACAACATCCATTGCACGATAGGCAGAGGCTTTGCATCTTCAGGTTTAGCACCCTACTCTAACCTCAGCATCCTAGTCCCTCACCTAGATATGACACAGGGTTCTCCTTTTCAAAGAGGCACCTCCAAATACAGCCCCTTTTTCCGATATTCACACTCCTGGGACAGTCTTGGCATCTTGCGCCAGAGCACCCATAAATACAGCAACATACTAAAATGTACCCCCCAGGTCACCCTTCTACATGTAGTATACACCTGACATTTTTAGGCACAGCAGCTGGGACATTAACCTCCTAGGTCACACATCCTAGACTCTGGGTATCCTTTGGCCTATTGTTATATTTTCAAACTTGCACCCTTCAGAAGCAAATCACTAGCATTATGATAAAAATGCAGGGTCTAGAGCACTTCAGAGGTAGGAAGTTCCTTTTCATCGGCTGTGAAGGAGAAAGCCTTCAGCCTCGAAGTCTATCCCAGGGATGAACTTGTACCAATCACTACCCCAGAGGAGCGACCTGCTTCACCTGATCCCAGAAATCCTGGCCACTACCATTGTCCCAAAGAAGACACCTGCCTCACTCCCAGGTCCAGGGAACAGGGACATCTTAAGGATTGGGGGGTGGGGTGGGGGGGATAGGGGAGAGGAATATTCATAACAGCTTTGTATTTATTCAGCTCTTTCATGCCCTCTTTGGTCTGGTCACTGACCGTGCAGTGGCACACTGGTCCAAATTCTAAATGTGTTGACATTTCATATTCAGGGATAGTGACGTGTGTATCCAATATTGTAACACAGCGACAGCTCACTAATATTACTGCAAATAACCTCTGTGACACCCTCCCATTTCTTGTGTGTGCAGTGCTGTTTTGTTCTAAAAGAAACTTTTTTTATGGGTGTTGCATGAAACTTAAGCACATTTGTCTGCAAAATGTCTTTAGTAGACCCTCACACATCACCACAGTAAAAATAAATTAAAGGAAATGCTATTTAAAACAATCTGTTTAAGAATGATTCAAGATAGTCAGGGTAAGACTCTCTCCCCTTAAAGGCTGGGGCCCTGGGCCAGAGCCCACGTTGCCTATGTCTTAAAACGTCTCTGCCAGGGAAGACACCTGCTACAACCTGTGTATCAAATAAACTGCTTACCTCAATGCCTGGCAGAGGGAGTCAACCGCTTTTTTTCATGGAAAGAGAAGCTGTGAGAGGATGGTCAGTGCAGGAATGGGGAGTTTTTTCTGGGCGGTGAGAATGGGGCAGTGCTGCTTAGGATGGCCAGAGTTGAAATTGTTTTTTTTTAATGCCATTGGACAGTGCTTCTCAGTGGAGAGCATGGTCTTTGAATGGTACTCATTTTATTGACCACAGAAGTGTCTTTGAGGAGGCTTTGCAAGAATTAAGTGGAGAACCCGTAACAATTTGCACACATTTTATCTTGAAAAATGTAGTTTTGGACTGTGTAGTAAGCCTCTGTCATGTCACCGCACCAACTCGCAAACCTGCAGTTTTCTAAACACTCTTACTGTGTTTAACATTATTAGCCAGATATGGACTGGGAAATGCGGATGACGGTCGAATATGTAGGATACCAGGTTCCTGAATTTTTTGTCAAGTGGTGGGGGGGCCCGACATCTAAATAAATTCAGCTGGGGGGCTCAACCTAAAAAAGTTTGAAGACCTCTGCTGTATGGTGATTCTTGCAGGTGGAAGCAGAGACTGCAGGACATATGAACTCCAACAAGCTCCTCTTGAACTATAATTTATGCTGCCACCTATTGGTTCAAGGAGAGAATGCAGGGCACCTAAACACGTTAAAGTGAGCTCTCATACACAATCAATATCATAAGAAAACATAACACTGGTTTCTTCATTAATGTTGTGAACTGGGTGTGTTATTTTTGTTAAATAGGTTATGATATGTTACCCTCAATTGTAAAGTGCATTCCTGGCACTTGTAGGACCTGCTAGCGTTTCAGAAATACTGCACTCGTTTCACACGGTTCCGGGAGTTTTCTTTGCTCTGTCCTTAGTCCTTGTGGTCTCCTGTGAGTGTGACAGGTTAGTGAAAGTCAGTCAGTTTGATGATCAGAAGGGGTTCACTTCTGGAAGCCACCTCATCTTTAAAAGGATCCTCGTCGATTATAAAGAACAAGAATTTTCAATGCAATAGGTCTCGCATTTACGCAAGTTTAACCTAGTGGCATTGTAAATGACAATGCCTATTATGTATGTTTTAAAAACGAAAACAAAAATAAAAGGCATTGTTATTTGCAATGTCAATAGCTCAAACTCACGTAAATGCGAGACCTATTGCATTGTAAATACTTGTTTAATATTGATTTTGGCTATTTGGTAATTGTCCATTCCAGAATTGACTATGGGAACACATTATACTTAGGAATTGACATAGGCCAGACGGCGTGTGCTACTTGCTCTCCCCAAACATCACCCTACGTCTGCTTGTATCAGACAGCTGCATTGGCTCCCAGTCCCTCAGCGAGTAAAATTCAAAGCCCTCTGCCTTGTGCACAAGGCGCTTTATGGAGGAGGTGCCATGGATGTTCAAACTCTATTTTCCTGGTACGTGCCGCAACGGAGTCTGAGGTCAGCCAATACAGGGTTGTTACTGGTCAAAAAGATTATAAAAAGCCAGATGGGGTGGTACGAGCTTCTCCCATCAAGCAACCAAGCTGTGGAATTCCCTCCCAACCCAGATGAGACTACAGTCCAATAGGTCTATCTCAGGAAACAGGTCAAGACTTGGCTTTCCTCTTAATCGTCTAAGATTGGCTAGCTTGTGCATCAATACCCATACACCCCAGCACCAAGACGCCACGGCAATCGAGGGCTTTACAAGTATATCAGTCAGTCAGTCTATTGGTCGTATTGCAGTACAATTACCAGAGAAGTTATCCCCTTAGCTTTATCATTCTAGACAATTTCAGGTTAGGAATATGTGGCCAAATAGGAAAATCTGTAAAATGATTTATAGTTGACTATGTACGTTTAATGTAAAGTTGTTAATGAAAAATTGCTGCAATATATAATAAATAACCTCTGTGAAAGATGATGGCACTTTTATACAGCTCAATTGTGCAATTAGATTTCAGAAACTTGATGAAAAAGTGCAAACATAATTTTTAAAACAGACAACAAATCTTGAAATGACTAATACAAAACAAATAAAAGGATCACTTGTTTTATCTGACTTAAGTATTTGCTTTAAAGACTAGATTATGCATTGCTTCCACACGGCGCCATTCAAGACATTTATGAGGCGGAATACATGGCCCGGGGGTTGTATGACCACTCGCCCTTATATGTTCGAGTGCGTGAGAGGTCCTGTACTGGACGGCGGGCTGGAGTTTATCGGCTTGGGATTCACAGAATAAGGAGCTGGTCCAGGGTCTCCGAGCTGACACTAAAGTCTTCTTTGCTGAAAATATGGACTTGGTGCAGTCTGGGGTTACGATGTGGGAAGCCTATAAAACAGTGCTCCAATATAGGGCCCAGAACCTGGTAGCCTGGAGAAGAAGGCGGCCCAGGAAGAGCTTGCTACACTAGAAGCCCAAATTCTCACACTAGAGTGACGGCACCTCACCCATAGAGACCCACAGGTGCTGAGACCGTTAACAGATGCACAACGCCAATACAGGGTTTTGGCCGCGCAGGAGGCTAAGGCCCAGGCCCGGGCGACCTTACATAGGCTGTATGACGTGGGCGACAAATCAGGAAAGCTCCTGGCTTGGCTTAGCCGTAAATAGATGGAAGCCCGCTGGGTGGCGAGTGTGGTGGACTCCCAGGGAATTACGCAGACGCAATACACAGATAGTGCAGACGTTCGCATCCTACTATCAGCGCTTCTATGAAGCTCAAGATCTGAGGGCGCCCACGGCCATAACCGACTATCTGATGGACATTCATGCCCAGTCATTGGAAGATGATGTTAGGGAGGGCCTGGATTCGGATATAACGGTAGACGAAATCAAACTGGCTATAGCTAGACTACGTCTTGGGAAGACCCCGGGCTCCAACGGCCTCCAGGCAGAATTTTATAAGAAGAGCACGGATCTTTTAGGCACACACCTCCTGAAACTTTTCCAGGATGCCTCTCAAGAGGCAATCCTGCCCCTAAACCTACGAATAGCCACGATTATACCTATTCACAAGCAGGGGAAACCCCCCACTGACTGTGCCTCCTATCGCCCCCGTCTCCCTCCTTAATATGAAGGTGAAAATATTGTCGACTATCCTTGCCTTGCGGCTTCGTCAGGTCATCACTAATCTAGCACACCAGGACCAGACAGGCTTCCTGCCTGGACGTGCTACCCAGCTGAACCTGCGAAGGACTCACAATTGGCTCATGGAGGTTCGGGACCAACACGACTTGCATTTGCTACTGTCCGGAGACGCGGAAAAGGCATTTGATGCGGTACACTGGCCCTTCCTGGAGGCTACCCTGGTTAAATTTGGTATAGGCCCTACGTTTCGGCAATGGATAGGCCTCTTGTACAGGGATCCTCGAGCGAGGGTCAATGTCAATGGCCAGGTCTCAGGAGATTTCCCCATCAGAAGGGGCACCCGACAGCAGGGTCCACTCTCTCCACTACTCTTCGCTCTTACGATATAGTGGCTTGCGTGGTTTAGGCAGTGTCCGGAGATTCAGGGGTTCCACATTACACCAACAGATGTTGGGGAAGAAAAGATATCACTCTATGCAGATGACATCCTGCTCTATATTACTCACACGACTCAAGATTCCCACCTTATTCAAAGTCATGGACCTTTATGGGGCATGCTCCTGTTACATCATAAACTGGCACAAGTCTGTCATCTACAGCCCACGAGCCATGGCTGCTTGGCCCACTCACCCTGGGGCCCAGCAGATAGAAAATACTGGGTTGGCGGCCGCTAAGTAGGCGGTGTGAGTTGCCGGCTCCTCCACTCCCGGTCAGGAAGGGAAGGAAAATAGGACCTGCCTAGTATTTCTCGACATGGATGCGGGTGAGAACCCCTGAAGGCTTCGTGGTGCCACCTCGGAAAAGACTGCTGGCTTTATAGGAGGATTTATTGTGATGAGACGAGACGAGCTGTGCTGCACGAGTCGCTGAGCAAGCGCGTTTTCCTTGGCTTACCTGCCGGTGCATTCCGCATTGGTGTTCTCTGGTCCCGCCCACGGCTCCTTGATGGTGGGCTTGACATTGTTACTTGCTCTGACATATCGGAGCCCGCTTCAGGCTTGGCGTTCTCCTTACTTCTGGCTCGGATTATTGCGGGGTCTAACCTCAGGCAGTGGCCGTAATATGCCTTCAAAACCTGCAAATCCCCCTCCTAAACCACCGGTTACCAGGAGTCTCAAAACGAAAAATTTGGAAGCAGGAATCACGGGTCCCATATCGGATACCCTGAAACCTGGTGAGTCAACTAAAATGCAACAAAGTGTCAATAATAAGAAAGTGGGTGAGCGTGCTAGCAAAAATAACACGTTAACCCAAACTGTGCCAGCCATGTTTGAAAAACAACAAACTAAAAACGCCCGGGTTCAATGTGCGGAAATTCCCCCTTCTGTCTCCCTTGAGGTGAACTTGGTTCAGCCGAATTCCGACATGAATAGCGTACCTGAAGCATCCGAAGTATTTGAAACAACTCAAATGCCTGAAACTGGGTCACCGCCTGAGCCCGAGCTACCAGTGAAAGGCATTGTGGGAACTGTAGTTCTCGGGACAACTTCTGGTGCAGTCAGTGCGGATTTGTTCGGAATGACTAATACATCTGGAGCTATTTCAGTCACGGAAGCAGATAAACTCCCTAGTCAAAATGTCTCTGAAGCGCAAGAAATGCATGAGAATTTTTATTCAATGTCGGATCATTCATCTGATGAAAGTATCGACTGAGACTGGGCAGACTATCCTGCTGATAGCAGCATTGAGGAGGAATTAAGGCTCAGCGAGACCTCACCTGGATCTGCTATTACGGTCAAGAAACACCGAGTTAGAAAGTCACAGGCTGCGAGAAATAAATCTAATGATGTAAATGATTCTTTGGTACAGGCAGCCTATCAGCCTAACCCTTCAGGCGAGCATGATCTGAGTGAAGATTCTAATCCGGAAGTGACATTAGCAATGATTTATCAGACAATGGTTTCACACAGATCTGAAACAAAGATTGAGATTGCTCGCACTCAAGCTATCTGCCGAAAAGTGCAGAATGCGGTGAGACGTATTACGAAGATATATACTGATATGTCTACGAGGGTCTCTGAGGCAGAGACAAGAATATCTACTCTTGAGGACGAAGTTGCAACACAGAAAGCAGAACTTACTTTTGTAAAAGCGCAGAGGGATGATATCAGCATAAAGCTTACAGAGTTGGAAAATCAGTCCCGGAGGAATAATTTACGAGTTTTGGGGATTCCGTAAAATCTAGGAGGGTCAGATGTACGAAACCTTATCTGTGAACTGTTTTCTGCTGCATTTCCAGAACTTACATCATGGACTGGACAGTGGTTATTGAACGAGCTCACCGTTTTCCATTTTCAATTAACAAAGCTAAGCACAAAGAGGGTGATCATCCTAGAGCGATTTTGGTCAGGTTCAATAATTGTTTGGCCAGGGAAGCTGTTTTTGGATTGGCTAGACCAGACAAAAAGCGTACTGCCAAGGGGTGTAGCTTTTTTTGTTAGACCTGACTTCTGTCAGGAAACAGTATCTAAACGATGGCATCTAGGGCAGTTGATCGCCGGATTTCAGGAAAAGGGTGCGATAGTCTATCTGCAAAATTCGGCTAAACTTAAAGTTACGGTAAAAGGCCAAACGAGATTTTTTTTCCGAGATTGTGGCAAAAGAATATCTAACCTTGTTGTGAGGGGAAGAAAAATGTTGACGATTAAGATGACGAGTTAAAAGAAAAAGATATTTTTGCATGTAATTTCTATGCTAGCTCGTTAGAAGGTTAGGCAAAAAAATGGCCCATTTCTTTTTTACTTTTCCTCTGTTTTTCCTTTTCTGACCGTGGCGGGAGGGAGGGGAGGGCACTCTGTGTTCCCAGGGACTACCAATCCCTGTGCCTCATAAGGTGGGGTGGGGACGGGGGAGGGCAGGAGGGGGGGTGTGGGGTGTTCAGGGTGATGGTGGTGGGGTGGGTGTAAATCAGCAACAGTTTGTATTCGATATAGGATTTTCATGGTTAGTGCTAATTTGTATTGGAATTGGAAACTCAATCCTTCTACTAAACATGGTAGTTACGAAATAGATATGGAATTGAAAATGAAAGATGTGTTGTTCTCTTTCTATATTTTTTTCCTTTTTTTCTGTTCAAAATGGGTGGGAAAATAAAGGCTTGCTCACTGAATGTTAATGGTCTTAATGACGCAAAAAAAAGGGGATTTTGGCTAAAATGATACATCTACTGCAGATAGACATTCTCTGTCTGCAGGAAACTTATGTTGCCTGGGAGAAAAGAGATTTGCTAAAATAATTAGGACTGGATCTACTAATTTGTTCTAAACAGACAGGGATTAAGAGGGGAGTTGATATCTTGATGCGACGAGGTTTAGGGGTTTGTGTCAAAACATCTGCAGATAAGTGGGGGAGATGGGCATTAGCAGAACTTCTGATATCTCAAACAAATTTCACGATTTGTACAATATATGGCCCCAATATAGACGATTCTGAATTACTAAATGTTTTGAATCTAGAGCTTACCCTGTGTAATCAACCTATTATTCTTTGTGGGGATCTGAATATTCATATTGAAGCTAACCGAGATATTAGACAAAAAGATAAGTATTTGGGATATAAACCTCGAACTTACAAAGCTCTCCGGAAATTAGTCTTGGACAATGGTCTCATGGATGTTTGGCACATTTTTAATCCCGATGACCCCGGATATACTTTTTTTCTGCCCCTCATCGGAAATTTGTTCGTCTTGATTATTTTTTTGTTTCTCAGTATTTTATTGATAAAATAGAGATGGAATTTCTTCCTAAACTGTTATCAGACCATAATCCACTTCTATTAAATATTTGTTTATCAGTCACAGAAGGCCCTAAAACGAATTGGTCATTTCAGAGGAATTTGTTATTTGAGGATCCTTATCTGCAGCACATGACTAAAGTAATTCAGGAGTTTTTTCAGATCAATAATAATACTGCCTCTGTTCCAATTGTCTGGGACACATTCAAATCTATAATAAGGGGAGAGACCCTTAAATATTCAAATTATCAGCTAAAGAATACATTTAATAAATTTAAAAATGACTGTGGGAGGAGGAGCCTAGCTTACAAACATGATGGCCGCCTAATCCTTCCGCTTTCCTCCCGTCCCGGGACCTATCCTGGCGTTAATCCTGCTCCTGAGTTCGATTTTCGGGTCCGGGAGGAGACCCCGACTCCATTGGTGTGTCCTCTTACGCGCTCCCTGCCGCTGAAGCGTTGGGACGCTCTCGCCTTCTCCCGGCCGCTGCCCGGCGCCGAGGGGTCTTTGTTCTTCGGCTCTGGCTGCCTTCACCCCGGAACACAGCGGCCGCAGTGGACGTAGACGGGCCGGCCGGCGGCTCGCAGCGGCTGCCTTGGATGTTTGCGTTCAGCCCGCTCTCCTCATCTTTCAGTAGACGGCATACCGGCTGTGGGCGCAACATTGTTTTACCGTCCAGGCTTGTCTGTGCCTTTGTTCTCTTCTTGGCTCGCTCCGTGATGGGGTGGGCGCCATTTTAAGGTCCGAGCAACTGGACCTTGTTCTCACGATCCTGGACCACAACTATTGACATGGCAGCGGCAGTCGCTACATTTACACCTGCATTGTGCAGCAGGGTCTGTGCGCCCTTGGTGCCCCCGGCCAGGGGGTGTTCTCAAGTTCACCGGCATGGTGCTCAGCTATCTGACGGTAACGTGGAGGACCAGTATTGTGGGCTGCAACGACGTTCTGAACCGAATGTGCGGGGATCTGCCACATCCTCCCCACCTGGGGCACCGGTGCGGATTGCGGATATTCTGGGAGCCCTGGGTCTTTTTCGATCTGCTCTATGCGGCGACGCCTGTGACCTAGGGCTCCGTCTGGATGCCGTTCTCTCTGCTGTGCCCTTGCTTGACCGAGCACAATCACGAATGCGGAACGATGAGCCATATCCTGTGTCCGAATTTTGTGGACTGCCCGCCCGGGAGTGCCCGGGGGTGCTGGAGGTCTGTGCTCCTGATGTTCCCGCAACGCTGTTTTCGATGAAGACGCAGCGGTCTGCTGTCTGCGTGTTGGTTCACTGTATGGGATCTCGTCCTCAGACGCCATGTTTGGACACTCCTTTGTGGACTATTGTGGCTTTGCAGCTGCTGCTCCTGCTCTGGCCGGGTGGACTGCTACAGTGCGATGACCACCTTTATGTCGCTGTCGCGTGCATGTCATTGGATTGGACGGACTTGGATGGAAGGCGCTGTGCTGTGCTGGGGTCATATTGCTGGTTTGTCCCATTCGAGGCGGCTACGGTGCTGCTGGACCACGTCGATATTCCTGATCGCAGGGGACAGGGCTGAGTTCCCCCTGTCTATGACTGTGGTAGCATATACTGTCTGGGTGGCTCGGGGTGAACGGGGCTTTGAGGTCGGACTTTGTCGCTGTACCGGGTGGCGGGGGGGTGGTCGGGGATGTCTCCTTTCCCGTCAGACCTATTGTTGCTCGTTATGCAGGGAGGCTGGTGGTGAGCCGGGGATCCTATATGTTTATTTTGTGTCGGTGGCGGGGTCTAGGGATGGGTGGCCCGATTATTACCTGCCGGGTGCGGGTCTGTTTCTCTCCTCCTCCTCTCTTTATATCTTTATATAATTCCCTACTGTGGGGCAGTTCCGGGGCGACAGGCACGCTGTTAGTGGGATTGACCATAGTCATTACAGGAGTGCTGGGTGGTGGGTGTGGGGGGGGTTTGCTTTTTTAGTTTGTTTTGTTATATGGTCACTATCGCTCTTTTCCGTCTTTGGGAGGGTTCTTTCCTCTTTGTAGGGTTGGCTGCTTCTGGGTTTCGTACCTTTTTATCTTCCTGTATTTCAATGAATCATTGTTCCCGTTCTTGGGGGTGGGCTTCCTGGGACTGTGAGTGGAATTGTTGTTTGTATGTAACGCTGCTTAATATCCGATCTTATTGTCGCGGTTGCTTAGTATATATAGTTGCTGTCTTTATGGCCTACTTTCGACTGTAAATGGGGTACGCCCCTCTTGTTGCGTTTCTTTTGTATCCCTTTCTGTAAGGTGTGTATTCCTTCCTGTTGCAGCCCCCTCGCTTCATCTACTTTAAAACGATAACCTCTTCTCTTGTGTGGCGCATCCCGTAGTCACTTCTGTCGGACTTCGCAATATTCTGATTGTATGTGGTCACACTGTTCTCCTGTTTTTTCTATCTTTGCGGCCGGCCGTGGTGGTTGTGGGCTTGCGCATGTATCTCCTGTTTTTGTCTAAATAAAGGTTTTCAAAAAAATTTTTTTTTTAAAAAAATGACTGTGATTTGGTTTTAAAGGCAGAGAGAAAATTAGCTGAAAATATTAAATCTGGCCAACATATAGAAGAAGCACAACTAGATTTATCCATCAAACGCAGTATAGTTTACTCCCATATAGCTGATCAAGTAGCATGTAAGTTCAGACAATATAGGACAGAAAGTTACAAATTAAACGAACAAACTGGTAAAGTGCTAGCACAAAGATTAAGGCAAAAAGCAGCATCCAACTGAATTTAGAAAATTTGAGACATGAGTGGGGCCATTAGGACATCTAAAGAGGATATATTAGAGGCGTTTAGTGGGTTCTATCAGGTATTATTTCATCAACCTGATAACGATGTGAATATAGAAACTAAAAGATCACAATATTTAGAAAGCATAAATAAAATTGGTCTGTCGGAAGCGCAGAAAAACATACTGAGCCTTCCTATTGGATGGGATGAAATAGAGGTAGCAGTCTTGGGCCTGGCTACTGGGAAGGCAATAGAACCACATAGCATATCCTTAGAATTTTATCGCGTATTTAGATATATCCTTAAGCCAGAATTAATTAAAGTATTTCAACAAGCTTTTGTAGGTAACCCTCCTGATTCATGGTCGTTAGCTACCATAGTGGTATTTAAGAAGAAAGGGAAGGCTGGTGATCAGCTAGGGTCATACAGACCTATCTCTCTTATTACAGCTGATAGCAAGATCTTCTCCAAAATTCTTGCAAATAGATTGAATAAACTTATGCCGACTCTTGTCTCAATAAGGCAACATGGATTTATTTCAAAGAGAGATACTACAGACCATGTGAAGAAAATTATAGCACTTTTAGACTGGGCGCAGGCTACGGAATCTCAGGTTGCGGTGGCCCTGTTGGACGCTGAAAAAGCGTTTGACAGGGTCGCTTGGGGATTCCTGTGGTCTGTAATAGTCTGGATGGGATTCCCTAAGGAATACATTGTGGCAATTGACGCACAGTATCGTAATCCGAAGGCTGCTATACGGATAACAGGTACATTATCGAAGAATTTTGGGATAACAAGGGGAACACGGCAAGGCTGCCCTTGTTCTCCCTTGCTGTTTGCTTTATACCTGGATCCCTATCTCAGCAAATTGGAAAAGGAAGTCGATATTGTTCCAGTTGTTGTCTCACAAAAATAGTTTCAAATATTTGCATACACCGATGATGTAGCTATTACCACTTCTGATATTAGGCGGGCGCTACCTAAAATCACTGATTTAGCTAAACAATTTTGAGATCTGTCGGGCTACAACCTAAATCTCACAAAAACACAACTGATTCATTCAGAAAAAATGCCGGGCCACTGATTTAGCTTTTGTCCCAGAGGCACAATATCTTGGGATCACGATATCTTCTAAAATTGACGACATAGTCCGCCTTAATATAGAACCAGTGCTAAAATCCTCAAACATAACATTGGAAAGGTTAAATAACTTACACTTTTCACTCTATGGCCGTGCCAATATACTAAAAATGATGATTTTTCCAAAATGTATGTATTTATTTCGTACAAGACCACTTTTGTTTTCAGCTTTTTACTTTTCTAAGATTGATAGAATGGCATCTAGATTTCTCTGGGGTTATCATCGAACCAGACAGGTTATGAAATGGTGTACTCTCCCAAGAATGAATGGCGGCTGGGGGATACCTATCTTCCGGCTATATTATTGGGCTATTTCACTAAGATATATGGGCATACTAATTTTTCCTGATATTATCATTGAGGAATCGATAAGCCCTTTGATCTATGAGATGTTATTAGGAGAGGAAGCTCCTCAATGCCTAGTTAGGATATTAGAGCCCAGTTATTATAAAAAAACGAAATTTAAAATCTTGATAGCGGCCTCGGTAATTTGGAGACAGATTAAAAAGAAAATCATTCAATGTGGTGATCTAAATTACTATTCTCCGGTGCTGAATAATCGAATGCTACCAGAGATCTTTAATGATCAAATTATGACTAGATGTCATTCTGCGGGGATCCGGCTGTTAGGAAATCTCTACCAAGGTACTCAAATTGCCTCTTTTTCATTTCTACAACAAGAATATAATTTATCCACAAATTATTTTTTTAAATATCTTCAAGTACGCAGCTTTCTGGAATTAAAGGGTCTCACTGACCGTATAGATATGAGTAAAAACAATATTTTAGAAACTAGTAGAAGGGTAAAGAAAATTGGTATAATGTATCAGATGATGTTAAATCAGATGGATGATGATTATGTGTTTCATTGAGAGCAAATGGCAGAGGAAACTCGAAGTAGAAAATGTTGATATATAAAAAGCTATTGAATTATCTGTTAGAATGTTATTTAATGGCTCACTTCAGAGCCAACATTTTATGGCAATTTTTTATTTATATTACTCTCCTGCTAAGTTAGCAAAATGGAAAGTTAGAAACGGCGACAAATGTAAGCGATGTGATTATGTAGCTGCTGACTCTATACATATGTTTTTTAAATGCCCGAAACTTTTTCAATTTATTAAGGATATTGAATTTTTCTTAAATAACAGTTTGGGGATCACAATTAGCTTAACTGCTGAAATGATTATCTTGGGTCTCCAAACGAGTCAAATTGGAAAAAGATCAGCAGCTGAAGAAGGTTTTTTATTTATTTGTATGTCCGTTTTTCGTTATTGTATTACTTCTCGCTGGCTCGATCCTGAGCCCTCAGTTTTCAATCTTTGGCAACTGAAATTGTTATCTATATATCAACTAGAAATGGCGATCTATAGATCGAAAGGAAAAAAAAAGAAGATATTTGGTCAAAAGGTATGGGCCCCTATTTTAAATTGGATTTGATTTTGTAAGACCAAATGCTCTCTGTATATATATTGTTGTCATTATCAATTTACTTAGTGTATAAATATCTGTGATGTATTATGTATAATTAACAACTGATTGCTGAAATAAAATCAATAAAAAAAATAAAAAAAGTTTTGGCAATGGATATGCCTCTTGTACAGGGATCCTCGAGCGAGGGTCAAGGTCAATGGCCAGGTCTCAGGAGATTTCCCCACCAAAAGGGGCACCCGACAGGGGGGTCCACTCTCTCCACTACTCTTCGCTCTTACGATAAGAGATAGTGGCTTGTGTGGTTAGGCAGAGTCCGGAGATTCAGGGGTTCCACATTACACCAACAGATGTTGGGGAAGAAAAGTTCTGTAGTAAGGGATCTCTGTGTATATTCATAATCTAGTGAATACTCCCACCCATGTGCGGGGACCCCGGAGCAATCAAAAATAATCTCTTAAACTGTCTTCTTTGCAGTCCTGCATAGACACTTAAGAGAAAATCAAAGATAAATAATGCAGCCTATAACTACAAGGCTATACTGGCCAGCACTTCAACTTAAAGTGAAAAGGATAGCCAAATAAAATCAAATTTTGCATATATTGCCAAGTTTCACTCATAGAGAAACTTCCCTTCACCAAAATCCTTGAAATGATAGAGAGGAAGGGTTGGACAGACAAGCCCCCATAGGCTGCCATTATGTGCCTGGAAAAGGGATATTAATGGTAAGACTAGCCGGGAGGATAGTCCAGTCATGCACTGTTCACTTGGTGTTATGTCACACCTATTCAAGTTTTCAAAATTAGATGAATTAATAAAACCTTCGTTTTTCATTCATTTTAATCTTTCAAATTCTTCATCTAAAATCATGTTATACATCACATGTCATGAATCAAATCTCAATACATTATTTAAACATTGTATGTACATTGAATATATTTTCGTGATTCTTCATATATTATGATCAACATTAACGTTTTAACACATCTTAATTGCGTGCCCGATGCATTTTGGTACCCAGTTGGTACCTTCCTCAGGGGCCACTCTAAAAAGAAAAGTGAAAATGTATTTATTGTTGTGTGTGCCCATGGTTGCTTATTGTTGAATCTAAATAAAATGTAGTGTCTCATACCTTAGTTTAGTTGGTAATTATGTCACCTGAAATGAAAAATAACTCCATGTAATGTGTGCCAACCATTCTTACTAATTGGTTCTCAACTTTAGCATTTTAATCTTAGCTTACCAGAGTATACTTGAAAATCTTGAAGATGTGTGCTGTAATGAGAATACACATATATCTTCTATTAGTCGTATACCACTCCCTCTAGTCCGACAGGCTTTGTGGACTAATAACCAAATTGGGTGTTTGACAATGCCTCATTTCCTACCTGTTAGTATTGACGTTCAACTTTAAACCTGAAAGTCATTAGAAAACAAATGGGATACTGGATTAATCTCTGCCCCCATTTGAGATATTCAGCTGAATGACCTTGTATATAAAATGCGGCTTCCTACCTGAGAAAGTAGCCGTGCTTGCGTATCTGAAAAAAATCAGAGACGCGTGTGAGATACGCATATTAAAACCGCCAATAAGGTTAAGAGCATAACAGTTTACAAACTGTCCTCCATACCTGATAATATCTTGCCACTCGTGTTACAGCGTTCTCCGTGCGTTCAAAAGTTTAGCCGATTGCCGCCATGGCCGAGAATTGTTGTTTTACGCATCTGGTGGTGTACACACTGAAAACGGACCGATTTGCGGTATCGTCGTTCGCGTAATGCTGAGCAATCGCCATCTTAGAGTGGTGTTTATATTAAAGCCTGATAGTTTAACAGGTCGTAAGGGTCCTCATTTAAAGATAAAAGATAACTGTATATTTACTCAGATGTCGTGTTAGCATTTATCGAAAGCAAATAGCGTTTATCAAAAAAGAATTGTTAAAATAGATTGTAAGAATATTAATGGAAAATAGGTTCTTAAGACTCAAATGGTCCATACAGGTATAGATCTAGTCCTGCTCTGAAACTTACAAACTACTATGTCTCACGCCTAAAATGAATCGAAAGGTAGTCTGTTCCGATAATTTTGAACACATCTAGGTGCCGGAAAATTAAAACGCCTACTGTGGTCTCGCTAACGGTGTGTATCCACGGGTCATGAGTACGATCAATAATAATCCTCCAATAGGAAAACTTACATGTATGGTAAAATAAAGCTGCGTGATAGGAACATTTAAATTTATATCGATGATGTAAAGATATAAATCGTTCTTAAATAAATTGAACTTTAGATTTCTATTTGGATGGAGTGAATGCATGTAAAAAAACTCCTGTAGTGTGATAAACTCTCTATGATGGATCTTAAACTCTTTAATTTAAACTGATTCTGTGGAGACTGATCTGAGTAGTGTCGGTAGTCTGAATGGTCTGCAGTACAAAGTTGACTCAATTCACCATGAATACCCCATTTGAATCCTTGTGATAGCACAAAAGATCTGAACTGTCTAACGTTTATAGGCAGCTACAATGATGTAAACAAAAACTTTATGGGGACATTACATGAATTTCAATCTCATAACATTGACATTTCTCCTGAACCTCATCTATAAGTAACATGATAGATCATATCTGTCATTGAGCCCTGTGGGGGACATTGTTTGCAAATTCTTGATCCAATAATTTTTGCGATGAGGGCTCTAGGAGTCTCCCCCGGTCGCGGAGGGGGCACCAGGGCTCTATGTGCCCGCTCCACTACGAAGACACTGGACAATCCAGTTGGGCATAGGTGCGTACGGATCCAAGTCTCCAGGAAGCGTTCAGGGTTCCCCGCCTCCAATCGTTCCGGCACACCCAGGACCCTTATGTTGCTCCGACGCGCTCTTCCTTCCGCATCTTCGGCGCGCCGCTCCAACGCACGGGTAGTAGAGGTAAGTTGGGCAAGCGATTTTTGCAGGGAGGCGACCTCACCCTGTAGCTGAGTGATATTGCCCTCCGCGTCTGACACCTTCTCTGCTACTTTGCGAAGGTCCGTCCGCAAAAGGTTTACATCGACAGAGACTGTCTCTATTTGACGTTCCAGGGCAGAGTGCGAACCCTGTATAGCCATGAGGATTTCATCTCTGGACGGTTCCGCCGAGTCTTCACCCCTGTCGTCAGGTCCAGTCTGCCGCGTGATCCTTTAGGACTGCAGGCGAGGAGTAGTGTACTGCACTATCGTATTGGGCTGGGAGGACCACGATCTTTGCGGGCCGCCATAACGATTGGCGCAAGTCTATATGGCGCTAGGTGCGCACCTCAAGCCCCGCCGGCCAGAGAGGCCCCCCGGAACCAGTCAAATTCAGGGGCAGCAGTCGCAGTATGGCCACACCTGGTCTCACAGGTGGTGTCGCGCAGGCAATGTCCAAGGCAGGTACGGTAGCGCAGGAGCAGCACGCATACGACTCTCCCCAATGGGGGGCCAAGAGTCGGGACCTCCCCGAGGCAATAGGGCCCAGCGCAAGTGGGATAGCGGGCACCCCCACCGCCTCGCCTCACCTCACGTCCCCGCAGTCCAGCAGCCGAGCAGCTCCCAGGCCCAAAAGACCTGGGCAGGGAGGGACACAGGTACACTTCCGCCACAAGCGGTCGCGGTCTCACTGGAGGGCCGCCCGGTACAGCTCACAAGATGGCGGGCGAGTGGGGGAGGGGCGCAGTCCGTCCGCGGCTCCAGCGGCTCCGCTTCCCAACCCCCCCGATGCAGCAGGGCAACGAAGGACAAGCTCAGGAGGCAGATCTCAGTTCGGCCGGGGGAGGGAAGCAGGCACCAAGCCCCCGCATGGGACAGCGAGGGGGCCAGGCCCGGCCATGCACGCTGCAATCCGGAACCTCCGCGCACACCATGCGCCTCGAGCAGGAGCCAAGGCAGCGGCACTCACATCCCCCTCCGCCGGGTGAAAACACTCTGAAAGCCAGGTATGGAGTCCTCGATGGCAGCAGCGGGGGCTCAGAGCTCTCTCCGCAGGACCGCTTCGCAGATCGGACGGCGCCCCCGTCCCGTCTCTCTCCTCACCTCCCAGCAGCAGGGTCTCCGTGTCGTCGCCTTCCGCTTCTCCACCGACACCTCGGGAGACACGGCGAAATCACAGGTGCCCTCCAGGGGACCCGCTCAGGCCGGTAGTCCAGGGTGGCTCGCCCGCAGTCCGGCTCCACAGTGCAGGCCCAGACCGCGGCGTCGCGTGATTCAGCGCGCCGTCGTCGCCACCAGGAGCACTCGTGATACCTCTCATGAAGGGATTCAGGTCCCCTTTTTCAGTTCAGGGGTCTCGGTGGGGTTAAAGTACCTTCCGACTCGCTTCTCAGCCACAGAGAGAGCCCGGGCAGGAGTTATTTAAGGATTTTGCTGGTCTTCGGGACGGAGCTGGTGGAGCTCACGTCCTGTCGGCCATGCTGCTTGGCCACGCCCCTATGTTGTTCTACTTTGGTTAGATTCTGTTGTTTGTTTTTCTTGTAGTCTAGTGCCTCCATGTCCTTTTCCACCATAATTTCAAATGTGTCCAGCATTTTATGTGAAACGGGCAGTTGGGAGGTGCTTTTAGGTTTAAACTTTCCTCCTCTATCTTGTGTAGTTGGTTGGGTTGGTTCCATGACATTTGTAAAGAAGTGCCGTAATCGTAAGGTTCTCATAAACCGGTAGAAAACTGCCTCGGTCTCTATCTCATTGGCTTTTGTGGTAGGTACAAAGGTTAATCCTTTATTCAATACTTTAAGTTGTTGGTTTGTTAAGTTTGTTGATGAGATGTTTATTATTAAACCACTGTCCTCCCGCTTTGTAGTGATTTGCCTGCCGCTTGCTCGCATTGTCGGCCGGTTTCGCCTGATCCTCATGGCTGTTGCGTGGGTTGCAATCTTTTGTTTTGGACCTGTGATAAAAAAGCCACACTGCTGCTTGATGATTCTGCTCCAGCTGTTTCTGTGGAGGCTCCTGTTGTTTGTGAGGAGATGTTCACTGGTCCCCTATTGATTGTGGTTTCTTTGTCTGTAACAAAACTTTCCTCAGAGGAATGAGTTGTTGTCGTGGTTTTTTTAGGGTCAAATCTTCTGCGTGTGTCGATGTCCGCCCACGTATACACTTCATTAAGTTTATAGTCGATTGTGTTGCGTTTGTATTTGCGTAGTTTTCCCTCCTGTAGTTCCTTACTGTATTTATCCAATTTTAAATTAATGCCTTCCAAATTGATTTGCCATGTGTTAGTTTCCAGTCTAGCTTCCAAGTCTGTTTTCAAGATGTTGATTTCTTCTTCAAGCTCCCTGATGGTTTTTGACAGTTCCTCAACTATCAATAATATAAGGTCTAATGAACATTTATTTAGTATACTGTACCATTTTTCCATAAATTTTGCCTTGAGATTAAAACGAAATAACATTGGTTTGATAGCTAATCTCAAACCTCTAGGTATTCTTTTTGCCTTGTGGTATTGCACAAGAGTTGATGCGTGCATTTTTTGATTCAGTTGGCGACGGGTCAGGTATTCCAATTGTTTAAGCTGTTGACTGATTGTGCTACCATGGGCATCTTTGGTCCGTACTTCCTGGATTCATGAATATATATCTCATCTGCTTGATCCGATGTGTATGCCAATGTTGTTGCTCTATTGTCCGTGATTCCAGTTATCTGATCAAACTGCATTTTATTCGTTGGGTGCTTCCTCACTGGGTTGACAATATTAGAGAAATGAATTGAACATGCGTGTGGAACACGCATGTTCAATTCATTTCTGGAAAAGGGATGCCATGCCTTTAAGGAACTCTCCAGAGACTCTCGGTATCCCAGGATGCACAGCCAAAGTCCTTTTACTTTCAGTTCTTTTTTCCGGCTCCTGCTAGCAGGACCCTGGAGCATTGAGCTCTCCCTTTTTGGGTATTTCTTCAATTTTTGGCACTTTTCCCATGTTTTGAGTGTTTCACTCAACGTCTGGGGTCTTCCTCTTCCATTTGCTGTGTTTTTTAACCAGTTTTACCACCTCTTTCTGTCGAAAATGCCAGCTTTATTCGACATGTGCCCTTAGTGTGGAAGGAAGAAGGCTAAATCTGACCCCCACAGAGTATGCATACTCTGTCTCCCTTCCACCCATGTCCCTGACTCCTGTGATATCTGTCACTCTTTCTCCAGGAGGACCCTGTGTGACAGGGAGAAGATTAGTCTCCAGGGACTGGAACAGAGGACACATGAAGAACCAGGTGGGACTTCTGGGCATGGAGGGACTCAGTCATCATCCTCTGCCCGTGCTTCAGCCTCAGGTGGGCTCCCCAGTCAAGAAAAGGCCCAGAAAAGGCACAGATCCAGGTCGACGTCGATAGCTGGGTCCAAGCGGCGTCGCTGCTCGACGTCGAGGGGCATCGACGTCAAGATGAATCTAGGAGGCGACGGCGCTCGCCGTCGAGGCTGTACTGCCATTCGCCGTCAACGTCGACACGACGGTCGATGTCAAGAAGAGACAAACCGACATCGAAGAAAAGACGTTCGGCGTTGAGGAGTTCGTCGACGTCTAGAAGATCGACGTCGAGAAGAAGAAAGTCGAAGATGTCGACGTCAAGGAAAGAAAAATCGACGTCGAGGAGACGTTCAAGGCCCAGGACAGTGTCCCCTGCCTCAGTGGTCAGTCTAGTCTGTCATCTTCATCGGCAAGTTACCGGTCGGGCGGCGCCAGCGCTCGGCCGCGAAGAGGTCTGCCACCAGAACATCTTTTTCGAGGCCTGCTCAGAAGAAGAGGAGAGTGGTGAGGTCATCGGAATCGGAGTGTTCACGGACCTACTCACCTTCTAGGCCCAGGACGCCTATGCCTCCACCACTGTCTCCGAGGATGCCTCCTCCGCAGCTCCCTCCTCCTCCAGCAAAGATTCCTCCTCCTCTGCTTCCACCGCCTCCTACACCGCCCTTGCCTCCTCTTCCACCGCCTCCCCGACCTCCGCAACCTCGGCCTGAGGTTCCGGCTCCGACTCCTCCGCTTCCACCTTCTCCAAAACCGGCGGCTCCGGCGAGGCCCAGGAGATCTAGATCAAGGTCTAGAGGAAGGGATCACACTCGCAGTAGACACCGCTCCTCCACAAGGTCCCGTCATCGGAGGGACAGGTCGCGGTCCTGTTACACGGGTTCCTCGAGTGGCCGGAGTTGTTCTCCAACGTTATCGGACTCCCCTCCTACGAGAGTGTCACCTGTGGACGATATTGTGACATTTCAGGAGGTGCTGCTGAGGAGGGCAGCGAAGTTAGGGATCACGTTGACGGTACCCACACCATCTACCTCTGTGATCTTTGAGACTTTGCACAAACAACATCTCTCTCGCCCGTTGTGGCCCTTGGTGCCAGGACTGGAGGAACCGGCCTAAGAGCTGTTTCTGACCCCGGCTTCTGTGTAGTCGGCTCCATCTCGGCTGCAAAAGAAGTAAAGGCCCCCGGATTCTGATCCGGCGTTCCTGAGGTCAGATCCTGTACCGAATTCTTTCATCGTGACAGCACCCAAGAAACAGCATGCTACTGCTCCGTCTTCTACGCTGCCTCCGGACAAGGAGTGCCGTCAGATGCACTCAGCCAGACGGAAGGTTTACGGTACGGCTGCCACCTCAATGAAAGCGGCGAGTGCCTCAGCGCTCTTGGGTCGCTATGACCGTGCCTTGTGGGAGTCTCTGCAACAGTTTATTGAGCTTCTCCAGAGGGATAGGAGGGAAGACTTCCAGGAGATATTGAACGAGGGCATGATGGTCTCCAATCAAGTCATCAGCTCTGTGGTGGACGCCTCTCTCCTGGCGGCTCATGGTTACTGCCATGGCATTAATTTAAGACGCCATTCCTGGTTGCGCCTTACCTCTCTCAAACCGGAGGCGCAGTAGAGAGTTGAAAATTTGCCGTTCTCTGGATCGACTCTCTTCGGGACGCATGCGGATGAGGAGATAGCCCGCATGAAGGCACAAGTGGAGACATTGAAGGCCGTTGGTTTGGAGAAACCAAAGGAACAACGCAAGTCCTTACGTCTGTTCCAAAGGAGGTATGGTTCCCAGAAACTAGGGCAAGGTTGTCAAGCTGGCCAGCAGTAACAACAGCAGCAGTACCAGCGGCAGCCTTTCCAAAAGCGTCAGAGGGGCAGAGGCGGCCAGCAGTCCTCCTCGGCGAACAAGGGCACGGCTGGGTCTAAGCCCTGAGGTGCTACTTCCCCCTCATCCGTTACCCGCTCCAGTGGGGGGAAGCATACAAAATTACCTAGCAGAGTGGAGAAAAATTACTCAGGACAAGTGGGTGCTGAATATTGTTTGCAATGGATACAATCTTCGTTTTGTCAGCCCTCCTCCAGCAATTCCACCGGTTCGCTCGCAGCTCCAGCTGCGCGAGCTCCAAGCGGAGGCCGGTACCCTGTTAGGAAAAAGGGCGATAGAAGATGTCCCTTTGTCTCAAAGGGGAAAGGGTCTTCCTCACGGTTCTTCCTGGTGCGCAAGAAGAACGAGTTCAGGCCCATTCTGGATTTACGACAAGCAAACAAATGGATTCGCAGGGAAAAGTTTTGCATGCTGTCTTTGCACCAGATTTATCCTCAGCTGCAAGAGGAGACTGGCTTTGCGCAATAGATTTATAGGATGCGTACTTCCGTGCCTATTGCACGGAAACACCGGAAGTTCCTGTGCTTTCTAGTCGGCACCAATCACTATCAGTACACCGTACTACTGTTTGGACTGAAGTCTGTACCCAGGACTTTTTCAAAATGCATGGCAGTGGTGGCAGCGCACCTGAGAAAGAACAAGGTGTTTGTCTACCCGTACCTGGACGACTGGTTGATCAAAGCCTCCACCTTCCAAGAAGCGCAATTGCACTTCAACAGGACGGCCGTTCTGTTGAACCAGCTGGGGTTGCACATAAACATGTCCAAGTCTGTTCCGACTCCTGTCCAGTGCCTACAGTACTTGGGAGCCTCCATCGATACTCTTTCAGCAAGCGTGTCTCCTTCGGAGGAGCGACGCTTATCGATCCTTTGGAAGGCTCAGGCTCTCATAGCTGTTCCATCTACGACAGTGAGGACGGTGTCTTCTCTACTGGGGTCGATGGCCTCTTGCATCTTCCTCACGCCACACGCACGCCTCCACAGGAGGCCGCTGCAGGAATGTCTGGAGGATCAGTGGGACCAGAAGCGGGGGAGCTGGGACGACAGGATCCGGCTGTCCCTTCACGCTCAACAGTCCCTGAGATGGTGGTGCTCAGCAGAGAATCTCCTCAAAGGGGTTCCATTCCATAAGGACATTCCCATTCAGACTATCGTCACGGATTCTTCTCTCCACGGCAGCGCATTCAGACCATCTACAGATCCAGGGAACGTGGTCCCCGGCGGAATCCACGTATCCCATCAATTTCCTGGAACTCAGAGCTGTTCACTTGACACTGAAGGCCTTTCATCCGTCCTTCCAGACCAACTCCTTGCTTGTACAGACGGACACTACGACCACAATGTATTACCTCAACAAGCAGGGGGGATCGAGATCGCGCACACTGTCACAAGAAGCGCAGGCGATCTGGCACTGGCTGCTAGCCAGAGGACTGACGATAATGGCTACCCATCTGCCAGGTGTGCAGAATGCTCAGGCGGACGCATTCAGCAGGCTGGTGCAAGAAAACCACGAGTGGGTTCTAAATGACGAGGTGCTGGGAAACATCTTCGACGGGTGGGGCACTCCAGATGTAGATCTGTTCGCTACCGCCGAAAACAGAAAATGCAGATCTTCGCCTCCAGGTTTTACCAACCGGGGACTCTGGGGAACGCACTATGGATCAGCTTGTCGAACAGCTTTCTGTACGCTTTTCCACCCATTCCCCTGATTACGGCGGTACTCATCAAGCTGTCTCAGTCCAGAGCACGGATGATCTTCATTGCTCCAGAGTGGCCCCGCCAGTGGTGGTTCACGGACCTGCTTCACAGGTCTCTCCTACCCCACCTGCGGCTGCTGTGTCGGCCTGACCTTCTCACGAAGTTCGGGGGGAAGATGGTGCACCCCAACCTCTCATCGTTGAGTTTGGCGGCATGGCTCCTGAGATAGTGCAATATGGACACCTGAATCTGCCTGACGATTGCATGGATATACTCAAGGAGGCTAAGCGACCTTCCACTAGGACTTCCTATGCCTACAAGTGGAAGAGGTTCTGCATCTGATGCATGTCCAAGAACTATGATCCGACAACCTGCAAGGAAGATGTCATACTTCCATACCTTTTGCATTTGGCTCAATCCGACCTTTTCACTTTAAGTTGAAGTGCTGGCCAGTGTAGCCTTGTAGTTATAGGCTGCATTATTTGTCTTTGATTTTCTCTTAAGTGTCTATGCAGGACTGCAAAGAAGACAGCTTAAGAGATTATTTTTGATTGCTCCGGGGTCCCCGCACATGGGCGGGACTATTTACTAGATTATGACTATAACAGAGATACCCCTACTACAGAACTGGAGTTACGGGTGAGAAACTACTCCATATCGCTCTATGCAGATGACAACCTGCTCTATATTATTCACACGACTCGCATTTGCTACTGTCCCTAGAGGCGGAAAAGGCATTTGACGTGGTACACTGCCCCTTCCTGGAGGCTACCCTGGTTAAATTTGGTATAGGCCCTAAGTTTCGGCAATGGATAGGCCTCTTGTACAGGGATCCTCGAGCGAGGGTCAATGTCAATGGCCAGGTCTCAGGAGATTTCCCCATAAGAAGGGGCACCAGACAGCGGGGTCCTCTCTCTCCACTACTCTTCGCTCTTAAAATGTAGTGGCTTGCGTAGTTTAGGCAGTGTCCGGAGATTCAGGGGTTCCACATTACACCAACAGATGTTGGGGAAGAAAAGATATCACTCTATGCAGATGACATCCTGCTCTATATTACTCACACGACTCAAGATTCCCACCTTATTCAAAGTCATGGACCTTTATGGGGCATGCTCCTGTTACATCATAAACTGGCACAAGTCTGTCATCTACAGCCCACGAGCCATGGCTGCTTGGCCCACTCACCCTGGGGCCCAGCAGATAGCAAATACTGGGTTTACTTATCTAGGGATCTATCTTATCACAGACAGGAGGATCTCGGACCAGAGAAACATCCAACGGGTCATAACCAATTTTGCAGCAGATGCACAGAGATGGAAATCCCTCCCCCTCACAATACCAGACTGGGCGGCTATGTTCAAGATGATCACTCACCCCAGTTTCCTTTACGCCCTCCAGGATGAGTACTACCCCCTCTCCCAGCAAACCTTTCGGGCGATAGATGCTGAACTACGTTCCCTTCTACGGCTCGGGAAGCAACCGAGGATTGCATTGACCACATTACATCACAGCCAATACAATGGGGATATCTCACTGCCCGATATAGAGGCCTATTACTGGGCGGAACATCTAATCCTGGTGAATGAATGGCTGCATGCTACGGCGGACCACCCCACTTATAGGCTTGAAAGGGACACTATGGCGAACCTTACATACATGTATTATCGCTGTGGGGGACGGGGTAAGGGACGAATTCTCCCGGCCACACAAGTCACGTTAGGACCGCAAACCTACAAAACAGACACCTCTTTGGCATTGTCCCTGGTTAAAAGAAGTATACAAACTGAGGGGCTTTGAGGGGTGGGATGCCATAGGCATTTCTACCATAGGAGACGTTATGGCCAAAGGTAAACGTAAAAGTTTCCGTGCGCTGCAGGCAGACTTTGGGTTGCACTCTTCTCAATTTTTTACGTACGCACAACTTCGGCATGTTTGGTGGGCGGAGGGCTCCTATTCTTCTTCGTTGCCGGAGTATGGACCATTGGAGGGGCGCCTAATACAAGAACACATACTTACTAAGGCAGTATCGCTGACGTATCGGACATTGAATAATAATGCACCAGACAGATTGGGGAAACGGAGGGAGTTCTGGGAACTACATTTCTAAATTTAGGTACACTTGAGAACACATACTGAGAAGCGGCTTTGATGCACTACTGCAAGGTGGCCATTAAATCCCGTCTTCGTCTCATTCCATATAAAATTCTATACAGGGTCTATTATGATAGGGCTCGGCTTCATAGTATGCGCTGCGCAAGTGACCCGAACTGTCTGAGATGTGGCCAGGCACAGGGAGATTTATATCATACTATCTGGGGCTGCCCCAAAATACAGGCCTACTGGGAAATGGTGTTGGGTGAACTGAGCAAGGTTCTAGAGGCAACGTTACCACTGGACCCTAAATTCATACTGCTGGGCATACCCGGGGATGTAGACTTAGGCCGCCTGCAGCTCATTTTTGCCATGTTAGCTCTGGTGGTGGCAAAAAGGGACATATCTCGCGCATGGGGAGTGGTAGCGCCACCCCAGCTCCGAGAATGGAAGACGGGGATGGATATGTACATGGGGGCAGAAGGGGTCACATATCAGGCGAGAGGCTGCCCGAGAAAGTTCCGTAGGGTATGGGGCAAATGGAGGACATATTATGGGTTGGATGGAGGACTGGAAGAGGATAATTAACAGGCTTTTAGGAGGTACCTCCTTTAACTCTGTTCATGACTGCCGGCTCGCCCATTTCCAAGAACTCCAGAAGGGGAAGAAACATAGGACGCTGCAGAGAAGAACAGTGAAAGGGTGGGAACTGCAGGTTCTAATTGCCCGAAGGGATGACGATATGGGACTGTATGTGATGTGGATTGTAACCAATGGAGATAAGCTTTCTTTTGTTTTTGTTTGGTACAAAATACAAATAAAAAAATACAAAAAAGAATTTGCTTTAAAGCTATGGTATTATTTTTAGCGTTTGTAAATGTACACAAACTTCACTTATTTTGTGTGTTCGGGATTGTTTGAGTTTTATCTATATAGGCAAGTCACTTCAAGCTTTGAAATTCTGATATTATTACAAATTGTCCATTATAAATCAAAATATATATACAAAATAACAGAAAATTAATTTTGCCAGTTGTGTGTAGAAGGGAGAATATATATATATATATATTCACTGAAAAAACCATAGGTTATAGACCATATATAGTTAGGAATTAGCATTTACAAAACCTTGAAAATTCACTGAAAAAACCATAGGTTATAGACCATATATCGTTAGGAATTAGCATTTAAAAAACTTATTTTACTCACACAAAACCATTGAAATTCCATATATAGTTAGTTGCACTAACTATATATCGCGCACCCGCAATCCACTGCTGATGATGTCACATATTAAATCATTCATGACATGGTCAGTGACATCACTGATGACATCACTGATGACATCTCAAATGACATCACTGATGACATCACTGATGACAACATCCAGTGACTGTATGTTTCTGTAAAGTTAAAATGTGTCTTACATATTGAAGAATGAGTGGAAGTATAAGTGTCTGGACAAAGGATTTAGTAGGTGCATGACTGAATGTATGAGTGAGTGATTAAATGTGTCTCACTGAGTGCATGGGTTAGTGACTAAACTGTCTTAATTTGTGCATCATTATGTCTGTTGTTCTGTAAACTGCTGCATGTGTTGATCAGTAGCTATATGATTAACTATATGGGTTACTGATTGATTGTCCAAGTATTTGTATGGGAGACTGGGTGTGTGTGTGGCTGGCTGGGAGGTGTGTGACTCTGTGCAGATCAATGTGTACTTGTATCAATGATTGTATAACAAGGTAAGTATGTGTTAGTATATGTTTGAAAATGTAAGGTGCTCTATGTTTAACTGTATAGACAAGAAAATGGAAGTGTCATTGATTCTTTACAGGACTGACTAGGTGTGTGAGTAACTCCATGGATGAGTGGCAGACTGTGAGTGTCTGTATAGGTGTATGAGTGCATATGATAGTGTTGTAAAGATGAGTGATTGTATGTATGAATGATTGTATGGGTGAATGAGTGAAGGTGTGTGTACACGTAGGAATCAGTGAGTGCGTATGTAGTAACTAGTATTGGTGTGTCAATGGTTTCAAAAATTATACTCTGTATTTAACACTGGGTGAAACAGAGGTTATATTAAAATGTGAGGAGATGCATTGTATTGTCACATGAATGATATCATCAGTGATGTGGTCATTGGGGGCGTGGCTTGAGCGCCGACTCTGATGGCGGCGTGAGCCCTGAGCTCCGTCCGTGATCCCGCATTTATCCTGTGGATCCCTGCTCCTGCGCTGGTGTATACACCGGTGAGCTCGCCTCCAGCACCGGACCCGCGAAAGTGACCGTTGCGGGACCGGCGGGGGATCGGAGGCGGTGGGGCACGCCGGAGCGGAGCTCCTACGGACTCGCGCCCCAGCGCCCAAGATGGAGGCGGCGGCATCTGGGGCTGCAATGGCAGAGGTCTGCGGTGACCCCGGGCAGTGGTGAGAGCGGAGCGGCTGCGGTCGGGCACCCAGCGGGACGTGGCCCCGACCGCGCTGCAGACGCCAGCGACGTCCGCGCTGAGGGGGTGCTTGCAGGATCGGCGGCTGGTGGGCTGGTGGCCCTTCCCCCCACTGCTGCGTGGGACCGGGACACAGGCTGCCCTACGGAACCGGGGCCATAGCGAGATCGCATGTATGACCTGGTGGCGGCTGGTGTTCACTGCGGCAGCGGCCCTAACCGTGGACGTTGCATCACCATTGTGAGAAGTCATGGCTTCTGACTTTTGTTCGATGATGACATTGTAGAGAAAATTGACGCGCAAGCAATAGAAGAGTTCTATGGTCTAACATCGGACATATCAAAATTCGGAGTCTGGATATATATTATTTTACCAATCAAGAAACTGACCGTGGAAAGCGAACATTGACGCAAAGGAGGCGCTCGGTCAAGGGAGGAGGAGGCGGCGGCCGTCCCGGTGGTGGCCGGTTGTCTGCGTGCTGCAGTGACCTCCAGGCGGAGGTGGGGCAGCTAATTGAAGGAAGACCACGGGCCGCGCCTGCCCTTTGACCGGGCCTGAGAGGTCCCCAGAGGTGCTGCTTGCACGGGGTGGGGCGGCCCTGCCTGGGCCTCAAGCCGGCGCTTCGGAGGACGACCAGTGAGGTCGAAGGTGGCCATTGCCTCGCACAGCTGGGGACTACCGAGGTACTTGCCCTGGGGGACTACAGTGAGGGACTCCCGGAGGGGGCGGTCTGGCAGGCCCATACCTTTTCTGCTTTCGGGCCCTGGGCGGAGGGCCGCACAATTGCGGGTAGGCGCAGTGGAGTATCTGCGCTACGGTGTACCTGGGACCTGCAGGTGTAGCTGGGATGTGTTGATCCCGGGGACGCGGGTGGACACTGCTCATTTGTGACCGGGGGGTGCTTTATGGTGCCGGGCGACCATCTGCGGAGTGGGGTCCTCTTGCTCCGGACGTGAGAGCTGTGCTGGCACGGGGCGTTACTCAGGCCTGTGGATTTGGGACTGAGGCGGTTCAGCTCACCCTCGTGTGCTGGGACGGTCTTTTGGAGGTCCTCTAAGATGGCGGAGGTGATTGACAACATGGCGGCTGGGCAGAGTCGGGCGCGACGGCTGGGCCGGACGGGGCTGCAGCACAACAGGAAGGCCCGGACGCCACGGCACAGGAACGCAGGTTGACTGCTCGCCTGGATGGTATATTGGAGGCGATCACTGCGACCAAGGAGACGTTGCACCGGGACATAAGTCAGGTGGCCGCGGGGCTAGGCCTCCTGAGAGCGGATCACGCCAAACTGTCTGATAGGGTGAAAGACAATGAATCGCTTCTTCAGGAGCTTAAGCCTGCGGTGGTCACCGCGGAACATAAACTTTCTGATATCCTGGCCCGACTGGCGACGCTGGAGAAACGAGCGGAGGATTCCGAAGGTCGCAATCGCCGGAACACCGTCAGGGTGGTGGGCCTGCCGGAGAAAATTGAAGGGGAGGATGCTGTGCGTTATATGGAGGACTGGTTTAGATCCACGGTTGCTCCTGAAGGCTTATCCCCGTTCTTCTCCGTTGAAAGGGCGCATAGGGTCCCGTCGCGTCCTCCCATGCAGGGCCGTCCTCCCCGACCGATGGTAGCCAGGCTTCTGCACTTCAGGGACAGGGACCTGTTGATACAGAGGGCGAGTTCGGTGGGGCCCTTCCAGATGGACAATAGCAGAGTGACTATCTTCCCGGATTATACCCAGGAAGTCCAGAGGAGTAGAGCGACCTTCCTCGCGGTCAAGAAAGAGCTTAGGGAGGAGGGTGTGCAGTACTCGCTGCTCTTTCCGGCACGGCTGAGAGTGATACTGGATGGACAGTCTCATTTTTTCCACACCCCTGAGGAGGCCTGGTCGTGGATCGAGAGATATAGGTTGGGCACTGACCGCCCACACAAGGATGGGAAGGAGAAGACGAGACCGACACAGATCCGCAAGTCCCAGAGGATCCGCAAACGCGACAGGCTAAAGCAGGCTATGAAGGAGGAAGCGCTGGCGGCGGAACGGAGAGGAGCGTTGGCCGCCACGGCGACGATCACGGGCTCGCTGCTCGGGGAGCTGGTGGAGGACTCGGAGTCGGACAGCGGAGGCCGCAAGTCGGGTGGAGAACTTTCCGAGGCGGACAGCTCTGTGGGGCCGCCGGTCACGCCGCAAACGGCGGATGGTCTGTTTAATGGGTAATTGCGGAGGAGCGCTGTGGACTCGGCAGTGGTGAACATTTATCCAGTTGTCCAGCGTTCAGCAGGTACTCTGTTGTAATTTTCATGTGGGATCTTGGACATGGGGCGTGGGTTGGCCTGCCGCGGGTTGGTGCTGGGTTACCCCCCTAGTGCCCTTACGGCTCCTGTGGCGGCTGCCACGGGTTAGTATACTGTGTGTATAGTGTAGGTTTGGATGGAGGCTGATGCACTGTTGTTAGGTCCTGTCCTGGGGAGTGGGGTTGGGGTAGTTTTTTGGGGTGTTGGGGGGGGTGGGTGTAGCTGCAATGATGTGATGGGGTGGTTGATGCAGGCGGGGGAGAGGAGAGACAACAGCGATGGGGTCGTTACCTGATGTGAAGTGCTTAACATGGAATGTTCGGGGTCTCAGAACAATGTCTAAGAGATACAAGGTGCATGCTTATTTAGTGAGGCGGGGTGTTCAAATTGCCATGCTCCAGGAGACTCACCTTACCAAACTTGAATGTGATGCGTTGCAGAAAAGGTGGCGGGGCCAAGTGTTTGGGACCTCTTATTCGGCGTTTGCGAGGGGGGTGCTGATATGGGTCAGGGCGGGGGTCCCATTCCAGGTTACGGATCGGGTGGTGGATCCAGGAGGTCGGTATGTAGCAGTGAGAGGGAGGCTGCATGGGTCTGAGGTGGTGTTATGTAGTGTTTATGCCCCTAATGTTGACCAAGCCCGTTATTTTGATGTTCTGTCGGGCTCCTTAGCCCATTATCTGACGTGTCCCATTATCCTGCGGGGGGACTTTAACTCTATCACTGATATAGGGTGGGATAGGTCCCACCCGCCCTTAGCGGAGTCCCCGGTGCGGAAGCTATCGGAACGTAGGAGGGAATGGCAGGACAGGTGGGTATTGCTGGATGTGTGGAGGAGGCAGCATCCTACTGATAGGGATTATTCCTTTCATTCGGCGCTGCACGATCTACATGTCAGAATTGATTCTATATTGTGTGACGCCCATATGGCGGCCATGGTGACCCATACTGAGTATCTGGCTAGGACCATTTCGGACCATAACCCTCTGCTGGTAGCGATCAGATGGCGGAGGGCGAGATCTGAGATCCCTACCTGGAGGCTACGACCGGACACGCTGGAGGACCAGGTATTTGGAGCCACGGTTGAACAGGGCTTAACGCTGTATTTTGGTGAGAATGAGGGCTCGACTGCAACGAGAGCGCTGGAGTGGGATGCAATGAAGGTGGTGGTGCGAGGTGTGTGCATGGGTAGTTTCTCGAATGTGCGGACGACTGTTCTGGCGGATTTGGAAAAAGCGGAAAGTGTGTTGAGAGACATGGAGAGGAATAGGCCGGAGCGTCCGGATTTACAGGTACGACTGCTGGAGGCTAAAGAAGTGGTGGCAAGGGAAACGGAACGGTTGAGATGTTATGATTATAAGCTGTACCTCGTAAAGGTCCATGCGGAGCGGGATAAGGTGAGCACGCTGCTGGCAAAGCTTGCTGACCCGGTACCGAGGAGTGGCCCGATTCTGTGTGTCAGAACCGAAACGGGGGAGGTGGTCCATTCACCGGAGGCCGTTTTGCAGTGTTTTCAGCGGTATTACATGAGCTTGTATGACACTCGGTTGGAGGCGGGTCCCCCGGCTATCGATGCTTACTTACAAGGGGTACAGCTCCCAGTATTAGACGAGGAGCCGGCGAAGGATTTGGGGGGTCCGATTACACTGCTGGAAATCCGTGGGGCTATTAAACAGATGGCTAGGAACAAGACGCCGGGGGCTGATGGGCTACCGGTTGAATTCTATGCCAAATACGCGGATATACTGGCGCCCAGACTGTTGGCAGTGTACTCGGAGGCGATGACACTGGGGCGTCTCCCCGTCTCTATGAGAGAGGCGCTGGTAATCCCGCTTCTGAAGCAGGGTAAGGATGCTCTGGAGGTGGCGTCGTACAGGCCGTTGTCCATGCTGACGGTAGATTATAAAATCTTGAGTCGTATATTGGCTACCCGGCTGCTCCCACATATGACCTTGCTGGTGCACGGTGACCAGGCGGGGTTTATCCCTACCAGGAACACGGCCATCAACACGCGCAGGCTGATCGGTGTATTGCAGGATGCCTTGGGCTCGGACGGCGCGTCGGCGGTTCTGTCGGTGGACATCGAGAAGGCCTTTGACAGCCTTGAATGGGGTTACCTGGATGCGGTGCTGGAAAGGTTCGGACTAGGTGAGGGGTTTGTGAGCTGGACGAAGATACTATATTCGTCGGCCACGGCCAGGGTGCGAGTGGGGCCGCTTATATCCTCTGCTTACCCGGTGCGTAGAGGAACCAGACAGGGCTGCTCGCTCTCTCCCCTTTTATTCGCCCTTGCAATGGAACCGTTGGCGGCGCAGGCCAGGACGGGGGACTACTTTCTTGGAGTCCGCTGCGGTGGACGTACTCACCACATTTCTTTGTATGCCGACGACCTGTTGCTGTACTTGGAAGACACGGAGTTGGCCTTGAGTGGAGCTATGAGACTGCTCTCAACCTTTGGCGAGTTCTCAGGGCTCAAAGTAAATTGGGGTAAGACCTGTGTTTTTCCGCTGAGAGCGGAGGCTCCGCGACCGACTCTTGCGGCGAATGTGGTATGGGAGGACAGGTGCTTTACGTACCTGGGAGTCCGGATCTACCATGATGCAGAGAGCCTGCTGGAGGGGAATGTGGGACGAGGTATCAGAGGATTGCGCGGCTGCATGTCCTTTTGGGCTACTCTGCCTTTGTCGGTGCAGGGACGGGTGGCACTGTTGAAAATGGTGGCGCTCCCTCGACTGTTATATTACTTCAGGACCTTGCCTATTTGGATCCCGCAGCGGGTTTTTCAGGAGCTGCGGTCAATGATTATTGGGTTCCTATGGGGACAGGGTAGATGTAGAGTGGCGCTGCATACCTTGACTCGGCCCAAACTCGAGGAGGGGATGGCGGTGCCGGATTTTGAACTATACTATCTGGCAGCCCAGCTCCAGATTCTGACGCAGAATGTGGCCAGGGAGTTTAGGGGTCCTGACCGGGTCCGGGGGATGGGCATCCAGAGACACGTTCTGTCTTACATTGTTATGCAGCAGCGGTTGGAGTTGCGAGGGCTTACCTTAGAGGAAAAACCCCTCCGACTCTGTTGGAATAGGAGCCTGAGGCGGGCTCGAGCGGAACGGCCATATGCCCCGGAGATTCCCATTGGGATGTTGACGGCTCTACCGCATGGGGGTGATTGGTCTCCGTTGGCAGGGTGGGAGGAGTTGGGCCTACAGATGGTGGGAGATCTGTTTGTGGAGGGGGTGCTGGCCCCGTTTGCGGCACTCCGAGAGCAGTTTGGTCTCCCGGACGGGGATTTTCTCCTACACGCTGCGGTTACTGCGGCGATACGGAAGCACTGGCAGGGGGGACTGACGGAGCCGAGCACGACCATGGCCTGCCAATATGTGGTGATGGCCGCGGGCACAATCAAGGCGGTGACCTGTCTCTACTCACGGATGTTGAATGAGGGACTGGAGCCTCTCACGGTGCTGAAAGCTAAGTGGGAGGAAAGTGTGGGCAAACCTATTCCGGACACTGAGTGGGGCCACATTCTGGCTCGGACATGGAAGGGTAGCAGGAATGCCAGGTTCCAGCAAATACACTTCTTCCTTCTGCATAGAGCGTATCTGACCCCGGGGAAACTCCGCCGACACTTTCGGGTGCGGGATGCGGCTTGCCCGAGATGCCTGGCCGGTGGGGTAGAATTGGATCATATGATGTGGGGTTGCCCACAGCTGGGTGCGTATTGGCCTGAGGTGGGCGCCCTTCTGAATGCGATTACGGATAGGGAGGTGGAGTTTGACATGGCGGCTTGCCTCCTGTTGTGGTTTCCCCACACGGCAAAAACGAAAGTCACGAGCAAGTTCATTGATTTGGGGCTCATGTTGGCGCAGAGGGAGATTACATGGCGTTGGAAAACCAGGGAAGGCCCAGCGGTGAGACGATGGACGAATGAGTTGTTGAAGTGGTCGAGGTGTGAGAGCATATTGAGATTGCGGCAGGCCACGAAACTGGGGTCGGAGAAGGGCCTGGAGGCAGCTAGAGCTTGGGAAACGATTGTGCAAGCTTTGAATGACCGCTTAACGGTGGATACGGAGGACAGACCCTCGGAGGCTGAGTTCCAGGGAACTGATAGCACGAACGTTTGATCAGTATTGATGACGCACTGTCACTACTAGCGCACAACATAGCTAACCACACTAGCAGCAGTTAGAGGGGGGGAGGGATAGAGGAGTACGTAGACTGCCCTGTTAGAGCGTGGCAGTAGATGGAGAGGAGTATCCGTCGGGCGGGATGGCCTGTTACACGTAGATGCGGGTTGGGTTCTGTGGATTTGCCGCGCTTGGACGGTGTTAGAGTGGTGGGTACGGCTCCTCTAGGGGGCAGTTGGGGGGGGGGAGTTATTGTTGAGGGTCCAGAAAATGCGGAACCAGGATTGTGTTGTTGACCTACCGTCCCTATGTGCCAAGCGGGGAAACGTCTGTTGCAATTTGACTTGACGCCGCCCTGCCTCCGGGATGAGGGCTGATGGGCTGTGTACTACTGCTTTTCCACGTGGGGTTTTGTATGGGGACGGGGCTGATGGTTGATACTTTCGATGTTTGACTGTAATTCTGCAATAAAAACATACTTTCAAAAAAAAAAATCAGTGATGTGGTCATTGATGTCAAATGAGATGTCATCAGTGATGTCATCAGTGATGTCATTTGAGATGTCATCAGTGATGTTATCAGTGATGTCACTGACCATGTCATGAATGATGTAATATGTGACATCATCAGCAGTGGATTGCGGGTGCGCGATATATAGTTAGTGCAACTAACTATATATGGAATTTCAATGGTTTTGTGTGAGTAAAATAAGTTTTTTAAATGCTAATTCCTAACGATATATGGTCTATAACCTATGGTTTTTTCAGTGAATTTTCAAGGTTTTGTAAATGCTAATTCCTAACTATATATGGTCTATAACCTATGGCTTTTTCAGTGAATTTTCAAGGTTTTGTAAATGCTAATTCCTAACTATATATGGTCTATAACCTATGGTTTTTTCAGTGAATTTCAATGGTTTTTTAATAGCAAATATCATAAGCTGTCGAATGTCAAGTACGTGGTAAGTAAAAACATTTTCGTGTTTATGCACACTGATCTGCTTTTAATGCTGCCCCCCACCCCTCATTTCTATTAGGAGTACTCTCTCTTTGCAGATAGTGAAGGGTAGTTAACGCAGGCCTTTGCCCCCGTTGTAATCCGTCGTGCCTGCTTCTCTCTCCATTTGATTGATTGTTCTCTTTGGTTCATTCTCTATTTACAAACAAGCACAGAGTCGCAATACTCTATTTAGTCTTTGCAGATAGCGAAAAATCGTGTAAAAAAACAAAAGGAATCGAGCAAAATCAGTAGGCCACTAATGGGATCTCTTTTTGACCTCGCTAAAATAGAAACATTAGGAACAACCTGTTGAAAATAGCAATGTGTATGTACATAAGCGGCGTTCATTTGTGTTCACAGTACCCCTTGTTGATTGTTTGAATCGAGCATTGAATTGTTCGAAGTTGGTTCTCTTAAGGATCTTCTCTGCCTGCAAACGAGGAAGAATAGGAATATTCTCTCTCCCTTTGCAGATAGTGAAGGGTAGGTAACGCAAACCTTTAACACGTCGTGCCTATTTCGTTCCTCATTGATTGATTATTTGCCCAAACATTGACTGTTTGGGAATTGGTTCTTTTTGGAGGTATTCCCTGTTTGCAAATATACGTAGGAAAATCTTTGCAAGTAGTGAAAGGGTACGTAATGCGGACCTTTCTCCCCCGTTGTAATCTGTCATGCCTATCTACTCCCCACTGATTGATGCACCTGTTTCACCCGGACCATTTACTAGAGATACGTCATCTGGCCCGACCAGAGAGCACCCCTAGTGAAAAGGACATATGCAATAATAACGAAGTGATCACTGTATCCTGTTAACAGAAACTTTAGCATGAAACAACCTGGAAAGAAAAGAATAGGAAAACGAAAATCAGTAGGCCACTGATGAACTTTTTATTAAATAACAAACAAAGAAACGATAACAATACGTAATGATAAAACCTATTATTGTCCTAGAAACAAGAAACGTTAGAAGTAAGCCCGTAATAAGAAACCTGAAAACATCGCCCCTCACTGCCCCAAAACGTGTCTGTCCCACCGCCTGCCACGGCCAAATAACGGCAAACTGGGAAAGATACAAGTCAGCAGACATCCGCCCCATTCTAGAAACTTCCAAAGTGCAACAGGTTTTCGGCTACGCCCAGCCGGAAGCAACACATATAAGGCGGGTCCTGCTGCCACGCCTCGGCCAGGAGATCATCACGTAGGGTGTAGCCGGAGGAGAGGCCGAGGCCAGCGGGACCCGGCCAGGGGGATTGACAACACTGGAGAGTTTCAGGGGGGGGAATGTCCGTGTCCTCGACCCTCCCCTCTCTCTCCCAGTCCGGCCGCGGTGGCCCTTGAGAGTTGCAGGTTGTCCCCCCACACTCTCTCCCGGTCCGGCCACCAACGGCCGGGGGCTGGGGCCGACGGGATCCGGCTGCAGCCGATGAGCCAAGGAACCCGTTCATGGGGCCAGAGCAAAGGGCGTCCGGCCGCCATCCACCGGAGGTCCGGCCCAAAGACGGACGGGACATTTCTTCTTTCTTTTATAATGGCTGCGACAACACTGGGGGGGGATGTCTTGCACATGCCTCCGACCCTCCCACCCCCTCGTCCTCATCGCCTGGTCCGGCCATAACAAATGTCAAGCGAGACGCCGTGGGGTGCACTGGGAGGGAGAGACGGTGCGAACAGGCCTCTCCCGCCTCCCCAGGTGGAGGCTTCCCAGCTGCACCCTCAGCGCTCCAGGCGCCCGGAAAAGGATCCGGCTGCAGCCGATGAGCCAAGGAACCCGTTCATGGGGCCAGAGCAAAGGGCGTCCGGCCGCCATCCACCGGAGGTCCGGCCCAAAGACGGACGGGACATTTCTTCTTTCTTCAATAATGGCTGTGACAACACTGGGGGGGGATGTCTTGCACATGCCTCCGACCCCCCCCCCCTCGTCCTCATCGCCTGGTCCGGCCATAACAAATGTCAAGCGAGACGCCATGGGGTGCACTGGGAGGGAGAGACGGTGCGAACAGGCCTCTCCCGCCTCCCCAGGTGGAGGCTTCCCAGCTGCACCCTCAGCGCTCCAGGCGCCCGGAAAAGGGTTCTTCAACTGTGGCGATGCTGCAACGTCTCGCCCGGCAGGGTGGAGCCCGTCCGCTCATTTGACCCCGCGATCGCCAGTAGCTACCGAACTCTCAAAATGGCGGTCGACCTGCCAAGAGCGGGCCCAGCATAAAGAAATGGCCCGGTCACTGGTTGACTCCACCACCGTAGTCCTCCACGACCTTGAAGATTCTAGAGGAGCCGCGGGAGTCCCCGACCCCCGCAGACACCCCCGATGGGGAATGACTGCCATGATCGCCCGTGGAGTGACGAAACTGTAGCCACGGGACGTCGGCGCTCCCATGCTGGCGCCAGCCTCAGTTTGAATGACTAGAATCCTGCAGACCTCAGTTCCGGTGAAAGCACAGTGTGACCCGGTAGGAAAAATTGTTGCACCCCCTCCCCTTTTTGACTGATGGTTCAAACCACCGATCCTTTCCTTTGCCCTTTTAACGGAACTTTGGACTGCCTCCCGCGGCGCCCCACGCCGTTATTTGCTGGGCGGCAACTTACTAGACATCACCTTCGTGACATCCAGATTTCAGCGCATTGTGCTGCCTTGGAACTATTCGCACAACAGACCGCTACTGACAACCCACCCCCCGGGACGCCCCACGCCGGATACCCAAATCAGTGCGGCACCCAGGCAACATCTTCTGAATTTTCATAATTTGAAAGAACTAATAACATGTCCTCATCAGGAATTTCCTCTTCAATCATCTCATCAGGAATTTCCTCATGAAAAGTCTGCAATGATGATTCTTGTAACTCTATGATCTCCAAACATTCGATAAATTCGCCATCAAGAGATTGATCAAAAAAATCACTCAAGTCATCTCCTCCTTGTGAAAATATTTCATTATTGGTGCTGTCAATTTCAATAAATTTGTGGATAATTCAAAAGAATTTGCCACGGTCTCTTCGTTGTTTAAATGTATTTACTGTTTTTGTTTTGTTGTATATATTTATAAGTTATTAAAGTTTTATATTCCTACTACTTTGTTGGAGTGCTATATATTTTTAATGTGACACATAATTGTAAAAACTTTGATGTACAAAGAGTCATCCCTGGAATCTTCCGCTTCAGGCTCGGTCCCCTCCCCAATCACAATACAGGATGGTTTTCAGATAGTAGGAACATGTGTGGTGTGACGGATCTCATCGGGTGTGGGCCTTGATCTACTATAACTCCTTTGAAGAGGGGTGATTCTTTACAGCTGGGGCCATAAACTACATCTGCAGGGCTAGCTGATAGCCTGGACAATCGGACACAGAGGAAGAGGAGTGTCAGAGGGTGCGGTAGTGAATAGGGCGAAAGGGAGGTGTTGGGCGGGCACAGGGTGTGATTCTCAGGGAAGAGCAGCGCAGATGGGGGGAGGTTTATTGCCCATGCATAAGACAGAGAGCGGGGGTGACCAGTGCCTGGGGAAGATGCTTGCGAGGGTGGGGAGCCATGCTACGAATCGACAGCGTGCAGAGAGTGGGTCTGGTCAAGGCATCTAAAATGGCTGCCGTGCACGACAAAAGTGTGGCATTTCAAAAAAGGCAAGATGGCGCAGACAATGTTTTTCAACACTTCCTCATTTCCTTCGAATCGAACGTTAACAGACGTTGGTGCATATTGCCAAAGTTAAGCGATATTTATCGCTAACGATGCTTAGCAACGAATGTTTTACCGCTAAGCATCGTCAGAAATTATCGAAGATAAACCTTGCTATTATCAAGGTTTATCGCAAATGGAATAAAAAACGGCCGCAATGCATGAATATCGCTAAAAAGTCAGCGGTATTCATGCATTACCGAGCTAATGCTCTTAGCCATGTTATCCACCTCCCATTGGATAACATGGCTAAGAACTGCTCAGGGCAGGTGTTAGTTTTTGGAGATATTCGCGCTTAGCGCCAATATCTCCAAAAGTTGGTAATAGGAGATAGATATCTTGCATGTTGTAATGCAAGTTATTGTGGTATATGGAACTCATACCATAATCTCTCAGGAAAGCAGAAACTGATCCTTTTGGGACCGCCTGAGAAGGCCTAGGGGGTGAGGGGTACTCTACTTTGCCCCCTTTTCACATTCCGAACTATTTTATTTTACTCTCTTCTGTAATTACACAAAATGGCAGCGATAAGATGCATCAGAGACAGACAGTGAGAGAAAGGAGGCCGGAGATGAAGAAGAGATGTCAAATACACATTGGAGATAATATAGTGGGAGAAGGGAAGTAAATATGAGTAAACTTACCATGTAACATAAAAATGTTGCACTCTATACTATAAGTCTCATTTTATACTACAATCACTTCGCTACAACCTCATAAATTAAAAATAAAAATGAATAATGTCTCAAACAATTTTTGATTTCTAAATATAAATTTATTCTTCTGAATTTTCAAAATTTGAAAGAACTAGTAACATGTCCTCATCAGGAATTTCCTCTTCAATCATCTCATCTGGAATCTCCTCATGAAAAGTCTGCAATGATGATTCTTGTAACTCTATGGTCTCCAAACATTCGATAAATTCGCCATCAAGAGATTGATCAAAAAAATCATTCAAGTCATCTCCTCCTTGTGAGAATATTTCATTATTGGTGCTGTCAATTTCAATAAATGTAGTGGATAATTCAAAAGAAATTGCCACGGTCTCTTCATTGTGATCCATTTTATTTTGAAATTGCTTGCTGTAAATTGCAGAAAAAAATAATCACTTTCATTTATCGTTTTTAGTAATACATAATATAAAACTAACTTTATCAAGTATTTAGTATAACAGAAGGACTGTAAATAAATAACAGAAAAAAAATTTCAAATTATCTTCAAGTGTACAACATAGTTCCCCTTACAAATTAACAACTCACCTTTTTAAAAGTAGGAGAAGTGTTAGTACTGTGTAAATCAAACACCAGAAATTGACCACCAAAAATTCCTCACAAATGTACCTCAGACAGTAGTATTACAAAATGGCTGTGGTTTCCTCTCATTTTAGATATATACATAACCAATTAACTTTCATCACACACAAATACAAAACCAAAGTAACATTTTAATTGGTTCTAAATTTCAACACTTTCAAATGTGTTTTCCCCATGCAATTTTCCATAGGACATTTAGATACGTCTACAGCCTGAATGGCTGAACGGAATTACACCAAACTTGGCAAAATGGTACATCAAACCTAAGAGGTCAGGGAGGATCTACTATGCCCCCTTATGGTCATTTGCCCCTTCGCTTTGGCCTCCTCTTGTCTCTCGATCCTACCGAGAGACAAGATGGCGGCCGCTATGGACTGTTTGGAATGTTTACAGACGCCGGAGAACCAATCAGCTTCGCAAAGCTCCGTAACGCGAAAAGTACGCGAAGCGGAGCGCTGTTACAGATATATATCTTTTTTTGAACGTTAATTTCTCAAAATCCACTGGAGCACATATATTGAGACCTAGCAAAGGCACATCGGGCTACCAGTCCCTAATATTTTGCCAAGTTTCGTGCGAATCCATTCAGCCGTTCGATTATTATTATTATTTTTTTTTTTTGCCCCGCGGGGCCCTTTTAAAACCTCCACATCAAACCTAGGGGGTCAGCGAGGATCTACTATGCCCCCTTATGGTCATTTGCCCCTTCGCTTTGGCCTCCTCTTGTCTCTCGATCCTACCGAGAAACAAGATGGCGGCCGCTACGGACTGTTTGGAATGTTTACAGACGCCGGAGACCCATTCAGCTTCGCTTCACAAAGCTCCGTTCCGCGAAAAGTACGCGAACTGGAACGCTGCCCGGTCCGCTGTTACAGATATATATCTTTTTTTGAACGTTAATTTCTCAAAATCCACTGGAGCACATATATTGAGACCTAGCAAAGGCACATCGGGCTACCAGTCCCTACAATTTTGCCAAGTTTCGTGCAAATCCATTCAGCCGTTCGGGCTAAAAGTGAGGCCAACCGCCCTATGGAAAACTCAATGTTAAAAACACGTTTTGGGACCCCCCTTTTTTCTCGGCCCCCCCTTGAAGAACCCCCCCCCCAAATTTCCAGGGGCTGCTCAGAAACAAAATGTTCAATTTTCCTGAAAATTTCAGCCAATTCCGTCCACAAACACCAAAGTTATTAGACATAGAATTTTCAAAAGTCCCATAGAGAAAAAATCCTAACTATATATACCTACTGGCGACCGCCAGTAGGTAATATATATATATATATATATATATAACATTTCTATGGCAAAATGAAACCCCTTATTTTGTTCCTTTTCAAATTAAATGTATTAAGTGTTACCACTTTATTCCAATCAAGATGACTTCAGGTGTGCCATACTTTTGTCATAAGTAAGACTGTTAGCGTTCTAGTTATTCTTTAAAACACTCTGGGACATTCTGTCACTGGGCTATAGTTGGGCTACATCTGGCTGATATTTGGGCTACATTTGTTTTTTTTTTGTCTCTGGCGGCCATCTTTGGGCTACATTGGGCTTCATTGGGCTACATTTGGGCTCCAACATATATATAGCCCAATGTAGCCCAATATATATTTTTCAAAGTTAATTTTCGTAAAAACCACTGGAGCATATATCTTGAGACATAGCAAAGGCACATCGGGCTACCAGTCCCTACAATTTTGCCAAGTTTCGTGGAAATCCATTCAGCCGTTCGAGCTAAAAGTGAGTCCAACCGTCCTATGGAAAACTCAATGTTAAAAACACGTTTTGGGACCCCCCTTTTTTCTCGGCCCCCGCTTGACGAAACTCCCCCAAATTTTCAGGGGCTGCTCAGAAACAAAATGTTCCATTTTCCAGAAAATTTCAGCCAATTCCGTCCTCAAACGCCAAAGTTATTCAACATAGAATTTTCCAAAATCCCATAGGAAAAAAATCCTAACTATATATACCTACTGGCGACCGCCAGTAGGTAATATATATATATATATATATATATATATATATATATATATATATATATTACCTACTGGCGGTCGCCAGTAGGTATATATAGTTAGGATTTTTTCTCTATGGGATTTTTGAAAATTCTATGTCTAATAACTTTGGCGTTTGTGGACGGAATTGGCTGAAATTTTCAGGAAAATGGCACATTTTGTTTCTGAGCAGCCCTTGAAAATTTGGGGGGGGGTTCGTCAAGGGGGGGCCGAGAAAAAAGGGGGGTCCCAAAACGTGTTTTTAACATTGAGTTTTCCATAGGGCGGTTGGCCTCACTTTTAGCCCGAACGGCTGAATGGATTTGCACGAAACTTGGCAAAATTGTAGGGACTGGTAGCCTGATGTGCCTTTTGTAGGTCTCAATATATGTGCTCCAGTGGATTTTGAGAAATTAACGTTTAAAAAAAGATATATATCTGTAACAGCGGACCGGGCAGCGCTCCAGTACGCGTACTTTTCGCGCAACGGAGCTTTGTGAAGCGAAGCTGATTGGTTCTCCGGCGTCTGTAAACATTCCAAACAGTCCGTAGCGGCCGCCATCTTGTCTCTCGGTAGGATCGAGAGACAAGAGGAGGCCAAAGCGAAGGGGCAAATGACCATAAGGGGGAATAGTAGATCCTCGCTGACCCCCTACGTTTGATGTGGAGGTTTTAAAAGGGCCCCGCGGGGCAAAAAAAAAAAAATAATAATAATAATCGAACGGCTGAATGGATTTGCACGAAACTTGGCAAAATATTAGGGACTGGTAGCCCGATGTGCCTTTGCTAGGTCTCAATATATGTGCTCCAGTGGATTTTGAGAAATTAACGTTCAAAAAAAGATATATATCTGTAACAGCGCTCCGCTTCGCGTACTTTTCGCGTTACGGAGCTTTGCGAAGCTGATTGGTTCTCCGGCGTCTGTCAACATTCCAAACAGTCCGTAGCGGCCGCCATCTTGTCTCTCGGTAGGATTGAGAGACAAGAGGAGGCCAAAGCGAAGGGGGAAATGACCATAAGGGGGCATAGTAGATCCTTCCTGACCTCTTAGGTTTGATGTACCATTTTGCCAAGTTTGGTGTAATTCCGTTCAGCCATTCAGGCTGTAGACGTATGTAAATGTCCTATGGAAAATTGCATGGGGAAAACACATTTGAAAGTGTTGAAATTTAGAACCAATTAAAATGTTAGTTTGGTTTTGTATTTGTGTGTGATGAAAGTTAATTGGTTATGTATATATGTCAAATGAGAGGAAACCACAGCCATTTTGTGATACTACTGTCTGAGGTACATTTGTGAGGAATTTTTGGTGGTGAATTTCTGGTGTTTGATTTACACAGTACTAACACTTCTCCTACTTTTAAAAAGGTGAGTTGCTAATTTGTAAGGGGAACTATGTTGTACACTTGAAGATAATTTGAAAAATGTTTTCTGTTATTTATTTGCAGTCCTTCTGTTATACTAAATACTTGATAAAGTTAGTTTTATATTATGTATTACTAAAAACGATAAATGAAAGTGATTATTTTTTTCTGCAATTTACAGCAAGCAATTTCAAAATAAAATGGCTCACAATGAAGAGACCGTGGCAATTTCTTTTGAATTGTCCACTACATTGATTGAAATTGAGAGCACCAATAATGAAATATTGTCACAAGGAGGAGATGACTTGTATGATTCCATTAGATTGATTGAAATGGACAGCACCAATAATGAAATATTGTCACAAGGAGATGACTTGAATGATTCCACTACATTGATTGAAATTGAGAGCACCAATAATGAAATATTGTCACAAGGAGGAGATGACTTGTATGATTCCATTAGATTGATTGAAATGGACAGCACCAATAATGAAATATTGTCACAAGGAGGAGATGACTTGAATGATTCCACTACATTGATTGAAATTGAGAGCACCAATAATGAAATATTGTCACGAGGAGATGACTTGAATGATTCCACTACATTGATTGAAATTGACAGCACCAATAATGAAATATTGTCACAAGGAGGAGATGACTTGAATGATTTTTTTGATCAATCTCTTGATGGCGAATTTATCGAATGTTTGGAGACCATAGAGTTACAAGAATCATCATTGCAGACTTTTCATGAGGACATTGCTGATGAGGACATGTTACTAGTTCTTTCAAATTTAGAAAATTCTGAAGAATAAATTTATATTTAGAAATCAAAAATTGTTTGAGACATTATTCATTTTTATTTTTAATTTATGAGGTTGTAGCGAAGTGATTGTAGTATAAAATTAGACTTATAGTATAGAGTGCAACATTTTTATGTTACATGGTAAGTTTACTCATATTTACTTCCCTTCTGCCACTATATTATCTCCAATGTGTATTTGACATCTCTTCTTCATCTCCGGCCTCCTTTCTCTCACTGTGTGTCTCCGATGCATCTTATCGCTGCTATTTTGTGTAATTACAGAAGAGAGTAAAATAAAATAGTTCGGAACATGAAAAGGGGGCAAAGTAGAGTACTCCTCACCCCCTAGGCCTTTTTAGGCGGTCCCAAAAGGATCAGTTTCTGCTTTCCTGAGAGATTATGGTATGAGTTCCATATACCACAATAACTTGCATTACAACATGCAAGATATCTATCTCCTATTACCAACTTTTGGAGATATTCGCGCTAAGCGCGAATATCTCCAAAAAGTAACACCTGCCCTGAGCAGTTCTTAGCCATGTTATCCAATGGGAGGTGGATAACATGGCTAAGAGCATTAGCTCGGTAATGCATGAATATCGCTGAGTTTTTAGCGATATTCATGCATTGCGGCCGTTTATTATCGCATTTGCGATAAACCTTGATAATAGCAAGGTTTATCTTCGATAATTTCTGACGATGCTTAGCGGTAAAAAATTCGTTGGTAAGCATCGTTAGCGATAAATATCGCTTAACTTTGGTAATATGCCCCAACGTCTGTTAACGTTCGATTCGAAGGAAATGAGGAAGTGTTGAAAAACATTGTTTGCGCCATCTTGCCTTTTTTGAAATGCCACACTTTTGTGGTGCACGGCAGCCATTTTAGATGCCTTGACCAGACCCACTCTCTGCACGCTGTCGATTCGTAGCATGGCTCCTCACCCTCGCAAGCATCTTCCCCAGGCACTGGTCACCCCCGCTTTCTGTCTTATGCATGGGCAATAAACCTCCCCCCATCTGCGCTGCTCTTCCCTGAGAATCACACTCTGTGCCCGCCCGACACCTCCCTTTTGCCCTATTCACTACCGCACCCTCTGACACTCCTCTTCCTCTGTGTCCGATTGTCCAGGCTATCACCTAGCCCTGCAGATGTAGTTTATGGCCCCAGCTGTAAAGAATCACCCCTCTTCAAAGGAGTTATAGTAGATCAAGGCCCACACCCGATGAGATCCGTCACACCACACGTGTTCCTACTATCTGAAAACCATCCTGTATTGTGATTGGGGAGGGGACCGAGCCTGAAGCGGAAGATTCCAGGAATGACTCTTGGTACATCAAAGTTTTTACAATTATGTGTCACATTAAAAATATATAGCACTCCAACAAAGTAGTAGGAATATAAAACTTTAATAACATATAAATATATACAACAAAACAAAAACAGTAAAAACATTTAAACAACGAAGAGACCGTGGCAATTTCTTTTGAATTATCCAATAGATGTATTGAAATTGACAGCACCAATAATGAAATATTCTTGTCAGTAGCGGTCTGTTGTGCGAAAAGTTCCAAGGCAGCAGAACGCGCTGAAATCTGGATGTCACGAAGGTGATGTCTAGTAAGTTGCCGCCCAGCAAATAACGGCGTGGGGCGCCGCGGGGGTGAGTGAGTCCAGTAGGCACCACAGCTATTCTTACCGGCATCGCAGAATTACTGCTGGGGACAATGCCTGTGCTGTAGCAGGGTCACAGCAGAAACAAAAAGGATTTTGTTGAAGATGTTGTTGGTTTTAAATTTGAAAACAGTTCTGGTGTCAACTGCTATGCTAATGTAGTGGTTAATGTTTTGTTTTCTCTAGAAAATGTAAAAGAGGGGGAGGCAGTCCAAAGTTCCGTTAAAAGGGCAAAGGAAAGGATCGGTGGTTTAAACTATCAGTCAAAAAGGGGAGGGGTTGCAACAATTTTTCCTACCGGGTCACACTGTGCTTTCACCGGAACTGAGGTCTGCAGGATTCTAGTAATTCAAAGTGAGGCTGGCGCCAGCATGGGAGCGCCGACGTCCCGCGGATACAGTTTCGTCACTCCACGGGCGATCATGGCAGTCATTCCCCATCGGGGGTCGGAGACTCCCGCGGCTCCTCTAGAATCTTCAAGGTCGTGGAGGACTACGGTGGTGGAGTCAACCAGTGACCGGGCCATTTCTTTATGCTGGGCCCGCTCTTGCCAGGTCGACCGCCATTTTGAGAGTTCGGTAGCTACTGGCGATCGCGGGGTCAAATGAGCGGACGGGCTCCACCCTGCCGGGCGAGACGTTGCAGCATGGCCACAGTGGAAGAACCCTTTTCCGGGCGCCTGGAGCGCTGAGGGTGCAGCTGGGAAGCCTCCACCTGGGGAGGCGGGAGAGGCCTGTTCGCACCGTCTCTCCCTCCCAGTGCACCCCACGGCGTCTCGCTTGAGATTTGTTATGGCCGGACCAGGCGATGAGGACGAGGGGGGGGGGGGTCGGAGGCATGTGCAAGACATCCCCCCCCAGTGTTGTCGCAGCCATTATTCATGAAAGAAGAAGTGTCCCGTCCGTCTTCGGGCCGGGCTTCCGGTAGATGTCGGCCGGACGCCCCTGGCTCTGGCCCCATGAACGGGTTTCTTGGTTTATCGGCTGCAGCCGGATCCAGTCGGCCTCGCCCCCCCGACCGTTGGTGGCCGGACCGGAAGAGCATGTGGCGGGAGTACCTGCAACTCTCAAGGGCCACCGCGGCCGGACTGGGAGAGAGAGGGGAGGGTCGAGGAGACATTCCCCCCCCCTGCAACTGTTCAGCGTTGTAAAAGCAATCCCCTGGCCGGGTCCCGCTGGCCTCGGCCTCTCCTCCGGCTACACCCTACGTTAGGATCTCCTGGCCGAGGCGTGGCAGCAGGACCTGCCTTATATGGGCTGCTCCCGGCTGGGCGTAGCCGCAACCCTGCCCCACCTTAGAAGTTTCCAGAGTGGGGGCGGATGTTCTACTGACTTGCATTTTCCCTAGTCTATCGATTTTTTTGGCGTGGCAGGCGGTGGGACAGCGAGGGGTGATTTGGTTTCTCTTACTGTTTTTCTGGTCTCTCACCACTGGCATATTTTAACGTTTTCTTGTTTCTAGGACATTAATAGGTTTTATCATTACGTTATGTTATCGTTTCTTTGTTCGTTGTTTAATAAAAGTTCATGTTCATCAGTGGCCTACTGATTTTCGTTTTCCTATTCTTTTCTTTCCAGGTTGTTTCATGCTAAAGTTTCTGTTAACAGGATACAGTGATCACTTCGTTATTATTGCATATGTCCTTTTCACTAGGGGTGCTCTCTGGTCGGGCCAGATGACGTATCTCTAGTAAATGGTCCGGGTGAAACAGGTGCATCGATCAGTGGGGAGTAGATAGGCATGACAGATTACAACGGGGGAGAAAGGTCCGCATTACGTACCCTTTCACTACTTGCAAAGATTTTCCTACGTTTATTTGCAAACAGGGAATACCTCCAAAAAGAACTAATTCCCAAACAGTCAATGTTCGGACAATCAATCAATCAATGAGGAATGAAATAGGTACGACGTGTTAAAGGCTTGCGTTACCTACCCTTCACTATCTGCAAAGGGAGAGAGAATATTCCTATTCTTCCTCGTTTGCAGGCAGAGAAGATCCTTAAGAGAACCAACTTCGAACAATTCAATGCTCGATTGAAACAATCAACAAGGGGTACTGTGAACACAAATGAACGCCGCTTATGTACATACGCATTGCTATTTTCAACAGGTTGTTCCTAATGTTTCTATTTTAGCGAGGTCAAAAAGAGATCCCATTAGTGGCCTACTGATTTTGCTCGATTCCTTTTGTTTTTTTACACGATTTTTCGCTATCTGCAAAGACTAAACAGAGTATTGCGACTCTGTGCTTGTTTGTAAATAGAGAATGAACCAAAGAGAACAATCAATCAAATGGAGAGAGAAGCAGGCACGACGGATTACAAAGGGGGCAAAGGGCTGCGTTAACTACCCTTCACTATCTGCAAAGAGAGAGTACTCCTAATAGAAATGAGGGGTGGGGGGCAGCATTCAAAGCAGATCAGTGTGCATAAACACGAAAATGCTTTTACTTACCACGTACTTGACATTCGACAGCTTATGATATTTGCTATTAAAAAACCATTGAAATTCACTGAAAAAACCATAGGTTATAGACCATATATAGTTAGGAATTAGCATTTACAAAACCTTGAAAATTCACTGAAAAAACCATAGGTTATAGACCATATATAGTTAGGAATTAGCATTTACAAAACCTTGAAAATTCACTGCAAAAACCATAGGTTAGAGACCATATATAGTTAGCTGGACATTTTATTGACATAAAACCAATGAAATTCCATATATAGTTAGTTGCACTAACTATATATCGCGCACCCGCAATCCACTGCTGATGATGTCACATATTACATCATTCATGACATGGTCAGTGACATCACTGATGACATCTCAAATGACATCACTGATGACATCACTGATGACATCTCATTTGACATCAATGACCACATCACTGATGATATCATTCATGTGACAATACAATGCATCTCCTCACATTTTAATATAACCTCTGTTTCACCCAGTGTTAAAAAGAGAGTATAATTTTTGAAACCATTGACACACCAATACTAGTTACTACATACGCACTCACTGATTGCTACGTCTACACACACCTTCACTCATTCACCCATACAATCATTCATACATACAATCACTCATCTTTACAACACTATCATATGCACTCATACACCTATACAGACACTCACAGTCTGCCACTCATCCATGGAGTTACTCACACACCTAGTCAGTCCTGTAAAGAATCAATGACACTTCCATTTTCTTGTCTATACAGTTAAACATAGAGCACCTTACATTTTCAAACATATACTAACACATACTTACCTTCTTATACAATCATTGATACAAGTACAGATTGATCTGCACAGAGTCACACACCTCCCAGCTAGCCACACACACACTCAGTCTCCCATACAAATACTTGGGCAATCAATCAATAACCCATATAGTTACTCATATAGCTACTGATCAACACATGCAGCAGTTTACAGAACAACAGACATAATGATGCACAAATTAAGACAGTTTAGTCACTAACCCATGCACTCAGTGAGACACATTTAATCACTCACTCATACAGTCAGTCATGCACCTACTAAATCCTTCGTCCAGACACTTACACATCCACTCATTCTTCAATATGTAAGACATATTTAAACTTTATAGAAACAAAAAATCACTGGATGTTGTTATCAGTGATGTCATCAGTGATGTCATTTGAGATGTCATCAGTGATGTCATCAGTGATGTCACTGACCATGTCATGAATGATGTAATATGTGACATCATCAGCAGTGGATTGCGGGTGCACGATATATAGTTAGTGCAACTAACTATATATGGAATTTCATTGGTTTTATGTCAATAAAATGTCCAGCTAACTATATATGGTCTCTAACCTATGGTTTTTGCAGTGAATTTTCAAGGTTTTGTAAATGCTAATTCCTAACTATATATGGTCTATAACCTATGGTTTTTTCAGTGAATATATATATATATATATCCAAGCTCGAACTCCGTTTTCTTTTCGCTGAACAAAGTACAGCACTCCGGGGATAAAGGCAAAGTTTCTTTATTCCGCCGTTAGCAGTATGGATAGACGCGTTTCGGACGCGAGTCCTTCATCAGTGTTTACTCCAAATGCAGTGAGGCGGCTATTTTTAAATGCGTCATTACGGTATGCCCATCAACAGTGATGACGGTATCGAAATCGCATTAAGCGCACTTGCAAATGTGGCGGCCATCTTTTAATGTTCAAAATTGAACATGTAAATCGAATGTGTATCATCGTTTCTGGATCAAATCTTGCCGTGTATCGGCATATCTGCCGCTCAGGCTGGTGTTAGGCATTATTAAGCGTGTATCGGCGTATCACCAGCTACATTAGCATTGTGCATATTGCGCTTTCAATGACCGTGATTTATAATAATGTTCTTACATGTTCATTAAGGGCATCTTCTAGATGACTTATCCAAAATTAGTCACATTTTTAATACAGTTTTGTAAACACATTATGGAAAAGAAGAGCAGGGTCGAAATTACAATTAAATCAAAATCAATGATATTAGAGTCAACATTGCAATGGTATATAGGACAATACATTTATATTTTGTTCTTTCTTTTCATTTGCCTAAATGTACCATGAGTTCTTCTCCACTGTTCATCCCCTGTGGGTGTTTTGTTTGCATATCAATATTATAACGTGACTCCAGTCTGCGTAACCTCATCAGTCTATGCCCTCCCCTCGGATTACCTGGAACATGGTCTATGCCGAAGTATTGTAATAGATCCCTATTACTCTGATGTTCTTTGGCAAAATGCCAGGCCACCGGGTAGGTTATGTCTTTATTACTGATGGCACGTTGGTGTTCCAAAATTCGCATTTTTACATTGTTGATCGTACTGCCGATATACTTAAGACCACATGGACAGGTCAAGCAGTACACAACATATGGGGTTTGGCATGTGATGAACTTTTTTATGCTTCTCGGAATTTGCAGATCAGGAATTTTATATGACAAAACCCGTTTGCTGTTCTCACAGGCTTTGCATTTTGCGCAGGGGAAGAATCCTTTCATATCTTTTACGGTACCACTCTTCTTTTGTTTAGGAGGCATGAGATGACTCTGTACTAACTTATCTTTCAAATAATTTAATTTGCGAAAGGTGATTAAAGGACGTGGGGGGACGTCTTTCCCTATTGTTGGATCTAATCGCAGTATGTGCCAGTTTTTGGTGAGTATCTTCCTCAGATGATTCGCATCATCGGAGAAGGTCGTTATTATTCCAAACTTATTAGTGATTTCCGGCTGCTCTTTTTTCTCTTTCTTGTTTAACAGACTCTTTCTTGGAATTTTTAGGACTCTGTTGAAGGTTTTATTTAGGAGAGTGGGATCATATCCTCTCCCTGTGAATCTCATCATAGATTCTTTAGCTGCACATACAAAGTCAGAGTCTCTTGAGCAATTACGTCGGAGTCTAAGTAATTCACCGTACGGTATACTGCGAATTAGAGTTGGAGAATGACTACTCTTAGCATGCACTATGCTATTGCCCAATGTGGGCTTTCTATATAGTGACGTCTCAAGTATTCCCTCATTTACAAAGACCCTCAGATCTAAATAGTGTACCTCATTCCTACTCATTTCACTGGTGAACTTCAGATTTAAGTTGTTATTGTTCAAATCCCTGATGAAATCTTCTGCCTATTTGAAGGAGCCCCTCCATACAAGAAAAAAGGTTGTCTATATAACGACGCCACACAACTATGTGTTCTGCCCATTTGGCATTATCACCTGCGAGGGCCACCTGCTCCTCCCACCAGCCTACGAATAAATTTGCGTAGCTGGGGGCGAACAGGTGCCCATCGCAGTCCCAGAGATTTGTTTAAAAATATCATTTTGAAACATAAATATATTGTGTGTCAGGCAGAATTCCAATAGTTCAATTAACATCACCCCATGTTCAGTGTACTTCATAGCTCTTTTCTCCAAAAAGTATTTTTCTGCCTCAACTCCTTGGGCATGTCGGATACAAGTGTAGAGACTTCTGATATCGAGAGTTATCAGTACATATGTGGTGTTCCATTGGATAGTTCCAACTTGTTCTATGAAGTTTTTAGTATCTCTCACATACGATTTCAACTTCACAACTGATTGTGAGAGAAATGAGTCAATGTAGGTCGAAAGGTTCTCAGTGAGTCCTCCCTTCGAGGAGACAATCGGTCTCCCTGGTGGCGTGTGAAGGTCTTTGTGCACCTGTGGTAATTGGTAAAAGGTCGGTGTTACAGGTTCTGGACTTCTCAGGAATAAGTACTCATTCATATCCAGCATTGATCTATTGCGCCACTTGTTCAATAACTCATGGTAAGTTCTTATACTTTGAAGGTATTCTTCTTTATTGGTTTTAATGTAATATTGTGAATCCTCTAATTGACGGAAAGATTCATGACAGTATTGTTCTCTTGAGAGCAGAACAATATTTCCTCCTTAACGCGAGTACCATCGCGCATCAAGCACCCGTCTATGAGTGACCAGAGATTTTTTAGTACAAGTGGAGCGTCAATTCGTGTATCGGGGCACTGCTTTGGAGAGACTGAAACCCGAGAGGCAACGAACAAGCAAACGGTGGAGCGACACAGGACTGGGACGCCAGTGTCGGGTAAGCCGCATTTAAGATTTTTCTCTCATAACTGCATCTCAGAGTAATTTTTACACTCCAAAGTAAAGCGCGTGGGGTAAACAGGCTGGACGCGGGGAGGCTTCTCTGCGCAACCTTTGCCAAATAGCATGTCTGACGAAGCAAACCGCCGCGAGGCGGCACTGGACATTTTTAAAAAACGAACATCAGCAGCAACAGTTTTGTCAGACACAGGAGGTGGGGGAGCAGTAGCTCGGAGTTCACTCCAGAACCTGTTCCTAAAACTAGAGAGATGCACTGAGAGGGAGATAAGGAAATGGTGGGAAGCCACCTCCCTCCAGAATTATATGGATGTCAACAGGGTCCCGAGGGGTCTGCGTATTTACACGGTCCCCGCCTACGAGAACCCCGATCCCAAATTACTATAACAATGGGCTGAATTGACAGCAGCATCCTGCAAGGCCATGCTCGACCTGCTGGTCAAGTTTGCGTGGAGCGACAGGGTGAAAATACTGGAAGAAATTGACAATCTAGAAAAAGACATTGCAAAGGATAGTGACAAAGCGAAACAAGAACAGTTACGAGAGGAAATGAAAAAACGTCTGGTAAAGTACGAACTGAAAATCAGACAAAGAAAACAAGAAAAATATGAAAGAGATGAACGTGATTACGCTCTTGGCCGGATACTCACTTTCTCAAAGAAATTTGACGCCCCGCGAAAGGCATTGAACAAAAAGAAAGGAATGGTGCCAACAGCACGAGTTGAAACCTCAGAATCAGAAGTCACTGAGGGGGAACAATCAGGTGAGGAAACAGCATCGACATCAAAGGAAACATCAAAGAGTCCTTTTCACTTGGAATTCAATTTAATACGCCAGAGTTGGCTCAGGGATGGAAAACGAAGACGAACCCGTAGAGGAGGTTGGAAAGGGAAGAGGAAGAGGGAGAACATGATCCCAGAATTCCCGCAAGAAGAGGGGGAACCGATGGTAAACCCTAATTCCAACCTCACAATTATTAATCCGACTGACAAAACTTTGACCAAGGAGGAAGAGGACACTTTACAACTTGGATAGACCTTTTGTCCCAATGACAAATTGGAATACACACAGACCAGAATAGACCTTTTCAAACTTGTTCGAAAAATTAAGTTACACAAATTTTTCATACTGAAACCTTCAACGACGGAAGTAAAGAAAACAAAGAAAAGATCGATCATACAAGCAACAGATGCTTTGAGTACAAAGGATCTCAACATCATTGAAACCATGACAGAATTATAGACAGAACGAAACTTGGATGAATATAATGATCCAACAATGAGAGCTAGAAGAATAAATATAGAGCAACAAGCACCTGTAACCAACTTTAGGGCACCATCACAATTCAATCCACAAATGCCATATGATGCTATTGACACCTTCTCAGATGCGGTAATCCAAGACTTGATGAAGTTTAGAACTACTGGGCGGAAACGCACCCCCAATAAAAACAATCTCTCACAAACTCAATCCAACGTGATATCTGATATCAGCAAAAATTATGAGATTATTGTAAAGCCCTCGGATAAGGGAGGAAATATTGTTCTGCTCTCAAGAGAACAATACTGTCATGAATCTTTCCGTCAATTAGAGGATTCACAATATTACATTAAAACCAATAAAGAAGAATACCGTCAAAGTATAAGAACTTACCATGAGTTGTTGAACAAGTGGCGCAATAGATCAATGCTGGATATGAGTGAGCACTTATTCCTGAGAAATCCAGAACCTGTAACACCGACCTTATACCAATTACCAAAGGTGCACAAAGACCTTCACACACCACCAGGGAGACCGATTGTCTCCTCGAAGGGAGGACTCACTGAGAACCTTTTGACCTTCATTGACTCATTTCTCTCACAATCAGTTGTGAAGTTGAAATCGTATGTGAGAGATACTAAAGACTTCATAGAACAAGTTGGAACTATCCAATGGGACACCACATATGTACTGATAACTCTCGATATCACAAGTCTCTACACTTGTATCCGACATGCCCAAGGAGTTGAGGCAGTAAAATACTTTTTGGAGAAAAGAGCTATGAAGTACACTGAACATGGGGTGATGTTAATTGAACTATTGGAATTCTGCCTGACACACAACATATTTATGTTTCAAAATGATCTTTTTAAACAAATCTCTGGGACTGCGATGGGCACCTGCTTCGCCCCCAGCTACGCAAATTTATTCGTAGGCTGGTGGGAGGAGCAGGTGGCCCTCGCAGGTGATAATGCCAAATGGGCAGAAAACATAGTTGTGTGGCGTCGTTATATAGACGACCTTTTTCTTGTATGGAGGGGCTTCTTCAAACAGGCAGAAGATTTCATCAGGGATTTGAACAATAACAACTTAAATCTGAAGTTCACCAGTGAAATGAGTAGGAATGAGGTACACTATTTAGATCTGAGGGTCTTTGTAAATGAGGGAATACTTGAGACGTCACTATATAGAAAGCCCACATTGGGCAATAGCATATTGCATGCTAAGAGTAGTCATCCTCCAACTCTAATTCGCAGTATACCGTACGGTGAATTACTTAGACTCCGACGTAATTGCTCAAGAGACTCTGACTTTGTATGTGCAGCTAAAGAATCTATGATGAGATTCACAGGGAGAGGATATGATCCCACTCTCCTAGATAAAACCTTCAACAGAGTCCTAAAAATTCCAAGAAAGAGTCTGTTAAACAAGAAAGAGAAAAAAGAGCAGCCGGAAGTCACTAATAAGTTTAGAATGATAACGACCTTCTCCGATGATGCGAATCATCTGAGGAAGATACTCACCAAAAACTGGCACATACTGCGATTAGATCCAACAATAGGGAAAGACGTCCCCCCACGCCCTTTAATCACCTTTCGCAAATTAAATTCTCTGAAAGATAAGTTAGTACAGAGTCATCTCATGCCTCCTAAACAAAAGAAGAGTGGTACTTTAAAAGATATGAAAGGATTCTTCCCCTGCGCAAAATGCAAAGCCTGTGAGAACAGCAAACGGGTTTTGTCATATAATATTCCTGGTCTGCAAACTCCGAGAAGCATAAAAAAGTTCATCACATGCCAAACCCCATATGTTGTGTACTGCTTGACCTGTCCATGTGGTCTTAAGTATATCGGCAGTACGATCAACAATGTAAAAATGCGAATTTTGGAACACCAACGTGCCATCAGTAATAAAGACATAACCTACCCGGTGGCCTGGCATTTTGCCAAAGAACATCAGAGTAATAGGGATCTATTACAATACTTCGGCATAGACCATGTTCCAGGTAATCCGAGGGGAGGGCATAGACTGATGAGGTTACGCAGACTGGAGTCACGTTATAATATTGATATGCAAACAAAACACCCACAGGGGATGAACAGTGGAGAAGAACTCATGGTACATTTAGGCAAATGAAAAGAAAGAAAAAAATATAAATGTATTGTCCTATATACCATTGCAATGTTGACTCTAATATCATTGATTTTGATTTAATTGTAGTTTCGATCCTGCTCTTCTTTTCCATAATGTGTTAACAAAACTGTATTAAAAATGTGACTAATTTTGGATAAGTCATCTAGAACATGCCCTTAATAAACATGTAAGAAAATTATTATAAATCACGGTCATTGAAAGCGCAATATGCACAATGCTAATGTAGCTGGTGATACGCCGATACACAGGTTAATAATGCGTAACACCAGCCTGAGCGGCAGATATGCTGATACACGGCAAGATTTGATCCAGAATCGATGATACACATTCGATTTACATGTTCAATTTTGAACATTAAAAGATGGCCGCCACATTTGCAAGTGCCCTTAATGCGATTTCGATACCGTCATCACTGTTGATGGGCAAACCGTAATGACGCATTTAAAAATAGCCGCCTCACTGCATTTGGAGTAAACACTGACGAAGGACTCGCGTTCGAAACGCGTCTGTCCATACTGCTAACGGCGGAAGAAAGAAACTTTGCCTTTACCCCTGGAGTGCTGTTCTTTGTTTTGCGAAAAGAAAACTGAGTTCAAGCTTGGATTTTAACGCGAGTACCATCGCGCATCAAGCACACGCTTATGAGTGACCCGAGATTTTTTGGTACAAGTGGAGCGGTAATATATATATATATATATATAGAGATATATTGAAAGTCCTGCCGCAGCACAATTGCGTCCACCAACCAGGATCAGTGCAAGTAAATGGGTGCAGGACCCGTTAATACTTCCAGACAGCCGGAGTCAAGAGATAAAGCGCCCGGAATAAATCTTTGTGGAAACAGAATCTGTGGTGCGAGTCTTTATCTCTTGACTCCGGCTGTTTGGATGGATATATATATATCAAATTAAATCCCAGTGGGTTGATGCATTGTTCTGCGAGGTGCCACCCCCGCTTTGTTGCAGTTGACATGAAAAATGCGAGCACCAACCCTGCAATGGCGCCCGCACTTGCTTCCTCACGATGCCTCCAACTCAATGTAAGGGCCGGAGCGGACCCGCCATCCAGCAGTGGGTCCCCCTCCTCGGCTGTGCAAAGCGGTTAAACATCCAACGAGGAGGTAGCACCAAACAGGAGAGAGACCTCCGGAAGACTGTTTAGTTCATTTTCATTTATTGTCAACTGTATGCATGCTGTCCGCCTCGTTAATCAAAAGCAGCAAAGTATCAGCCAGACGCGTTTCGGGAATTCTTATTCCCTTCTTCAATGGCAGCAAAGGAAGAAACAAAGTCACGTAAGCGCACAGTTTAAATACCAACTCCCCGCCTCAGTGGGCGTGGCTGTCTCATGGTTGTTTCAGTCCGCTAAATCTTGCCAAGTGGCTGCGCTTTGATTCCCCCTATGTTGGTGCTTGCATTTTTCATGTCAACTGCAACAAAGCGGGGCTTGCACCTCGCAGAACAATGCATCAACCCACTGGGGTTTAATTTGCTTTTACATAGGGGGAATCAAAGCGCAGACACTTGGCAAGATTTAGCGGACTGCAACAACCATGAGGCTGTGTGACAGCCACGCCCACTGAGGCGGGGAGTTGGTATTTAAACTCTGTGCTTACGTGACTTTGTTTCTTCCTTTGCTGCCATTGAAAAAGGGAATAAGAATTCCCGAAACGCGTCTGGCTAATGATACCTTGCTGCTTTTTATTTACGAGGCGGACAGCATGCATGCAGTTGACAATAAATGAAAATGAACTTAACGGTCTTCCGGAGGTCTCTCTCCTGTTTGGGGCTACCTGCTCGTTGGAGATATATATATATATATATATATATATATATATATATATATGTGTATCCTATGATTGGGGGAACCATGAGTATAGGTGTTTGACACACTAAGGGGCATATTCACTTACATTTCACGTAACACAGGGCAGCACAGCAAATTTGCTGTCCACGGCTGAGTGAAAGGGGGACAGCAGAAATCCACCACATAAACTAAGATATGGCACATTTCTGCTGTCTTCTAGTGCCAACACAGGCACTCTTGCACCATGGTTACACGAAAACAATCCGTAAAGGTATGTTCCTCTTTCTATGTGTGTCTCAGGATGCAGCACACATAGAAAGAGGAAGTAATGAGGGGGGAAATAAAGATATTTTTCCTAGTTACGCCTGATTAAGGGAGGCATATCATTCTGAATCATTGTCAGGTTTACTAGCTTTAGTAAGTCTGAGAATGTTCCAAAATCCATGGGTGGATGCATGGGAATGCCCACGATTCACTGATGGAACCCCTCCATACAACAAAATAATGCAAGGCAGTGCTATGGGATACCTTTTATTGTTATTTGGTGAAAATCTCAAGCAAATCTGATTGGCATGGCTTTGTAAATCACAAATACTATTTTGAGTTGTGGCGGTGCCAAAAACGTGGTACATCCATAAATCAAAATGTTGTAAGCTCAGCCCCCAAGTCCACTCCTACAAATTGACATGTACCTTTACTAGCAACACTGTTTAGTTGAAAACAAAGTAAGATTGGAAGCACTTAGTATCAACTATTCGGTTACTCAAAAGATGATAGACCGCAGTCCGTGTGCTTCAAATTTCTGATTTCATTGATTCGTCTCATGAACTCTTCTGCTGATTATTCCGAATATAGTTTCATAAGAGCTGCCACGTTTTGTGTTTTTTACTATTTTTTCAAGGGGAATATCACTCATTAAGAAGTTTATATGTGATGACTGAATATCAGTATCCTAATTTAGTATTGTATTAAATATCACATTTGCAGTAGTTTAAAAGAGCCCCAGGGTGGTCGGTGTAGAGTAATACTATTTTGGCAAAATTCACTAATTGTTTTTGGAAAGCAAAAAGCTTTCTACAAGCATTGGAGAGTCATTGTATGTTACATGTATTTTGGCATTCTCCATTTTGGAAACATTCAAATTTGACTGACAGAACTCATGAGTTTCATGCTTGTGAACTGCCAAGACATTTCTAAATTTTAACACTTCGAAGACTGAATAACCTTTTTAAATGCAGATATCTCATAATAAACTACTTGATGGAATTACATAAATAGAACACTTTGAGTGATGCTGGTTTTCATGCCAAAGTTTGATGTAAAATTGTTCAGCAGATTTTGCTCTAGAAGAAAGCATAATTTACGACAAGGCAACACTGCAAATGCTTTCTTTTTTACTTGACATGCACATACCTTCAGTTACGTTCAGTGAGTGTCGGATTTCTTGCAGATTCATCAAATGGGGCCAAAGATATAAGCATATAAAAAAAAATATTTTCAATGGAAAGTGCAGTTAAATAATAACTGAAGTGGGCGGACTCTCTGCCTCACGCTGTAGGGGGCAGAATAAAAATGTGAATGCCACAACAGCAGGCCAATGCATGAAGAGGATTGATAAAAGCACCTGCAAGTAAGTATATTATACAGATCATTTTAGTAAAATCAAAAGATTGTGGCTAATCCTAAACCTAAAACACCAAGGCATAAACCATATCTGCAGAGAACAATTAATGTGTTGTTTATTATGATTGTCAAGGGAACCGAAGGGTTATATGACGCATCTGAGGCTCTGCCTCTAATGATGTTTCCTCTTCACTCTCAAACAGTGGAAATAGCTTATTGCACAAGTACATTGGAAATTTGGTTTAACTAAAATTGCAATCCAGCACACATGGCGATGGAAAAGCCATAATTTTTCCAGTCATGTTTTCATGAATAAATTAAGCCTTTGCTTAAATGAAAGCTTATTTACAGTATAAAAGGTAAAAAAAGAATGAATGAAACTCCGATAACTATGAATGCTCAAGTTTTGTTTACCATAATTATCAAAGTGTCGAATGTTCTTGTTTTTTGTGAATAAATTAAGTTTTCACTTATATCATAGCAATGCACGTCAGTGCATTTGTTTTCAAAGAAGTCATTTAAAACTGATCGTAAGATATAAAAATATTAAACCACATTACTTGAAGTACAGGACAGACTTTTTATGTCAAAATTTACACCAGTCGGATTAAAATACAAATTTATTAAGGAACGCAACATACAATTTAGAGCTTGAGCATGGAAAACATATAGCTCCGTAGCCGTTAGATTGAGCTGCCATAATATTGCAAAATGAAGTCAACGGTTTTCTGTGGTATGTCTGGTACACTGACTTGTTAAGTAATTTTCTCTGTGGTCAGTGTGCACAAGTACAATCATCATTTAAAATGCAATACCCTTTATTTGTAAAGTATACAATTACGTCACACTCAATAGTTTTTAGACATTGGTGTAACTCCTGCAAGCTTGCAGTTTCCGGTTTATCAAATAAAAAGGTTCTAAAACATGACGTGTATATTCCACCAAGACCAAAATTAGTTTTTTCAAATTATAATTGAAGAGGTTCATGTTATTTTCCACTGAAATAAAGCTACATAGATGGAAAACATGTGAATTTAGATATTTTCTGCTTCCATAAACTCCAGAGTTTTTACTATTTTTGGGAATTAAATGATTTATAGATAAACTAGAAGAATGCCTTAAATGTTTTATTCTATTCTAATGAAAATGTTTACCGTAGGTATGCAGCATTGAAGAACATACTTTGAAATACAGTCTTTATTTTGTAAAATGTACAACTTATCCGATTTGTAGAGCTCTGAGCTTATGGACTTCTTAGTCGTGAAACTAGATCTCAACCAAACGCATGCATGGATGAAGTTCACTTATAATGGTTTACTTTGGATGCACCTTCACAATGCAATAACATATAGCCTATTTATATCAGATATACAATTGCAAATATGGGGGATGGAAAATATGTCCTTTGCCTTTTTATTTTTTAATTTAAAGAGCATGCATGAAAATGAACAACATACATCTGTTGTGTCCACGTAAAAGTCAGAAATATGGATGTAAAGCTGTCAAATCTGTAGTTTTGAAAACGCCGGACTTCAATATTAATTTCACACCTGAAGCAGACTTTAAACTGATATACAGGTTGTAGGCAAAGTTTTTACAAACGAGTTTGTTGTATGTTAAAATCCGTGCTGCAGTGTTAGAATTAACAGTATTAAACAGAAAATCTGTGAGCAGTTCCCTATAAATAATCTGAACTTTATGTGCACTATCAGGTAGCGTTTTTCGTGTTCTTGGTTATTTTACAACATACAATACGTTTCCAAAGTACAATATTAAGAAAACGATCTGCAATTTCTTAAAAGCAAATACAAAAATGCAGTGGAACAGCAATAAGTGCATTCAACAAACAAAAAACAGAATAGTAACAATTAAAAAACTATTCAAAATTCTCGAACAATGTGAAAAGAAAACTGCACTAATGAGAATTTGATTATGTTAAACTTCTATTGACAAATCTTTGTCTCAGTTTTTACAGTTTCATCTTTGTTTTGTATTAAAGTTGTATTGTGACTTTATAAGCCAATGTGTGAACCAAGTGCCAGTCATTTGAAAAAATGAAAAAGGTGTTCAGTGCAGGTATGAAGTGAACGAGACTTAAATGATCCACAAAATCAGGTGGCATAAAATTCACTTTAGAGTTGAGACATTGTGCTTTTAAAAGCAAGCGTTGCTATCTAAGATTTAAAATTAGGTCATTTAAATAAAAATCACAATGAAAAAAACAAATAGACATGAAAAAACGAAGTAAAAAATGTTGAGCATTTCAATATAAATCTTAACGTATATACACAACCAAACCCATAGTTTACTCAATGATTTGTTTTATTTTGATATCGGTTTCCTCCTCCTCTTCTTCGTCTTCATCAGCAGTGGCATGCATTTCTTTGGTACATGTCACAGTGTATGGAAACGCAGCCCCGGTACAAGTGAAACTTAGGTTTGCAAGCCGTGACAGTGCTTTAATACTACCTGGAGGTCTCCCTGGGCTGACTTTATATCCTGCAGCCCTGGTTGTGCCCAGGGGCCTGCCAGGACTGGTCTTAAATCCGGCAGCTTTGGTTGTCCCTAAAGGTCGACCTGTGCTGGTCCTATATCCTGCCAGTTTGGTGGTTCCTGAAGGTCTTCCTCGTTTACCAGCTTTGCTGATGCTTTTCTTTTTCTTTACACCATTTTTCTTCTCTAAATTCATTCCACCGATTGCCTGCAAGTGTGCTTCATTTTTTGCGTCTTGCCTTTGACAGGAAATAGGCTTATGACTGTAATTACTTGCCTGTATGGTATACAAGTCAAACTGCTCTGCCGCCCGTCTGCTATCCTCAGACAGGCATGAAGCTTTTTCATTCCCAAGGAAATCTCCATCACTGCTGGAAACGGGGTGCATCATTTTCTATATGTAAAAAACATGCAAGCAAAAAACAGCTTAACAAAGTGAAACTACAAAATGTACAAATGCTTTTCTGTTCAAAAAAACAATACATTAGTCTGTCAGCGAAACGTATTAGAGCCATCAATTAAACAATGGAATATTACATTTTTCTTTCAAGTACAGTAAATATTATATCCTTGGTACAAACTACGACACAAGTCACATCATTTAAAAGTGTTTGCATTTGTTCGAAATATATGTTTCTCCAACAGCGTTTTACGTACTACAGAAAAGATTAACCTAAATTCCACCTATCCTATATTTTACCTGCCGGCTTTGAGCATTCTTCAACCCCCCCCCCCCATTTTTTTTTAGATCCCTGGGATTAAACGGTCACAAGCTGAGTATAAACATGAAAGTTGTGCCAGCGTGTGAGCACAAATCCCTTAAGTGCACACACAAGAAACTGCAGTACAAGGCTTTCTCTCACGCCAGCCTTATTCACTTTATCATGCAGGGAGAATATCAATATTTTCCATGCCTTAGAGGCAGGGAAAATGCAGCTGTGACACAAACGATCACGTGCAAACAGTAACGTGAGGGCCTGAGTGGGACAAGTTCCACTTTGATACGACTGACATCCTGAAAACAGGTAACTGCTCAAGTTGAGAGCACACGTTTGGGATGACTATTCGATTTAGTTTGCAAACCGATTCACTTCCGGCATGTCCGGTGATTGGTACACCCCAGAAGTAATTTTCTCCTGCATACATGTCAAAGAAAATGAAAATCGATACCTGTTAGTTCACACAAACGTGATTCTAAATAGCCACTCAGCTTGAGAATACTAGCACAGGAAAAGGTCAACTACTATATCTACTCATTCTATTTGTATGTTGTTCATAACTGTTTACATTCCATTGGCCCTTACTTTTTCCTGAATCCTGGTAAACGAATCCTCCTGGTCGCATTTGACAAAACTGCTGCAATTGCATTTCTTGTTTTGTTTTTTTAGTGGTTCTGATGTAAGAAAACATTTTTGAAAAAGTGTATATTAAAGCAGTCATGTCTGTTAAGGCTTTCCTTTCCAGCTGACATTTTCCGAAGTTTTTTCACAGTTTTTTATAATAATACTCTTCGTTATGTATTCTGAAAGTCATAACGCCTTGCTATGACAATACCACAGTTGATAACAAAACTGGTTATCCACAGTTGTGATGACATACAGACCTTCCAGGCCAGCTGATGGGGCTCTCTGAGAGCCTGTCAGCGCAGTGATGCTTCTCTGCTTTGACTAAAAGCAGAAAGCACAGCTGCAGGAGGGGGAAGGAAGGCAGGGAAAGTAGTGGGTTTTGGTGAATGATAGCAGGTAGGATATTTACTTTTCACATTTGCTTTAGGGAGGAGAGGGCATGTAATGTATAGCTCTCCCATTTTCCTCTGCCCATGTCCAGTATTTAACCCGTTGGCTGCTGCCGTCGGCCATTGGGCGACGGCAGCACTACCTCGCTGGGGCTGCCGTCGGCCAATGGCCGACGCGACCGCGCCCGTTTTTTAAAACGGCTGCACTGCCGCAAAAAAGCGGAAGCAGCCAACGGGTTAAAGACAGCAGCAGGTGTTTTGGGGGCCATGCATAACATAAAATCATAGATGGGTTAACAGTGAATTACAGGGTTGTATTTCACCTCTGGGTCCTCCTCTGTGAAAGCAAAAACAGCTTGAGTTGTCTATTTGAGGTTACTCAGAACCCCTTGGTGAAAAACATCCCTGTAATTCACTGTTAACATTCTATAATTATATACATTTTTAAAAACAAAGGTTACGGAATCATATGGGAGTTCGTCAAGCATATTTCCAAGCAATCCTGTTTTTAAAAATGTATTTTTTTTAGTAATTTTCTGAACTGTTTAGTTTATGAATATATGCTTACTATATGTGTTAGGGATGACGTCTCCTATCAAGTACACAATTTAATCAGATAAAGCAGTAATAATCTGCAGTGGTATTTAATACTAGTGTCATGTACACTTAGAACAATTGACTGCCCCTACACACATCAAACCAAAGGGTGCACATCACCTCTGACCTTACGGCTCTACGCTGATTCCCTGACGCAAAGAGGATTTTCTTCAAAGCCTCTACATCGCCCCCAGGGAAAGACCGCTCTAGAGCGTTTTTTTCTCCAACCCAAATGCAAACTCTACAAGAAGACCTTAGATCGAGAATGACATGGTGTACGAAGCTGGCCCTCTATATACTTTACCAAAGTGAGGTATAGTGTGCACAGAGTCCAGTGGAACCCCAAAGGTAGGCAGAGGTAAAGTTAAATAGCACCTTACTCTCTATTTGTGGTAGTGTGGTCGAGCAGTAAGGCTTTATCAGAGGACAGTGTTAAGCATTTGTTGCACACACTCAATCAGCGAATGATTTCACACACTCAAAGACTGAACTTCAGACCGATTGTTTTTGTATACAAATACTCTTTTAGTTATTTTATTTCCTAGAACCAAGCAAGCCTGGCACAGGTACGTAATAAATACTTTGCAGTAAATATAAAGTTGTAATACAGTTTGGATTGTAATGGTATATGCACTTTGTTTTGACTTAAAGCATTGTGTCAGAGAAAAGCAATGCTTTGTAAATACAGTACATAGACTTGAATAGGTTTTTTAGTAAAATACCAGGTAAGTTACTTTTTAGATTACTTTTCCTACACAGTGTAGTATACCTGGATACTTCACCAGGACATTTCCTGTAAAGAGGTAAGTAAAAGCTTTTTTGTTAAATAGTACAATTTTAAAGAGTTTCTTTAGGTTTTCAAACTCCACACTTGGAAACTTTTCCAAGAAAAACAGTCAATGTTATCCTATGGAGGAAAATAGTGTTATTGGTTTTAGGGTAAGTATTCGGTAGTGGGAGTTGAGTTTCTGGGGGTAGACTCAGGGGTCCCCCAGGGTCAGGGATGCCCTATTGTTACACCCTCAGCGGCACTAGTGCGGCCGGATGCAGAGTGCTGAGTCCCACTGTTATCCAGTGGAGGATAGGGGGCCTCCGGTTGGTGGCTGCTGACGAACAGGCCACTTGGATCTGGGAGCAAAGTTTCTTGACTTTAGTTCAGAGCAAATGGCGAAACAAAGTAGCATCAAAGGTGCACCCTCAGCGGCACTAGGGTGGCCGGGTGCAGGGTGCTGTTTTGACAGCTTGCACCCTGTTGTCTACAATGGGAACCTCCGGTTTGCAAAGGCACTGCAGGCTCGGGACGAAGGTCTTTTAGTTGAGACCACCGCTTTGAGAGGTAAGTTGGGATGTTGGGGGTTGGTTAGGCACTGTCGGTTTAGCCACCCAAAGCCATGGGGCGTCGGGTATGGGGGTGCCTTTTAGGGTCGGATCTTCTTACCAGCTCCTGGTCGCAGTTGGGGGGACGTACCTGATTTAGGCTGCAGGCATCGGCTGAAGGTTCGAGGCAGGTCAGGGGTCGATGGATCACGGGTCAGGATCATTGCCCACTCGAGCTTGGGTGGTGGGTGCAGAGTGGTGCGGATTCGTGGTGTCCGGCCAGAGGTTGGAGATGAACAAATCCGGTGTTCACAGGAGACACAGTCTTTGTGGTTGAAAGCAGGCAGGTCCTCCGTAGTTTTCAAAGTTGCTGGCTGAAAGACACACCGGGATTTCGCAGGATAAGTTCGAGTTGGAGACAGGCCTGTAGGGCTGGGGCTGTGAGTGGGCGCCTTCCTCTTGTTTGCTTTGGCACAGCTGTTCAGTCCTTGTTCTTTTTTTCTTGTAGTTTCTTCTGGTTTGAGGAATCAAGGTTCACAGGTGCCCCTAAATGCTAGATTTAGGGGCGTTACAGGTAAACAGTTGGGACCAATGGGTCCCTTCCCTGGGGTGGGTACACCCCCTATTATGCCACCCTCCAATGGGAGGGGGGCATAAGCCTTTCACTGGTTGACTGCGTACCGCCATCTGCAAGATGGCGGGGACTGAGTGTTGTGCCTCACCTCATCCACCTGAGGGGTGGAGTTGGCAGAGGTGGGCACACCTCTCTTCCTCACTTGTTTTTCCCGCCGGTTCTCCTGCCCAAAGTGGGGGTCAGAACCAGTGGAGACCAGTTGCTAGAAGCAGCAAGTGGCCTGGGGAAGCTCACAAAGGCGGCAAGCCTTTAAAGATTTCACTTCTTGGACCCTGCCTATCCTGGGGGAGGAGGCTTGGCACTTCGTCCCAGAATGTGCATTGTTCCAGGACCCCAAGAGCAACAGGCTCTCGGCCCAGGGGTCCAGAAACATGTCTGGTGGTGGCAGCTGAAAGCAGCCACTAAGCTTGGGCACTAGTGGTAGGTAAGTTTTCAGGGGGCATCTCTAAGATGCAATCTGTGTGCATTTTTCATTAAATCCCACACTGGGTTTAATGTGTTGAGAAGTTCGATACCAAACTTCTCAGTTTTCAGAGTAGCCATTATGGTGCTGGGGAGTTCGTAATGACAAACTCCCAGCACCATATACTCTTAATGGCAGCACTGCACTTACAATGTCTAAGAATGGACTTAGACACTGTAGGTGCATGAGCCCTGTACCCTCACCACTGGTATAATGCACTCAGCTAGAGGGGTAACTGATTTATGCCAGGGCAGTGGATTGTAGGCATGGCACACAGGGATATGTGCCATGTCGACTCTTCACTTTGTTCTGCACCAAAACAACCAGCCTGCAAAGGTGGTGTGAGAGTGTGAAGGTACAGGGCCTCTAAGGGTGGCACAATAAGTGCTGCAGCCCTTAGAGGCCTTCTCTGGTCACAGTGCCCTGGGTACCTTAAGTATCTGTAGTACCATTTACCAGGGGCTGACCTGTGGCCAGAGATGCCAATTGGGTTTAGACTTCAATGCAGTTTTAGGGAAAGAACATAGGCCCTGGGTACCTGATTAGCATGAGCCCAAGGTACACTCAGTCAAATCACATCAGCAAGTCAGCAAAAATGTGGGGGCAACCATGCAGAAAGAGGGAACTTCCTCACAATGGCTTCTAATCAATTTTCATTTTAGGTAGAAGACCCTTCTCAGTGCAAAAATGGCACACCCCGATGAAAAAAATAAGAAGGATTAGTAACTACCAAGAAATAAGAAAAAGAATAAAAATTTGGCTTTTTCACAAAATAAAACCCAGGCTTTAGAAGACCATATAATACATTCATGTCAAATCGAGCAAAACCTAAAACAAAATTGAAATGCCTCTGTGGGTTAAGTCCATAACGCCGCTGGGAGGTTCACAAAGTGACAACCCTATTCTTTCCTTCAACTGTAGGAGAAAAAATATGATGTTCTACTGCAGTGTATATGGCACAGTAAACTGCAACACCATAGATACAAAACAACCTGTTCTGCTGGTTGACAGGATCTGACAAATCTACAGGAAGGCAGCCATGTCCACCTGCCTGTCACAAAACTGACAACAATAGTATGAAATGTTGATAACGTTTTGAAGACCATGGGCACGAACACTCCAAATTGCTGTAGCACCCTCTATGGGCACTGCCCGTTCGAAATTATAGCACAAATAAGTGGGGAGATGGGTTTACTCTGACCAGCCTCTTTATCCTAGCAGAATTGTGCAAATGTCTAGAGAGGGGTATCAGATTCCAGAGAGCCTGTGCCTGCTCATTTGGAGGCGTGAGGTGAAGAATTACTGGATTTAAAGGTCCATGAAGTTCTCCAGACGTCAGATTTGGACGATTGGAACAAAGACAGCGACCTTTCTCAACTGTTCAGAACTACACAGGTACACCGGACTGACTGATCGCCACAAGATATATAAATGACTGTACCTTAGTGAGAGGAACAGTGAAAGCGTGCTGTTGTGTGCTGGGAGAGCATCACGCAATGCCCATTTTAAATACATTCAGTTTAATTACTTGCACAATACATATCCAACTACTCGGTATTAAGTAAACTATATGATGTTCTTCCAAGGCTAACAGTGTCTCCAATAAATGTAATATGTTGGGATTCTGTAGACTGTGTACTACCTCTCAAAACTTATTCCACCTGTAAAGTCAAACGCTCTGCTCGACAAACACTGTAAGCGGAGGCTACTGTACAGGTAGGAGGATGAATGGGGAGAAGCCAAGGGAGTCAATGGAAGGAGGTTGGAGATGGGTGTATAAACCTTCTGCTCAGAACAATGGTTGTTACTTTCTTCTTCTCTTCCGTAACAGGGTGTCAGGCTGATATTTAGAGACATTCACCACACCAGAGACGTTTACCAACCAAGAAACAATTTCTTCCCCTCGAAAAATATTAACAATCTTTGTTTTACCACATCTCAACTGTATTGTTTATTTTTTTAAATGTCTTCTTCTTTGATGTTTTGCATCAGAAAGTCAAAGACCAGAGGTCTTGAATCATTTCACAATAAAGAGAAGATGCTAAGATGCTGACCAGGGCTGTGATTTATTTTCTTCACTCTGCGACTTACATCTTTACATGCAGTGTCAGAAGGAGCATAGGGCAGTTATTCAAATGCCTCAGCAGAATAGCAGCAAACTCTTTAGGAAGAAGCCTGGGTTAATCTGGGCACATATACACTATCAGAATTAGCAGCTCGATTCAGATAGCTGCAGTTTTCACCTAATCTAGAAGAAGGCCACCAGTGCCTACAAATTCAACATGTCCCCAATTCTAGGAAGATAGTTGGCCTATAAACCAATAAGCCTTTTAGATAGCACTATTGTTGACTGGCTCTTTAGAAACAGGCTGTAAACCCTACACCTATGCAGAAGTCAAATGAACTCTCTTGGATCCACTAAATTTAGACCTGGGACACTATAAGAGTAAGGACGAGAGAGGCTGTTAAAAGGTGCCCCTATGGTTCTATTTTTAACCATCAAGGATGCATGTGACCAGTGGCTCCACCTGAATATTTGTATGAAACAGAAAATGATGGAGCTGATTTATAGGGTACAATTCGAGTCCCTCTCCGGAGGGATGCTCACTTGGATACAACACCATCCCTAGGTAAACGTGCATGAAGTGATAGGTTTCTGCGATTCCACTGAAAGGCTGTTACCATATCTGTCTTCACCGCACAGAAGGGAAATCTCAGGCGAGGAACCGTGCATGTGAAGACCCAAGAACCACCAAGATCGCCATGATTCTAGGAGGTCTGTGGGTGATCTATCCCCCATGAAACAGCTTGTGTGCAGTGACCCCAGTGCTACAATGAAAGAGGGCAATAAGAGAACCTAGCCTGACATCGTTGGAATTACGCCACCAAGGAATAGGGAAAGAACATAGGACTAAGTCCAAGAATATTAGGCTTTAGTGGACACACTCACAAACCAAACAGCAGTCATACCCTACATGGGAGGACAACTATTTGCATGTGCAGTTCAACTTATACCGCTGTGTCCACCTGACTGTAAAATATGTTCAGCAGTCTGGAAGCATAGCGAAACTGTTTCCTCTCTTCTCTGAAACCCAATGGTGTATCAGCTTGAGTCGCCTAATGCCAACCCGTGACACCATAAGCCCCTCACCAAACTATCTCTGCACCGCATCATTCATATTCCACTGAGAAATTCGAAAAGAAAAACAAGACACAATGGTTTGTCCAAAAGTTGCCATGTCTATGAGCCATGGAACTAGCCCACAATCACAAAACTGCGCTCATCGAAGATATCAAAAGGTTCTGTATCACTTTCAAACTACTTTACTATCCTGAAATTAACAGTGCAGTTCAACACTACCGAAGACTGCATTTGGATTGTAAAAAAACGAACGAAAAGACCATCTGAGTTTAATATGTGCTTCTATAATGTCTATTGTTTTATGTGATACTTATGATGAAACAAACGACTGATTGAACGACTGACTAGCACAGCACTCTGCAGAACCTCCAAGGTGCAGATTTGATGCAGTGGCGGTTTTTCCATCATAAGCAATCAGAACACTCAAAACCAAATCCAAGGTACATAGTTGGATGTCCATATACCGACATGGAATGTATTTGTTTTTGTATTGTGTGGAGTGTATTTGGTTCCTCCGTGTTACATGTGGGAATAGAGGTAGGTACGCCGAAGGCAGACCCAGATGCATTTCTGATCATAGGATGATATCTGGTAGCTTTGTGGTCTGTAACTCACATTTGCTTGCTTTCTAATTGCTGGCTTTATATGTTTCAGGCTGTCCAGCATGCCTTTGTCCCTTCCCACCCAGTGGAGCAAAGCCGGTTTGCCAACGCTCTGACTCGCTCCTTGTATTCTTCCACAAGTGCTCGCTTTCTGTAAACAGGCCTTTAAAGTTTGTTTCTTATCTTGTTACATTTGCTGTGCATTTAAAGACAGGCTTCAGATGTTTCTATCCTTGAATTCAAAGTGATAGGATTTATGTGACAATCTTGCTAGGTGCTGAAGGAAAGGCTGTAGAATGTTATTTCTTTCTAGCATTCATCAAAATGTAAATGTCTGTAAATATTTCAGAATAAATCGGATTTAGGAAAGCACAAATTAAACATTTTTATTAAATTCTGAAGTGTGGTGAAAAGGAATATTTTAAATACATCAATACACTTGGTAATGCCATTTTCGACACTATCGTTTGTTCGCTGTATAATTTTATCAAGTCAAGCCAATTAAACTTTATTTCGGCTGACAGCCATAAAAGCAACAAAAATAAAACAATTATCATATACAAAAGTACAGAAATCTCAGCTAGGCATTTAGTATTTGCGGTTGTAAGTACAATCATTGGGACAGCTTCAAAAGACTATACAATACTGGGGAAAAAACGAGAATATTGGGCAAAGCAGAGGCTAAGAATTTAAATAAAAGCACACTGATGTACACGTGTAAAATATATATAAAAATTCCAATAAATAGTTTTAAAAAATCCAATTAAGGAAAGTTAAAATACAATTGATAGGAATAAAATATTGAGTTTGGGCAGATGATAAAAACAGATTTTGTATCTATATAGGGAAAGCAACATGAACATATTACTTATAGCTCCTAAATGGTTACAGATTTCTGGGTCTCGATAATTACTCTACGGATACGCCACATCGCTAGCAAAAATTTCGAGGTTACAAATACAGACAGTTGACTAGTATCGTATTTCAGTATCCTGTAGACCTCAGTATAGTCTCTTATTCCCATATTTTTACAGAACTGGTGTATCCATTTGGCCCTAAATCTACTGTAGACTGGGCAGAAAAGAAGAACGTGTAGATCAGTTTCCACACTTAACCCACACCCTGGACAGGCCAACATGGTATTACCCTCCCATTTGTTTGTAAGAACTCTGAGAGGGACCACGCCATGTCTAAATTGCAGGAATACTTTCTTAGCGAGAAGTGGATAGATGTCATTTAGGACTTGTTCAAGCCTGTAATAAGATTTAATACCCAAAAGAGTATAGGTCAAGGAATTGATATTTGTTCTCTGAAGAAGTTGTAAAAGATTATCTTCATTGATAATATGTTTCAGAGTTTTTTTTTTTTATATTAGGGGGCAGGTCTCCTCCGGGGAAGACCACATGGTTGTCAACCCCATACGATAGAGCCTAGATTTAATGTGTACTATCCATGGTAAGTTTCCTGCTCCCATAATAGAGAGTACATCCTTTAGTTCCTCCCTATAGTTTGAGAGCTCAGGCGTGCTCCATAAGCGATGCCAAAATAACAACGGGCGAGAGGCTATTAGGTCACTTATCGGGCCAATCCCGAGATCCATCCTCAAAGGAGTTAATGGAGTGCTCTTTGGTAAATTTACAAGTTGTCTTAAAAAAGAGTTCTCAGTTGTTGTGAGGACGTCCGGATAGCTAGAGCCCCAAAGTTCTGCACCATATAGAGAAGCTCCCCTGGCCTGGATCTTATATATTTCCACTGGCGGGCCTACAATTTTTGGGGAGCAATTTTTATACACTTTTAGAATGCCCCCAATGGCTTGAGTGAGTTTAAGATTAGCCTTCTTAGCTTGGGTACCCCAGTTCATCTTGTCAAGGCCCAAGTATTCAAAGGTGGAGACCCTTTCCAACAGCTTACCATTCATTTGTGGCTGAGGGTAGTTTATGGTTTTTGCATTGAAAACCGTATATTTTTTTTTCTCAATATTGATTTCCAAATCCCTATTTTTACAGAACTTACAAAACTCCACCAGAACCCGCTGCATACCCATTGGTGACTTAGACAGTAGCAGCGTGTCATCCGCGAACATAAGGGCGGGTATTTTGTAGTTAGCCAACCTCGGAGAATCTGTATCTTTTTTTTCCAGCAGGGCATCTATTAATCCATTTAAGAAGAGGGTGTGATGTATTCCTATAGGTTCTGGATCGATCCCCCTATCCCTGACCCTATTCTGGTTAACAAGTTAACTAGCAGCCAGCCCATGATGCAGAAAACCCCCATGATGCAGGAACCGTTATCTGATAAAGCCACACTACGGCACAGGAACGTGTTATCTGATTAGGTCATAACGCTTGCCATCTAATTAGACAAGCGATATTCCTCCAGCCCCTGATAAGGCATACGGAGTTCTCAAAACAAATCAAACCTATGACAGACCTGGGAAAAACCCTGCGGCCATTGTTTTGATTTCACCGAGAACTTCAGCAAAAGAATGTGCTAACGACCTGGTCGTATGACATCCTTATTGACGTATCTATGTCCATCCTTACGTCAATCTCGGCACCTTAAAGGTATAAATATTACCGATATTGCCCTATGCAAACACACGCGGTGGTGACGAGATCGGAGCAGCCAGACTTGCCGAAGCCCAGAGCAGAGCAGACCCCGCTGGCGCAGCCCCGCCTTCCTGACGCGCTGAGAACGAGAAGCCGTTTTTCTCCTGCCGAGAAATCCAGCACCGGCGCTTCCGGGTAGCCCTCGCAGGCAGCCTGGAATATCGAGACCAGAGACGAGAGATACCATCCCTCATTCATCCTAAATTCCAGGTACAGAACTGAATAACCCCTTGCAGAGAATTCTTTAGTCAGTCACTTGGCAAAACAAACTTAACTTAAACTGTAACTTTCTACTCCCGCCCACGTATTAGGCTTAGGTCAGGTACACGGGGTAGGCGTAGCTAGAAACACCAGTTGAGTACGATTAGTCAAATGTAAATGTGTATGTATATATTTTATTCATTTTAAACCATCTTATGGCTTAGAAACCATATCAATGTTTTTACAGTATTATTTTATACTTCTGCTTTTAATGTATGCACTTTACTTAACCATAAGTATTGCAATAATATCGATCCATTTCTCTTGTATGAGAAAAGAGACTGATCAATAAATAACATCTTTTATTGAACACGCCCGTCTCTTCCTTTTCTCTACAATCTGATGAGACTAAGAATGCACGTACTGACTGAGTAAAATAAATTGCCTTTTGTTCACACGACTCTCGAGATACACTCTTGATTAGGGGAGAGCAAAGTTGTCATGTTCTATGGTTGTCAGAAACTAAATCCCTTCTTGTCTATCCAGGGAGGTTCAACTCCTCCTTGCCTATTCGAGAAAGTTTCTAGTGAACTCTGAGCTAGCTGGCAAACCCAAAACTTTAAGTCTAATATCGACAGTAGTAGACCTAGTTAACTTCTGGTCTAGGCCTATACTATTGAAGGTATTATTCCAATGCGCAGAGCCTATTGGGATAATAGGAACTACACTACAAGGGAGAACAGGGTTGGGGCAAGCACACAACCCTGCCTCACCCCCTTCTCCACTGGAAAGGGTGCTGTTAAATCCCCCCTTTTCCCATATCTAATCTTCGCATAAGTACCATGGTGCAAACGTCTCAGTAAGTGGCATAAATACAATGGAACACCCATATCCCGAAGGATGTCCCACAACTGATCACGCTGCACCATGTCAAATGCGGGTTTGAGATCCACAAAGGTTAGATACAGACTGCCACCATTTAAAATAACAGTTTTCCGATGGATTAATTGCAGTCGAAATAGCTGGTCTATTGTTGAGGTTTTGGTCCTAAAACCTGCCTGGAAAGGTGTTAAGATGTTATATTCATCAATCCAGGACAGCAACCTGCCCGAAAGGATGTGAGCAAACAACTTTTGTCATGTCAATTAAACTTATTGGGAGATAATTAGCAGGGTTCATAGGGGAGCCTTCCTTGTAAATAGGGATAATTTCCGCCCCTGCCCATGTTGGAGGGAGCTCCATACCTTGGAAGATGGCATTAAAAAACTTCGTTATATATGGTACCCAGACAGAGCTTTCATTCTTAAATAAATCCCCTGGAATTTTATCTAATCCAGGAGCTTTACCCTGAAGCATTTTGGCCAGAGCTGCAGTGACGTCTTTTACTGAACACTCCAGGGCAAGAGGAACCACAGAAAATCTATGATCTGTGGGGGTCCATCAGGTTTTTCTCCTTCCTCCAAATTAGAGTATAGGGATTGGAAATGCAACCTCCAGACTTCCTCCCCCAGGTTCGGTTCTATGGCCGGTTTACTTTCAGCCCTTCCGGTTCTCACTAAATTACAGAAGGTCCTCATGTCTCGGTTATCTAAAGCCAGTTTAATTGCATCCCATTTGTTTGCTTCCCATATAGATTTAGCCTTTGCTACAGTTTGTTTATATATTGCCCTGGTTTCCTTAATACGGACGATATCCTTGTCTTTAACCGCCAGCAGCAGGGCACTTTTTGCCTCTCTGCATGATTTATTATACCAGGAGTTTGCATTACTAGAACGGGAGGTAGAATTATCATCAATTTTATAAAAGAATTCAGCCATTTTACCAAACATTTCCCGATGGTTTTTAGCTAATTCTTGAAAACGACCGGTGCTAAGGTCGATTTTTGGTAACTGAGAAGCAACTTCCAGGTGGGGAGTAATCTGTTCATAAAGAGCGGCCTTTTTGTTTTCTAATTTAACAAAAGATTCCCACCGAACCCTTCTTCCACCACATGTAGCTACTAGATTTAAATTTGCCGGAATGGGGTACCTTGGAGTGACCCCAAAATCGGCAAATTAATTTTTAACACCAGTGGGTTGTGATCACTTTCGCAGCGAGGGTATACAGCGAAATCCAAGACTCTATGCCATAGCTCCACATCAAAGCAGTATATAATCTATTATTTAAGTTTGGCCTATCTTATTATAAGTAGGGATGGCCGGTTTTTCTGAGGGGAAACGTCTATTACATGCCCTTAACATATGTATCAGGGTAAGAGAATTCAATTGAAGAACTAGCGGGGACCAGCCCCTGACCGGATAGGTGTTACACTCAGGTATTGACCATACAGAATCCTCCTCACTAGTAATGGGGTATTTAAGCCGTTTAAAGGTTCAAAATGGCAATTAAAATCTACCCCAATTATTATGTGAGCACTCTCAGGTAGGGTATCTATAAAGGTTATCAAGGAGTCTAAAGCCTGCGAGGTCAACCCCTGTTTCACTAGACGTGAGTATATGTTAATAAGCGCTATTATCATAACATTTTTGAATGGTAGAAGGATACACTAAATATCAGGGGAGAGCATATCTAGGACTTTAATTTTACATCCCAAGTGGATTCCAACCCAGATACTTAAGCCACGAAGGTCTTCCTCTAATCCCTTTGGTTGCTGGAATAAAGTATGCTACATACCCTACTCTGCTAACAGGAACCCTTAGCCACGTTTCCTGGAACAGGCAGATCTCATGGGTGTCGACATAGGCACCCCAGTCTGGAAGGTCTAGTTTCAAGCCTAGGCCCGCCACGTTCCAGGATAGAATATTAATACTCTGTTCTATAGCTATATGACCCCCCGCCCCCAGAGTTATTCTGCTCCGGGGGCCCACTCTGCTGTCTATTCAAAGGGATAGTCATTACTAGATCTTCATACTCTGGTAACTCCTGTAGCAGTTGGGTAGGGTTGCATGATGCACAGCTAAATGGACCATAAGGATCAAGTGGGGGAGTTGTCTTTAGCGACAATTGAAAGGCCTGTTTATCAAGATTTAGTTTTTCTGTATGGTAAGAATCACTACAAATTTTCATTACTGGGCTCGGATTTTCTTGCAAGGGGGCTAGTCAGTCGACCAAGTCCAGAGAACTAAAGCGATTATTTACAGGTATTTTGAAGTATTCCTGATTTCCCCAGTTTTGAACTAAATGTGGCGGGACATTTTCCTGTGCAGGTTTTTCCCATTTTTTGTAGACACAATCCATCCTGTCTAGAAGAGGACTGGGTGGGTAGAAGTAGCCCAGTGGGAGAACTTGAATCCCTCCCATCCCTGTACCGGGTTGTCCTCCTTTAAGTATGTGGTGAACAGCCCTACTATCTCTGAAGTTTATCACCACACAATCCCCAGAAATATCCTTTTGACTCTGCCCCAGCCAGCTAACCCTACGTGCAAAGAGGATTTCTGTATGTGCCAAAGAAGGGAGTGGTCCATGTTTATTCAACCAGTAAATTAGTTTATTTTTCAATTCCATAAATGTCTCTCCCCGACCCGACTCCAAGGGAGGAACTGCCGCCAGAATTACCACATAGGGTGTTAAATCTGGGGGCAGGTCTATACATTGAAGAGCGTGTTTTATCGGGCTTGTTTTCGGCGATGTTGTGTTCCCTACAAGATTTATCACTGGATGTGGGGCCTGATGGGCATCATCCATACCTGTACCCAGCGCATCAAGATTGTGATTTTGGATTCTGAGAGTCGGTTCAGAAACCCTAGGGTTGGTGCTACTCTCCAGGGGTTTTTCAGAAATCTGTCCTCTGGGCAGTTTTCGATTATTGATATTCAAGTGACCTGCTATAGGGTCTTTGTGCCCGCCAGGGGGAAGGGAAGCCTGCGTGCCTTGGCACTTGATGCTCCTATTTGTAGCTTTTAAGCTGCGGCTAATTTTTAATGCTGCATCAATTTTGGATCCCCATGTGTCCAGGGAAGTTTTTTGTGTGACAATACTTTTCATAACGTCACTAAGTTCCGATTTAAGAAGCTGATCAAAGAAAGTTTTTAATTCTGATTTGAACACCTTTGCCCAACCTGGAACATCAGGATTTATGTGAGTGTCCAAAGGGCTAACCTCTGCGGTATCAGAATGCTCTATTTCTACACAGGAGCTGGCTCCACGTCCCCCCCTGACTATGTGCTTCTTTTGTACAGGGCATTTCCTTTTCCCTCTCCCACCCTTGTCCACTCTTTTTGCTCTGGGTAGGGGTGCACTAACTTATGCCGGTGGTAACTGATGAATTAACAAATATATGTGGAATCGATGTCTCTGGTGTATCAGGTGTACTTGGCTCAACCAACTGAGTCACACTAGATAGACTTGGTGTAAGGGACAAACGCCTCTCTGTGCGTTCAATTTCACTAGACACCTTTTGTAACATTCTAGCGATGGCTGTAGGGTGGGGATGGACCATTTGCCTGGAGGATTTCGCAAGGGGGAGTAGTTTTCCCCATGTCTTTTACCCTTCCTGCGTGCAGCTAAACCAATGGTATCGCTAACTAGAATGTTATCAATTGCTGACCAATGACAGAAAACTTTAAAACCCTTAAAATTTGACGAAACCACCTCACACTAAAATATATGTTTACAGATCCCCAGTTTCAAACAGCGTCCCGTAGTAGAGAAAGTCCATCTACTGGTACTCACAGTCCAAAAGACATCAGATGCATGGCCCAGTCCAGTCACGGACAGGCACAGACAGACAGGCACAGACAGGCCCGCCCTTTGTCCGGGGCTTAGTCGCGGCCGCGTCCCGTGCCCCGGAAAAAAGGGAATGGCTTTTAGGCGCGATGTCAGCACCTCCCCCTGACTCCAAACAGGTGCGAATGCAGTGATGCAACCTGGGGGCTGTGGTCCAGTCCCCAGAGTAGGCGGCAACACGGTCGACCGTCAGGTCAGCAGGCAGCCCTCCTTCACCTCGGCACAGCCTGCGCTCTCCTTCACACCGGACAGCAGCAAAATGCACTCCCACAGGACAGGGGCAGAGGCAGCGCTTTTAGGCACGATGTCAGCGCCTCCCCCTGACTCCAAACAGGTGCGAATGCAGTGATGCACCCTGGGGGCTATGGTCCAGTCCCCGGGTGTAGGCGGCAACACGGTCGACCGTCAGGTCAGCAGGCAGCACTCCTTCACCTCGGCACAGCCTGCCCTCTCCTTCACACCGGACAGCAGCAAAAAGCACTCAATAAAATTGTATGTCTGTGAAAAAGTAATGGTCATTTCAAATGAAACTTTTTTGTCTGCAATAGTAATGCGCTACAACTCCATGATACTCCACTCTATGCTACTTCATTCTAGGCCACTATAGCACCACTTCCTCTCCTCTCTATGCAACTCCACTCTACGCCACTCCACACTAGTCTACGACACTTTACTCCACAACAATCTACTCTACACCACTCTACTCTAAGGCATTCTACTCCACTCCATTCTACGCCACTAAACTCTTGGCCACTCTATTCCACTCCCTCTACGCCATGCCACTCTATGCCACGCCACTGTACATCACTCTATGCCACTTCAATATTGGCAAGTCCAGTCTAGGTCACTCCACTCAAAGACATTCTACTCCACTCTATGCCACTTTACTAGAGGCCACACTACTCCACTCACTCTATGCTACCGCACTCCACGCCACTTTACTCCACTCTACGCCACTCCGCTCCGCCCCCTCTATGCCACTCCACAATACATCTCTAAATGCCACTCCATGGCACTTCAATCTAGGCCACTTCACACTAGGCATCTCCACTTTAGGCATCTCCATTCCACTCTACAACACTTCACTGTAGGCCACTCCACGCCACTTCACTCTACAAAACTCCACGACACTCTATGCCACTCAACAGCACTCAATGACACTTAAAGCCATTTTACTCCACTCCACTCTGCCACTTCACTCTTCGTTCTGCCACTCCACAACACTTTAATCTACGACACTCTACTCCACTCTATGAAACTCCACTTTATGCCACTCTACTTTACACCACTCTACTGTACGCCACTCCACTCTATGCTACTCCACGCTAAACACCTATGCCACTACACTCTACGCCACGATATGACACTCCTCAGCACTCCACTCCATAACACACAGCTCCATTCAACTCTACGATACACTACCCCACTCAATGAAGCTCTACACCCTTCCACTCTACGCCACAACACCCTCCACGACACAACATTCTACTCCAATCTTCGCCACTCCACTCTATGCTACCCTACGACACTCCACTCCACAACACTGCATCAGTAACTTTTAGCCGTGCTGAACAGCAGCCACGCAATGTACAACATGGCTAAAACACATTGGCAAAGCCAATAGTACTCGCATAGGCAAGACCTAGTGGCTTTGTCAATGCTTGCTAATCAAACAGTTTTGTTTTTGCCAATCATGAAAATGTAAAAGGCTTTCATAACACTGTGTGCTATCAATAGTATTGAGAACATTTTCAGCTCTGTGTATCTACCTACTCTAGTTTCTGTGTGCCCATGCCCTTCAGGTTTCATTGTCCAAAATTCTTTCTGCTGCTGGAGCAGCTCTCATCGCCAGATTAAAAAAAGCATAAAAAAATGCTGCCGGCAGCAAGAGAGACCAATCCAAAGTGCACCATGCAGAAAGTGACATTATCTGTGCCCCAGCTTTTTTTTTATTTTAGTCCACAATTCATTTTGCCATGTCCAACCTATTGGGATCTATGATTTAAAAAATTGGAGACATAAGTGTGTATTGGAGTGACACAGCACCTTTTTCTTTAACACTGCCAGCTTACTGCCTACTTAGATGCCTGCAAATCTCCACAGATTTCAAGCTTTGGTGATAGAGATATTCTAGAATTGGCCCTGTAAGCCCTTGGATGAGACCACTTACGTCTTTATTCATCTACCACCATAACCAAGGGTGGTAGAAGCTGCACTGGAAAGGGGATGAAATAACTATTTTGGCTACTCCTGACAACATGGCTACAGTCTTATGATACTTAGAACAAGAAGGTTTACCAATTTAGCAGTTTGGCTCTTTCTAAAGCTGAAAGCATGGTGGTAATTTGCAATGTATGGCATGGCACTGTGGAAGAAGGTATCTATATTTTTTGAGTTCCTTGCCCTGACATACCTGGAGAAATTCCTATTCTTATCACCATCATCATAGTTATGTATACTGATAAGTGGTTTTAACAAAACCCATATAATCAGCTTACAATACAGAAAGGGGAAACGATACATACATCAACAAATCCATCCAATACAAAAGAAACACCCAATATAATAAAGCAAGACCAAATATGTCATAACTACTCCACAATCATGACCAGCAGTCCCATGACCTTCTCAGAGTACCACCCTCTAGTGCATCATCATATGCAGGAGTCTATTGGGACGGCTTGGTGCCCTAGAGAGAACGGTGACCTCAAACATTGTTCCTGCAGCCAAGTGCGGTTTCTGAAATCCTGGCAACCATAAAGATCTAGGAAGCCTAGGGATGGGTAGGTCTCGTCTTGAATTAGAGCCTCATGCACAATGGCAGCTATTTTGGGCAGAAGCTTGTTATAAAAGTAATCTTCGCCCAATAAAAACGGGCAGTAAATGAGTGTTTTTGTCATCGGTAGCATTGTTCTTCTTGTGAATACTTTTGGCTAGTGCAAGGATCTCCTTTCTACTCCAGAGCACAAGAGGGAATTGGGAATCCTTCTCAGGTAGGAAAGGTGTTTGACATTGCATTTTCAACCATGAAATGGAGGACTGTAACCTGGAGCAGGTTTCATAGTGTAACTTTCTGTTTGAGTCACATGAAAGCTTGTTGGATCAAATGATTTTTGGGATGTAAGTTGCAATGGTTAAAAGGAACTTCTGTGCCTAGTAACTTCGTGGTTTGGAGACAAGACCTTGGAATAAAATACGGTTACTCTATTGATGTCAAAGTCTGAGGAATTGGCAAACATGGGTGCTTGGGTTTGCATGGGTGTAATTAAGTGCACTGTTTAACGATGGCTCTGGAGTCATACTGTTGTGGTCATGTTTTTAACTGCGACTTGTCCTTACAGAGTCGAAGCTTCATTTGATTCCCTTCCCATAACACCAGCACCCAGTTATCATCCAAGAGTCCTTTTATCATCAGTCCGACCATTTTGTCAATTGCTTAGGGAAACTGGTAGGAAAGTTTTCCTTCTCTAGAATAATGCATTGCCTTTGATAGGGAAAAACCATGAATAGTGGTAGTAATATGTTAATAACAGCATCACCACTTACAGGATCTACTCCCTGGTGTCCCATCCCTTATCTTGCTGTGGTTTGCCATTTGCTATACTCAGTGACTTCTGCATTAAGATAAGGGCGATGACGTTTCCATTCCACCTCTGTATAAGTATTCTGGTCGTGACAAAACATAAGAATATAAAATATGTATATTTCAATTCACAGAATCAGCGGGTGGTGTTTTCACAATGCCCCTGTACAAAACAGTCTAAAATGTTAACTATAGCATTTTTGGGTTCATGGCGCGGTCATTAAATGAAATGCGTAATGCAAAAAAATGTGGCAGATTAGAAAAAATATTTTTCAATAACAGCTTGCAAGTTGACAGACGAGTATACAAAGGATTGATAGGCGTCACAGTTTAAACTGATTTTTGAATCGGGACAGTTATTGGAATAGTGGAGATGGTGCTATTAGATGCTTAAGCACCGTGTTAGGTTCTGCTTCGGTAAAGTCTGGAAGGATCTTGAGTCTTCTAGAATTAATCTAACAACGATTTCACATAACAACGAAGATAAGTTCCCAGGCTTGAATCGATCAGAATCTCATGGGAAATAATCCATCAGAATCTGAGAAATATTTCCGAACAGTGAATGATAGCAGTTTCTATTATGGGGTGCCATAACATAAAACGTTTATAATTGGCTCGCAATGATTAAACCATTATTCTCAGTTCCACATAAAAATGTAAGGAGGTACAGGAATGCCTAGCTAATAAACGTCTTTTAGGATGCTCCCTTCGCTGTAGCTAAACATTTATTTAAAACCATTTAGTGGACTCAAAATCGTTTAGAATCTATAATACCCCCCCCCCCCCTCCCCCCAACAAAAAAATACACAGACCCAACTTCCAAATCCATTCTACCAACAAGGCATTTCATACTCCTTTGCTGGCCAAACTATTTTCTTGAAATAAAATACTATACCATTAATCGCATTATGCACTCTCACAGCTGCCGGTTTCAGAAGAAGTGAATTATTAGAATCAGTGAGCAACTGGAGTAGGATTGTACTGAATTTAAAAGGCACATCTGGAAGGTCAGGCAGATGAAGTTGAAATTAAAAGGGTGCAACTCTGCACCCAATTTCCAAATCCAGAGTCCACTATAAACTCAAAATAGTTTGCAGCTAAATGTATTACCGAAGCTAACTTTAACTAGGTATTAGTAGGCAAAAGATGTGATCAACGAAAAAAAGCAGGTGTTAATGGTATGTTGTTCACATCTGCATAGCTATAATAACCATTTACGTGGCATCATAGCACTTTCTCAGTGAGCACGCTTTCGTACGGAAATGTTAAGGCCATTAATCAATAGTCGCTAGTTTTTGTTGGTGTTTGATTGTGAGAGATAAGAAGATGGCATTTTCAATGTTTATAAGTGATTTGTGTAGGTTAGTGTGAAGTAAAACATTGCATTCAATTTTGAGAAGACTTTGTAGAGCCTTATCTATATGGGTGAATGTACTGAAGGGCTTTTGTTTTTCCTATCTTGGGTAGTTGGTTTTTCACCGTGTGGCCATGGTAAATTGTTCTCTAGCAAAAATCACATTTCAGGAAGGCAACTGCAAAGTGGTGCTGTACGCGTGATGTGCTGTATTTATGCTGGATTTATCGGAGTTATCACAAAGTAAGTTACTTCGATGAATCCTATGTTATGCATGTGAAAGTGTAAGAGTGTTGTCTAAGGTGAGGCCGATTCCACATTTAGGTCCAAAAGCTACTCTCAACCTGGTCAAATGGGTCTATAAAATAACACAGCAGTAGGTATGATGCACCGCTGGGAATGTCAGGCATGAAAATATAATGAAATGAAAATAAATGTATAAAGAGCTCAAATATCAGTTGGCATCAAGGCACTATGAGCCATGTAAACAATCTCAAGGCGGGGAATAGAAGCATTCAGAAGAAAATAACATCAGTCTACAAAGAAATAGCCAAGTTTTTAAAGCCTTTCTAAAGCCCAGATGATTTTCCATAGCACTAAGATGATTAGGAAGAGTATTCCACTGTTTGGCCGTGGCTACAGAGAACGATCTTCCTCCCCATCTCGCCTTCTGAAATTTAGAAATGACCACCAGTTTTTTCTTACAAGTGCATATTGGTCTTGCTGGTTGGTATCACTGAAATTTGTTTCTAATAGCCCGGTGTCCTATGGTATGCAATGCCTTGTGTGCAATACTCAAGGCTATAAAGGCGACTTGCTTACTTATGGGCAACCAATGGAGCTTGACCAATTCAGCAGCCAACAACTGATGCCTGGGTAGGTCTAAGATGAGCCTTGCTATGGGTTCTGTGCAGTTTGCAGTTTCTTGATTGAGAACTTGTTGATATTCAGGGACAAGGCATTAAAGTAATCGATCCTAGACACAATTAGAACCACAACTACTGTTTGGCGCTCAGATTGTGAAATATAGGGAAATATTTTACTCAATATTGTGACCAAGTTTAAACAGGAGGATACTGTTCTGTTTACCTGTGAGTCAAAGAAGAGTCGGTCATCCACTATGACGACAAAGATTTTTTGCAATTTTTATGGTAAAGGTAAACTTCTCAATGATTCGGCCACCAATTTCTGTTCAAGATAGAAGGTTGATTTCCAAAGATGATCACCTCTGTCTTCCCATCATTTAGTTTAAAACAATTTTCCCACATCCAGGTGGAAATTGCCTTCATATATTTGTCAAAATTGATGTGCCTAGCCAATCCATCCTCAGATACAATGATCTGCGTATCACCAGCATAGGAGCAGACCTAAAGACCAACTGATCGAATACGTTTGGATAATGGAGAAATGTAAAGATTGAATAGCATTGGGTTTAATGAGGTGCCCTGAGGGTTTGGGTTTGAGCTGACCAATATTCACTATCTGGGTCCTGTCCGTTAGGAAGGATCTCAGAATATTTAGGGCTGTGCCCTTAAATGCAATCTGAGCTAGGTAAGATGTAAGAATCACTAGGGAGACTGTGTTAAAAACCGCAGACAGATACAACAGGATCAGTGCTGCAGCCTGACCTGCATCTACCATCGCTCAATGTTATCAACCACTGAGACCAGGGTGGTTTCTGTGATATTGCCACAGTGAAACCGAAACGGAGTAGGGTCCAATAGCTCATAGTACTTAATAAATGTCATCACTTGCCTATTGAGATGTTTTTCCAGAATTTTAACCGGCGTCTGAAGGGGGGATATGGGCCTGTAGTTTTTTTGTTCTTTCGGGTTTAAGCTAGGTTTCATTAAGTGCAGTCTAAACGCTGCCTCTTTACATAGTTTCAGAAAGCAGCTAGTTGCAATAGATTGATTGATAATGGATGTTAGTGGCCCAGCAATGGTTTTAGCAGACATATGAAAGATTTTTAGCGGACAGGGCTGAAACGGGGATCATGATTTGAAATTTAGGAGAGAATGTAGTTTCTTTCTCTGTCATAGGTTGGAAGCAGGAGAAGAAATGTTGAACTCCCCTAGAGTCTTCCTTCACATTATATTCTAAAAATCTCATATATACTGCCTCTACTAAGGTCATGAGACTGCGCCTGATCTTTATTTTCTATAAATGCATTATGAATTGTAAGGACTTTTAACCCCAATGAGCAAGGCCACATCACAGAAAGTCTGCGTGCCTTCTGGGCGATTTGGAGTGCTAAAAGAGGACAAAGTATTTATGGTTTTAAATAGCTCTCTAGAAGAGTTGGGAGCATTAGCAACTTTCCCAGTGCAGAATTTTGACTTCTCCTCGTAGATAGCTTGTTTATACTCTCTAATAATGACTCAATATTTACTTTTTTCCTCCTGATCATAAGCTCTGTGCCAAACCCGTTCTTGTCTCCAACATGTTTGCATCAATGATTTAAGTCGGTCAGCGAATCAAGGTACAGAAAGTGATTACCTATGGCAGTCTCTAGTCTTAAAAGGGGCAACTTCATCCCAGGCCATGCTAAGCCATCCAGAATAACTTCGTTACAGTAAAAGGGTATACCCATTAAAGTCACTGGGACGTGGGTGCAATACGGTACATAAAGAGAGGGGTCCCAGTACACAGTATTTAGTCTGAACAAAAAAACACATATATACATATATACAAATGCACAAAAGCACGTATTTAGTGAGCACATTGTTATTTAATCACAATGAGCATGGAGATGCAGTATATCACATAAATATCACATTTTATATTGAAATAACATTAGTGCCCCAGGGAGTGAAAGAGTGGGATAAGGTGCACGTGAAAGGGAAATATGTGCAGGATTTTCACAAGTAAAAAAGGCTGGTCATCAGCTTCAAAATCCGTAGATTACTCAGTAATGACTTCAACATAGAGCCAGCTGAGAAAGGAACAACCAATGTTCTTAACACACTGAGGCGAAACCATACTCAATGCGCTTATATAGATATCCTCAATATGGGTGGCGCAAGCTGGTGGGGGGGATAGGTTGTCGAAGTTTCGACCCCAAACGTAGCGTTTGCTATCCGTGAAACCTTAAAACGGGGCCTTCATCAGGACAGTGGTGGTGTAGGGGGGGCAGGGTGACCTAGAACAATGAAGTATAATGAGTGATCAACTTTTAAAACCAGCACAGTGAATTGTAATTCAGGGAGTGCCGTAGGGCAATTACCGAGGACAAGACATCAAAAGGTTGGGCCGTCCGGCTCCAATTCGGGGAGAATCAAAATACATCTGTAAAATATTAGAAACAGGGGAGCAAGTATAAGCTCCAGATACAATATTTCATATACAGATTAACTCGTAATTTGGGCCTGTATTTTAACAAATAGTGGTAGCGAAAATGCACTTACATCGATCAGGGCATGTAAATACGGCCGCCAGCAATCCTTGACGGGGTCCTGTGGTGTGCCGAATGAATCAGCAAACACATGAGAAGCGGGCCGCGATACTTTTCAAGAGGCACGTAGCGCGCGTGTACGTTATCTAATGCGTAATGCGTGTGTAGTCATAGTAGAAGGGCCGCAATGCATAGAAATAGTGTGAAGATCGTGCCCCATGCGAATAACACTGAATTCTTATGTCATTTGTGGCGCGCACCTCTCGTACACGAGGATTAAGATGTCATATCTATTGTAATGAGGATAAACACATCAAAGGCTTAGTGTCTATGTTATAGTATAATCAAACATCATCCCATTTCAGATTGTGCAAACGCTAAATGTGATTCTCTGGTAAATGGGGCGCGCACCTCTCAGGCATGAAGGCGTCCGTTGTGTACAGAATTCATATTAGCCATTGTACCACACATCAACAGTAGATCCAGTCTACTAGGAGTCACCGCGGACTCAGGGACAAAATAGCCTGTGCATTATGCCTATGATCAGACAAGTACGACTCTGGCACAAGGGTAAGATTGTCTGCCACATGTGCGTAGAGTTTAAATACAGTCACACATAAGAGTGTTGATCACAAAGAATGAAAAAGTGTCTGATCGGTGGTTAAAGATATTAACTGAGAATTCAAGACGGACATTTATGTTAGCTTGGGGGGCTATCTAGATAATGATGCTAATTGGGCATGACTACGGTCCAGTTAGTTCAGTCCATTATTGATGGAGCCGAAAAACGACATCCATTTAGAATCACGAATATTCAAGATCATGCTCATGTCACCACCTCTTGGTCCCAGGGTAACTTTTTCAAGGACAATCTACTTCAGACTGTCAGAGGTATGACCCAGCCTCTTGCAGTGTTCTACCAGCGGAGCGCCTGGTATCTCGCAATGTATCCGACTGCAGTGTTGCATAATTCTTGTTTTTACTTTTTGCTGAGTCTGGCCTACATATACCATACACGGAAATTGAATCACATATATAACGTTCGTGGTATTGCAATTTGTGTAGGATTTCAGAACAATTTTCCGTTGGTTATATGTGAATTCTTTGGACTGTATCGTGGTTGTACAGGCTTTGCAAGATCCACATCTGTGGTATCCTAGAATAGGGGGAAGGTTCCACGTGGATAGCACAGTGGCTTGTTCTGGTTGATCGAGGAAAGAGTGGACTACCTGGTCCCTGATATTCTTCGCTCTTCTGTATGAGTGGAGGGAAAGTGCATTCTGCTGAATGTCATCTGATATGAGGGCCCAATATTTATTTATGATCTTTTAGATGGTGTTACTTCTGGTAGAAAAGGTTGTCACACAGATCATCCTCTCGCAGGTTGAATCACTTCTGTTCTTGGTTGTAGCAGGCTCTCCCGTGGGCTGTGCCATGCCCGCTTGCGAGCTCGCTTGATCAGCCTAGCAGGGTAGCCCCACTCCAGCAGGCGTTCTGTTAATTCCTCAGACTCCGTCATGTAGTCTGACTTCATTGAGCAGTTCCTGCGGAGACGCAGGAACTGCCCAAATGGTAGGTTGTCCCTTAGCCCCCTTGGGTGGTGGCTGTCGTATTTCAGGAGAGTGTTCCGTTCAGCTGGTTTTCTGAAAAGGGTTGTTTGTAACATGCAATTTTCAGTAAAGATGGTTACATCCAGGAAATCAATGTGTTTGTCGTTTGATTGTAGAGTAAATTGGATGTCCGGGCTCCTCTCATTCAACCAGGTATGGAGACGTGTTAGGTTAGATGTGGTTCCAGTCCAAATCAAAAGGAAGTCGTCTTTATACCGGACCCATAGATCCATGTTATTGCTGAATGGATTCTGATCGCTGAATATGTACCTCCTCTCAAAGTCATCCATAAATATAATCGCCAGATCTGGGGCAAAGGAAGCCCCCATTGCTACTCCTTTCGTTTGCAGGAAAAACTCATTTTGAAAAATAAAGACGTTTTTCATCATGGCAACTCTGAGAAGATCAATAATAAAATCCGTGGGGACTGGTACCGGTGCTGTTCTTTGGTTGAGTGCCCGCTCAGCAACCTCCAATGCATTCAGTTGCGGTATACTCGTGTATAGGGACACAATGCCGCACGTGACTAACAGCTATTTAGTGGGGTCAAAGGGGCGTTCATCCACCATGTTGATCGTCTGCATCGTATCACGCAGGTACGCCTTGATGTTTTCGGCAATAGGCTTGAGGAAGTGATCAATGTACTTGCAGAGAGGTTCCAACATTGACCCGCACCCAGATATAATTGGCCGGACTGGTGGATTAGCCATGCTTTTATGGATCTTGGGTAGAGTGTAAATCGTGGGGAGTCTGGGATGACTGATTTAGAAATCGGAATTCCTGGTCTGTGATAAAACTTTGGTCTCGGCATCTTTGAGTAACCTGAAGTATCTCCAGTGCCGGGGTCTTTGAAGGGTCTGTCGGTAGTTTTTGCATATTCATTCGGCACACCACAGGACCCCTTCAAGGATCGCTGGCGGCCGTACTTAAAAGGTATTTGGCTCCTTGTCTGAACATATTGACCGGCACAGTGTGTTAGGCATTATCCCTATTGCCACACCTACCGCGCACCTAATGCTTCATTACTGCTTTGTCTTTGCAGACATCGCCGACCTCGGCAGCGGCATTTTTATTTCCCTATTTCACCACTGACTACATGGCTACACTTTATCTCAAGTGAGTGCTTATGGTCTTAATGACACGCATTTTTAAAACCATAAAACCCCAATCTGAAACTAATGTTGCTCCCTCAGTGTTTTGTTCTTTTTAGTAACGACTGACCTACGTGGCAGCCCCGGTCTTTTTGTAACATGAACTGTACCCTTATGATCACGACTCTGCCCTGATCGATGTAAGTGCATTTTTGCTACCACTATTTGTTAAAATACAAGCCCAACTTACGAGTTAATCTTTATATGAAATATTGTATCTGGAGCCTATACTTGCCCCCCTGTTTCTAATATTTTACAGATTTATTTTGATTCTCCCCGAATTGGAGCCGGACGGCCCAACCTTTTGATGTCTTTTCCACGGTAATTGCCCTCCGGCACTCCCTGAATTACAATTCACTGTGCTGGTTTTAAAATTTGATCACTCATTATACTTCATTGTTCTAGGTTACCCTGCCCCCTACACCACCACTGTCCTGATGAAGCCCAGTTTTAAGGTTTCACGGATACCTAACGCTACGTTTGGGGTTGAAACGTCGACAACCTATCCCCCAACCAGCTTGCGCCACCCATGGCCGCCGGGTAGGAGCTCTTGGTCAGAGCTCCGAGTGCTTGGGATTCCAATTCTGGATTTAATCCCTGTTAGCACCCAGCATACCGGGCATCTTGAGCTACGCAACTGTAACGTAACTACCTCAAGTAACTGGAATATTACTTTCATCACCCTTACCTGGCTGGCGGTGGCTGGAGCATCTGAGGGTCCACCATCTCCACGGAGGCTGTGATCGGCGCGGGAGAGGACCAAATCGCCCCCGCCTTTGCCGGACACCGGGCTGCCCCTGGCCACCGGAGGAGCCTGGGACGGACGTTTGGCTACCTGGAGCCTGCTGTGGCGCTGACTGGAGCCTTCAGGGGGTCCCTGGTCGCAGGCTGGGACCGTCGCAGGAGAGGACAGAGACACTCCCCTCCTTGTCCGGACTCCGGGCAGCCCCTGGACATCGGCGGAGCCCGGGACGGATTCCCTGTTCGCCTGGAGCCCGCTGGGAACTGGTGGCGCCTATGGACGACGGGTGCCCGCTGTGAGGGACTGCGAGGGAGCTGCTCTGGCATCGGAGGCGTCCGGTACGCCCCTGAGCACCGCCGCCGGCTGTGGGGGTCGGATTCTGGCCCGGACTCCTGCGGCGCCCATCGGAGAGGTGTCGTCAGGCTCTGAGGGGTCGACTGGAGCTTGCCCCCATCTGCATCGGACTGCGGGAGCTGGTTGCGAGCGGGAGTGTTGCGCCGCTGCCCAGGGAACTGCTGGAGTGGAGCCCCGAGGCAAACGGCGAGGCAAGCGGGAGACACACAAAATCGCCTATCGAGGCGGGAGGGGCTGCAGCTCAGGAGCTCTGGCCGCCTTGCGGGCAACAGCGAGGCTCCCTCGGTGGATGTGACTCCCTGTGGTCCCACCCCTGCTGCTGCCGGGACCCTGGGAGCAGACCTGCGGACTTACAGACGCTGGCGGGGATCGAGGCTCCCCGGACGTGCATGGGGACTAGCATGCAACCTGGCAGAAGTTGATGCTCACCGCATCTTTCACAGTTCACATTTTGCTTAGACCCTCGATGTTTGCAAAACGCGATGTCTGTAAAACTTCACTGTCAACATTAAGGGACCGACTGAGCAGAAAATATCTAAAAGGTATTTAATTCACATCACTCGCTTGCTCACATTTTTAGACCTCCTTTGTTCAAAATGGCAGAGGTCATTAACTGAAACTATAAATCTACTCCTGTACCTCCAGAGGCCCACAAGGCTCCTAGACATAACTCCTCCACATAGGTCCACCAAAATAGAGATAAGACTCCCTCCCAGTAAGCTAGGAACTGGGCTTACTCAAATAGAATGTGAACCTGCCCTTCCCTGCTCTCAAAGCAACAACAACAAACAGAGGACTACTGTCTCTATCTCCCCTATTTGGCGGCCATTTTAGACTGGTCTTTCTCATTGGCGGCCATCATGGACTAGTCATTTTTCACTATTTGTTCATACCCTAAGAACTGGCCATTTTAGACTAATCTCAACTACCGCGCACTTTACATAGCCTTGTATCTACACCTTCTTGTGATAGAGTGTCTGCCTTTTATTGCAGTATTTTACTTCTACTTGTTTTTTGTACATTTTTTATAACCTGCACTCATTTCACTTTTTATGCTCCTGTAATGCACCGATTGCTACCTCATATATTCTACTTGTTTTTTTGTACATTTTTTATGACCTGCACTCATTTCACTTTTATTCTCCTGTAATGCACCGATTGCTACCTCATATGCTGTGCTCACTAGTGTCACTATTGATCCATGTAACTTGTTTACATTTGTATTTTATTGATCCATGTAACTTGTTTACATTTGTATTTTATTCCTATATATCATTATTGTTCACCCTCCCGCACCTACCTATACCGCCATGGATCCCGTCGGCAAGCACACATATAAAATCAACTACCCACCAGTACTCACCAAAAAAGCAGCTAAACGCTTCAAACACAACTGCCTGAGGTCCCACCCTGAAACCCCCTTTGCCGACTCCTACTTCTCACCGGTCAATGGATCCCTGAACACCGATATCATCTTCCACACCATACGCAGAGCTCAATGGAGAAAAGCGTTCCTCACCTTACTCAACGTCTCCACCTCCAGGAAATCAGCGCATGGCCTAACACTATCCATCACACCATCCCAACTCTTCCCAGGCAGAGCCACCATTACTATCTACAACAACGGGATTGTTCTATTGCAATCCAGAGACAGGAACCTGGAACTACTAGACAACCTGTTCCCCACCTTCAAAGAGCACCTCTCCAATCCTCGGACCTCCACTCTTATCACCTCCAGTCCTACCACCCCTGACCTCACAGCTCCCACTCACAACCCTTCCAAGCTAGTTCAGCACCAGAACGACACGCACCTCACCTCTACCCCCAGCACCCTAGTCAATCACCCACCAGCTGAAGGTACCACACACCCCGCAATCACAGACACAGATCTCTCCCCCTCATACACCATCCACACCCCCAGCCCCCCTACCTACCCTCGGACCTCCACTCATACCACGTCCACTCCTTTCACCCCTGACATCACAGCTCCCACCCACAACCCGTCTAACCTAGTTCAGCAACAGTCCGACGCGCACAACGACAAATCCCACCCTTTACCCCCCCCATTCTCAGTCCCCACTACCACCCTCTAACTAATCACGCAGAACACGCCACCTTTCTAAATTTAACACCTCCTCCCCACAACAGGACCATCTCCAACCCCATTTCCCCCCCCATTCTCAGCCCCCATTACCCTACCTGCACCCCCACCACCACTAACATACACTCATCCTCCACCCTGCTCTCTCCGCCTACCACCAAGGTCCTCACCTATACCACCAACCTCCTCCCTACCTCAAACACACCCCTCCCTCCCAAACCCTCTCTCCTCGGGGCCCCCTCCACGGAGCCCTGCACGAACACCAGCCCACCCTCCCACCCGCACGCCAATTCCCTGGCCAGTCACTCACCCCTGACTCACCCACTCCCCACCACCAACACCTATCCCACGCTGGACATGATTATGGCCACCCTCCTCCAGGTCAAAGAAGACATTCACATCATCAAAGAACTACTCTTCACACACCCCAAACACCCCTCACCCACCACCACCTCCCCTCCCAACAGGTCCCCCGCCCTTCCGGATGATTCCCACATTCAACACTCCACACACCGGACTTCAATCCCTATTCTCAATCGCTACAACCGCCCCAACATGTCCCCCACCCTTCCGGATGACTCTCTCACTCAACACTCCCCACACTGGACTTCAATCCCTGTTCGCAATCACAACAAACACCCCTCGCCCACCACCACCTCCCCTCCCAACAGGTCCCCCACCCTTCCGGATGATTCCCACATTCAACTCTTCACAAACCGGACGTCAATCCCTGTCAGCAATCGCAACAACTGCCCCTGTCGCCCACGCAACACTCTTTCGGACCTCGACACTCTCACCCTCCTCCGCTCCTACGACCCAGCTCCCCTATACCACACATCCACCACACATCTCGCCATTCCCACGATACACTCAAATCCCCTTAGACCCCCCACACTAAACAACAGAATCTCCATCCCTAATAACCTTAGAAAAGTCCCCCTCTCTCTAGAACCCTCTACCTCCCTCGACACACCCCGTCTGAAATGCACTCTCCTCAACTGCAGATCGGCCTCTAGACACTCCTCCGCCATCGCTGATCTCATCTTAACACTGGACCATGACCTAATCATCATGACTTAAACCTGGCTAACCGAATCTTCTACACCTATAATGGACATTCTGGTTCCTCCAAACTACCACATCATTAGACTTGACAGGTCCGGCAAAATAGGTGGTGGAATCGCATGCATTTACAGGAACAACCTCTCTGTTCTGAAAGTCACCTCCCCCTCCCTACCCTCCCCAACTTCCTGTGAATACATCTGCCTCGATATTATCAGTGAGGGCAAACCGATATGCTCTCTTCACGGCATTTACCACCCACCCGGGGACAACCCCACCTTCTCCCAACAAATCATGGATATGATCTCAACCAATTCCGACGGCAGCTCACCCAAATATACCTCGGTGACTTCAACCTCCACTGGAACGATCACAATGACGCGGTGGTAAATAGTCTTAAAAATGTCCTCAATGCCCTTGACCTCACCCAAATATGCAACAGCCCGACCCACGAGAAAGGCTCTATCCTCGACCTTATCATCTCCAAAGAAGACTCTATCCAACTCGAATCTATCCAACCCTGTGACTGGTCAGATAATCATATTGTCACATTCTTCATCAATGAAAAAGTCAAATTTAACACGGCTCAATCCTCCAAGCCCAAAATCTGGAAAAGAGACCTGAAAAAACTCAACCCAAACTCTTTACCCCCTAACAGCTGCAATCTCCTACTTCCCCCTACCGGCACTACGGACGTTCAATCCTTGACTGACCACTATCTCAACGCGATGACCTCAATAATTAATGAGGCTGCACCTATGCAACTAAAAAGAGTCTCCACTAAAATCTCCAATCCATGGTAAGACGGGAGTCTCAATGAGGATAGACGAGCCATGCGAATGGCAGAGCGCACCTGGAGATCAGCTCCATCTGCACTGCACCTAAAAACACTGAAGAAAAAGAGAAACGCCTACTTCAGGAAAATTAAACGCTCAAAAACAGATTTCTTCAGCCTCCAGCTCGACCAAGCAAAAAACCGTCCGAGAAAACTGTTTGAGCTAATCAGAACACAATCCAAGGAACAACCCCAGCCACTCAGCACTATGCGCGAGGCTCCCTCCTGTGAAGACTTCTCCGCTTTCTTTATCCAAAAAACTGACAACATAAAGAGGGATCTCCTCATTGACGCAAGCCTCTACTCCAAAGCTCACTGCATAGCACCCACTGAACCAAAAAACAATGCTACATGGTCATCCTTTGTCACCTACTCTGAAGAAGAAATTGGCAAACTGCTCAGCACCTTGAAACCATCCAATCATGTCACGGACCCCCTTCCTGCTAACGCTGTAAAAGACTTTACCCCTTTGCTCCTCCCACTTTGGACTAAAATTATCAACAGCTCACTTCAACAAGGAACCATCCCTGACTCCCTCAAAGTTGGACAAGTCACACCTTTACTAAAGAAACCTACAGCCGACCCCTCTGATTTAAACAACTACCGTCCCATTACCAATATCCCCACTCTCGCCAAATTGTTGGAAAAATGCGCACAACTACAACTGACTAAACACATTGATCAGTTTGATCTCCTCAACCCTCATCAATCAGGCTTCCGAGCAGGACACAGTACAGAAACTGCTATGACCCACATAATTGACGACGCCCTTCAAATCCTAGATCAAAACGATACCTGCCTCCTCATCCTTCTTGATCTCTCTTCAGCATTCGACACCGTCAAACATGAGAATTTACTCAAACTATTAAACACAAGAATGGGTCTATCTGGGACTGTTCTCAAGTGGTTCACTTCCTTTCTACACAACAGGTCGCAGAAATTCAAGAGCAACAACCCGATGTCCTCGCCAATACCTGTTTCGTTAGGCGTCCCCCAAGGTTCCTCCCTATCCCCAACTTTGTTCAACCTAGTTATGGAACCTCTCACCACCTTGTTACAAGCATCCAATGTACACTTTCACATGTACGCCGATGATACCCAACTATATCTCAAATTACAATCCCCCAATGACATTTTGCTCCTGAACTCAACGATCAGAAGCACCCAATCCTGGCTTGCCGATAATCATCTCAAACTCAATGCGCTGAAAACAGAGTTCCTTCTTATCTCTCCTCCCGCGAAGATCTCTACCACTCAAATTTGGCTTAAACACCTAACTGCACTCAATGTCCAACCCACCATCGTGGACTCAGCAAAATCTTTAGGCATAACACTTGACACCAATCTCAACATGCAGCAACATATCAGCAAGGCAACTAAGGGAGCGAACTACCAAATCAATACCCTGAGGAAACTTAAACCCTTCCTCCCTGCCAAAGACTTCCAAACTGCAGTACAAGCACTAGTCATCCCTCGAATAGAATATGGCAGCATCGCCCTCTGCGGACTCCCCCTAACTACTACCGCACACCTAAGATCTTCTCTAAACGCTGCAGCGAGACTCATCACTGGGTCAAAAAAACACTCACATATCTCCCCTGACTTGAAATACCTGAACTGGCTACCTTTTGAAGCCAGAATACATCTGAAAATCGCCTGCATGACGCACAAGGCTGTCCACCTGAGCTCACCCGGCTATCTCACTCAGAAGCTGACAATTTCTGGCGGCTCTAGAAACACCAGAGGCACAAACAATCTTCTGCTGAAGCCTCGAAGATTCCGGAAGGAAAAAACGTATAAACGCTCCTTCTCAGGAATGGCACCCAGGATCTGGAACTCACTCCCTCCTGAAACGAGGCTCATCTCCTCCACTACACTGTTTAAGAAAGAAGTAAAAGCTATCCTCATGGCTAAACACACTTGAACTATTATTTTGGACTCTTTTAAGGCTCTGCACCGATCTTTACTACTTGTTCGACCCCTTTGCTTATTTGTTTTACTTGTATTATCGACTTACGTGATTTTCTATGTTCCCGCGTATTTGTACTATTAGCATTACTGACGTATCTGTTTGACTATGCTCCCTCATGTTCCCCCTTTCTATGTAAAGCGCTCTGATATCTGCAAAGATCTTGTTCGCGCTATATAAAACTTTCAAAATAAAATAAAAATAAATATTGAGGATATCTATATAAGCGCATTGAGCATGGTTTCGCATAAGTGTGTGAAGAACATTGGTTGTTCCTTTCTCAGCTGGCTCTTTGTAGAAGCCATTACTGAGTAATCTACGAATTTTGAAGCTGATGACCAGCCTTTTTTACTTGTGAAAATCCTGCACATATTTCCCTTTCACATGCACCTTATCCCACTCTTTCACTCCCTGGGGCACTAATGTTATTTCAATATGAAATGTGATATACTGCATCTCCATTAAATTAAATTAAATAACAATGTGCCTTTGTGTATTTGTATATGTATGTTTTTTTGTTCAGACTAAATACTGTGTACTGGGACCCTCTCTTTGTGTGCCATCCTGAATATCTTCGGCGGCAAGATTAACATCCTGAGCAGAAACGTTTTACTGTTTAGAGCATTTGAGAATGCCATCTGGGACATAGCCTAAACATTTCCTTTTCAAGTTTCTATGGGCCTCCCTAGAGTGATTCCAGGACAATGAGAAGCTGACAGCATGATGATCTTAATACCTTAACAGGAGTGTTTCCTCAACCTTCAATATTGCAGGATTGGAGAAAATTCCATCGAGTGTATGCCCTGCAGAATGACTAGGCACATTGACCGAGTCGAAAACTTGCTAAAGTATCAATAAGAGTTTCTGAGTCCCAATTTGTCGAATCCTCCAGATTAAAATGAAAATCCCCATGAATTGTACAATTGGATTTGTCTAACTAAGGTTCAATCAGTTACCCTATTTCGAGTGGGACACTGGATCTGGGTCCAGGAGGGCGGTAGATCAGAAACCCAGAAAAGGATGCACCTTTTGCGCCCCTACTTCCAGTGCCCATGATGCCTGTCCTGAACCCAGATTGGGGAATGGGAATATGATTACTTGCCTGAGCCCCACTCCTTAAATGAAAAATCAACGTTTTTGCAAATACCTTGGCAGTTCACTTTAACAATTTATATATCTGGAGGAGATAACAGAGGAGGGGCAAGATGGCCGCTACAGGTTTGTAGAGGACAGTCGCATTAACTCCCTCGCCTGACCAGGACGTGGATGGACGCATAATATTGGAATGCTGTGGTCCCATGGGCGTATGCAGGATCAAGCAACGGTAGTTTCAAGCACCGAACGGTGGATTCACTGGGCAATAACTTCAACCCTGAAGCTCTTAAAAATTAACCTGAGGAAGCTATACAACCGCCTGAGCGCCTACAAGGTACCCTTCAACATGTCCCAATGCACGAGACAAGAGAAGGAGAAGCCCCTGCCAGACCCGTCCAGCATGACAAAGGTTGCAGGCCAAAAATACACTCCAAACTCGGGGGGAAGTCACGAAGTGCCTGTCGCAAGTAAGAGACCGGTCTCTCTCACCAGCCCGGCGTTAAAAGCACAGCAGAAGAAATCTGAGACGGAGAAGAAGCTGGAACCAAGATCCAAGCTTCTAGACTCGAATGCGGTGGAAGATACGCGTGGGCAAAGATCACAGCGATATACTAAGGACAACGCTATAAATAAAGACAGTACACTTCGGCATCCTACCTTGTCCGAAGTTTTCTGCATAGAGTATCCAGACCCCTCCGTGGCAGCGGCAGACAAAACACAAGCAAAGCACCTGGTTCCGCAGCACGCCGATCAAGGAGAAGCCGCCCTCGAGGACGCAAGCGACGCGGTTGCCAAGCAACACCAAGGCTCGAAGACGGATACTGAGAACGCGGCAGCTATGGCAGCCGCACAGCCGATGATCAGAAAGGAGAGCGAACAGGGGCCAGCTCAGACTCTGACTCTGACTCAAGCTTTACTGGTTCAGGAGGTAAAAGCACACAAAAAAGAAGGAAAGCCAATGCTAGACGGGTAGGTGAAAGCTCTCCTTCCAGCATGAACCAAAAGTTACTCTGGGACTATTCCGCTACTTCCAAAGTATATCAGGAAAGTAACCCCATGGTAGCGGTAATGGCAGGAAACACCAGTGAAATACCCCCGCAGCATGCCACGATGGACTTACTGTTTAGCACATTAAAACAAATGCAGGGGGAAGCCAGGGCTGAAAGTTGGAGGGCTAGACAGGCCACTAAGAAGATCCAAGCATCTCTCAGGAAAATGAACAAAAGGTACGAAGAAGTGGAGGACAGGGTGACGCATGCGGAAGAGAGTACGGGCAGACTTGAGGACGATATGGTAGAATGGCAGTCCTTCAAAACGGATCAAGAGAAAGTGGTAGAAGATCTTCAATGGAATATTGAGGACTTTGAAAACTGCCAAAGGCGTAATAATGTCAGACTTCTTGGTCTTGCCAAGGGGGTGGAGGGGCAGGATGCAAGGGGATAAGTTATTAGGCTATTTAAGGGAGCTTTCCCTGAGTCACAGTGGCAGTGGGAGACAGAGATTCAACGGGCGCACAGGTTTCCACTCACGCTTAAAAAGAGAAGGGATGGCAATCAGGATAGTCTGCCTAGGACAATGTTGGTCTTTGTAGGTAACTTCTTGGCAAGACAAGAAATTATGGATAAGGCCATACCGGACTCAAAAAAATGATATGATGGGACCACCTTTTTTGCAAGGCCAGATTTCTGCCACGTGACGGTGGAAAGAAGGTGGAAACTTAGGCAACTAATTGCACCCTTCCAAGGTCAAGGCTCAGAAGCATATCTCCTGTTCCCTGCTAGACTAAAGGTTATTACTAGAGGTCAGACCAGGATGTTCTTCTCAGAAATCAAGGCAAGGCAGTTTTTAGAGGAACTAAGAGAGCAGGGAGGGGGGCCGGCGAACAGAAGAAAAGGACCACCTGCAATAAGGGAGGGCCCGGCCCATAGGTATGGTACAGCAACTCTTTGAAGGGTAAGGGGATGAGAGGGATGCGACACTATGACCTATAGCAGCCACACATAGGTCATGCTTGACCTATTTGCCTGTAGAAGGGGGGGAGGGGTGTCCGTGGGAGGGAGGAGGTCCATGGGGGCAGGGGTGGGTGGGGGTTGGTGGTGGTAGCAGGGTAGGTACAGCACAAATCAACAGGACACAGCGACACACTTTTTCACACATTTTTTTGTTAAGCACATTATGGAAGATGAGAGGAAAACTTGTAAGAAAGGAAGCACCTAGCAAACTCAGATGGCATTAAGGATCGCCTCCATTAACATCTGTGGTCTCAATGATGGAGGTAAAAGGGAGAAGGTTGCTGCTATGTTGAGAATGCTAAAACTAGATATAATATGCCTTCAGGAGACTCACATCGAGGGGAACAATACATATTTGCTGGAACAATTAGGGTTTGAGGTACTTGCTCACACAAGGCAGGGGACTAAAACGAGAGGGGTGGCCATGTTAGCCAGGAAGGGAGAGGTGAAGGTTAAAAGGAAAAAAGAAGATCAGTGGGGAAGGTGGGTTATGTTGGAAGGGGAAACGATGGCTGGAACGTGTACAACTGTATCCGTTTACGGCTCCACGGACGACAAACCAGATATTTTTGAATTTTTAGATACTGAGCTACCTCTATGGCCAGAACCAGTGATCTGCTGCGGGGATTTCAATATTAATGGGTTGGTTGGGTTAGGCACAATGCGGGGGGGGGGAAGGTCCTATGTGGGTCGAAAGAAAAGGACATGCCAGGCTATATGTAACCTAGCACGACACAATGCATTAGTGGATATGTGGGCCCAGAATAACCCGGTTGGCACGGGCAGTACGTATTACTCGGCCCCGCACAAGATCATGGTCAGGTTAGACTATTTCTTTATTTCTAGCTCTTTGGTAGCTAGCAGTCAGCTGGAAAAACTGCCAAGGATCCTATCGGACCATAATCCGCTTGTCTTAACATTGTCACTGAGAAATAGAAGGAGAATGGAGCAACTCTGGACTTTTGAGAGAGGTCTTCTGAGGGATGAAGAATTTATTAAGCACATGCACAAGTGGGTAGCCTTTTTCTGGGAGACTAATAGGGGAACAGCCCCCCCCGGGCATCACTTGGGACGCATTTAAGGCTGGAATTAGGGGGGGAAACCCTGAGCTACAGGCTGTATAGAAATAAACAGGAACGGAACAAGATTGAAGGAATGATTAATGATCTAGCAGCCTTAGAAGAACTTCTGATAGGGGCCTTAGCCAAACAAGATCCACTGATCGATATACTATTAAAAATCGAAATAACCAAAGCAGAGGCAAGCAAAAGTATAGCAAGGAAAGCGGCTAGTAACTATCTCTCTAAAAAGGAAAAATGCTACGAGTATAGTGAGCGGGTAGGTCACCTGTTGGCAATCCGTACTAGGAAAAATCTGGCAACAGGAGAAATAAAAGAAATTAATGACGGAACAGGAGGAGTGGTGAATAAGATAGAAGAGGTGAGGGAGGTTTTCAGAGGGTTCTACGCAACGCTGTATGATCAGAGGCTTTTAAATCTAGATACGGAAATTATGGAATACCTGGCGGGAATACAACACTCAGTATTAGAAGAAGAGGGGAAAGAGGAGCTAGACCTTCCATTCACTATCCAGGAATTAGAGTCGGCCGTGAACAAACTCCCCTCTGGGAAAGCTACAGGCCCGGATCAAATTCCGGTAGAATTCTATAAAACTTTTTGGGCTACATATGGCAAGGATCTGTACGAGACCCTAAGTCAGGCACAACTAGGGCTGTCTGCTCCGCATTCATGGGCGGGTGCAGACATCATAGTTATACTAAAGGAAGACAAACCCCCTCTAGAAACAGGGTCCTATAGGCCAATCACGCTAATGAATGCGGACGCGAACATTTTTTCTAAAGCACTGGCACAAAGACTAGGGAGGGTCATTGAGAGTCTGGTTAGCAGTACGCAGCATGGGTTTATCCCAGGGAAAGGGACCACGCAGCATACAAGACAAATGAGAACCCTCCTAGATGCAGGGGAGGCTTCAGGAGATCCTGTCCCGGCCGTATTCTTGGATGCGGAGAAGGCTTTCGACAGGGTCTCCTGGAACTATCTCTGGAAGGTCATGGAATGGTTCGGCATCGGTAGGGGCTTCATTAGAGCAATCCAGGCCCTATATATAGAGGCAACTGCAAGGGTTAGAATTAACAAAGGCTATACAGATACAGTACAAATAAAGCAAGGGACAAGGCAGGGGTGCCCCGCCTCACCTCTGTTTGCGTTGTATCTGGACCCAATATTAAGAAGGCTAGCTGGTAATAATACGTAATCAGTGAGGAGAGAAAGGGTATTTGCCTGTAAGGCAGGAGAAAGACTCCCTGTCCCCTTAGATATATCAATAAACAACACAGAGGGAGTTACACCCGGGAGGATATACACTCAGCCTCAGTAAAGGCGAGTTTGTGTGTTAGCCACAATCCAAAATGAGGACATCCTTTGTCCTTAAGAAGACCCCTCACTCACCAACCTAGTTGGTGACATGCTTCATCATCGGGGTCCCACCCGGACAGCCGAATGCCATCCAGGTGTGCTGCGACACCTGATTACAGTGGAGCTGGTTTTGTTTTTTATATGTGAAAAAGGGGAAGAAAGACTAAGTGTTATTAAAAATGTCCGGAACTGCCCACTTACGTTATTTATTCTGGGGTGTTGCGGATATGATTAAAAGAAAAGGGCACCTGTTGCTCGATTAGGAGAGCTGTCGGTGAAAACTAATTGGCGTGTGGGATAAAAGATTTGGTCTACATGTTTCTACCTATGTGTCAGATTTAACAGGTATTCGTCAGGACCTTGGGGTACTTACGGGACGGTATGCGCACGCTAAGGCGCACCCTATCCTCGTAAGTAGCAATCGGAGAAACAAACTGAATCTACTAATAAAAAGGTTTCTTCTTTAGTTTGTGGAAAAAACTGGGAGCTTTTATATTCAATGCTCCATGAGCCACTCTGTGATCGGTTTGTATTCTCGATACGATTTGTACGAGGAAAATGAGGCGCCGTTCACACCTAAACCGTCACCGCGAGTGCTCCGAGGTTTAGGTGTGAACGGCGCCTCATAAGTACCCCAAGGTCCTGACGAATACCTGTTAAATCTGACACATAGGTAGAAACATGTAGACCAAATCTTTTATCCCACACGCCAATTAGTTTTCACCGACAGCTCTCCTAATCGAGCAACAGGTGCCCTTTTCTTTTAATCATATCCGCAACACCCCAGAATAAATAACGTAAGTGGGCAGTTCCGGACATTTTTAATAACACTTAGTCTTTCTTCCCCTTTTTCACATATAAAAAACAAAACCAGCTCCACTGTAATCAGGTGTCGCAGCACACCTGGATGGCATTCGGCTGTCCGGGTGGGACCCCGATGATGAAGCATGTCACCAACTAGGTTGGTGAGTGAGGGGTCTTCTTAAGGACAAAGGATGTCCTCATTTTGGATTGTGGCTAACACACAAACTCGCCTTTACTGAGGCTGAGTGTATATCCTCCCGGGTGTAACTCCCTCTGTGTTGTTTATAGCTGGTAATAATAACATCCTCCCAGTCAAACTGCATAGTAGGGAATACAAGGTATTTGCCTACGCGGATGACGTGGCTATCATCACACCGGATCCGGGGAGAGCCATTGTGGAAATTGAGCGGGAGGCAAAGGAGTTCGGGGCAATTTCGGGGTACTCTATTAATAAGGGGAAGACGCAGGTTGTACAAAACAATTTTTCATCAGAACAGGATGTGAGGGTGGTCCCTGTGGTGGTCCCTGTGGCAGTCTATTTAGGGATAAAAGTGACTTCAGACCTAGACAGGTTGGTAGAAGTAAACATGGAGCCATTAATAGCAAAAGTCAAGAAGAATACCGAAAGAATACATAATCTACATCTAACCCTTGTGGGACGTATAAATGTCAATCAAAATGATCACCTTGCCCAAATTTTTATACATCTTTAGAGCTATTCCGTTATTCTTTGACCACTCATGGTTTAATACATTAGAACTGATACTGAATAGGCTCATCTGGGCGCAAAGGAAAACTAGAAGAGCGTATCGTCACATTACTCTCCCTAGGGGGAAAGGCGGCCCCAGACTTTAGGCTCTATTATTGGGCGGCAGCCCTTCAGTACTTTCAGGGTTTGATAGGGGGCGGGGGTAACGAGCAATTGGGCAACAGACCTGCCTTTACGAATGTATATAAGGCACTGCTGGGTGGGGATGCAGAAAATGGCTTTTTAAACACAATTGATTTCAGCTATTTTAGGCACACAAGGTTCAAGACGCTAAAAGCAGCCTATAATATCTGGAAGGCATTTTCAAAAAACTAGGGATAGGGAGATATAACAGGTACACTCGCTTGTATACAATTATCACATTGCCGGGGGATATTTTTAGGGACGCTGTTATGAAAGAAAGTAGGGGACTTGTGCGATCAGGAGGGCATGCTACAGTTTCAAGAATTGCAAACAAAGTTCAACCTATGCAGTAGGAGGTTTTTTTAAGTATCTGCAGGTGAAAAGCTTTTTCGCCAATAAACAGGGGGGGCCATTGGGATTTGGCCAATGTCGAATATTGGACTATGTAGAAAGCTGCGGGAATTGTTCAATTAGACAGCTATACACGGAATTGTATACACTCAAAATTGATGATAGGGAAAGATATGCCACAAAGTGGGTAGAAAAATTAGGGTCATCTGAGGAGGGATTTTAGGACTCCTTGGATTTGGGATGTACTGTTTTATGCTCAGCAGCTCTGCAAGCACAACACTATAAGACACTGCACTCCTTGTATCACACCCTTGCTAGGATAGCACAATGGGCCGGCACCTCGGGCATAACCTGCCCACGATGCGACTCAAATAATGCAGATATTATCCACATGTTTGCAGAATGCCCACAACTGTACTCCTGGATTACTGCAATTGAGAAATTTATGGATGTTTCACTGGGGGTTAGGGTGGCAAGCTCACCTGAATTAATAATTCTGCGGGGGGCCGGGAGGCGCAGAGGGGCACCCTACAGAGTTCCTGTTTTTGGCCATGGCAGTACATCGTATTTGCATAGCAAAGGCCTGGCTTGACAGATCTCCGCCAACTTTTACATATATATACACCTACATATAACCTGGAGAAAGCAATATATGACAGGAAAGGTCGTAGAGCCAAAATGTTGGGGGGGGGGGAATTTGGCGACCTATAGCACAATGGAAACGAGGGATGAACGGTGGCTTTGAAACAGAACCCTCTCCTATACACACTGTCTAGTACCCTTCTAAGGGTAACTCCTCTGGGACTTAACTCACCTTTAGCCGTTTAAACTTTATTATCTAGCTGATGTATCGGTGTAAGGGATTCCAAGTAATAGAGGGGTCTTAGGAAATAGAAAGGGAAAGTGTACAACTTCAAGAATGCGCTCTAAGGATGCATCTCCGTGTTTAATTTTTTTCTCTTTTTCTTTTCTTTTTTTGTTTCCTCCTTCCTTTCTTCTTGTGCCAAAATATCTATTTTGCTTTATGGAAACTGTGGAAATATGTTATGAATAAATGTGCTGTAATACTGGTTTGGCATATGTGGGAAAAAATAAAAAACTTTTAAATAAAAAAAATAAAAAACTATTTATATAACTTAGATAACCCTTTTTATTAGTCGGACAAGCAGTCTGCCTCTCCACAAATCGTGATGACTGAATCTAGCAAAACACAGCAAATAAAGCTGAATAAGAAATGGCTTTGAACAGTTAGCTAAGAAGCACATGTACCATACTGTTATCTTTCTGATGATAGAGTCTTTCTATTCACCTTTATGCAACATGTCATCACCCCTTTAAATCAGGACTAAAGAAAATGTCCTCAACCTGCCTTTTGAAGGAAACCAACTTTTTTAAAATCACAGATGATATGCCTAACAAATTTAGGTTTGGTATCATCAAAGTCAAGTCCTTAGCCATCATCTCCATATGCTTTTTCGCCTCCTGGGCCTTTTTATGTTACATCCCCTTACAGTTTTTCCATACTTGCAGTGCTTGGCACTCCAAAGAACAAACTAACAATAGTATGTATGCAAGACTAAGGAACAAAATCAGCCCTACTGATTATCAATGATCTAAAAAGTCGCTAGGATGTTTTAAGAAGCTGGTAGTTCCTATTGGAACTACCTGCGAAAAGCATGCCACCATTATAAAAGGCAATTTTCAATTTCATATTTATTGATAAATACCTCAACTGAGGCAGACAATACAATGAAAACTTAAAATGTATTCTCTTTATAATTTTTTTATTTTAAACCATCTTTATTGGCATTTCACTGATTAATCCAATACTGTGTTTCACATATAATATATAATGATAGTAGTACAATCTTTTTTAACAGGATTCAAATTCTCAGTGTTACACAATTATAATAACTTCTGTGCCAATCATATCAAAAAGTAACTCCCCTCTCACCAAACCACCCACTTCGTGTCCCGAGTCCTTTATTTGCGCTCTATTCTTAAGCTCAATAACCATCATCCTGAAAGCAGTATATTTTATTCAGCTTCAGAATTTCCCTCCTCCACCCCTTCAATACCCGGGTTTTGTTGTGTATTGTCTCCCTCTTCTACCTCCTCACTTGGAGGGTCTCCCAGGCCTGCAATCATTGCGGACCAAGCCTGTACATCATCTTTGAGTTTTTCAACGTTCCTGATTTTTTTCATTTGAATTAATTCAGCTGTCGCCCACTCATTCAGATCTCTTAGCCAATTACTTATAAGTGGAGGGGTCGGGCTTAGCCATGAGACTGCCACTCTTCTTTTTGCTAGTACCAGCCCCAGGAGTACACATTTTCTGCTGAGCTTTTTCTGTTTAGGACTCGGAATTAGATCCAGCAGGACTGAACATATTGTCCTAGGAATGGACCATCCGGTAGCCTTATGTATTTTCTTTAGTACTCCTTCCCAGAAGTGACTCAAGACCGGCATGCCCACACCATATGGACGAAGCGAGCCATTGTTTCACCACATCTAGGGCAAGCATCCGATCGTTCTGGATAACTTTTACTTAATCAGCACGGGGTTAAATATACTTGGTGTACTATGTTATATTGAATTAATTTTAAACGTGCATTGGAACTCACGTCTTGTACTCCCTCATGCACTCGTACCCAATCCCATTCCGATATGGACTCCTCCGAGTCCCCCTCCCACCTTGCCTGTATCGGAAAGATTGTGACTGGCATATCGTCTTGAAGGGCTCTATAGATATGGGAGACTAAGCAGCGCCATCCTGCCATAGACAATAGGGTCATGAGCAATGCTGTCCTATGGGGTTCCTCAGGGTAGGAGGTCCATACCTCATGGGCCACAGCTGCAATTTTTTCATACTGCAGGAATTGTCCCGCCCCCAGTTCAAAAGTAGTCATAGCCTCCTCCCATGTCGGAAATCAGGCATTACTATACAGATCCCCCAATGTATGGCATCCACCGTCTTTCCAACATCGGACAATCATGGAGTCTGCAATTTTCTTAAAGGATCTTATAACCCATAATGGCATATCTGGGGAATAGGGAGTCCTCCGGATTTCTCTCCTAACTGTTTACTCCTACACGCTTGCCACATGTCTGATTGTGTAAGGGTATACTTTCGGGATCGCAGTCCCCATCATAGCAACTCAGGTAGGGGGTTTCTCCCATGTGGATCCACCAGTAGTCTTTTTTCCCAGTTAGTATTCTCCTTCGACCAATGGACTGTATGTTGCAATTGTGCCGCTATGTAGTAAAGGTTCATATTGGGGATCTCCAATCCTCCGTCCGCCCATTTCCGTTGGAGGATTCCTAGCTTCACCCACTTAAGTTAGTTGTCCCAGAGCAGTCCTACCATTAAGCGGTCTAATAGCATAAAATAGGACTTCAGAATTTCATAAAAGGAATGTTGTAGGGTGTAAAGGCATCTGGGTAGTATTATCATTTTTATGATTGCCACTTTTCCCATCAAGGAAAGGGGCAGGGACTTCCAGAATTCCCCTTCTACAATTCTTCCTATATTATGCTCCAGGAATTGTGGGGGTGAGTGCCACAATTGAACCCCCAAATACCATATTCCCTCTATTTTCCATGGCAGACCCACCTCTGGGTGGGCCCCGGTCGACACCTGTGTCAGTCTCCCGGTTGGGATTATTTTTGACTTCCCGAGGTTTATACGGAGACCGGAGAACACTCCAAATTTACAAACTCATTCAAGATATAAAAAGAAATAATATGAAACAAAGTACAATATGTGATAAACTAATCATGGCTAAAAGTATTACTAGAGTAGAAGATTTAAATGAAAATATAGAATTACGTTATGAACAATTTATGGCTCAAAGCACAATTATAGTTGGAGAAATAAGGATGAATAGGGATCTAACCAGGTACACTAACACAACAGAGGATGATGAATAAACAAGTTAATACATCTGTTTTTTAAAGTTTAAAAAATGTGTAAATGCTATCACAGATTCGTTCATTATAGACAAATATAGGCAAGTATATCATTTTGACAGTGCATTTTCGAGGAGCTTACTAGGAGAAGCAAGGGTTTATGATGTTGCACGATAAGAGCAGGACACATAAAAAGATGTTACACATTCTGACCTACTTTATTGCATAAAAGGCTTATCATCTGATCAGTATGAATAACCTTCCATGTGCCTATAACTGGTTTAATTGGAAGCCTATTTGACCTTAATAGAAATAGTGTTCTTCTACCCAAAGTAGCTCAACTGGTGATAACATCAAAGACCTTATAAGAATATCAATTGGAAACTGTTCTTTTAAGAGGTAGCTTTAGATGGCTATAAGGTCAGTTTTAAAAAAAAATACTCAGATGGAAGTTCTAAGTGTGATAGCGCATCATTAAAATTCGACAAAAATAACATTTGACCACAGTGATTCTGAAAACCTTTCATTTTTAAGAACCCAAATAGATGCTACTGTCTTAGTGTATAATAATCTGTAGCCCCCTTTCACTACAGCTGTGCAAGACAGAGAATAAACTCTGGACTGGCCAAGCTCTAGTTGAAGAGCCTAGTCTGGAGTAGAGGAATTTAGAGAAAGAAGGGCATGCATGATCTTCCCCTCTATCATAGAAAACGGAAGCTTGGCACTTCCACATATGAGCAAGTATTGTCTAGCCGCCATTCTGCATTGGTTAAACAGAGCTGGGACTTAGAATAAACTGTCAAACTGTTTTTACCTTAAATGCATGCTTAATGAGGCCGATATCCAGCTTCCTGTTTTTTTTTTAAATCCTGAAACTGCAAAAATGATTACAATATTACTGGATATTTTGATTAGCAAGTTTGCGCAACTCCAAGGAAATATTAGTTCCCCCTGTTACATCCTTTGATGCCATTGAGAGACTTCTGGCTTCTAGGCTTACTCTTGAAAGAGAGTATTATCGAAAAGTGGGAAAGGGCAGGTTGTTTAAGGTTCAGCAATTTCTTACTGGCTTGATACAAAAGATCTTGCGACCAGGAGACTGTGGGCAACACCAACATATCGACTGAGCTCACACTCTCCTATATTTAAATCGGTGATCATTTACGTTCCTATACAAGGGTATCCAGTGTAGTTAAAGAACAGATTAGAAAGCCGATTTCGTGAGCAAGCTCAATCAATCAATCAGAACATTTGTAAAGCGCGCTACTCACCCGGTGCTGGGGGGAGGGGTGCTGCTACTGCTCGAATAGCCAGGTCTTGAGTAGCCTACTGAAGGTTAGTAGGTCCTGGTCTGTTGAAGGAGGATGGGGAGGGTGTTCCAGGTCTTTTTGGCGAGGTGGGAGAACGATCTGCCGCCGGTGGTTGTTCTTCAGATGCGGGGGGCGGTGGCGAGGTCGGCGGAGCGGAGCTGGCGTAGAAGGTGAGTCATCTGTTGAGGTATCCCGGTCCGGTGTTGTGGAGTGCTTTGTTTGAGTGGGTGAGGAGCTTGAAGGTGATCCTTTTGTTGAAGGGAAGCCAGTGCAGGTCTCTCAGGTGTGGTGTGATGTGATGTGATGTGATGTGGCTGCGGCGAGGGATGTCGAGGATCAGGCGTGCAGAGGCGTTCTGTATGCGTTGTAGTCGTCTCAGGAGTTTGGCCAATGTTCCTGCGTAGAGGGCGCTTCCGTAGTCTAGCCTGTTGCTGACGAGGACCTGGGGGACCGTTCTTGTTTCGGTGGGGATCCACCTGTAGATTATGCGGAGCATGCGAGGGTGTTGAAGCAGGAGGACGAGACGGTGTTGACTTACTTGGTGATGGCAATTGTAGAGTTGAGGATGAACCCTAGGTTATGTGCGGCGTGGTCGGTGGGTGTTGGTGCGGTTTCCCAGTGCGGTCGGCCACCAGGAGTCGTCCCAGGCTGAGGGGGTGGAGCAGAGGATGAGGACTTCCGTCTTGTCAGAGTTCAGCTTCAGACGGCTGTTCTTCATCCATTCGGCTACGGCCTTCATTCCTCCGTGGAGGTTGGTTTTGGCGGTGAGGGGGTCCTTGGTGAGGGAGAGGATCAGCTGGGTGTCGTCGGCGTAGGAGATAATGTTGAGGTCGTGCAGTCGGGCGACATAAGCGAGCGGTGCCATGTAGAAGTTTAACAATGTCGGCCTGAGGGATGAGCTTTGGGGTACGCCGCAGGTGATCTCGGTAGCTTCGGATCGGAAAGGGGGGGCGAACGCTCTGGGTTCTGCCAGAGAGGAAGGAGGTGGTCCATTCCAGTGCTTTGCCTCGGATCCCTGCACTGTGGAGGCGTGTGCATAGGGTGTGGTGGCAGACTGTGTCGAAAGCGGCTGACAGGTCCAGGAGAATGAGGGTCGCAGTTTCGCCGTTGTCCAGCAGGGCCCTGATATCATCGATAGCGGCGATGAGGGCAGTTTCGGTGCTGTGGTTGCTGCGGAACCTGGAATGGGACGGGTCCAGGATGCTGACGGTCTTCTCGATGACCTTCGCCGGGAACGGGAGCAGGGAGATGGGTCGGAGGTTCTTGAGGTCCTTTGGTTTTTTGAGTAAGGCGTTGATCTTGGCGTGCTTCCAGCTCTCTGGGAAGGTCACAGTCTCGAAGGAGATGTTGAAGGCCTTGCAGAGATGCGGGTGGCTTTGTTGAAGATGTGGTGTGGGCAGGGGTCTGACGGCAAGCTGGAGTGGATGGTGTCCTCGTTGTTTATGTTGGTCCAGGTGAGCAGGGGATCGGTGTGGATGGTGGCTTTGAGGGCGGGTGTCTCAGTGGTTGTCGGGGCGGTCGGGGTGTTCAAGCTGTCGTGGATGTCTGCGATCTTGCGTTGGAAGAAGGTCGCAAGGGAGTTACACAGGTCTTGCGAAGGTGGGATGTCGTTGGTGTTGGAGCTGGGGTTGGAGAGCTTCTTCACGATGTTGATGTCTAGGCGGTCTTTGAAGGAGGTCCTTTTGGCGGCTCTGATGAGGTGGTGGTGTCTGCGGATGACGTCCTTGTGGGCTGTGAGGTTGTCCGGTGTCTGTTTGCGGTGCCATTTCGTCTCTAGTTTTCGGCAGGTTGGCTTGGAGGCCTGGAGGTCCACGGTGAACCAGCTGGCTTTCGGCTTGTCGGGGTCGGTGGGGTCAGCAGGCGGGCTTCGGGCGAGGGTGGTGTTCAGCTGGTCTTCGGTGATTTTGCTCCAGCAGCGGCGGGGTATCTGTTGAGTCTGGTGGTGCGTGGTGGGTTTCCGGAAGGTGAAGTGGATGCAGCGGTGGTCAGTCCAGTGGAGTTCGTGGTGTGGCTGAAGGAGACGTGGGCGCTTGAGGATAAGTTGGGGTCAAGCGTGTGGCCAGCAGAGTGGGTGGGTGTTGTGACGAGCTGTTTAAGTCCGAGGTTGGCGAGGTTGTCAATTAAGGGGGTGGAGTTGGTGTCATTGTTGTTCTCGAGGTGGAAGTTCAGGTCCCCGAGAAGGATGTAGTCGATGGAGGCGGGGCGTGCGTACTGACGAAGTCGGCAATGGAGTCGCTGAACGGTGGCCGGGGTCTGTGGGTTCTGTAGACAAGGGTTCCTCTGAGGGTGGTGTTAGGATCAGTGTGAATCTGGAAGTGCAGGTGTTCAACGGTGAGGAGGGTGTCGCTGGTGCTGGTCGAGACTCTCAGAGTGTTCCTGTGGACGATGGCAATTCCTCCTCCTGTTCCGTTGGTGCGGTCCCTGCGGGGGATCTTGTAGCTGTCCGGGATGGCTATGGCGATGTCAGGTGCCGAGGAGGGGTTCATCCAGGTCTCCGTCAGGAAGGCGACATCTGGGGAGGTTGAGTCGACTAGGTCCCAGAGTTCGATGGCGTGCTTGTGGGCAGAGCGGGTGTTGAGTAGGATGCATCTGAGGTGGTTGCGTCCTTTCTCGACGGGTGGATTGGCGGGTCGGATGCTGGTGAAGCTGCAGTTCCGGCAGGAGAAGGGTCCTTGGGTGTGCTTCGGGGCAGCCCGGAAGCAGGTGTGCGATCGTCCGGTGTTGAGTGCATGGAGGGTGCTGGCATCGTAGTGGTGACAGGCGTTGTGGCGTTTGCGGGGGCCAGGGGTTCTGGCGCTGGGCGCGGTCAGGCACAGACGGGCTTGCCTTTGGCGCGCCTTCGATACGCCAGTGGCGCGCCGGCTGCTCGGCCACCATATAAGGGGGAGGTGAGAGGGAGGAAAAGCTGGGAGGCGGGAGTGGGTGACGAATGGGTGAGCAGGGGGCGGGCCGCAGCGGCGTGAGACTGTCGAAGGCAGGGGCACAGAGGGCAAACAAGGGGGGCACAGAGACAAGGAGGAAAAACTAAAGGGGCAACAGGCAGCAGTACAAATAGACTACGGGCGCAAGTACAGGTAGCGACAAGGAGGAAAAACTAAGGGGGCAACAGGCAGCAGTACAATAGACCGAGGGCACAAGTACAGGCAGCAAAACGAATTAGGCAAGGCAGAAAACAATAACGGCAGTACCGGCCTACCAAGGCATAGGGGCCTTGAACGTGCGGCGTTGACAGTAACAGAGGCACACAGGTGGAGCTGTGCGGCGAGGGGGGAGCGACCTGCCTGAGGACAGGGGCATGGGTTGCTCCCCTCACAGCGCAGCGGCCGCCATATAAGGGGGAGGTGGGAGGGAGGAGCAGCTGGGAGGCGGGAGTGTGTGACGAATGTGTGAGCACGGGGGCGGGGCCGCAGGGACGCAGCAGCGGGAGACTGGTGAAGGCAGATGCAAGGAGGGCAAACAAGGGGGGGGGCACAGAAACAAGGAGGAAAAACTAAGGGGCAACAGGCAGCAGTACAAATAGACTAAGGGCACACGTACAGGCAGCGACAAGGAGGAAAGACTAAGGGCACAAGTACAGGCAGCGACAAGGAGGAAAAACTAAGGGGGCAACAGGCAGCAGTACAATAGACTAAGGGCACAAGTACAGGCAGCAAAACGAATTAGGCAAGGCAGAAAACAAAAACGGCAGTACCGGCCTACCGAGGCAGAGGAGCCTCGAGGCGGGGGCGGTGACAGCAACAGAGGCACACAGGTGGAGCTGTGCGGCGAGGGGGGAGCGACCTGCCTGAGGACAGGATTGGGCAACTGGTACCGGGTACTATATTTTTACTTTCACGAGTCAGTCGCTCCTGCAGCATTGGCCTTGATTTCACAGATTACGGAGGGCAAAACTGATTTCACTTCCTGAGGCCCTTCTTAGATTATGTCCCATAAAGCTGACGGAGGAGTGAACTTCAAAATAATGGCCTTCTATTCCAAAAATGGACATTACTATACCCCACATCGCCTGCAGCAAATGTTCTCAGCTATGTCAGCGATATCCTTTTGATGTGGGTATTCACGAGGTGACTTGCCTCATGTTGCATTTTTTTTACACGTATTATCCATCTTTTGGGCCAAGACTTTTACTTCAATTAGTAAAAAATGACAAGTCTAAATAGAGCCACATTTACAGGAGGCGTTATTTGGGATTTTGACCTCCAACTGCCATTTCACATTAAGACAGCAACAGTATCTCTTTATTGGGTGCCTGGTTGCTAAGTCGCTAATTCTTCAAAGTTGGAAGTACCCTACTCTTCCCACTTTTGAAGCGTGGGCAATGAAAATGCACCAGGTAAAACAAAGAGAGGAGCTTTATGCGAAAATGATTGGTGCAATGAAAAATGTAAGGGGATCTGGGATAATGGTATACCTGAAGCTGATTTTCCCTTAATTTTCTTCTCTAAATGTGAACTAAGTTGAGCGACCAAGGTTTTGCACTTTTTTCTTGCATCTTTGCACTGTGGCTGATATGAATGAATGCGTTACATGAAATGTACTGTATTGAATTGCTTGATACCTGATTATAAATAAACAAAGTATTAAAAATAGCCACTTGGAACACTGCAGGGCCTCGTTGCGAGTTAGATGACCCTGACTGGTTAAACTTCATGTCTTCATTTGACCTAATTTTTGTCTAACAGGACTGGATGACAAACTCTTCCCACTTAAATGGTTATTATGCTTTGTTCAAATCTGCATTGGCTTTTCTTGCAGGCAGACCACATGGCGGGCTAGCAACTTTCATTTCTGTAAAAATCAATAAAGTAAATGTTTCCCCCAAATGGTCATCCCCACAGATTTTAGTTGTGCAAATATCTCTCCCTGGTGACTGGGACATTTTGTTAATTAACTGCTATAAAAACATTTTTAGCACTAAGGCAAACAAAGCAATAGAGGATATTGAAGAATTCCTGGATGGTTGCTTTATGCACCTAATTAAGAAAGTAATTGTGATATGGGTTGGGGATTTCAACCTCACACTCTGTACCCGATGAGATAATCAGCTATGTGGCATGTAACGTGAAGATGATGGCTTGAATAGGGACATTTCAAACACAATCTACTGGGCAATACCTTAAATTCCCTCATTTTTAAGTTAGATCTCAAAAACCCAGTGGTCACCACTGCAAAAACATCCCTACTTTTACAGGGAGACCCTAAGGGAGCACAATAAACTTCATGATCATCTCAGCTACTCCCCTGGTTTTATATCAAGCTTTGGTAAATTGGTCATAAAAATAGTAGACTGAAGAGCAAATTTGGGGATAGGGCGTAACTGTGATGATAGAAGGACCTCACTACGGCCTTCATGACGAATAAATGGGTCATTCTCCGTAGAAGCATAAAGTTTGTGCGAGTGGGCAGATGTTTTTCTCGAAGATGTAGGTGACGTGAGGAGACGCTCACAATCAGAGATTAAAGACTCAATTCGGTCAATCACACTCTCCCCACTCTCACCCGCCTCTAAACCCCCAAGCTAGATTTCTGACTTCGTTTTTTTTACTTTTTCCTCAGAGCACCTCCCAAGCCACCCTCAGTGTTTTTGCGTTTGCCCATGTTTACATGTAATGTATCTGGGGAGAGGAGCAATGGGCCTGGTTACCAACAGTTGGACCGGCCGTAGCTTTAAAGGACAGAAGGGATTGTCACAGTACCTCGAATGGAACCAGTGCGAGCTCATTCTGCTTTCGATAAAGGTGTTTTTTCAGGGGGGTGGTCTTTGACTGACAAGGACGGGCCCGACCTTAACATGGTCTTCGCCCGGGCAAGTCCGCGTGCATCCCGCGCTGCGAGAGCCCGCTCCTGATATTAAAGTGCCACCTGACACTGGATTGGCTGCGAGACGTTAACGGCTCCGGACGCAAAATGGAACCAGCAGGAAAGGAGCAGATAACGGGTCCCTTGCTGCGGGAGCCCGCTCCTGATTTTAAAGCGCCTCCTGGCGCTGGATTGGCTGCGAGGCGTTAGCGGCTCCGGCTGCAAAAGGAAGCAGCAGAAAAGGAGCTGATGGCGGGACCCGCGCTACGAGAGCCCGTTCCTGATTTTAAAGTGCCTCCTGGTGCTGGATTGGCTGCGAGGTGTTAGCGGCTCCGGCCGCAAAAGGAACCAGCAGGAAAGGAGCTGCCCAAGTTGTCTCAGTGATTACAACCCTGTCTGCGCCACACTTGACTTAAACACAAAGAAGAAACCCCCTGAGATAGGGGGTAATCAGGTATTTAATAAAAATAAAGGCATGAGGGTGAAAGGGGAACATATTAATCCAGTACATTTTACACACAAATTAGTACGGGAGAACATGGAGTCTATAAACGCATGTCTGATGGAGGATCCCCCGCATCAGGCTGTACTAGAAGGCTTTAATAAATTATGCGAGGCAAGTAGAAAGTGCCTGACGTTTTAAAATTCATCAAAGGGTGCCCCTCTACACTGATGGTTTCAAGTTGCATGTTACGCAGCCCATAAAGACCTAAAACACACCTTAAAAAGCATCCCCAGGTGTCCTTTAGACGTGGGTAAAGCCCTGTTGTGAATACAAGGAAGTACTGGAGGAAAGGAAAAGGAAGTTAAGGTTTAAGGCCTGGGAAGACTTGTCAACTGCAGCTGCTTCACAGAACATCTCAACGCTCTGGGAAATTATAAATCACCCGTTCTTTTCTGATCATACTCTCAAAGTGGAAGCTTTGATCTCCAAAGTGGAGTGGGTAACTCACTTCACAGGTATCTTTCAGAAGCATGGGTTTGCCAGGGTACCTGCTATTGAATTCTCTGGGCCCCCGATTGCAGATCTAACACCAGTTTCCCTCTCCTCCCCATAACACTGGATAAGGTAGTGAGGTCTTTCAAAATATCAGCGCCAGGAAAAGCACCTGGAAGGGGTCCCAGTAGATTTATTTAAAACAGATACTCTCCCGTGGGGTCCAATTTTAACCAGAGTTCAGAGAAGTGCTGTGGAGGATAATATTCCAGAATCATGGAGACAGGCTATTTTGGTGCCCATATATATATCTTTTTTTTTAAAAGACAAATTATCACCAACCTGCTACAGGCCGATCTGCTAAAACTCTGACGCGGGTCATTTTGGCATGCTTAGAAACTTGGGCCAAGGAGAATAAGATCTAATTCCTGTACAATATGGGTTCCAACCAGGTATTGGTACTATCGAGCAAATACTGAATATACACCTTATTATCAGTAAATATGTAAAAGAAAAAAAAGGGGTAATTCATCTGGCCTTTATTGATCCATCTTGTGCATTCGACGTAGTTAACAGGGAAAACTGCGGGTAATAATGCAGAAAATGGGTTTTGAACTAGACCTTGTAATCTTAATTCATTTACACTCTGACCTAAAAAGATTACAGTCCGCTTTGGTCCCCCAAAGGGAACTTACTTAGCAAATTGAAACCCATAAAGTGGTAAGACAGGGCTGCATTTTAGAAGTTAAAAGTAGGGGCGGACGTACCCAGGATGGGTGGGCTCCCATTGCTTTTTCTCTTATACACAGATGATGCACACCAAATAGTCTACAGAGATAGTTAGATCACTTCACAGAGCTTAAGCATGGGGGGGGGGCATACTTAGGAATGCAAAAGATTTTAATTATTTAAGGTATAACTTCTGCTTCTCAAAGATACTAAATCAAAAAGCACTGCCAGGGATGAATTCTTTTTTCAAAACAGAATGTATCTCAGTCACTATTTATGGGGCTGGGATTTGGGGGGTACCAAAATCCAGATTCACTTCAGCAGATTGAAAACATTTTTACACACAGACTACTGGCAACTACCAAAAATACTGCAAATATCATCTGTCAAAGAATTGAGCCAACCCTTCTTAGTGGATTAGCTAAAAATGGCAGCTCTCTTGCTCTGGCTTAAATGTTGGCTAAATACTGAAGCGGGTCTGGTCAGACAGTGTATACTAGACTGCCTATCCCTCCAAAAGATACAATTTTCTTGACAATTTAGGCCTCCCACAAATGTTTACAGAACCGTCCTTGATTAAGGGCGATGCAAAACATTGTGAAATACCGTTTTCAGTTATTTTGCACTAACAATAGAATACGTAATATGTTGGACCTGAAGACTGTGGAAGCCTATTTTACGCAATGCTAGTTTTAATCAATAATTGATTACAATGGAGTTTTTACAAAGGCTTCCCTCCATTGGGATATGCTGCAGAGTATTGAATTTTATAAAGAGCGGTTTACAAATAAGAAATCGTTGTGAACAATTACATTTTTAACATAACTTATCCTGTTTCCTGTGTCGGATTTTATTTGAAATTCATGTTTTGAAACTGTATCTGAGATGTTTTTATTGACATGTTTAACCATGCATGTATTTATTATGATTTTATACTTTTATGGCAACATATTGCTGAAAAAAGATTTTGCATTGAGAAGAAAAAAATCGACTATTTTACTTTTCTGAATGTCGACCTTAAGTAAATGATTGGCTGCAAAATATTGTAATGCATTTACGTTTTGCTGCAAACTGTTAGGTGCTAAATGAAATTGTCATCGTACAGAAAGGAGTTACACCAAAAGTAACCTATTTGGGGAGAGAGGTTTTTGACACTAAGGATTGTGCATGGCAAGTAATACAGTTATAAAAAGAAAAAAGTAATGGGTAACGTAAGCATCCTTATTTTAGGCTATTTGTCTTTATTTAAATTGAGAGCCCTCCGTTATCTCCCAACAATACCCTACACCATATATAAGAAAAAGCAAGGATTTTTAAATTCAATCTTTGCTGGGTTTGTATAATGGTATTTTGCCTATGACTGTGAGCTAATGGTGATTCAGAAAGGCATCAAATTCTCCTTTTGTTATTCATAAATGACACTGAACATGATGATCCGGAAAGTATGAAGTGTTATGCATACAGTCGAACCACATGGTTCAATGAAGAGTTTTGTCTAGGAACACTGTCTTCAATGAACAAATTTGGAGAAAGTGGAATTTCCACTTCCAAGTGGTGGTGTGCACAGTTGTACTCAGACCTATTTAGGTCTTAGAATTATTTACCTAATTGGAAAAAGATGGATTAACGCCATTGATCAAATTATTTTTCCAGTTCAAACAAATGTATTTTCGTCTTTTCTTTCAATTTATCCTTTATGTAAATTCATTCTTTACAAAAAGCTCTTGGTTATAGATTCCATATCCACCCAATGCATTTCGGGTCTATTCTGACCCTTCCTCAGGGGTCTATTAGGAAAAAACAAGGAAATGTTTTGAGCCATTCAGTCACATATTCGAGTATGAAAAACAAAAATTACACAATCCAAAGCGTAATGTCTTATTGCGTAGTGGTGAGTCAATCTATATTATACAACTCAAAACCACAGTGAAACTGATGTAAAGGCTGCTATATACCATATCGGGTTTCATCACCATTTCAAAACGCTGGCTAAATTGAAAACATAAACAGTAAAAAGTAAAAAGTAAAAACATTCAAACTCTGGTTTCAAACAATTGAAGACTGCAAATGCTATTTAATTCAAATCACTCGGGTTCTCTACGTCTTAGTGGTCAATCCACGTTAAACCTGTCCGAGTGCCTGAACTCAATTGTGTATATTACCACATTATGGTGTCCTAGTTGACCCAATTCCGAGTGTCGAGTTAAAACTAACGCTTTTACATCAATGTACACACAAGTTTCAATGTTTAAAGAAACGAAAAACGTTTCCGCGTTTGTACTTACAGGAAATGTAAAAGTATTCGCGCCTCGAACTCTCACCAATCAGAATGCCGCTAGCTACCTAGAATGTTACTTCCCATCTCTTATATGCTTACATTGGCTTACTGTGCGATCACGAGACAGTTGTCTCGCATAGTTGAATTACATTTAAAAAAAAGTATTAACAATGATTTTAAGTGTATTCTAAAATTCGTGCCTACGGGGACATTTTCTAAGTTGAAAGACACTCTTTTCGGTAGCGAGCAGATTTACTCGTAATATAACAAAATCAAAGAAAATATGTGATAATCATAATAACTTTTTTCCATGAGCGGGTCACGATAATACAAGCTGTAATCATGTGTAAAATTAAATTAATACATGCAACAGTAGCAAAACTTTCAAATGAAAACCAGTAAAGTTAAGATCATGTCAGCCATTTTGGAATGGGATAAACTGGATGTTCACTGCAAAATGTCATGTAAGCAGGGGTACAATAATGTATGTTCATAGAAAGCAGGATAATTCTATCCTGTCGTTGAGTCCTTGAGGTTGTAGACATCCCATTTTCCGAATCCAGAAGTACTCAGATCTCAATCTTTGGAGGGAGTCGCACAAAAAACGAATTTGAACATTACTGAGGATACGTAAAAATGAGAGCCTGATGGATCTTTAATGATTTATTCAATTAAGAGTTTCCCACAGCAAGCTAAACTGATTTAGTTTAGGTTCTCTTACCTGCACCGTTTTTAATCCATATTGGCATGTTTTCCTGGGCAATACATATCACCTAGTTGACCAAAATGGACGTAACAACGAATCTAAATGATTTTGCTCTACACAAATTAAATTCCATGTGGTTATTAATCAGGATTTTTTTTAATTGCTACAAATATTTTTCATCTTTGTATTATAATGTACTTAATGATTCAGGCTGGTACTACTCAAGGTGTCCTGGAGTAGGTGCTGCCATCCAAACTCTCTTCACTAAGAAACAGGTCCTTGCTGTTCTTGGCTCACAAAAGTGAGTGAAACTGCTTAGGATGGAGAGTGCTTCAAGTGACATTTAAAAATCTAACCCATTGATTTGGTGACCATATACCGTACTAAACTCTAATGCAGTTTTGAAAAGCAGAGTAATACCAATCAGCTGGCTGGACTGTAATTGTCATCCATAAAAATGGTTTAATAGAGCTACCTACAAGTTATTGCTCTGTTTCGATAATTGATTCTATAGCAAAAAGATACCCCAAATAAATTACTGGGAAGAAATGGAAGTTAGATTAATAAGCTAGAAATACTAATACACCCTCATGCTCAGTGCTTTAAATGGGCTGGTACTCACAGGTACTGAGCACCGGCACTACTTCTTTTTATCACTCTGAGTACCGGCACTTCTCTACTGCCGAGGAGAGTACTGGTACTCATGAAAGAGTAGGCGCATTGGCTGCTATAGGTGGTAGCCTGTCTCTTTAGCAGCCAAAGCACTTCTGTAGTGCGAAGCCCCGCATGATAATCCGGGTGTTGACCATCACGCTGTGTTGCAAGGAATCTAGGCACCCCAGTGACAGCACAATGAAGAAAGCCATGGGAGGTACGGAGGCTAAAATGGCTTTAACCCCTTCGCTGCGGCGGCAATTCCGCCGCAGCGCTAGGGGGTTGGGGGGGCAGCGCGGCGCTCCCATGCTTGTGACGGAACCACTCCGTCACGAGCCTCGGGTGCACTGTGCTGATGACGGAGCGGTTCCGCCACGGCCCCGCCCGCTCAACAGAACGTTTAGCGCAGCCGCGGAATCCGCACCGAGCGGGCCGCGACGGAACCGCTCAGTCATCAGCACAGCACGTCCGTGGCTGGTGACGGGGCAGTTCCGTTACCAGCATGGGAGGGGTTAATCTCACCTGATTCTTTTGTGTGTGTGTCTGCTTATGTTTGTCTGTTTACGTTTGTGTGACAGAAAAGCGAGAGAAATATTACAACACAAGGAAATGTTAAAATACCACTGTGTTTGGCTTTCGTTTTGTATAACGAATTAACCTGTTTTGGTATAGAAACGAATTTCTCATGTGTTTTGGTATGTGCTTCAACTAGTATAGAAGTCAATAAGCATTGCATGTCTTGCCTTTAGCCCCGCCCCTAGCCCACCCACCACATTTAATTGAGTACCTGCACTATTTTTTCCCCATTTAAAGAACTGCTCATGCTAGCCTCCTGAAACTGGAGTAAAAACTTGTAATGAGCACAAGACACGTAGGCACTGAACACTGACACAATTTGTGTGTTGCCTTAAAGTCCATTCATGGCCAAAGAAAATAATCTATAGATCATCCAAACTTGAGTAGGGGGATAAGTAAAGTACTGCCGTAAAAAACGAGAAAGAAAATGAAAGGAAAACAATTTCGCCTACAAGCATGTTTCAGAAAAATAAATGAGGGTGATCGAGCAGAATTTTTGGCTAAATATGATTTACATGAAATACAAAGATGGCTAGCTGTGCATCATGTTTGATACGGATATTTGATCGAGAGCAGGCCTTAACTATAGAAACACTTCCCAAACACTTCCCAAAGCAGAGATTATGTTTAGCCCTTTGTGTAACTATCAGAACATGGCATGAAGTTGTTAATGCAAAAGTGCCAGGAGGAAGCAAGAGTCAGAAAACCTAAACATGTACAGGGATACACAGCATATGGCAATGTTTTATCTTGGACCTTACTAGGTTAATTTATTGTCTCTTCCATGTCCCTAGAAAAAAAAAGAAAGCCTCCCTCTTTCGCTTCGGAACTTCCAATTATCCCACCAAATGCCAAAGATCATCACAGAAACTAGACCAATGTCATTCTGGGTCTTGAACCTTGAAAAGCTACACCACTGAGAACATCAAACTACATCTCCAGGAGCCGGGAGAATGAGGGACTCTGAGAAAGAAGCAATGTGATCTTAGCAAGGGGGTTTGTGTATCTTCCTTCAATCTTTCTTGAACCACTCATGTCCCCTTGTCCTTATCTTTTTTTGCCTGCTTTCTCACATAGCCTTTCATTCCCTCTCCTGCTCCATCCAAAGTTTTAAAGAGGCTTGAGGGCAGCACAAGTGTTACACAAGCAAGCAGCAGGTCAAGAGATAAAACCCTTAGTTTGGGATGGGTGCAGCAAACTGCTCTATTTTGTGGTGAATCAGCATTGCAGTACAGCATTCTGCAAGTTAGAGAACGGGCTCCCGGCATCTCCATTAATATTTTGGTAATAACTGTGGCCTATATGTACCACAAGAAGACTAAGGCTTACCCTTACTTCGACAACTGTCAAGACAGTTACACTACATCTTAGTTATCTTTGTCAGCTACTTAAGCATTCAGAACAAACCAATTGGTAAGAGTTACCTTTCATAAGCCAAACCCTTCCATGCGAGGAAGGACTGTACGTGCCCCATAGGATGTAAGCCATCACAGAGACCACCTCACATTTATAGTGAAAGTGCAAACACTATATGGTGTTTGAAGATGAGCATGGATGGCACATGGCTTTGGGCCATATGTATCAAGCTAATTAGCATTCGCAAAGGCGAATTTCGGCCTTTGCGAATGCTAATTTGACAAATGGTATGTATCAAACATGTTTGATGCAAAATAAGGAATAGCAAAATTTGCAATTCCTTATTTTGCGATTGCACTTAAGGAATCGCAAATTTTGCGATTCCTTAAATGCAATGTATCAAACAAAAAATATTCAAAAAATGCCATTAAGGATTCGCAAATTACCACCAACTTCTAGTTGGTGGCAGTTTGCGAATTCTTTTCAAAAAGCTTTTTTCCAAAAAACAAAAGGTGCCATATGACGCCGATACATGCCCTTAGGGCATGTATGTGCGCCATATGCCCCCAAATGTCTTTTTCAGGGGTGCAGCAGGGTGTTCTTGAGACACCCCTGCACCCTTGAAAAAAATCCTAAATTGCGATTTGCAAATTGCTAATCGCAAATTGCACCTTCATTCCTATGGGCCTCCTGGCCCATAGAAATGAATGGGTAATTTGCGATTAGCAATTTGCTAATCGCAAATTAGGAATGGTAAGGAATCGCTATTTAATAGCGATTTTGTACATACATACCGTTTTGCGAATTCCAAATAGCGATTCCTTAAAATTCGCTATTTGGAATTTGCTAAACGGAAGTATGATACATATGGCCCTATGTATATAGTATAGTTTGTTTTTATAAGCCAGACTTCATGTAAGTGAAACATTTGCAATTTTTCCCAAAGAAGGTTCAAAAAGTAGAACCTTGGACCAAGGACCTTCATATCTCTTCAGTTTTCAGTCTGAGCACCTTGTCGGTCCCTGGATGAAAAAAACTACCCTCTGAGATTCGCAGATAGCAGATCTTTACAACAGTCATGTCCTCTGCACAAGCTTGACAGAAGTGGAGGCGGGTAGAACGAGAACTTATTTGGTAACAGTAGGACAAAAGTTTACACATCAGCATGTTTATTCTGAAGGAGGTGGAGGTTTTCCTCGCACTGAAATCCTTCTTTTTTTTCTACATGGATATGGTGATGTCCTTTATCTGCATCCCTCTCTACATTATTCTTGCTAAACTCAGTTCAGATTTCCATACAACACGCAAAATCTCTCTCCGATTTGTATGCTAAACTGCACACCTGTAGACATTTCGAAGGATGCGCAATGTAGAAAATTTTGCAACGAAGAGGATTAATATTTATTGAAACAAGGAATTCAGAAGTACTGTTATGCTTCTTGTTATGGGGTAAATTCACCTGTGGTCAATCTTCCGCACCTTCATTACTTAATGTATTGATACCGGCATTCTCCCATTGCCATGACTGTTAAGTGCTCATCCAGTCTCAAAAAAGATATGGACACTCTTTCTGGTGAGTAACATTGGTGGGAAGTGCGGAGGGGAACTGTTTATTTAACTGATACTTTTTATGAGAATTATTTTTAAAAACTTGAAAGCTGTTTGAAATATTGCTGCACTTACATTAGATTTGGAGCTGTGTTCAATGCTCCCAGGGCCGGTGACTTCTGAGTATGTTACCACTCTAGTTGCTGCCTGATCACGTTAGAGCCTCCCCACGTGACCACGTTCATCATGCCTCATTAGGAGCCTATGACGCGACCGCGAAGGACACTCTTTCTGATGAGTAACGTTGGTGGGAAATGCGGAGGGGGACTGTTTATTTAACTGATACTTTTTATTAGAAGTATTTTTTTAAACTTGAAAGCGGTTTTAAATGCTGCTGCACTTACGTTAGATTTGGAGATGTGTTCAATGCTCACAGGGCCGGTGACTTCCGAGTAGGTTACCACTAAAGTTGCTGCCTGATCGCGTTAGAGCCTCCTGACGTGACCACGTTCTTCCGGCTTCATTAGGAGCCGATGACGCGACCGTGCAGTGGGCGCGCAGTGGGCACGCCGAAGGCAAGCCCGTCTGCGCCCGTCCGGGACCAGGGACCAGGATCCCTGCCGGTTTAAATAACTTAAGACTTGCTTATTCACGTGTCCAACTCATATGCTTTAAAGAAGAGCCCAGTAGTAAGTGCACACATTCTATTTGTTGTGAGTATTATCCTTTACAATGCTATAACTGTGACTTTGGAAGCCACCCCCCTCAATGTAGGTCTGAGCTTTCAGGGGAGGAAAGGGAACTCAAAATGCTCTTACTTAATTGTCGCTCACTTCTCAAACATGCTGTGGAGATCCACATTCTATGGAAGATGAAAAACCTGATATTCTGTTTCTTACGGAAACGTGGTTAGATAAAGATATGGATTATGCCATTATACAAACTCTCCCACCCCATTACATGATACAGAGGCAAGACCAAGATGTCGGCCGGGGAGGGGGCATTGCCATCATTTATAAGGAGGAACTGAAATGCCGTATCTCGAACAACCCCATCCCCAATTGTGAAAGTATTATGTTTTTGATTTGGGTTTCTCCGGTCGCCACCTTCTCGGGTATCTTACTGTACCGCCTCTCAGGTCCTATTGGCCCATTTTGTCAAGTCTTGACGGAAAGTGTAGCTAATTTGGCTAGCTCCTTACCTAATTTTAAGGTGTTGGGAGATTTTAATATACATTTTGATAAAGTTCAACTCTCCCAAATAGTGGATCTTGTTGAGGGGTTAGCGGCCTTTCAGTTTAGCCTAAAAGTTCCTGGGCCTACACATAATAAAATTAATTTATTAGACCCTATTTTTTCCAATACTCAATCTATAACAACTTTTCAACCTATTCCTCTACCTTGGGCCGATCATTTCCTGCTCCCATTTACGTGGGTTAGGCAGGAAATACGTTTTTCGGACAAAAAAACTAATAAACTTATTCGAACATGGTCCACTCTTCCATGGAAGATGTGGGAGAATGAATTGGTAATCACAAGACCTACACCCCATTCTAATCCCATAATTGCCAATGATTCCTTTAATAGCAGGCTAGAGTCCTCTTTAAATATTATTCTCCCCGAAAAAGAGATACAGATAAAAACTGGAACCAAGAAAACCCCCTGGGAGACAAAACACCAGCGCATATCACATGTAGTATCTTTTATCCTCTGTGCAGTCAGCACTTTTCTCTGGTACTCCTCTGGACTCCGGAAGCTTAAGCAAAAGTGTAAAGTACTGGAAAGGAAGTGGAGAAAAGACTTCTCATCCAATAATAAAGCTAAATATAGAGAAGCTATTAAACATTATACATCAGAAATAAAATCTGCACAAAGTTGTTACTATCAGGAGAAAATAGCATCAGCAGTGAATACTCCACATAAATTTTCTAGATTGCTAATTCACTTTTGACCCCTCCTGCTCCTTCACTGATCATAGATAATTTGCAATCTCGGTGTAATCAGCTAGCGAAGTTCTTCTCAGTGAAGATCCAAACTATCTATAAATCCTTCCCCACAGAAAGAGATAGGCAGCTGGTACATCAAAGTGATCCGATAAAGAAACAAGGTTCATTGAAGGAATTTCCCCCATTGAACCAGGACTCTTTAATTGAAATCCTATCCCATCTTAAAGCTGGTTCACCTTCCGACCCAGCTCCTCCTACTGCTCTTTTTAAAATCAGTGAGACTATTTATACAGTTTTAGTTGACCTGAATAATGCCTCCTTCATCACTAGAATTGTGTCCCCTTATGGAAGAGGGCAATGGTCAAGGCTCTGCTGAAGAAGCCCAACCTGGATCCAGAAGATTGGGCGAACTATTGACCTATATCCTTGCTTCCTGGCATAAGTAAAATCGCCGAGAAACATGTAAACTCTGCCCTGTCGAGCTTTCTGGAAAATAATGATCTACTCCACACCTCTCAAACAGGTTTTAGGTCACAACAGGGTACTGAGACTGCCCTCCGGTCGGTAGTGGAGGAAACCAGGAAGATTCTGGACAATGGAGGCTGTGCTGTAATTTTTTTATTAGACCTCAGCGCAGCCTTCGACACAGTCAACCACCCGCTCCTGATCAGTAGACTTCGAGATGTTGGGATTCAGGGAGTGGCACTGAAATGGCTGCAGTCTTTTTTAGAAGACAGAGTTTTTTCGGTCTTTGAGGAAGACTGTATTTCCGAACCAGTACCTCTTGCCTGTGGAGTCCCTCAGGGATCGGGTTTAAGCCCCACTTTGTTCAACGTCTACCTGAGTTCTCTGGCACATATTGTCACCCCATTTGGGGTGCAGATTGTCACCTATGCAGATGATACTAAGTTAGTTGTTTCACTGAATAAAAATGATAATTCAGGAGGGGCCCTTACGTCCTGTCTAGAAAAAGTGGCTGGCTGGATGGACACCTTCTATTTGAAGCTCAATGGAGCTAAAACAGAAATGATGCTTCTTGGCAAGACGGCCCCTCTGAATATAGATTCTTGGTGGCTTAATAGTCTTAGATCCCCCCTCCCCCTCTCTGAAAAAGTCCATAAAAAGCTTAGGAGTCATACTGGACTTTAATCTAGATTTTAAGGAACAGGTGCGGAAAGTGGCAGGCTCCTGCTACGGCCTTCTGCGGATGATTAGAAAAATTCTTCCCATTCTTCCTTTTACGGCCAGAAGACTGTTAGTACGAGCATTGATCCTGTCGAGGCTGGATTATGGGAATGCTATCCATCTTGGAGCCCCTGCGTCCACCATTAAAATATTACAGACTGTGCACAATTGTGCTGCCCAGCTTCTTCTAAAGGTCCCTAAACGCCTTTCAGCCAAACCTGCTCTAGCCTCCTTACATTGGCTTCTAATCCAAAAAAGGATTCAATTTAAGGCTATGTGCATCACACATAAATCACTGGCAGGAAAAGAATCCTCACTGATTCAGGCTATGATTCTTCCCTACCAGCCCAAAAGAGCTCTTAGATCAGAGGGTAAGTACCTCCTAACAGTCCCAAAAGTCGAGCATACAAGAAGTGGAGGCCGTATGTTCTCATATAGTGCTGCCAAGTTGTGGAACTGTGTTCCCCTTCATAGCCGCTCCCAGTCTAATTACCACCATTTCCGTAAACAGCTCAAAACTTTTCTTTTCCCCGGATATGTTATGAGTTTGAATTAGTGTTCTCTAGCGCTAGGATGCCCTTGGGTAACCAGGCACTTTATAAATGCTTCCTCGTTCATTCATTCATTCATTCATATTTGCCCATTCTACTGAAGCCAATGTAGCTTCAGTAGCTTTGCAAAGTAAAGATTGGTAGGCCAATGTTATCTGGTGATGTTTCATAGTATAACTACATTATAACTAATCTGATCTACACACTCAAGCCCTCCCACCTTTACAGGTTTGCCTTATTGTTAGCAAAAAATAATGGGAATTAGAAGGGAGCCAGGCATAAAAATAAGGACAATGTACATGTTGGTAACAAACTTTTTTCCTTTTATGTTTCTTTGCATTACCAACACTTTCCTTCCACCACAGGTCCTCGTGGTACATTTGTTTGGAATTCCATTTTCGAAATGCATGATATACAACAGCGAAGTAAAGTGATCAGGTTAGGGTATATGTGGTGAAGCTGCCTCTTCATCCTGACCTCTTAGTTTTTGCTTTTTTTTTTTACTGAGAATGCATCGTTTCTGGTCCTGTCAATAAGTGGGACGCAGGAAACAAAGGTGAACAATAGAAAAAAGGCTATGAACTAAATACATAGGCGAGTTACCTTTCCTGACTGTTTGAGGAAACATTCCAGAGAAACCCACCTCGGACTTCTTGCTCTTTTTCCTTTTCATGGAATTCTTAGCTTCAGTATAGATGAGTTTTTCAGTAATCATTGACCAATCAACAAATGTATCAGTGCATTCAGTGTGAAACGATGTTGAACATTCCATTCTGGTGGGACTGCAGTTTTATTCTAAAGAAAGTAAAAAAAACAAAAAGAAATGTTTTCATTAAAGTACATTCTGCTAGTGATCGGACCTTGATTTTAGGAGGGCCTGTAGATTCCCCCCCCCCCCCCCGTTTATGACAGCACTAAACAGTCCAGTTGCTAATTATGCACTTTAAAGTGGGCAGAAGTTGCCTCAAAAGGGCTGGGCTCAGTAACCTGCTTAAGAGTTGATGCAGATCACTATACTGCAGAATGGCAGTGCTTTCTTCTTTTCAAAAGGTGTTAGGTGGCTTACAGAAACGTAAGTATATCCTACTTTCAACATGACAGCTCTATATGAAACTACAGTGTGCAAGAAAAAGACTGCAGCCTGCTGTGGATTATACCTATTTGACAATAAATATCGACGGCACTGATTAATGCCGACCGGTTTAATCCAAACAACCACTTTCTGACTCATTTTCAAGACCTCTCCAAGACACAACTGGTCTTCAAATGCAATCTGAATAAGTCGAGTTTTTCTTTACACCAACGCAGTAGTCAATAACTAGCTATTCCAACTTTCCATCCGTCCCCCTCCCCACCCCCGGGTCCCGTCTAAGCGCTTTGAAGCGAACGTATGCTGGCACAAACCCTTATACAAAATGATCAACATAGCATCCAATAAGCAATCAAGGTGCATTCATCGTCATCTACCCCGTCAAACGGGAGCTTCTCGGATAAATGCGCCCCTGTCCACTCCACAGAATAAGAGCAACAACGGAATACTTAATGTGCGTTTCGGTGCTCGAGATGGCAGTGCTTCCTATGACTACGACACCATTTTCACATGCAGACCGGTAGCCATTCAACATATAAATTATTCATGTATTTACAGAATGGGAGAGGGAGGCTTCATCTTACGTACAAAAAGCATTAAAAATACAACTGCCGTTTGCCCAAAGGCACCGTATAACACCACAACAAAGTCTGTTGTATCGAAAACCCTTACCAACAATAATAAAAATTCATTAAAACATTTATCCCGTGTGCTTATTTCTCCTAGCGATTCAGTTTTTAAAACGCACCGCTAGTCATGATCATACTTTGCTGGGCCTCTGAAACATGCATGCATCGTTAATTAAAAGGAATTGTCCATAAAGCGGTGACAGTTCATGGTCATCCAGTAAAGGATATCGCTCGGGAGAGGAGTTTTATCTGTAACAGAAGCGGATGGGTGGTTTTGTTTTTCATTGCTGGCAGTGGAGGGGAAATAATGAATATTAAAGGAGAGAAAATAAAAAAAATAAAACTGCCCGTTAAACATAAACAATGACAGAAGGAAATGAAACTTATCAGCCCCTCCACCCTTTGTTTGCGAAAAAGGCCCTCATTTAGTGTCCGTGCCTTGAGTGGGGTGAGAAGAGCCGGAACCAGACACCCTCAGGACAATAGCGCCGGGAGACGCATTCACCTCTCACCGGTGCCGCTGCGGCTGGGCCCGGGGAGGATGGGCCGCCGTTTGACAGTCGCGATGCTAACGGTGCCGCCCAGCCCTCGCCGGAGCGCCGCGCCGCAGAAGAGGCTCCGAGGCAGCGCTATACTGAGCGAGGTATCCAGGGAAGGCAGCTCCGGCAGCAGCGGGCGGGGGAGGAAGCTGGAAAGGAGGCAGCAGCGGCGGCGGAGGGGGCGCACTGCTCAGCGAGTCCTCGGCACGGCGGCCATTTTAAGACTGGCGGAGAGTCTGGGAACAGCTGCTGCCCGCTGCCTGGGCCTTCGGCTGTGATATAGTCCGTGGAAGGGCGGGGGTAGGGACGAGGTTGGCAGAACGCCCTCGTACTCAGATTTACCAAAGAGGCATGGATCGCATCTGTGGACTGCTCTTCCGTACAACCACTGCCCAATGGGTTCCCAGTGCGTCTAATGAATTTAACACTCTTAAAATTACAAGGAAACTTTGTTTCAACTGTCACACAGTGTTTCAAATGGAAAAAAAGAAGTGATTTTACCCTGTACCAGTGTATTCTACTTGGCTTTGTGACAAGTGCCTGTACACTCCAATTAAAAGTATTTAAGCTTTGCTGAGAAGTGCAGGTACTCTCCTTCTCAAAATAAAAATTTGCCCTGGCCACCATCCCACAGATCCGCAAGACCACGGCTGGAGGAAGATCCTTCTCTTACCTCGCTGCGAAGACCTGGAACCACCTGCCTCTACCTCACAAGCAATCACCGTTGCTGCCTCAATTAAGGAAGGACCTCAAGACCTGGCTCTTCTACTGAACCGCATATCCCCCCCCCCAGCACCTTGAGTCACAAACGGATGAGTTGTTGCACTTTACAAGAAACCTTATTGATTGTTTGCCGAGGTGGCAACGGATCTAGGGCTCATATTATGCAGCTCCCTACATTCTTTAACAAAAAGTTGATTCTTCTGGGTGAAATGTGATGTCTCCAGGACAAATTTTGCGGCATTTTATGTCACAGACGGTTGGCTCGGCTACACAAGCGGGGTACCATTTTTATCAAACGATGCATGGGAACCCAGAATATTAGAACATTTGAGATTCCCAATTGAATTTCTCTTCATTTGTCGCTTCCAAATGCAAGCCACTTAGAAAGACAGTTTGCAAAATGCCCTCTGAATCACGTTAGTATGGGTAACCACAAAGTCATTTGTAGAACTAAGTATTGTTGCTAATCTCAGTATGTTGTGTACATTTCATGAATGCATTGGTTTTCTTCATACCCTGTTGGGATGGAAACGTCCTTCGCATAGTGATGGACCTGCACTCCTGCCCAGAGTGCCCCCAACTGTACTTATGTCTGGATCCAGAATGCTGATTTTTGTTGTCATTGGTGTACACTTATCATGCACATGCCCCATTACATATGCCTGTCTCCTGGACTGAAAGGGATGCCAAAAGTGCTACATTTATGGTGGTGAAAGGCTACTGCCTTTGCCAGGAGTTGAGCAACACAAGTACAGTGATGGCAGCATTCTGTGTAGTGATCAGTAGGAGTGAACATGTCCTTTAGGTCTCAGCCTGCGTAGGCTGCGCTTGCGCAGTCTCGCCGGCGAGATCTTATGTTTTAGAGTGTGGGGCTTGAACCCGCCCCTCTTCTACTTTGGCTGGCTTCCTAAACGGAGGCCAGCCATTGGAGGAGAGGGGCGTCTGTCCGTTTAAGCCCCGTCTTTTTGGGAATAGGAGGTGTGTTTTTTTGTTTCTTTCTCTTTTCTTTCTCTCCTCTTCCCATTGGCTGGAATTTTACATTCCAGCCAATGGGAAGAGGAGAGAAAGAAAAACACACCCCGAAACCGAAAATGACGGGGCGTTTTGGAGATCCATTTCTGGCCTGTGAGCGGAGAGGGCGGTGCAGAGACTGCTGGCTCCGACTTTCCCTGGCTCGTGTACGTCCCTCCACCCTCACATCCCCGGACCCGCCATGGAACGCTTGCATTTTTTATAATTGACTTGACTCGCCGCTGCCGTCAGCCCCCAAGGCCCGGGACCCGTCCTCGGCCTCTGCAGTGTCGCATGTGTAATGTAGCGCATCCCAGGGCTTTCAGTGCTCCCTCCCCACCTCCAGACGCGCATGCTTCGCCCATTCCTCAGAGCCCGCCAGAGAGCCCTGTCCGCCCCCTGTGCTCGGCACACACTGGCTTCAGAGCGGGGGCTGCCCGCCCATTGTGCCGCTCCGAGCTGTATTAAGGTCAGTGATCCCCCCGCCGAGCTCTCCGAGCTCGGGCCGTCAGGGACCAGCGCACACCAGCGCCAGGAAGTGGAGTCCCGCGGGGGGCGGGCGGGGCATCTGAGGGCCGGGCCGACTCTGCTGTGTGCGAGGGAAGGTGCTGCTCACCCCAGCCCTCCTCCGAGCCGCCCTCCCCTCCGCTGGCGCCTGGAGGCGAGAGGCTACGGGGCTGGAGCGTGTGGGGTGCACCGCAACAACGGGGTCTGTCACAGGCAGGGCTCTGCTGCACTCCTGTGAACACCTGGCTTGCAAGTGACGCGCTTGGACCTAGTGTGGGTGCTGTGTGTAGTTTCCTGTGAGCAGGAGGGCAGAGGGGTGCTCTGGATCCGTGACTGGCTCTACCAGGATGCTGTTTGTGTTCAACACCCGGGGGCACCGTCAATAACCCGCGCTCTCTCTTTGCCCAGATCTTCCAATGGCGACAGCTGGAAAACCTCTACTTCAGGGAGAAGAAGTTTTCGGTGGAAGTTCATGACCCGCGCAGGTAAGAGGTGCTGGAATTCCCATGCCGTGCGATATTTGGAGGGCTGGGGGAGGGGGTGCTGTGTGAGGTGAGGGGGTGCTGTGTGGGGTGAGGGGTGCTGTGTGGGGTGAGGGGGTACTGTGTGAGTTGAGGGGGTGCTGTGTGGGGTGAGGTGAGGGGGTGCTGTGTGGGGTGAGTGGGTGCTGTGTGAGGTGAGGGGGTGCTGTGTGAGGTGAGGGGCTGCTGTGTGGGGTGAGGTGAGGGGGTGCTGTGTGGGGTGAGGGGGTGCTGTGTGAGGTGAGGGGGTGCTGTGTGAGGTGAGGGGTGCTGTGTGGGATGAGGTGAGGGGGTGCTATGTGGGGTGAGGTGAGGTGGCGCTGTATGGGGTGAGGTGAGGGGGTGCTGTGTGGGGTGAGGTGAGGGGGTGCTGTGTGGGGTGAGGGGGTGCTGTGTGAGGTGAGGGGGTGCTGTGTGAGGTGAGGGGGTGCGGGGTGAGGTGAGGGGGTGTTGTGTGGGGTGAGGTGAGGGGGTGCTGTGTGGGGTGAGGGGGTGCTGTGTGAGGTGAGGGGATGCTGTGTGAGGTGAGGGGGTGCTGTGTGAGGTGAGGGGGTGCTGTGTGGGGTGAGGGGGTGCTGTGTGAGGTGAGGGGGTGCTGTGTGGGGTGAGGTGAGGGGAGGGGGTGTTGTGTGGGGTGAGGGGGTGCTGGTTGAGGTGAGGGGGTGCTGTGTGGGGTGGGGGTGAGGTGAGGGGTGCTGTGTGGGGTGAGGGGGTGCTGTGTGAGGTGAGTCTGCATGTTTCCTGGTTGATGTGTTCTGCACCGTGCGCTTCTGCGAGAGAGCGTGGAGAACAAACCGCCTCCGCCATTCATCCTTCTGGGGAGGATACTGAGTGTAGAGTGGGCAGTAATTACATTCCTCAAGTCCATTCTTCCTCGTTAATTCGTGGCTGGAAGAATGGAGCGAGGAAGTGAAGTTAGCATTTCCCACTTATCACCAAGACACTGAGCCGCGATGGATGGTCCCACGGCTCCCAGAGCTGGCCAGGCGTCCTGCTGTCTCTTCAGTGGGGCACTATGCTAAAGTGAGGAGAAGGCGGCCTGTGACGAGGGTTCAAACAGTGCTGCTGGGGCTGCTACTGCCCTGCGAGCTGCGTTGAGCCCCTCTCTGCCCCACTCCCTCCTAAAGACCCTCTCTTCCCTCTGGCATTGCATGTCTCTGGGCATCGCATGTCTCCGTGCCTCGGGTGTCTGTCTTGCGAGGCTGATGAATGGCTGGGTCTTGTCAGCGCCTAAGCGCCACAGGCTGCTGAAACGTCTTCTACCGACCACTCGATGGTTAGTGTCAGGACAGGGAGAGATACAAGGGTTCTTCCGGGCTGGGCTGGCGACACGTGATGTAGTGTTTACTAATAATGGCCACGAGTCATTTCTTTTGCGCTCTGGCATTACAATGTTGTATTTTTGTTAACAAAATAAATGAAGATATTTCACTAAAGTGGTCACGAAATATATAATTGCACTGACTAAAGTTACAACAATTCTTCACAGCGCCGAAACTTCAGAGTGAAGCTGTAGACATGGCCCCAAAAGGGCTTGCGGAAAGTCACTTACTTCCATCTGACAGAAATTGACAGCGCTTAAAAGCAGACTATTGGGTTCTATGTAGAAAAAAAGTTAGCGCTTTAGCTCTAATCCTGTAAACCCCATCTTGCAGACGTTTCTTGCATCATATCAGCATCATTGCGAATGTGCTTGATATTACCTTGCTTCTTCCGAAAGGTGACTCGCACTAGAATCAGATACACGATGAAAACATAAAATGAACTTAGTATATTCGGGGGAGGTGGGTGATACAAAGTGCCAGTCTTGCAGAAACACTGGCGGTTTGTGTAGGCTTGGGATCGCTTCCTGGACACCGCGTCCACAATGCTCGTCCACCCAGCGCATATGCAGGTCAGGGGAACACCCTACATATAGTTCCAAGTTTGTTGCTGCTTTGGGTCAGAGCCTGTGTGTGTGTGTGGCTCTGTGTGTGTGTGTGTGGCTCTGTCTCCGCTAATACTCTCTACTACTCTCTAATGCTCACCTATTGCCATTGTAAATGACAATACCATTTATTTATGTTTTTAAAAAAAATGAAAAAATGCCATTTGCAATGCCAATAGCTCTAACTTTAACAAAGCCGAGACCATTGCATTGTAAATGCTTGTTTTACCCGTGTCACTGGAGTGAGGCCTACAGGCTCACTAATGTTCCACTGCTGTGTGTTTTACTCACCAATGGCCTGCATTGGTTTACTGTGTTGTACTGTCCACTGCATGTGAGGTATACATGTGCTGGGTGTAGTTGTGCCTGTACATTGTACAATACTGGTATAATGCAGTGCTGTGCAGCATGTGCATGAGCTAGGTGCACGTGTGCTTGTGAATGGTACAGTACATGGAAGACTGCATTCCATTTTTCAGGGCTAACTGGAGAAACATGAGGAGAGGACACATTTGTGTATTGCTGCATTCCTGTAAGCTGGGTGAGACACACTGGGAAAGGTAGAGCCAGGCTCAATCAAAGGGTACTCTTTGATTCAGAGAGAGGTCACTGGGAAGGAGCCTGGGCACATCACAGGAAGGAGATGGGGATGATAAAAGAATCATAAAGTGTAGGGCTTAAGGACTGGGTTAACCTTTTGATACACATATCATTGTGGCTGACATCCAGCAGGGCTGGACTGGGAACTGAAAGCAGCCCTGGCAAATTTTGCAAGACCAGCCCCCGTCCGGCGCGTAGCAGACCAGCCCCCGTCCAGCGCGTAGCGAGCGAGCGCAGCGAGCGAGCCCGATGGCCACTAGGGAGGTTTGGGGGGGTTCTCCCCCCAAGAAAATTTTGAAAAACTACAGACCAAAATGGTGAATTTTACAGCATATTTTTCATTACATATTTAAATTGTATCAACTTTCAAAGCACAGTAAACAGTAGATGATGACCTTAAAGAACATCAGGTTACCCACCCAGTCATATGTATTCATAGGCATTCTTTCAGAGAGCACCAAAAATAGACACAAGTTTGCGAGAATGTTCTGTACATTGGTCATCGAACGTCACGTCCGGTACATGCTGTGTTTCAACAAGTAACTCCTGTTGTGCACGAATCCTGGACGTTTTTTCTCAGGCAGGAAAATGTAACAGGCATTTGGTTAAAACCCTATGGTAGGGTGACCAACTGGCATTGGTGCAAATTCAGGACGGTGAGTGTAAAAATTCAGGACAAAGGGTCAAAATTCAGGACACAAATTCAGGACAGCAGGCCAAAATTCAGGACAAAACTTCAGGACAATAGGTACGTTTTACAGACACATCAGAGGTCGCGCAATAGTATATAAGTAAGCCCAGCCATTTCCAAACATATTCAACCATTTGCAAACCTATCCATCATGTATCCTTCCATCTATCATTTCACTCATCCATCCCTTCATCCATCCCCTCATCCATCCTTTCACTCATCCTCCATTATCCATCCATCCACCCTTTCACCCTATCCATCTGTACACTTATCCATCCACTCTTCATCCCATCCATCCATTCACTCATCCATTCAGCCATTTACCCTTTCACCAATCCAGCCATCCTTTCACTTACTAATCCTTCCACCCATCCACTATTTTAGTCATCCACCCATCCCCCTTTCTCTCTCCATCGACCCTTTCACTTAGCCATCCTTCCTTCCATCCATCCATCCACCCATCCATCTATCTACTCATCCACTCATGAATCCATCCATTGACCCTATCACTCATCCATCTATCATTTCACTCCTTCACACATCTATTCATCCTTTTGTCCATCTACCCTCCCTTTCACTCACTCATCCATCCTTACATCCACCCTTTCACTCATACGTCCATTCATTCACCCTTGCACTTATCAATCCAGCAATCCATCCATCATTTCACTCATCCACCTACCCTCCCATCATCCACCCAACCATCCACCCACCCACCATCCACCCACCCACTCATCCATCCTTTCACCCACCCACCATCCAATCCACTCATCCATCCTTTCACCCACCCACTATCCACCCACCCACTCATCCATCCATCCTTTCACCCACCCACTCATCATCCATCCATCCTTTCACCCACCAACTCTCCATCCATCCATCCTTTCACCCACCAACTCTCCATCCATCCATCCTTTCACCCACCCATCATCCATCCATCCATCCGTCCTTCCCCTCATCATCCATCCTTCCCCTCATCATCCATCCTTTTCCCTCATCATCCATCCATCCTTTTCCCTCATCATCCATCCATCCATCCTTCTACCCACCCACTCATCATCCATCCTCCATCCATCCATCCTTCCCCTCATCATCCATCCATCCATCCTTTCACTCACCCATCCATCCATCCTTCCCCTCTATCCATCCCCTCATCCATCCATCCATCCCCTCACCCATCCATCCATCCCCTCACCCATCCATCCTTCCTTCCCCTCACCCATCCATCCTTCCTTCCCCTCATCCATCCATCCTTCCCCTCATCCATCCATCCTTCCCCTCATCATCCATTCTTCCCCTCATCATCCATCCATCCTTTCACCCACCCATCCATCCATCCTTCCCCTCTATCCATCCCCTCATCCATCCCCTCACCCATCCATCCATCCCCTCACCCATCCATCCTTCCTTCCCCTCACCCATCCATCCTTCCTTCCCCTCATCCATCCATCCTTCCCCTCATCCATCCATCCTTCCCCTCATCCATCCTTCCTTTCATCCATCATCCATCCTTCCCCTCACCCATCCATCCATCCATCCCATCCATTTATTCTTCCCCCTCATCCATCCATCCATCCATCCTTCTCCTCATCCATCCTTCCCCTCCATCCATCCATCCATCCTTCTCCTCATCCATCCATCCTTCCCCTCCATCCATCCATCCATCCTTCTCCTCATCCATCATCCTTCCCCTCATCCATCTTTCCCCTCATCCATCATCCAGCTACCCTTCCACCCATACATCCAGCTATTTACCATTTTCTCTCCATCCTTTCCCTCACTCATCAATCCACCCATCCTCTCTTATTATCCATTTATTCAATCTTTCATTCATCCATTCACCCTTTCACTAATTCATCCAGCCATTCACCCAACCCTTCACTTACTTACTCGCCCACCTTTCCATATTAATTTTGAGCTGAGCCCTTTTGAGAAGAGGCCCATCAAGAACATCACCCTTCCTGCAGGGGCCGTTCCAGGACTGGGACAGAAGCCACCCAGGGCGGAGACAGGATCCACCACAGGGGGGGACAAGAGCCATCACAGGTGGGGGTGGACTGGAGCCACAACATGGGGGGGACAGGAGCCATCACAGGCGGGGGAGGGGGTGGGGGGGCGGACTGGAGCCACCACATGGGGGGACAGGAGCCATCACTGAGGGGAGGGGAGGAGCCATCACAGGAGGGGGAACAGCATCCACCAGGGTGGGCACAGGGGTGGGCATGCAGTATTCTAGTATCATCTTGGGCTCCTCGCCCCCTCCTGCACAAGACAACGAGAAGACAGGCTCTCTGTCCAAAATGCCATCCCCCACTGTGATGTACAGTACTTACAGGAGATACTCTAAGAGAACTGATTGAACGTGATTGTCCTCCATACTTTGTTAATCAGTGTGGGTGCAATTGTGCCATTTCTTTATTTTATTACATTATAGACTGCATGTTTGAAGAACCGAGGTTTGCTTACAATTTAGTGACAGTAATTACACTCAGAACCAGGTGCAGCCTCGGTGTAATCAGGGCTGTAATCTGGCCGAGTCTCGGATGTTTGGGGCCCTGGGTAGAAATGGAATGTGTGAGCCCCCCTCTAAATAGCAGAGACATGACACATTCAGGGCTGTTTGCATGTGAATAGATGTCGCTGCTCCTGAAGTTGCAGCCCCTCCCTCTCAGTCACCTTGGAAGCCCCTCTTAACAGGTCATCAAGGGCTGGAGGTGTGAGGGTTGCCCCCCCTCCCTCTCAGTCACCTTCGAAGCACCTCTTAACAGCCGGTCATCGAGGGCTGGAGGTGTGAGGGTTGCCACCCCGCTGTGCAATGTTGGCTGCAGTCTGATAAATTAGTTGTTTAACTATTATTTCTTATGCTGTGAAGCTAGCAGCTAACGTAAACTCTCTCTTTACTCAAATGATTGTTATTTCTGATATTTATGATTCCCTCTTCTTCACTGTTTTATTTTGTCCGCGAGCAAGTGTCACTCATAGTCGTTGAAATGTCACACATAATTTCAGTGAAATTATCAAAATCCTGGTCACACTCACACATACTAATCTGAAACCTTGGCAGCTATGAGTCAGTCACGTCCACACTGCCACCAGGGCCTGGTGGTCACGTGACGTAGCGCTGGAGAAGCAAACAGCGCAGCGCTGCCTGCTTCTTTACTTTCAAGTTTCTCGGGGGGGCCAGGGCCGGGCAGAAATTAAAACTGACTGACTCACTCACCTCGGCGCCGGCGGCCTGCTGTCCAGTGTCTGCTGACTGCTGTTGGTGGTGGGGTCGGTCAGTGTCGGGTCACGGACGGTGGCACAGGCACTGTGGCAGAGGGGGGTCGGGCTAGGCCTAGGCGGCGGCGCTAGTAGCCAGTCCACTGCCAGAAGCCAGCCATTAGAATAAAATTAATTTATGGGCCTGGGCCTGGCGGGACTCTCCAACTCCGTGCGCGACTGCAGACTCCTCTCGTCAGTCACGCGCAGGCCTGCCAATGCGCATGCGGGAAGGAGGAGAATTACACCAGCCGCACCTAGAGAGGCGCGCCGCGGCCCGCGCGCAGACGCGGCAGAGGAGGGGGCAGGCATAATTCTGCGCGCTGCGCACAGGCACCTCCCCCCTCATCCTCCATTTGTTTATTGTTAGGTAACGGCCCGGTTTGCATGCACATACTGAGGCTTGCAGTTGCAGCGCTTGCTTGGGGGGGAGGGGGGGGGTAGTGACAGTGTTCGTGCACGGTGCAGACGGTGACCTGCATGCATAGAGTGAGTCAGACACAGGATGATGTGCGAGTGCGGCCGTGAACAAAGTGAGTGTCGTGACGCACGCTGCCGGGGGCAAAATCGGCCCCCAGACACAAAACCGGCCCCCTTTTCGGAAACCGGCCCCCAAAACCCTCCAGCCGACCGGGGGATTGCCCGGTGCCCGGACTCACCAGTCCGGGCCTGACATCCAGGTGTGAACCTCTAGTCACTCCCATGGCCTGTGATGTGGGGCTATCAGGCCCCAACATAAAGTTTAAAGACTCAGACTCTAAATCATATTTGCGGCCTGGAAATTGACAAAAAGAAGGGGACCTTGTCAACTATAATAATAATAAATAATAATAACTATCAAGCAGCCAGCTAGACTGTGAAAGTAGGAAAGTAGATCTGCAAGACTTCTGCCTGTGACCAGAACTGGTGCCAAGGCCTGCTAGTCTTCTATCTGGGTGCAAGGACATCACCCAGGGAATCCAAGACCATCCGCTTTGGGAGCCTGGAGCACCGGCGCCTGCCTGCTTGCCTTGGCAAAGCAGGCAAGGCCAACCAGTTTGCCTTGTGAGGAAGAGGAAAGCGTTGCAGGGAGCGAGGTCCAGTGGAGGGTTCCTGGTGAGTGGATCCCTATAGCGAGGTATGAGGAGACAGCAGCTTCACCGATTGGGTAATTGCCTGTTTGCAGGGAAAAGTCGACAACCCCCATATGCCTAAGGAGGACCTCCATGAAGTGAGTTGTGACCATTGTTGCACCGTACAAGTCATCGCACGTGCGCAGGCCTAAGTCGGCAACCCCATATGCCAGGTGGGGCCACTGTGAACATTGCTGCCGTGCTGATCGGACCACAGACCATGTGCAATATCATGTCAGCGACCCAGTATGCCAGGTGGGGCCGCCGTGAGGATTGCTGCAGTGACGATCAGGCCATAGCCCATGTGTGGAATCAAGTTGGTGACCCCCCGTATGCCTGTTGTGGCCGCCGTATAGTTTGCTGCTGTAGTGATCGAGCAATAGCCCATGTGAAGAGGAGGAACCTTGAGCAAGTGTGCCAGGGAGGGCCACCTGGAAAAAGCAAAAATGTGGTCTGGTCGAGATTGTCTATAGGTGAAGCAGGCTGTGGTGGTGACCCAAGCAAGCCCAAACCGTGACTGAGGACCAGCACCAGAATTGTTGCATACTTTTTATCTGTGAAAAGGAGCTCCAGGAACTTATCAAGCATCGGAGGAGCATCGCGAACCCCCTTGACTGGTGCTGCTGGAGTGCAGCGTGTGAGGAACTAAAGGACACTCAAATGCAGCCCTCCTGGGCCTCGTGTGCAAGACTGGAGAAAGCTGCTGCAGCTTCAGCACCCATGAAGGAGGATCACTCAGATACGAAATACAAAACAAAAGGGGGGAGTTAGAGGGTTGGTAGCTAGGTTCACCCTCCTAATCAAGTATCTGTGTCAACAAAATACGAAATCTGCAGCGGGTTGGGAGGGCCCCAATGATGAAGCATGTCACAGTGAGGAAACTCCAGTGAGTGAGGGGACTCAAGAAAAAGGATATCCTCCCCCCTTTTTCAAGGTTACATCTATTATTGATAGTGATCTACCTCTACAGCTAGGTTCTCTATCCGACATTTCGGATTTTGTTGACACGATCACTCAGATACTCCAGTCGCTTTAATCCTGTTGCTGTGGGTAATTTTCGGGCCAGATGACCTGAGAACTTGCTTGTCAAATAGTGTAGTGCTGCTGGAACACTTTTGACTTTAATCGAGAATCAGAGTGGGACTCCTGAGACTCAGACTACAAGTGGGGCTTAACCTGAATAACCACTACCACTAGCTGGAGGGGTGGGAGACTCAAAGACCTGCCTATGAGACACTTGAGCCTTGACCTCAGGGGACTGTGTAGTATGTTTGTGAATTTTGTATTTTACTTTATGGTCTTACATAAATACTCCTTTGTTTCATAAAAGCAAGAATATGACTGGAAAATTAGTCATTGCTGCTGCTGTGCGTATTTTAAGTTGTCAGCCTGTGTTCACCCCCGTGTCTACCTACCTCCCCTGAGATGCCTTGGACTGCCCGACCCGTACTACCAATGAGAGTGCTGAAGGGGCACTTGGCCTAGTTTTTCATGATCCATAGTAGGTTGGGCCATCGAACATCAGGAGTAAAAGGCCTCAACCATCACAGTTGGGGTGGGGGGATTTTAATGTTGTTTTAGATCCGAACATGGACAGGTCTGGTGACTGGTCGGCCCCAGCTGCGGGCGACAGAACAGCTGCGGGCTATTATGGAAACCATGAGGTGGTGGATGTCTGGTGTCGTCGGCACTCACACAGCTGAGCGGGCACTTGTGTCTCTGCAGTGGGTCCCACCTCGTCCAGGGTTGATTATTGGTTTGCGTCGCGCGACGTGGACACGTGGGTGTTTACAGTTGCTCACTTGGCCCTATCTCTCTCTGATCATGTCCCGACACTGCTGGAATTCTTGTTGCCTGATGCAGCGCGTAGGCCCTTCTGCTGAAGTCTTCCCTCCGGCTCACTCCAGGATCGGGTATTCCGAGAGGCAATTCGAGCCGACATAACCGAGTATTGTGAGCTAAATAGTGGGACTGTGGACTCTCCCTCAGTATTGTGGGAGGCTTTCAAAACAGTAGCCCGGGGTAAGTGCATCACCAAGCAGGCAGGTGTGCTGCGTTCACTCAGGGGAGACCTTAGGTGCTTGGAGGGGAAAATTTGTGTTCTTGAATCGTAATACTTTGAGTCCAACCAACTAAGCAACCTTGGGGCGCATTAAAGAGAAAATAGCAGAATTTGAGGAGGCTGCACACAGAGAGACACACTATCTGGGCAAGGAGACACGCGCCTGCCACTATGTGGAGGGGAACCAGGCCAGGAAGACGATGGAGGACCTCCTGAAAAATCCATGTGCTAGTGAATACATAAGCAAACTGCGTAACGGCAACGATGAGGTGGTCACCGGCCAGGAGGCTGTACAAGCAGAAATGCTTGCATTCTATACCTCGCTGTATTTGGCATGGCAGTTGGAGGCGCACCCGGATCTGCTCCCCCTCCTAGAATCAATTGAACTAGCCTGGTTAAGTGATGGGCAGCGTAGGTATCTTGACGAGCTGTTCTCAGAGGAGGAAGTGATGGGGGTAATTCGGGCCATGCATGTTGATAAGGCTCCCGGGCTGGACGGACTCACAGTTTCATTTTATAAGGAATATGCGCCATTCCTTGTTCCCCACCTCCTCAATATGTGTGAGAAATTACATTAAAGCGTGGTACACTGCTCCCTCTCTGTGGGAGGCGCTAATTGTCACTATCCTCAAACCTGACAAGGACCCCCAGCTATGCGATTCCTACATGCCGCTGTCGATGATTAATCTTGATAATAAAACACTCTCAAAACTTCTGGCAACCTGTTTGTTCCCCCTGCTTCCTATGGTTCTAAGGCCTGATCAGTGCAGCTTCGTTCCTGCACGGAGCACCTCCCACAACCCCCGCACCTTCTTGGCGACTATGCAAGAAATAGACTGCTCTCTCCCCGCTGCTGCTGTTTTTTTTTAGACGCAACCTAGGCCTTTGATACCTTGGAATGGCCGTACCTATTTACGCTCTTTTCCCATTTCTGCATCAGCCTCTTTTTTTCTAAAAAATATCGCCCTGTTGTACTCTGCACCTACCGCGAGACTGAGGATCAATGGTTCGGTATCCCCCTATCCCGGTGGCTCGGGGTACACTGCAGGGGTGCCCACTTTCCCCCCTTTTATTTGCGGTGGCGACGGAGCCGCATCGGCTAGGTTCAGGCAGAACCACGCGCGGCTTGGTTTTTTTCCCTGGGTGATCCTGGTGTCCATGTACATGATGATGTGACCCTATACTTCCAATTCCCAGCGGAAAACCTGAGCCCCCTCATCCAGGAATCATCCGCTTTGGAGGCTTATCAGGCATCACCATAAACTGGGGGAAATCCACTATTTTTCCGCTCACTCCCGCCACTGACCCATTCCAGTTGGAGTTCCGAATTAAATGGGCGGACTCCCTGGTAAAATATCTGGGGATCTGGCTCAGCAGGAACATTGACGAACTTTGGAGCTATAATTATTGCAAGCTCATGGACTGGCTGGAGAGCAGACTGAACACGTGGAACAGGCCATCGCCAAGATGGTGGTTCTTCCTAAATTCTTATATGTGTTTGTTAATTTGCCGCTCCCTCTCACTGCTGAATTTAAACAGCGGCTACGCTCGCATTTGATATCTCTGGCATGGGCGGGCAGGCAGCCCCGTGTGGCGTGGGAGATTCTGATGCTGCCGTTCAAACAGAGAGGTATGGGTGCCCCAGATATGGAATTGTATTACAACTGCGCTCGGGCTCAATTTGGATACTACTGGGTATACCCAGCCCTTATTATGGCACACACCGCCCGGAGAGTGATCAGGCAGACCCGATACCACTACACATGGTGCTTTTTGGACCTCAAAACAGACCTCGAGCCAAGATTAATATGGTAGGCTGCACAGTGTGGGCATGGCAGGGGCTTAGACGTAGCGTGTGTTTGAGACATTATTTGCCCCCTCAATACCACTCATCAGACACCCTGAGGTGCCCTTACCATGGAAACAGGGGTGTACGAAAGATTGTGGAAGCTCCAGCTCCACACAATGGGGCAGGCGTTCCCTGACGGTGTGTTCGTTATCATGAATGATGCTCTTGGGGTCGACCACCCCGGGATGCTGACAGGCTGACATGTAATAAGCTAAGAGCAGCTCTGCGCACACTTTTTGCACATTCCCAGTGGCGCCACCAACATTCCAGGTGTTGGAGGTTTTTCTGGTGAATCCTTCGCCACAGAAACGTATTATCCGCTGGTATTCTGGGATGCAGCACGCTTCGCGATATGTGTCCCCCTGCGCAGCACGAATGGGAGAAGATCCTGGGAGGTCCCTTTGAGGAGGGCACGTGGGCTTATTGCTGCAAGCAGATCAAGGAGATGTCACCAAATTACCGACAGCGACTTATCCATTTCAAGTTCATTCATAGACTGTACAGGACCCCTGTGTGGCTGAACAGAACTGGATCAAGTGAGGATGCGCGATGTGTGCGCTGCCGAGCACCGGAAGCCTCTTTTCTGCACCTGGCCTGGGAGTGCCCGGGGGTGGTGAGATATTGGGAAAGCATTTTTGATGTCAGGAATCGTTGATTGATGGTGGAATTGAGCGCTCCCCTCTGGTGGCCCTTCTGGGGTATGTGCGCAGAGTGTCTGTGTAGCACAGGAAATTAGTAACTATGCTACTATTATTGGCGAAACGAAGGGTAGCAATCTGTTGGGGCCGTAGGCGCAGCCCGCGAATGAATGAGTGGCTCAGGGATGCAGCATTTTGCCACAACCAGTTGTCCGATTACTGGGAACTAATGCCCGCACAGTCGCGCCCGCAGAACATATGGGCACCACTGCAAAGCTAGCTCGACTCTCACCCCTTGACCGAAGGGAGACCACATCAGAGAAGGTATAGGCACTGTTAACCGATCATGTGAACCATTTGTAGGGGCGCCGAGCATGTCACAATAGCTGGCACAAATTGCCCCATGCTGGCCTGAGAGTAGTCCCTCCATTCCCCCCACCCCTGCACCCCCACCTCCTCTCCTTCCTCAGTCCCTTATTCTTTTTTCCATGCACTTCGTACGGTACCCTGGAATCCCTCCAGGGTAGAGAGTTGCTATAAAAGACAGTAGGACATTAAACGTTCATTAGACAGCCGCACAGCTATAATGTAAGAGATTTGTGACCGCTGCGTGACATTCCCGCCTAACTTTGTTTGAGAACAACAGAATATAAGCAACGTGTCTTGCTGTTTGTGTTCTTTGAGAAATCTAATAAAAAGAAATGTAAATAAACCTTCACATTTGGGCCTGTAACTCCTGCTTGCCACGCGACCCTCTGAACGGGGTTCTGACATACCCATTTTAAATTCTTTATATATTACCATATTAATTGCTCTATAATCAGTAAACAATGAAAAATCAGTTAAATAGAAACAAACCTTGATAAAGTCGTCATATAGTCTATAGTTCCATTGAAGGAGTAATAAATGCAGATTATCAAATTAAATAGGGGAAACAGTTCACCCCTACCTTAGGACGGCATAACTCTTCTGTGTCTGAAGTGGTAATTCCTCTCACCGTGAAAGGGCTGCGAAAGCTCATCACCTGGGGCGAAGATGCTACAATTACCCAGCTTTCAGCTGAGCTTTGAACGGTCACATCTGGCTACTAGGTTCAAATCCTCCTCATCATAAGGAATGTGCCCTGGTGTGAGTGAGATTCCAACCTGACATTCAAATATGTAAGTCTCACTTGCCATGAGGATGACTTAAGCTCTATGGACATGAGGATTTCTTGCACATAGTCTGTTTAGGCCAAACCCTATATGCTAACATAAATTGCAAGCATATTTTCCTATTGCATACTGTTGAGAATCTACTTGCTTTATGGGTGCTCCTGGGCTTTTTAATTGGACTTCTTGATTTTTGATGTCTCCTGTGGTCTGATGCTTGCTAAAAAGGTCTGACGCATGTGTGACCTGCTTTAAATTAAATGCTCTGCCCTTTTGCAATCAGCCATTGCTTTTGAAAGTATGACTTCATTTGACACTATATTGACACTTAGTGGGTGCAATTATAAATAAGAGCCCAATGTATACCAACAGTCAATGTACAGGTGCCACAGTGAGGTTGCAATTCTACCAGTATGAGGCTGTGAAAGAAGTACTCTTACTCCAACAGCCTCAGACTACTGTCACGACTATGCTGAAGTGTTCGTCAGCCCCTCTGTGCTAGATCTTTCCAGTATAAGATGATATATACAATAAACCTAATCCAGTGATTAGACTGTGGTGATAAAATCTGTACTCAGGTTTCACAGAAGTCTTATTTTCTGACAGTATGAAATATACACAAGTTCGCTTCAGCAGTTTCATGACTGTATAACTCCTTTTGTCATCCCTTTTCTCAACCTTCAGTGACGCCAGCTTTTGCAATTATAGGGCTTGGAAAAGTTTCATATAAGGTGCCCTGATGAGCGTGCAGGTATTGGCCAAGGCCCATAAATCTTAGCGCTGCAAGACTTGAAGGGGTGATAGATCCTGATTTTTAGCTCAACCTGCGTACTATTTAGGATGATTGTATTGACACTTGTCCTTGGTAATGGGAAAACCCTTACCCATTAGTTCAGTAGCTTAGAAAATGTACCCGGACAAGTGCATGTATTCATAATAAATCGGAAAAAATCCTTGTAAAATAGTAAGTGAAGCCATATACATACGTTCATGAACGTATGTATATGGCTTACTATTTTACAATTTATTTGGGAACATTCTCGATTGGGGCTCTAATCATCTCTGGGTCTGACTACCTTGTTGGAAACAATGTCAACATGCCACTATCATTCCAATACGATATGGATATAAATGTACTATCATGTAATGTTATTTAACATGCTTTCGCACATGCGTGTAATTCTGATAATGTCCATTATTCTGTTTTTCCTTACTTCTTACTTTCCCCCTTTCCCTGCACTGTTCATATGTTACTGTATGATCTGAAATACCGGTTGCATATATACAAAACAATCTTTATTATTTGGAAATTGTATTGACAATATTGGACACGCCTTTTTCACTATATACTTTTTTTTGTTTTGTGTACACATTTATTCTATGGCTTGGTATCATCAACACTACAGCCTTGTTATGTTATGTTATGTTAAATGATTCTTGTTGATCGCACTAACACCCGGGGGTTTCTTGGCGCTGGCTGAAGGAACATGTAAGTGAGCGGAGAAAAGTTTATTCAGAGAGGGTGAACAAAAAAGTCTTGAGAAGTTTCCTGAACTGAAAAAGAGAATTGCTGAATTTGATGATCAGAGGAAGGGAGTTCCAAAATTTTGGGGCAAGAAAAGCAAAACGACGGCCGCCAAATTTATGAAGCTTAAATTTGGGGGTGACAACCAAGTGATGGGAGGCTGAGCGAAGAGAACGAGCAGGTTGACACAAGGTAATCAGGGTTTTCAGAAAAGCAGGGCAAGGGCAGTGAAGGGATTTGAATACCAAGCAGCCCATCTTAAAGGCTGCTCTCTCCTTCACTGGCAACCAATGAAGCCTGCGGAGCAGAGGCCTCGCCGAATGCCACTTAGGGGTCTTAGCCTTGAAGAAGCCCTGGGCTTGCAAGCTACTAGGGGTAGAAACACGTGTTGGCTGTGTGTCACAATAGTTTTGTTCCATTTTTTCTTCAGTGATTCTGATATACTAAGAATCATCTCTCAAATCTTTGATCTTGAGAAATAAATACCAGGTGTATATACTACTAGGATTTCTCCGATTTATTATGAATACACTCACTTGTCCTGGTACATTTTCTCAGCCACAAATCTTAGCAAATGAATATAAAACTCTATGATCATTTCCAAGAGGTTGTCTGTGCTCGATGCCTAGGCTTTCGATCCTGTAGAATAAACCCATGGGAAGAAACCCAGATGAGGTTAGACTACTTTAAAAGTGGACTGGGCTTAACTGGAGAACAAAAGGCTGAGGATATAAGTGGCAACCCTGTATTCCTGGGAACCTAGGCGAATGATGCATAGTGAAAACTATGGTTCCTTGGAAGTTAGTTATTGCATTTTAGGTAATATTTAAGTTGATTGTAGGGAAAGAGATCTTTTTGCATTACCACCCCCCACATTTTGGGACTGATATTGCTTGTTTTTTTACTTTGAAGTGCACTGGGCCCTGTTGACCAGGCCCCAGTGCATGCGCTCTGACCCCCTAAAATGATATGAGCAATTGACTAACACCTGATTGGCATATGTTAAGTCACAGAAGTTCATACTATATGGTAACAAGCGTACTCAGGGCTAGTAAATTGAATGTCACCTTGTTGTGCCAACACTGCTTTGGCAAAGTGAAAACATAGCTGTAGGTCTGCCATTTAGCATAGTCAGGTATCTTATAAACTACCTGCTCGACATGGCACAATGACCCTTTTGTCAACTGTAGGAAGCTGGATTTTTATATAGTGCACTAAAATGAAGTACAGTATGCAGAGAGTCCAGTGAGTCCCTTATTGGTTTACAGAGGCAAAAGTAGATAATACTAACGCTCTTTTTGTGGTAGTGTGGGTGAGCAGTTAGGCTTATCAGAGGGTAGTGCTAAGCCTGTGTTGTACTCACAGAGGCAATACATGAGACACTCAAGAACAAATTTGAGCCAAATTAATAAAAATATTATCGATTTTTATGTAATTTTTAAAACCAAGCACTTCGATTTACAGTAAGAACTTTTGAAGTTACAGTTTTTCAGAGTTCGTAAAATATATCTCTTTTGTGTACAATTACGCACTATTGAAGTCAATGGAGAAAAGTGCATAGAAAATCAAGCAATGATTTAACGTAGTTCACCTTCTTGTTTTAGGTCGATAGCAGGACCAGGTTCAATGTTCCAGTGGCAGTTAATTAGGAGCGTCACATATTCAGCCGGGAGCATGGTGCTAAGGTTGTTGATAGCTGGTGCGTAACAACGAAGGGGGGCGCTTGAAAAGACACTGCACAGGAGGACTTAATGGTAAGTCTGTGGTGTCCTGGTGTCTCCAAATTTGGTGGGGAGACAGATCTGACCTTCCAGAGCAGATGTCCCTCTTTTTGTTTGGGTGCTGTGTCGGAGTTGCCAGGGAGCAGCAAGTCAACAGACCAGACTTAGTGGGTATGGTGCCTGAGATGTAGAGGGGAGTGATACATTCACTCCAAGGGGGGTTCTTGGCAATGTCTTGAAGGCTGGAGGAGCTCTGAGGTTCTTGGAGACCTCACAGGTTCAGGATGAGACAGTACAAGCATGATTGTCGAATCCTTGAGGCAGCAGGCAGGGTTTGGTGCAGCAGGGCTTCATTTCTCTGGCAGCAGCTGTTCTTTGTCCGTATCCTCTTAATGTCCATTGAATCTGCGGTTCAATGTCCAGGGATGCCACCTAAATACAACATTTGCGGGCGTTAAAGGGAGAGACAGGTAGTAGCCAATAGGCTACCAACCATTAGGGTGTCTATCAATCAATCAATCAGGAGTTTGTTAAAGCACGACTACTCACCCGTAAGGGTCTCAAGGCGCTAGGGGTGGGGGGGGTGCAGGTTCCATTCCATCAAGGAGGGGGTCTGTCGAAGAGCCAGGTTTTGAGGTTTCTTGCGAAGATGGGGAGCGATGTTGTCTGTCTGAGGTGGAGCGGAAGGGCGTTCCATGCTTTGGCCGCGAGGAAGGAGAAGGAGCGGCCTCCCGATCTGGTCTTTCTGGTGCGGGGGACCACGGCGTAGGAGAGCTGGGCTGATCGTAGGGTCCTTTGGGGTGCGTGGAATTTGAGCCGGCTGTTCAGGTATGCTGGTCCGGTGCCGTGGAGGGCCTTGTGTGCGTGGGTGAGCATCTTAAAGGTGATTCTCGCCTCGACGGGGAGCCAGTGGAGTGTGCGCAGGTGCTGGGAGATGTGGCAGTGTTTTGGCAGGTTGAGGACCAGTCTTGCGGTGGCGTTCTGGATGTTCTGTAGCTTGCGGATGAGGTTTTTGTTTATTCGGGCGTAGAGTGCGTTGCCGTAGTCGAGTCTGCTGGTGACCAGGGCGTGAGTGACTGTCTTTCGGTGTTCGAGGGGGATCCATTTGAAGGTCTTACGAAGGAGGCGGAGGGTGTGGAAGCAGGAAGGTGAGACAGAGTTGATCTGGCGGTCCATTTTGAGCTCGGAGTCCAGGATGATTCCCAGGTTGCGTGCGTGGTCAGTGGGGGTTGGCGGGTTTCCGAGGGCGGTGGGCCACCAGGTGTCGCTCCAGGCGTCGGGGTTTGGGCCCATGATGAGTACTTCTGTTTTGTTGGTGTTTAGTTAAGTGACCACTTTTTGTGGAAAGGGGCACTACCCTAGCCCTGATAGGTTTTTTTCTAACCATCTCAAGATGGTGGATTTTCAAAAGAGGGGTCCACATCGCCTGCCACACCTTAGGTGTGATACTGGCTAAATGTGGATACTCCACCTCATCTAACTAATTTTCCTGCCTGTCCTCCAGCCAAATGTTGAGCAGAACTGGGTATTGGCATCCCCCACTATCTGAGGAAGCCTGGGTTGCAATTCAAAGGCGGCATTGCCTTTGAAGCTTCCCCCCCCTGGAAGATCATTCCAGCCTGGAGGAGGTGTGAGGCACCTCTGCGCAGAGAAGGCTTTGTTTCTGGCCTCTGAGAGTGCGGGCTCTCACCCCATGAGATCAGAAACAGGTCTGGTGGTGGCAGGCTGGCGGTGACTAGCCAGAGAGCACACCAGTGCTTGGTAGGTTTTTAGTGGGCCCTCTAAATGGTCTCCTGTGTGCATTTATTAATACATCCAACACTGGCATCAGTGAGGATTTATTAAGACAAGATGTTTGGTACCAAACATCTTAGGGTACAGTGAAGCCACCATGGAGCTAAGAAACTCGTAATGACAAGTATCCAGCCCATGTACTCTCTATGTCTTCCCTGTGCACTTACAATATCCAAGAAAGCTCATGCAGATATTTCCACACATGGGATATATTGCATCCTGCCTTAGGGCTGTAAGGCCTGCAGTAGGGGTGACTTACCTATACCTCATGCAGTGTGTGGGGGCATGGCACACAGGGTTGTGTGCCATATCGCCGCTTTGGTTTTCTCTGCAACAAGACACACAGCCTTCAGTGGCAGTTTGCATGGTCTTGGTGAGGGATGTTTGGGGTTGCGCAATTCATGCTGCAGCCCCAGTAGACCCTCTTCAGTACTCATGCCCTAGGTACCATGGGTACCATTTACTAGGGACATACAGGGGTGTGCCAATCGTGGTACACGATCTGGCACTGGGAACATAGTTTGCAAGGACCCTGTGCAGTTTGGAATCACATCAGATATTAAGCAAAAAGTTGGGGCTAACCATGTCAAAGCGGCATTTTCTACATCAAGTCCAAACCATCCTTTTCAGTTCTCGCCTAATCAGCGCACAAGCACTGATTAGGAGTGACCTCTTGGAATCAGTCTGCACTTTTTGGAAAACTCGTGCATGTACTGCACTGTTTCCAATGAGTGCTCGTGCATCTATGGCATCCACCTTGCGGGAGCGAGTAGCTGCGCCATCTGTTTCCCATTATCGCTCCCGCGCCGCGTTTGTTAATTGGAAACTGATGGCGCTGAAAGGTAGATGCCATACATGCATGAGTGCTTTCACTTTCTTGCCGGCTCTTTGCTTCGAGTAAAGGCCGCTGCCGCCTCCTCGACTGCCTCCCCCCACCAACCCCTGCCCCTTAGTGCTTCTTGTCTGGGTTTGAGATTTAGTACCCCCTGATAAATGATAAACACCAATGGAATTGCAGGTTTTTTTTTTTTTAATTGGCCGCACTCCCCCCACCCCCTCTCACTTGATTATTTTGCGGGTACGCGTTAGGAAGCATTCCAAGGGCGTCACGTCACTTTCGCTCTGTGCACTCCCCCACCCCTCCCACTTGTTTATTTCGCGGGCCTGCACTCGCTCGGTGCCGTCACGGACAGCGCCTTCCAGATTGCCCATCTGCCTGCCTGCCCAGACACTGCTTTCAGCTGCACTCTGCCCAACCCTCCTACTTATTTCATGGGCCTGCACACGCCCGCCGCCGTCGCGGACAACGCCTCTAGATTGCCAACCTGGCAGACTGCTGGGTGTGCGTTCCCTGCAAGCGGCTCATCAACTGCGGCGTCTTCAGGAGCTGCTGGAACCGCAGGACGGGATATCAGATCTGCAATTTCAGGAAGTGCGAGGAGCTCAAGAAAAAGCCCGGCACAGCCCTCGGAGAGGTCAGAGGAGATGATTAGTTCTTCCCCTGCCTGCCCCAGTCCCGGCAGCTCTCTTGCACCCTGTCTGGTGTGGAATAGACAGTCCTTCGTTGCTGTGGCCCTCTTGCCCACGTGACCCGCTTACTATCAGGTCTGGTGTGATGTTGGCAGCTGCCCTGACTGAGTGCCCTTTCCTTTCCTGGCATGGTGTGGGCATCACGGTGCGGCGTTGGAGGTGTATCTCGCTTCCTTTCTCCTTCTCTTTCACCATACTCCCTTATACTGCTCTCCTTCACACAACTCTCTTTCATTACCTCTTCCTTACACCCCTTTCCCTTCCCTCGCTCTCCCTCATCTTATAACTTCCTCTCCTCATTACTTGTGGCCTCACACCCTGATATCGCTTTGGCCTAGAATCTTTTTCCTTTGCTTCCCCAGCAGAGTGGGTTGACACTGCCCCGTCAGCAAGGTATGTGTAGGCTGCCAGCGAGTGCAAGAGGAACATACCTTTCACCTGTGCTGGTGCAGAGGAGTCCCTGCACCGTTGGGGAGGTGCCAACTGACTCTCTTGGTAACATCTCCACCCTTCCCCTTCCGACGGTGCTTCGTGTATGAGTGTTTGGGGGTATTGTGCTGTTCAAATGACTTTTCACACTAGCCGGGGATTTGCTTTGCACGTGTAAATTGCCTTGAATAGTTTCGTATCAGCTGCCCTGGAAGGATAAAACCCCAACAGTTTTCACCAGTTCCCAAAATCTGAAGGTAGCTTTTTGGGCTAATTGGCTAGAATAGTATTTGCAAAAGATTGGAGTATGTTGGACTTGTACCTCATGGCAGGATGACCCCCAAAACCTTTTGTCTTCACTCTTCAACATAGCTTAAAAATATTGCAAAAGCCAATCGCTGTGGCCAAAAACTTACAAAAGTCCCAAAGGCGAGACCTATTGGCTATGAAATGCTTGTTAATGTTTATAAGTTACCCCATAGACAGGACCTAAAATCCCCAATGGCAGTGGGCTGGATATTAAAAAAAAGAACATATTAAATCTATACCTTACATGTCATGAAAGTATAAACTCTTAATTGTCGTTTACGCTGTAGTAAGGCCGGGAGACCTGGTTTGTTTGTAGCAGTTGACACTTCGTTTGTATTCTTAAACGCCATTGAGAACCATGGCTTAACTGGGCCCTTGGACTTTACGGATCCTTCAACATCGAATCCAAAGCTGAACTCAAGCTGAAGAGGACCCCGTCGACATGACTGCGATGGAAAAAAGAACCAGAGAAGTTTCGAAGTGTGAAGTTAAAATCTTGACTGGGACCAATCCGGCACCAGCATCCAACCCCGACATCTATCACGGTTGGACTGAAACTTTGACTTTGCACGGGATCCTCTTGTTCAAATCTCATAGGATACCATTAAGAGTGAAAAACAGTGACTTATGAAAACATAGCTAAAATAATAACTCCGGTACGCTTCATCAAAGTTTTGTTGTTTTGGTGCCTACTTAAAGAAACAAATATATACTATTTTTAAAAATTGGAGTTTTGTATTTATTGTGTTGCATTTCTTACTTATTAGCTATTTTGGTACTGATAAATGCTTTACACTTGGTTTCCTTTAAGCCTGACTTGTCTGTACCTCAGCTATCAAGGACTGAGCTAAGGTTTGACTTAAAGAAACCGAACTGGACCTGATATAGATTAGTGACATTATTACTTAGTGATGTCTCTCAACCACCCAACTAATAATCCACTTTTCTCTCAGGAACAATAAATGTATTCACAAATAAACATGTATTGTGGTAAAAGTCATAGATTCCATTGAGTACTGTATTAGAAATAAAAATATATCGGTACGATTTTAGGAATAATCAATATCCTAACAAATAAGATATTCCAAAAGAAAAAAAATAAATGGTACAATGACAGGTGAACGGAATTCAAAAAGTTGTTTTCAAACAAATTCCCTTATTTTGGAGCAATTTTTTAGCACACCTATTCACCAACATCATGGAGACTGGATACATTCCTAATTCACGGAAAGGATCGATACTTCAACCACCACACAAAAAAGGTCCCAGGAGTGAACTAAGTAACTACCGATTAATAGCCCTCCTGGACACAGATGGTAATATATTTGCTCAATTTGTGCAATAAAACTAGAAAAATGGCTGAAAGCAAAAATGTAATAAAATTCAGTCAAACTAATTGTAGGCCAGCCGTCTTTACACCCAACAATATAATGGTTTTCAATATACTCAATAAGAACATTTAGGAAGCAAGGGAAATACTACTTAACAGCCTTTGATAACATTGATATAAACAGACGTTGGCACAAATTAAAAACCTGGGGCATTGACAACACCTTGCTAGATTTGTTGGTGGACCTACCAGAAAGGAACATAGGTACAAGTGAAACTAACTAAAAGTTTTGGTTTGACTTCTAAAATTCTATCAGAAAACGGGCTTAAACAAGGCTGCAGATGCTCTATCACTACTATCTATGTATGTACCAAATCTTCCAAATTATTTAGATTCTTGGCAGCCTTTCCACATAAGCTGGCACGTAAAAAAATAGTGATTTAGCCTATGCAATGACTTTTATCATATTTAAAACACAAAGCGGTCTCCAACTTCAACTTAATTGCCTTAGAGCCTGATGTAGATCTCAGGGGACGGGTTACTCCATCACAACTGGGACAGATATCTCGTCCCCTGAAATATAAATCCCATTCTATCATATGGGATTTATATTTCGGTGGACGTAATATCCGTCACCATTGTGACAGAGTAACTCGTCCAACGAGATCTAAACCAGACCTTAATCTGTACAACAAAAATAATGGCCTAACAGTGAATCTATCCAAAACAAAGATAATACATTTTAGCGGAACGCCAAACAATTTAAATGGACAATAAATAACTCAATAATTAAACATGCAGACTCTTACCCTTACTTATGTGTCATTATTGATAAACACTTCAAGTGGGAGGAACATCTACAGAACATGAAGAACAAATGCAGAGAGGTCGCAAAGGCATTAAAACTATTCTCTTGTCTGTATGGAGGTAGGTTATGGAGCAAACAGTCACTACTGTCACAACAAAATTCATTCCGATTTTACCGTATTATTCACATTTTATCAACCAAAGAGGGTTGACAGTCTGGATTAAAGTTTTATGAAAAACATCCATCACGTTTTTAATTTAAGACAATGAATTCCACATTCTCACATTGGACTAGAATTTGGATTAACGTACTTAAATTCCTTACATAGTATGGCTCTCATAAATTATATATGTGACAGTAACATAGGAGTTGACGGCAGCATTAAGAATTTAGGGGCTCATTATGATGGCGGGCGGACATCAGTCCGCTCGCCATCATGATGGTGCTGGGACTGTCCGCCAGACATGCGGTGGTCCCACCAGTGCAACTTGGCGGGCGCATCCTGGCCTTTTAACATTGCGGACGGTGCTGCTGGCTGCAGCACCATCCGCAATGTCAAAAGAACATTCACAGCATTTCCCTGCACCACGTGGCAGGCACAACACGGTGCCTGCCACTTGGTGGATGGAACTGCAGGGGGTACCATGGGTACCACCGCAGTGCACCCCCCACACACAGAGGGGACCTGCAACGGGTCCCCAAAGCCAGTCTCCGCCTGTCTTTTTGAGGCGGGATATCCGCCGCAAAAAGACAGGCAGAAGGGCGTACCATAAACCCTACGGCGGTGCCTCCACGGCACTGCCCAATGTTGTCCTGGTTCCGGGTTCCGCAAGGCAGGCGGAAAAGGACCGCCTTGCGGAACAATGGCGGACAGACTTTCCATCCGCCGTGGTACCATTAGGATTCCCACCACCATCCTAATTTGGTGGCAGGAATGTGAGAAATTCTACCTACATTAGTTTCTTTGTTAACTGTTGTTGCACTGGTTACATTAATCAAGTTTGGTGAAGCATTTCCCTCCAGGAGATAGAAATCTAACATCCACTCAACTATAGCTAATGGTATGGCAACCACCAAAGCTACTTGGACAATTTTACAGCTTTTAAGGTTCATGTTAATCTTGTTTCAGGTCAAGGGAAAGTATTTTCGTCTTGTTGCTTGCAATGTGTTAGTCCTCTATTCATACCCTGTTGTCTCTACCCTATCTCAAAATCTACTGTGGCAATCAGCTATGTCAACTGGATGCCTAAGGCTCTAAGGTCCTCTGACTGTTACCGTAATATTGCTGAATTGTTCCTTGATGTTTGTCTGTCTTTTGGCAGAGACGTCTTGAATGTCTTTTGTCTCTCTGACTAGATTCATGGAGGTTTGTCAGGGTCAGTCAAGAAGACATCTGACTTGTTATTGTTCTTCACAAAGTAAGTCCAATCATGACCTTTATTGAGTTTTCTCTCTCTCTCCTTGATCTTTTACTCCCTATCTGCTCTAAGTCATCATCGCTGATTACCCTCAGTCTTTGGTCTTCTTGGTCTTCAGGCTCTTCGTTACTTGTCTCTGGTCTCCTCACTCTGGACAGCACTCTTTTTCTTCTGCCTTCACTTTTCAACCATTTTTTGTTGCACTGCACTCTTTCTTTGTGGTACTGGATATTTCAGGCTCATGAGACACCTGTTCATCGTTAGGCACCAGAGCTTCCCTTGGGGTCACTCCAGCTCCATTCTCTGCTCCTGAGGAACTCTCTTCACCCTGTTCCATCTCAGTTCTCCAGGTAGTTTCTGATTGCTGGTGTATCCTGAGTCTCATCCTGTGATCTCAGCTGTCACTTGCTGCTGAGGATTCTGCCTCTGCTTGATGTTCTTGATCCGACCGTGACTCTGGCATATGGGGTTGAGGATTCTCAGGCTGGCCCTCTCTCTTGTCTTCTGATGCTTCAGAAACTTCAAATTGAGGTAGACGTGTGGAATTGGTGGATGTTGTCGCCCCTTCTTCCTCTTCTTGTCTCGCTCTCTTTATATGTGAAGTGTGAATCCAGTTAGTCAAGCCTGCACATTTCATGATGGTATTGGTCACTAAGATAACCTGTTATGGCCCTCGCAAATGCTCTTCCAGCCATGATTGGCTAATGTGTGAGAAAACGAATGCACCACATCAACCAATCCTTTACAGTACTCAAGAACTAGGTCATCTGTGATATTCACAAGGGCAGCTGCTGGAACAGAGGGAATTCTCATCACTCTTCTCATTAACGCTTCATGTGGGGAGAGTCCGGTTGTTCTGCATGGAGTACTTCAAATGTTCATGAGTACCAAGGGGAGTGCATCCGGTCATTTGAGAGACGTGGAAGCGCATGCCTTAGCTAATTTTGCGTTGATCACCACATTTACTTTCTCTACAGTGCCAGAGGCTTTTGGTGTGAAACTGCAATGGAATCTCTGGTTAGTCCCTAAGTCTGTACACAGTAGCTGCATCACCTCTTTCTTGAAGTGAGTCCCCTGATCTGATTCAAGATGAACTGCATCCAAAATCGCAGGATCAATTCCTGCAGGAATACCTTGGCAACTGTCAGAATATCACATCTCCTGGTGGGATAGGCCTCAACACAACAGGAAAATAAGCACACAACAAATAATATATATCTCAGTTGATTGCATCAGGGCATTACCAAAAAGTCGATCTGGAAACCGTAAAAAGGACCATCAGACTTCCCTATGTGACTCATTGTCATAAGTACTCTTTTTCCCATATTCCGTCTCTGACACATCATTCCACTGAGGATGGTACCAATACTTCTTGAAAGTCAAGACCATTCCATGTCCTGGACCATGCATGCGTCTCGTTATAGCAGGCAACACAGAATCAGACTGGACTAGTTTTCCTTCCCCTGACAACCAAATGTCACTGCCATCCTTCACACAACCCGCCTTTTCCCATTTCGCATTTTCAATGTCAGAGGCTTTATGTTGTAGTTCTCTCAGCTCATTAAAGGTCTGCACTGTGTTCAATAACATGTTTGAAACTGCCTCACCCTCAGTACTGCATGGTTCGTCCAAGTGAAATGTGTCGGACTCAAGGGCACAATATCAAGTGAATTTGTCTGCAATTCTTTACCTGTGGTGACAAAGTCCTCACCACTTTTGTATGCAACACACTTGAGAATGGCTAGCTCCCATGGCAATTGAAGTGCATTCAGTAAGTTTGAAATACACAATCCATTCCAAATGGGAGAACTGGATGACATCAAAAATACTCTCTGTGACCACAGCTGTTCATAATCATACACCATGCCGAACCTATACTGGCTGTCAATATAAATGATTACTTAATTCATCAGAGGTGCAGCAGGCACTGGTAAGGGCAACAGGTAGGATGCTTCCACAACTCCACTCAGGGTGCAGACGGCATAGGCTGCTCTTAAAATGCCACGTCTGTCTCTCAAACAGGAACCGTCAACAAACAATGTATGATCAGATTCAGCTAGGGGCACATCCAACATTTCTAGTTGCTGTTTGGTGCACTGTCAGTTACATTGATGCAGTTGTGGTCAAACTCATATTCATCCAGTGTGGGCAAAAGGATAACAGGTTTGATGGCATTACATCTCCGCAATTACACATTTTCTGCAGCTAAAATGTATCTCTCGTAGAAAGTTAGACGGCTATTGGTCAGATGCTGTGTGTGGGTGTGTACATTTCATGAACATTACAATGGAATGGGGACTCTGACAATCAGGGGATGACCCATTACAATGCCCTCGGTCTGTTGAATACTAAGACTAACCACAGCGACCACTTTAAGACAACCAAATAATGATATGGCTACTGGGTCATGGGCCGCTTATAGATAGGCAACAGGACGTTTGGAATTGCTATGAGTCTATGACAGCACGGCTAATACACACCCTCTTGTTCATGACAGAACAGTACAAATTCTTTGTTGTAGTCTGGATTCCATGAGTGGGTGCACTACACAACACATTTTTGAGCTCTCTGAAGGTTCTCCTGCTTTTGTTATTCTTTGGCACCAGGTCATTGATAATAGTGTGTGTGAGCAGCAGTAGGGTCTTTGACACAAGGGAAAATTCAGGAATCCATTGTTGATAGAATCCAACCATTTACAAAAACATTCTCATTCTTTATGTGGTGGGGAACTTCTTTTTAGGACAGTTTCAATGTGCTTATGGGACACTCAACTTGCTTCCTTCTACATCTGATGTCCCAGGTATCTGACTTCCTTCTCTGGAGAAACCTTATGCCCCTTCTCAGTGAGATGGTTAAGCAAAGCAATGGTGTCTTGTCTGCAGGCTTCCTTTGCTAATGACACCACAAGCAGGTCATCAATATCCTGTACTAGAGCTGAGCTACATGGCAATTAAGAAGGTCTCTAGTTTTTTTTTCAGAATCTGATTGAAGTATGGGGGATTTTCTGTATGCCCTTGAGGAGCACAACACCACACAATGTTTCTCTTGGAATCTAAATGCAAAGGGGTATTGACTCTCTATGTGCACCGGGATGGAAAAGAAAGCCTGACACAATTTAATGACCATAAATCACTCGACTTCTGAGGGAATTTGGAACAGGATCACAACTGGGTTCAGTATCACTTGAAAGCATGGGACAACTATTTTGTTCATTTTGTGGAGGTCCTGCTCTATTCTCTACTTATTAGCTTTTTGCCAGGTCTTTTATTGGCGAGTTACATGGACTCCTGATAACCTCCCTCAAAATGCCCTGCCCTATCACGTCCTCAATGATTGGGGAGATGCTAGCTATTGACTCTGGGGTCAATTTGTAGGGTTGTGTCTGAGGGAAAGTTGTATTGGTTCTGAGGGTAATCTTTACCGGCTTTGCATTCTTGATTAACCTTATCTCCCTGCCGGGGAAATCCCACACCTCCTCTCTGACTGATTCTTTGAGGCCGGGATGTAAATCTTCTTTCATAAGGACAGGTTACAATCTTACTGTGGACTTTTGTGATGTCAATTTGAATTGTGCGTCCGTTGCTTGGATCTCTATTTCTATACCATCAGGTGTGCAATAGGTCATGCAGTCGAGCTTCCAAAGCAGGTCTCTTCCTAACAGATTCATGGGACTCGAATCAAAAATCACAAACTGGTGATGGGCTTGAATGGTACCTATCTTCACTGGAACTGGGGCTCAAACCTGATTGGTGATCTGCTAATTTATGATGCCCACAACTTGGACTTTCTTTACCGTGAGGGGTAGGTTCTGGACCTCAACCATCCTGAGGGTGGAACGAGTAGCTCCGATATTGATCAAAAAGGACACAGGGTGTCCATTCACTTCACGTTCTACATACGGGCCACTCTGATCTACTTACAGCACTGCTCCAAGTACACAATCCTCCTGTCCCCTCAGGCACCGTCATGGGGCCTGTTCAAATTCACAGGACTTTAAAACATGATGGAGACCTGGGGGGCATGAGTTGCAAAAGACTACTGATGAGTCTTTGCTTGGGCCTGGAATAGTGTGTTTCCCCCCTGTATCTGGGTTGGTATCTGCGGGGCATGGGGTAACCCTAATTTGGGACATTTCAGATAAAATTCCAGGGGGGGGGATAGCATCTCGGGGACCCTTTCCTAAAACATGAGGATTTGTACTTGAGCATTGAACTGCATCTGGTAAGGATTGTAGCAACATTCCCTCTTCCAATGGTTGACTGTGTTGCAAATGTGACATGGAGTAGTTTTCTTCAAAACATTGATATTTGTGCTATTCCCAATCGATCTGCAGTGGTTCAGCAACCTAAAATATATGAATCATATCACTTGTATTACATAGAAATTCAACAAGGTTTCTTCAGATAGTTGACACATTCAATACACGCTTTTTCAATACATAATATCAATTAAACATATTATATTTGGAATCCTTTATTCATTTTCTTCTTTTCATATTCCATTAAGAACTGTAGCCAACACGTGTCATGCTCACAGACATCTTCAGGGCTCTCAGTCAGGGAATGATAATCAATAATTGTTGTATCCAATAATTAGTTCAGAAACGTTCTGTATATTATCATAGTATCCAATTTTCAATTTTATGGGTCCAATCCAATTTGTGGGGTCCTCTAGTTGAAGGACCTTGCTGCCGGGTCGTACAACTCTGCTCCTTGCTGCTGCTCTCCTCGTGGGACAAACAGTAAATTGCTACACCATCAGGTGTGCAATAGGTCATGCAGTTGAACTTCCAAAGCATGTCTCTTCCTAACAGATTCATGGGACTCGAATCGCAAATCACAACCTGGTGATGGTCTTGAATGGTACCTATCTTCACCGGAATCTAACCCTGAATTCACTGTACCCAAGCCTCTTGCGCTGCCACTCTCTTACAACTTTGTTCAGCGATCATCAACCTTTCCTCTGTCCCTTTTGCTTTGCCCCGAGCGTGTCACTGAATTAGTTTGTGTACTGCAAAATCTTACCAAGGAGCTTCAATTGCCAGCAGGATATTCCCTGTTGTATCTGAGAGCTAATGTCAAGTTGCTATCCATACACAAAGGATGTGAGGAAACCACCCATGTTTTCACCAAGTGGGTCATTCATACCACTATGCTCCCTGTACACTTGCATTAGTTGCTCAAAGTATGCACGCACCGATTTCTTAAGCTCTTGGGTAGACCTAAAAATCTTGGCCCAATTAATCTCTCTCTGTGTAAACTTTATTTTGAGGTGGGCAATGAGTGTACCATATTTTCCTTTCACTATTGGCAGTGATGCGTTTGGGTCTGTATTCTCGAAGGTTCTTGAGTGGTCCAATCTAAGGCTTGCATGCATTCAGCCCACAAGACTTTCAGGTTTACCACTTCAAAAAGCATATATACATCTTCCCACACTACCTTTGAAATAGTCACAATCTAAACGATGTGGGTGTATCATTTATCTGGGTTCTCTCTCAGCTTTTGGAGAGAGTTCGTGAAGTGGTAGAGATCTGCTCTGGAGCTGGGAATGTGTATGTAAGCTCCTCCCTGCAAGGGTATTCTTGTATGATTTTTCTGCACTTTCTGTATTTTCACTCCCTGTGGTTTCTAACTTCTTTCACCTTCCATCTCTATTTCTTCGACCACTGCTCCCTGAAATTAACCAGATTACTCCATTCCCTGAAACATTCAATCACTTCCTTTACATGCAACTTTAACCCTTTCAATGACTGTGACTTCAAGTCCTTATCACTTATAATCATCCTGAATTCGTTCGCAGCTTCTTTCTCTTAGTCATTTTAAAGCCACATTCATCCACCAGCTTCTGCATTCTTGCATTTGCCTCACACAGCCACTCTTGCAGCTTCCTTGCTCAAATTGGATAATTTGTGCTCGCTATAATAACCCCAAAAGCGTATGCCTACATTTCCCTTCACTATCTCTTCCAGCTCAGTTTTCAATTGTGCGATACTGTGTTTAGTTGTGGTGTTTTTTTGGGGCTACAGTTGAGTCACTTCCTCCTGAAGCAGGGGTATCAGGGAACCCCTGCCCCCCCTTGACTTTTAAGGGTTGCAACGATTGGTGAATCTACAGTTGTGTGGATAATACTTTGGGCAGGTTGGATTTGGGATGTACTCATGACTATGGGGTGGAGGGAAGACTCATACTTGTTAGGGTGTGAGATGTGGTAAGGACAGTTTGAGCTGTTGTGGTCTGTGAATGTTCCGGTCTCGGGATAACTCAGGGGCACACTGGGGCCTCAGTAGATGTTGATGCGGTGATTTCCTTCTCAGGGGAGATTTGAGGTGGTGTCCCTGTTCTCGAGGCTACAGTATATGGGAGTAGTCTTGTCCTCAAGAGTTCATCTAAAAAGCGATCTCCCTCATCACTCTCTTGGCCTGTCTCTTTCCTAGGGGTGTAATCGTGAATAAACCTTTTTGCGAGTCTTAAGCGTAAATCTTTTCCTGTTCTTCTCATGTGCTTCCTGATTCCAGAGGTTTAAAGCATTGAATTGGGTGGGTCTAGGTTGGGCTTTTAAGTCATACATTGGCCATCTTCAATTCTCTAGTTTTACTATGTACAACAATTCGCACAACAGGAATCTTAATTCACCATCCTTCTCTTTATATTGATACCAATGTTTGAGCCACACACACATGTGTAACCCCCTCTCCACCACCATCTCCCTAGCAGGTGTTCCTTCGGGTGGTAATTTCTCTTCCTGTCTTGATGGCTTCTTCAAGGAGATATTCCCCATTTTTCATTTTAAATGTCAGCAATCGTCCCATTTCTTGCTCTTCACACAAACGTTTCTCCCTCACAGAGCTCACAATTCATCCACCACACCAGCACAACCCAGTCAAACGTCAATCAATCACAGCGCTGTATTGACTTCTGCCAACCTATCGTTATATGGCACCATATGACGCCCTGACCAGGTCTGCTGTCAATTTTCTTATAAGTTTTCAAATTGAAAACTCCTATAAACTATAATTGTCTGCTTCTTCTAATGGATTGAATCTCTTCAGTAGTTTCCACCCTCATGCACAGAAGAATCAACAATCATCAACCTTAATTAGTACTTTCACTCATAGTGATATTATGTCCCTATTCTGGAGCCACTGATAGCGATTCACAGTACACCTCACCCTAGCAGACAGCTTTACATACCCTTAAAAAAAAATTGAGATTATAAATTCCACGAGTCCTACCAACCTAACTGCCACTTTATACTTCAAGTGTTTAACTAAAGCAATTGTACAGCACTGTTATCAATTCAATTCAAAAAGCTCTATTCGACAGAAAATCATGAAAGCATGTACAATACACAAAACTATCACAATACACAATAAATAGGACATATAAATACACATAATTAAAAACGTATTAAATTCCAATTTATACTGTCGAATTACAAGCACTATTAAAAGATCTCATACATGTATATATTTTAAAATTACTTCATAAGAACAAGCACTAAAATAAGAATGGGGCCTTATGACAAATTAGCAGCAATTGGCAATGGAGTACGTGCCCGGATAATCCAAGCCCACCTTAAAAATTTAGCTAGAGCGATAGCTATGTGTGGAGAGCATTCAGATTCTAGTATCCTTAAAGCTTCTGTACCAGCAGCGGTGCGTCCATTGGGGCGTAGGGGCGTAGCCCCACAAGCCCCATGGACGCGCTGCTGCAATAAAATAAACTGGTGTGACTGTCACTGTTTATTTAAAAAGTTTGAGCGAGCGTCGCCGGGAATCACCCGAGTTATCCAGGAGTGGGGAGTGCAGGGGGGCTGGTCTGGACTGCTGCGCAGCTTGAGTGACAGTCCACGACCACGTGACGCACTCAGCTGCAGCAGCAGACAGCCAGCCAAGGTATATAGCGCGCAAGTGATGTTTAGGGCAGAAACTTGCCTGCGAATGCGCATCAGTGTTCCCCCATAAGGGGGTGCTTGTTTAAGCTGGCCGCAGCCCCCGGCTTCGCAAGGGCGACACAGGGCGAGCATTCATGAGCCCCCCTAGGCGCCAGGATTGGCCGGTCACCGCAGGGCAATCCATTATTGGATGCCGCGCGTGACGTCAGATCCAGCCTCTCTAGTCTCTCGTCTCTACCCGCCATTAACGAATGCGAGTATTCCTGGTTGAAGGAATTGGGACTGGCCGAGGGAGGAAAACCATGGGGTGTATAACGGAGCTTGGGGAGGGAGAGGAGAGGTGAGTGGATTCTCTATATTTACTAGATAAGCAGTCTGTGCTGCTACTCGCCAGCTTAACTCATCCTCAGTACGTCCAGTGCTCCGTGGGCCGCCTCCGGTGCTATCTCTGGCTGCCGGCTCTGATTTGCGGACTCTGCCGGCGGTGCTCGCCCTAGTATCTGGGATTCCTGTGGGCTGGCAGGTGGCGCCGCCACGCCGTGCAAAAGATTATCTGGCCTCGCTCCACCTGTTGAACTAACATCCAGCCCTGCTGTCCGCGCCCCGGGACCCGTCACCGCTGCCAGGTTGCGTGCTGCAGGTTGTTGCCCCAGAGACGAGGCCTGTGCACTCGAGGGAAAGGCCGCTGGAGACACGGGGCAACGGCTTGACTCGCCTCTGTGTGCAAGGCGGCTTCAGCCTTGGCACTCCCGGCCATGTCGTCCTCCGGGACGCCAGGGCACATGTGGCTGGTATCTGAAGACACCTCACGCTGGGTGTCTTCATAGCAGCTAATGAGTGGATTTCTGAGTTGGGCGATGTCACTTGAATCGATGTTTGCATCTGAGTGCCCCCTTTCGGTGTTGTCATGGGAAGGGATGCTTGGGGCCACACAGGTCCGTTTCGCTGTGTGTCGTCATGGTGCCCAGTGCTTGGACTCGGAAGTTCTTGTTGTATGTCGTCGTAGCAGCCAGTGCTTGCATGTGGGTGAACTTCTGTGTGTGTGTCGTCAAGGGACGCTGTGCTTGATTCTTGGGGTGTCTCTTGTGTGTTGTCGTAGCAGCCAAAACTTGCATCCGGGTGCCCCTCTCGTTTGGTGCCATCCTGATGCTCGTGTGTAGCACGTGGGGATCCCTCTCGATGGGTATATTCTTGGGATGTGTTGTTAGGGTTTATCCTAACGTAATATCCGTCACCATTGTGACAGAGTAACTCGTCCAACGAGATCTAAACCAGACCTTAATCTGTACAACAAAAATAATGGCCTAACAGTGAATCTATCCAAAACAAAGATAATACATTTTAGCGGAACGCCAAACAATTTAAATGGACAATAAATAACTCAATAATTAAACATGCAGACTCTTACCCTTACTTATGTGTCATTATTGATAAACACTTCAAGTGGGAGGAACATCTACAGAACATGAAGAACAAATGCAGAGAGGTCGCAAAGGCATTAAAACTATTCTCTTGTCTGTATGGAGGTAGGTTATGGAGCAAACAGTCACTACTGTCACAACAAAATTCATTCCGATTTTACCGTATTATTCACATTTTATCAACCAAAGAGGGTTGACAGTCTGGATTAAAGTTTTATGAAAAACATCCATCACGTTTTTAATTTAAGACAATGAATTCCACATTCTCACATTGGACTAGAATTTGGATTAACGTACTTAAATTCCTTACATAGTATGGCTCTCATAAATTATATATGTGACAGTAACATAGGAGTTGACGGCAGCATTAAGAATTTAGGGGCTCATTATGATGGCGGGCGGACATCAGTCCGCTCGCCATCATGATGGTGCTGGGACTGTCCGCCAGACATGCGGTGGTCCCACCAGTGCAACTTGGCGGGCGCATCCTGGCCTTTTAACATTGCGGACGGTGCTGCTGGCTGCAGCACCATCCGCAATGTCAAAAGAACATTCACAGCATTTCCCTGCACCACGTGGCAGGCACAACACGGTGCCTGCCACTTGGTGGATGGAACTGCAGGGGGTACCATGGGTACCACCGCAGTGCACCCCCCACACACAGAGGGGACCTGCAACGGGTCCCCAAAGCCAGTCTCCGCCTGTCTTTTTGAGGCGGGATATCCGCCGCAAAAAGACAGGCAGAAGGGCGTACCATAAACCCTACGGCGGTGCCTCCACGGCACTGCCCAATGTTGTCCTGGTTCCGGGTTCCGCAAGGCAGGCGGAAAAGGACCGCCTTGCGGAACAATGGCGGACAGACTTTCCATCCGCCGTGGTACCATTAGGAGTCCCACCACCATCCTAATTTGGTGGCAGGAATGTGAGAAATTCTACCTACATTAGTTTCTTTGTTAACTGTTGTTGCACTGGTTACATTAATCAAGTTTGGTGAAGCATTTCCCTCCAGGAGATAGAAATCTAACATCCACTCAACTATAGCTAATGGTATGGCAACCACCAAAGCTACTTGGACAATTTTACAGCTTTTAAGGTTCATGTTAATCTTGTTTCAGGTCAAGGGAAAGTATTTTCGTCTTGTTGCTTGCAATGTGTTAGTCCTCTATTCATACCCTGTTGTCTCTACCCTATCTCAAAATCTACTGTGGCAATCAGCTATGTCAACTGGATGCCTAAGGCTCTAAGGTCCTCTGACTGTTACCGTAATATTGCTGAATTGTTCCTTGATGTTTGTCTGTCTTTTGGCAGAGACGTCTTGAATGTCTTTTGTCTCTCTGACTAGATTCATGGAGGTTTGTCAGGGTCAGTCAAGAAGACATCTGACTTGTTATTGTTCTTCACAAAGTAAGTCCAATCATGACCTTTATTGAGTTTTCTCTCTCTCTCCTTGATCTTTTACTCCCTATCTGCTCTAAGTCATCATCGCTGATTACCCTCAGTCTTTGGTCTTCTTGGTCTTCAGGCTCTTTGTTACTTGTCTCTGGTCTCCTCACTCTGGACAGCACTCTTTTTCTTCTGCCTTCACTTTTCAACCATTTTTTGTTGCACTGCACTCTTTCTTTGTGGTACTGGATATTTCAGGCTCATGAGACACCTGTTCATCGTTAGGCACCAGAGCTTCCCTTGGGGTCACTCCAGCTCCATTCTCTGCTCCTGAGGAACTCTCTTCACCCTGTTCCATCTCAGTTCTCCAGGTAGTTTCTGATTGCTGGTGTATCCTGAGTCTCATCCTGTGATCTCAGCTGTCACTTGCTGCTGAGGATTCTGCCTCTGCTTGATGTTCTTGATCCGACCGTGACTCTGGCATATGGGGTTGAGGATTCTCAGGCTGGCCCTCTCTCTTGTCTTCTGATGCTTCAGAAACTTCAAATTGAGGTAGACGTGTGGAATTGGTGGATGTTGTCGCCCCTTCTTCCTCTTCTTGTCTCGCTCTCTTTATATGTGAAGTGTGAATCCAGTTAGTCAAGCCTGCACATTTCATGATGGTATTGGTCACTAAGATAACCTGTTATGGCCCTCGCAAATGCTCTTCCAGCCATGATTGGCTAATGTGTGAGAAAACGAATGCACCACATCAACCAATCCTTTACAGTACTCAAGAACTAGGTCATCTGTGATATTCACAAGGGCAGCTGCTGGAACAGAGGGAATTCTCATCACTCTTCTCATTAACGCTTCATGTGGGGAGAGTCCGGTTGTTCTGCATGGAGTACTTCAAATGTTCATGAGTACCAAGGGGAGTGCATCCGGTCATTTGAGAGACGTGGAAGCGCATGCCTTAGCTAATTTTGCGTTGATCACCACATTTACTTTCTCTACAGTGCCAGAGGCTTTTGGTGTGAAACTGCAATGGAATCTCTGGTTAGTCCCTAAGTCTGTACACAGTAGCTGCATCACCTCTTTCTTGAAGTGAGTCCCCTGATCTGATTCAAGATGAACTGCATCCAAAATCGCAGGATCAATTCCTGCAGGAATACCTTGGCAACTGTCAGAATATCACATCTCCTGGTGGGATAGGCCTCAACACAACAGGAAAATAAGCACACAACAAATAATATATATCTCAGTTGATTGCATCAGGGCATTACCAAAAAGTCGATCTGGAAACCGTAAAAAGGACCATCAGACTTCCCTATGTGACTCATTGTCATAAGTACTCTTTTTCCCATATTCCGTCTCTGACACATCATTCCACTGAGGATGGTACCAATACTTCTTGAAAGTCAAGACCATTCCATGTCCTGGACCATGCATGCGTCTCGTTATAGCAGGCAACACAGAATCAGACTGGACTAGTTTTCCTTCCCCTGACAACCAAATGTCACTGCCATCCTTCACACAACCCGCCTTTTCCCATTTCGCATTTTCAATGTCAGAGGCTTTATGTTGTAGTTCTCTCAGCTCATTAAAGGTCTGCACTGTGTTCAATAACATGTTTGAAACTGCCTCACCCTCAGTACTGCATGGTTCGTCCAAGTGAAATGTGTCGGACTCAAGGGCACAATATCAAGTGAATTTGTCTGCAATTCTTTACCTGTGGTGACAAAGTCCTCACCACTTTTGTATGCAACACACTTGAGAATGGCTAGCTCCCATGGCAATTGAAGTGCATTCAGTAAGTTTGAAATACACAATCCATTCCAAATGGGAGAACTGGATGACATCAAAAATACTCTCTGTGACCACAGCTGTTCATAATCATACACCATGCCGAACCTATACTGGCTGTCAATATAAATGATTACTTAATTCATCAGAGGTGCAGCAGGCACTGGTAAGGGCAACAGGTAGGATGCTTCCACAACTCCACTCAGGGTGCAGACGGCATAGGCTGCTCTTAAAATGCCACGTCTGTCTCTCAAACAGGAACCGTCAACAAACAATGTATGATCAGATTCAGCTAGGGGCACATCCAACATTTCTAGTTGCTGTTTGGTGCACTGTCAGTTACATTGATGCAGTTGTGGTCAAACTCATATTCATCCAGTGTGGGCAAAAGGATAACAGGTTTGATGGCATTACATCTCCGCAATTACACATTTTCTGCAGCTAAAATGTATCTCTCGTAGAAAGTTAGACGGCTATTGGTCAGATGCTGTGTGTGGGTGTGTACATTTCATGAACATTACAATGGAATGGGGACTCTGACAATCAGGGGATGACCCATTACAATGCCCTCGGTCTGTTGAATACTAAGACTAACCACAGCGACCACTTTAAGACAACCAAATAATGATATGGCTACTGGGTCATGGGCCGCTTATAGATAGGCAACAGGACGTTTGGAATTGCTATGAGTCTATGACAGCACGGCTAATACACACCCTCTTGTTCATGACAGAACAGTACAAATTCTTTGTTGTAGTCTGGATTCCATGAGTGGGTGCACTACACAACACATTTTTGAGCTCTCTGAAGGTTCTCCTGCTTTTGTTATTCTTTGGCACCAGGTCATTGATAATAGTGTGTGTGAGCAGCAGTAGGGTCTTTGACACAAGGGAAAATTCAGGAATCCATTGTTGATAGAATCCAACCATTTACAAAAACATTCTCATTCTTTATGTGGTGGGGAACTTCTTTTTAGGACAGTTTCAATGTGCTTATGGGACACTCAACTTGCTTCCTTCTACATCTGATGTCCCAGGTATCTGACTTCCTTCTCTGGAGAAACCTTATGCCCCTTCTCAGTGAGATGGTTAAGCAAAGCAATGGTGTCTTGTCTGCAGGCTTCCTTTGCTAATGACACCACAAGCAGGTCATCAATATCCTGTACTAGAGCTGAGCTACATGGCAATTAAGAAGGTCTCTAGTTTTTTTTTCAGAATCTGATTGAAGTATGGGGGATTTTCTGTATGCCCTTGAGGAGCACAACACCACACAATGTTTCTCTTGGAATCTAAATGCAAAGGGGTATTGACTCTCTATGTGCACTGGGATGGAAAAGAAAGCCTGACACAATTTAATGACCATAAATCACTCGACTTCTGAGGGAATTTGGAACAGGATCACAACTGGGTTCAGTATCACTTGAAAGCATGGGACAACTATTTTGTTCATTTTGTGGAGGTCCTGCTCTATTCTCTACTTATTAGCTTTTTGCCAGGTCTTTTATTGGCGAGTTACATGGACTCCTGATAACCTCCCTCAAAATGCCCTGCCCTATCACGTCCTTAATGATTGGGGAGATGCTAGCTATTGACTCTGGGGTCAATTTGTAGGGTTGTGTCTGAGGGAAAGTTGTATTGGTTCTGAGGGTAATCTTTACCGGCTTTGCATTCTTGATTAACCTTATCTCCCTGCCGGGGAAATCCCACACCTCCTCTCTGACTGATTCTTTGAGGCCGGGATGTAAATCTTCTTTCATAAGGACAGGTTACAATCTTACTGTGGACTTTTGTGATGTCAATTTGAATTGTGCGTCCGTTGCTTGGATCTCTATTTCTATACCATCAGGTGTGCAATAGGTCATGCAGTCGAGCTTCCAAAGCAGGTCTCTTCCTAACAGATTCATGGGACTCGAATCAAAAATCACAAACTGGTGATGGGCTTGAATGGTACCTATCTTCACTGGAACTGGGGCTCAAACCTGATTGGTGATCTGCTAATTTATGATGCCCACAACTTGGACTTTCTTTACCGTGAGGGGTAGGTTCTGGACCTCAACCATCCTGAGGGTGGAACGAGTAGCTCCGATATTGATCAAAAAGGACACAGGGTGTCCATTCACTTCATGTTCTACATACGGGCCACTCTGATCTACTTACAGCACTGCTCCAAGTACACAATCCTCCTGTCCCCTCAGGCACCGTCATGGGGCCTGTTCAAATTCACAGGACTTTAAAACATGATGGAGACCTGGGGGCATGAGTTGCAAAAGACTACTGATGAGTCTTTGCTTGGGCCTGGAATAGTGTGTTTCCCCCCTGTATCTGGGTTGGTATCTGCGGGGCATGGGGTAACCCTAATTTGGGACATTTCAGATAAAATTCCAGGGGGGGGGATAGCATCTCGGGGACCCTTTCCTAAAACATGAGGATTTGTACTTGAGCATTGAACTGCATCTGGTAAGGATTGTAGCAACATTCCCTCTTCCAATGGTTGACTGTGTTGCAAATGTGACATGGAGTAGTTTTCTTCAAAACATTGATATTTGTGCTATTCCCAATCGATCTGCAGTGGTTCAGCAACCTAAAATATATGAATCATATCACTTGTATTACATAGAAATTCAACAAGGTTTCTTCAGATAGTTGACACATTCAATACACGCTTTTTCAATACATAATATCAATTAAACATATTATATTTGGAATCCTTTATTCATTTTCTTCTTTTCACATTCCATTAAGAACTGTAGCCAACACGTGTCATGCTCACAGACATCTTCAGGGCTCTCAGTCAGGGAATGATAATCAATAATTGTTGTATCCAATAATTAGTTCAGAAACGTTCTGTATATTATCATAGTATCCAATTTTCAATTTTATGGGTCCAATCCAATTTGTGGGGTCCTCTAGTTGAAGGACCTTGCTGCCGGGTCGTACAACTCTGCTCCTTGCTGCTGCTCTCCTCGTGGGACAAACAGTAAATTGCTACACCATCAGGTGTGCAATAGGTCATGCAGTTGAACTTCCAAAGCATGTCTCTTCCTAACAGATTCATGGGACTCGAATCGCAAATCACAACCTGGTGATGGTCTTGAATGGTACCTATCTTCACCGGAATCTAACCCTGAATTCACTGTACCCAAGCCTCTTGCGCTGCCACTCTCTTACAACTTTGTTCAGCGATCATCAACCTTTCCTCTGTCCCTTTTGCTTTGCCCCGAGCGTGTCACTGAATTAGTTTGTGTACTGCAAAATCTTACCAAGGAGCTTCAATTGCCAGCAGGATATTCCCTGTTGTATCTGAGAGCTAATGTCAAGTTGCTATCCATACACAAAGGATGTGAGGAAACCACCCATGTTTTCACCAAGTGGGTCATTCATACCACTATGCTCCCTGTACACTTGCATTAGTTGCTCAAAGTATGCACGCACCGATTTCTTAAGCTCTTGGGTAGACCTAAAAATCTTGGCCCAATTAATCTCTCTCTGTGTAAACTTTATTTTGAGGTGGGCAATGAGTGTACCATATTTTCCTTTCACTATTGGCAGTGATGCGTTTGGGTCTGTATTCTCGAAGGTTCTTGAGTGGTCCAATCTAAGGCTTGCATGCATTCAGCCCACAAGACTTTCAGGTTTACCACTTCAAAAAGCATATATACATCTTCCCACACTACCTTTGAAATAGTCACAATCTAAACGATGTGGGTGTATCATTTATCTGGGTTCTCTCTCAGCTTTTGGAGAGAGTTCGTGAAGTGGTAGAGATCTGCTCTGGAGCTGGGAATGTGTATGTAAGCTCCTCCCTGCAAGGGTATTCTTGTATGATTTTTCTGCACTTTCTGTATTTTCACTCCCTGTGGTTTCTAACTTCTTTCACCTTCCATCTCTATTTCTTCGACCACTGCTCCCTGAAATTAACCAGATTACTCCATTCCCTGAAACATTCAATCACTTCCTTTACATGCAACTTTAACCCTTTCAATGACTGTGACTTCAAGTCCTTATCACTTATAATCATCCTGAATTCGTTCGCAGCTTCTTTCTCTTAGTCATTTTAAAGCCACATTCATCCACCAGCTTCTGCATTCTTGCATTTGCCTCACACAGCCACTCTTGCAGCTTCCTTGCTCAAATTGGATAATTTGTGCTCGCTATAATAACCCCAAAAGCGTATGCCTACATTTCCCTTCACTATCTCTTCCAGCTCAGTTTTCAATTGTGCGATACTGTGTTTAGTTGTGGTGTTTTTTTGGGGCTACAGTTGAGTCACTTCCTCCTGAAGCAGGGGTATCAGGGAACCCCTGCCCCCCCTTGACTTTTAAGGGTTGCAACGATTGGTGAATCTACAGTTGTGTGGATAATACTTTGGGCAGGTTGGATTTGGGATGTACTCATGACTATGGGGTGGAGGGAAGACTCATACTTGTTAGGGTGTGAGATGTGGTAAGGACAGTTTGAGCTGTTGTGGTCTGTGAATGTTCCGGTCTCGGGATAACTCAGGGGCACACTGGGGCCTCAGTAGATGTTGATGCGGTGATTTCCTTCTCAGGGGAGATTTGAGGTGGTGTCCCTGTTCTCGAGGCTACAGTATATGGGAGTAGTCTTGTCCTCAAGAGTTCATCTAAAAAGCGATCTCCCTCATCACTCTCTTGGCCTGTCTCTTTCCTAGGGGTGTAATCGTGAATAAACCTTTTTGCGAGTCTTAAGCGTAAATCTTTTCCTGTTCTTCTCATGTGCTTCCTGATTCCAGAGGTTTAAAGCATTGAATTGGGTGGGTCTAGGTTGGGCTTTTAAGTCATACATTGGCCATCTTCAATTCTCTAGTTTTACTATGTACAACAATTCGCACAACAGGAATCTTAATTCACCATCCTTCTCTTTATATTGATACCAATGTTTGAGCCACACACACATGTGTAACCCCCTCTCCACCACCATCTCCCTAGCAGGTGTTCCTTCGGGTGGTAATTTCTCTTCCTGTCTTGATGGCTTCTTCAAGGAGATATTCCCCATTTTTCATTTTAAATGTCAGCAATCGTCCCATTTCTTGCTCTTCACACAAACGTTTCTCCCTCACAGAGCTCACAATTCATCCACCACACCAGCACAACCCAGTCAAACGTCAATCAATCACAGCGCTGTATTGACTTCTGCCAACCTATCGTTGTATGGCACCATATGACGCCCTGACCAGGTCTGCTGTCAATTTTCTTATAAGTTTTCAAATTGAAAACTCCTATAAACTATAATTGTCTGCTTCTTCTAATGGATTGAATCTCTTCAGTAGTTTCCACCCTCATGCACAGAAGAATCAACAATCATCAACCTTAATTAGTACTTTCACTCATAGTGATATTATGTCCCTATTCTGGAGCCACTGATAGCGATTCACAGTACACCTCACCCTAGCAGACAGCTTTACATACCCTTAAAAAAAAATTGAGATTATAAATTCCACGAGTCCTACCAACCTAACTGCCACTTTATACTTCAAGTGTTTAACTAAAGCAATTGTACAGCACTGTTATCAATTCAATTCAAAAAGCTCTATTCGACAGAAAATCATGAAAGCATGTACAATACACAAAACTATCACAATACACAATAAATAGGACATATAAATACACATAATTAAAAACGTATTAAATTCCAATTTATACTGTCGAATTACAAGCACTATTAAAAGATCTCATACATGTATATATTTTAAAATTACTTCATAAGAACAAGCACTAAAATAAGAATGGGGCCTTATGACAAATTAGCAGCAATTGGCAATGGAGTACGTGCCCGGATAATCCAAGCCCACCTTAAAAATTTAGCTAGAGCGATAGCTATGTGTGGAGAGCATTCAGATTCTAGTATCCTTAAAGCTTCTGTACCAGCAGCGGTGCGTCCATTGGGGCGTAGGGGCGTAGCCCCACAAGCCCCATGGACGCGCTGCTGCAATAAAATAAACTGGTGTGACTGTCACTGTTTATTTAAAAAGTTCGAGCGAGCGTCGCCGGGAATCACCCGAGTTATCCAGGAGTGGGGAGTGCAGGGGGGCTGGTCTGGACTGCTGCGCAGCTTGAGTGACAGTCCACGACCACGTGACGCACTCAGCTGCAGCAGCAGACAGCCAGCCAAGGTATATAGCGCGCAAGTGATGTTTAGGGCAGAAACTTGCCTGCGAATGCGCATCAGTGTTCCCCCATAAGGGGGTGCTTGTTTAAGCTGGCCGCAGCCCCCGGCTTCGCAAGGGCGACACAGGGCGAGCATTCATGAGCCCCCCTAGGCGCCAGGATTGGCCGGTCACCGCAGGGCAATCCATTATTGGATGCCGCGCGTGACGTCAGATCCAGCCTCTCTAGTCTCTCGTCTCTACCCGCCATTAACGAATGCGAGTATTCCTGGTTGAAGGAATTGGGACTGGCCGAGGGAGGAAAACCATGGGGTGTATAACGGAGCTTGGGGAGGGAGAGGAGAGGTGAGTGGATTCTCTATATTTACTAGATAAGCAGTCTGTGCTGCTACTCGCCAGCTTAACTCATCCTCAGTACGTCCAGTGCTCCGTGGGCCGCCTCCGGTGCTATCTCTGGCTGCCGGCTCTGATTTGCGGACTCTGCCGGCGGTGCTCGCCCTAGTATCTGGGATTCCTGTGGGCTGGCAGGTGGCGCCGCCACGCCGTGCAAAAGATTATCTGGCCTCGCTCCACCTGTTGAACTAACATCCAGCCCTGCTGTCCGCGCCCCGGGACCCGTCACCGCTGCCAGGTTGCGTGCTGCAGGTTGTTGCCCCAGAGACGAGGCCTGTGCACTCGAGGGAAAGGCCGCTGGAGACACGGGGCAACGGCTTGACTCGCCTCTGTGTGCAAGGCGGCTTCAGCCTTGGCACTCCCGGCCATGTCGTCCTCCGGGACGCCAGGGCACATGTGGCTGGTATCTGAAGACACCTCACGCTGGGTGTCTTCATAGCAGCTAATGAGTGGATTTCTGAGTTGGGCGATGTCACTTGAATCGATGTTTGCATCTGAGTGCCCCCTTTCGGTGTTGTCATGGGAAGGGATGCTTGGGGCCACACAGGTCCGTTTTGCTGTGTGTCGTCATGGTGCCCAGTGCTTGGACTCAGAAGTTCTTGTTGTATGTCGTCGTAGCAGCCAGTGCTTGCATGTGGGTGAACTTCTGTGTGTGTGTCGTCAAGGGACGCTGTGCTTGATTCTTGGGGTGTCTCTTGTGTGTTGTCGTAGCAGCCAAAACTTGCATCCGGGTGCCCCTCTCGTTTGGTGCCATCCTGATGCTCGTGTGTAGCACGTGGGGATCCCTCTCGATGGGTATAATCTTGGGATGTGTTGTTAGGGTTTTGGTTCCCCTCCCAGCATCACAGGAGTTGTCAGGGTCTCCAACATGTTCTCCATGGCATAGGGCCCCCTCTGATCCACAGATGGCCCCAGGTAGGGTCTCTTCCTGGCCTCCAGGGCATAGAGTCTTGGACAGGGTACCACTGGGCTCACTTTCTGCCCCTATCTGTTCAGGGGGCATACTCTCAACAAAGGTTTCCTTCTTGGGGCAGTGGCTGGCATTGCCTGCTGAGGGCATCTCGCCAGCCAGAACATATTTCTTGTGTTAGGTGCGTGTCCATGCTAGCAGCGTCAGAGTGAGACTTCTGCGCAGTCAACGAGGCCATTGGAGAGTCAACGGGGTGACAGGTGGCTCAGACAGGCAGGCCCTAGGGGCCACAGGCACTTGGAAGGTACTGGCAGGTGACAGTTGTCTAAGGCAGGAAGAAGGGGGCACCTGGCGCAACAAATGGGTGACAGGCGAGCAACAGGTAACTCAGGCAGGTGGCAGAGGCAGGTGGGAAGTGACTCCGATGGATAACAGGTAAGCCACTGTAGTTGTGTTCTGTGCATGGAGGGAACGTTTGATTACATCTCCACGTGTCTGACGTCAACAAGTTGTAGTATAGTTTTCTATCGTTGTGTTGCTTTATGCTGAGGACGAAACTGCAAATATAAATCTGGGACTAAATGAACTTCACATGTGTTAAGTGGGATAACCTGAAATTTCATACACCCAGGCATTCTTTAATGACTGGCCATTGGCCACCAGTTCCCCCTCCTTCTTACTTAAGGTCCTGTGTTGTGCCTGCTCATGTGAAGGACAATTTTTACTTCAATGATCAATGTCCGGATCGAGATGTGTATCCAGTGTTGTCTAGTATGTTTTGCGGAGCTATCGAAAATATCTGGTGGTCTTTGCGCAGGCACTGATCCTGTGCCATGTGAAGGCATATGAGGGTTTGATTGAATTGACATCTGGGCACCTGCTTCCAGTTGTTGCTTCTATTTCTTAGGTGAAGATTACACAACTCCGATGTAGCAACTGTTTGTTTTGGGGCAAAATTAGGACAAGCCAGAGTTGCTCCTTAGAGACGCCTTTACATTTTTATCCTAAATCGGAGGCAATATTCCTAATACAGTAGCTATGTTTCCACGATCAGAAAATGCAGTTTTGCCCGATTCAGGACTTTTCTCAGGAATATCTGGAATAAGACGTTGGCGATCATGTTTATCATTAGTTGTCTGTATTGATGTGCAGAGGAGTTTATACCAGTGTTGAGGTGATGTTAATCTCTGCCTTATTTCCATGCTCCATGACATTTTGAGTAGGTGGGTTTATCATATGGACTTTTAAATAAGAATTTTTTGCTCGGTTAAAACTGAACTCTCTGCACTGTAGGGTTTGCAGGCCCAGGTGCTCCTGTGCTAAAACATGCTTCAGCATTTGCTTTTTTACCCTTGATACAGCATAGCAAGGTGTGTGAAGGAGTTAAATACTCTGAGTGGGGATGTAGTACTTTTTACAACCCTCCTGATTTGCTGCACAGAGGCCCCTGTCCCATCCTGACCCCTTTGTAATTGTGACCTTAAAAGCTTTGCCGTTCAAGCTATTTTAGTATAACTGAGTAAGTGGCATGATCTTTGGGAAGGTGATTTATCACAAGAGCTTCTTGTGTTGCACTGCTGCAATATATATGCGGAATGACACCCTGTCTGGTGCTGGCACGTGGCGGCTGGAGGGCCACACTACACTCCGACTGCTACTGTCACATGTACTGCAGCGGCTGAAGGGCCACACTACACCCTGACACCCCCTCAGATGCTGGCACGTGTACTGCAGCGGCTGACGGGCCACACTACACTTCGTCAGCCCTTTAATGCAGCAAGCTGTACTGCAGCGGTTGTAAAGGTCATCCCACTATCCATGGCGGGCTCCTGCAGGAATGGCATGTGAATTGACACCTGCATTAATATGGCTGCAATGACCAGACCCTTCTCTACCCCCCTCCCCCCTTATCGGGGCAGCACTTGCCCTGCATTCTTTTTTTTTTTTTTTTGGTTTTTTTTCAGATTAGGGGCTGGTATTTGGATGTGACTAAGGCATGCCTCCTTGCTGAGTTTAGTCATAGCCGGAAAGTGGTCCAAAGTCACACACAACATTTTTAGTCACTTTTGATTTTTTGGGGTCAATACAATTTCTCTGCTAGGACGTTAATTTCTGGAGAAATAATACCTGCAATTAGCAGAATACAAAGTTATGTTCGTTGTGCACTAGATGGCATTGAACCAGTTGGCAGGTATGAGAATGTGGGATGAAAATACAATCCTAAAATAGGGGTAAACTGTCTTTACCAACAATGGTGCAAGCTGTGTTCAGGGCATCTGCCCCTCGTCTGGAACAGTTATTTAAGACTTTCTGAGTGACCTAGCACCTCTTACCTGGAAGGAATTACATTCTGTAAATATTGGAGGCAAACGGGAAAAAAGTTGTAGAGTGTACAGGCGATTCACATATTTGTGGTGAGCAGTCTGACATGGCCGCCTATAATGTTTCACCATGCCTACCCTGTTCCCTTTATTTCTTTCTTCTACTGTCATTCATTCTTTGATACTCACTCAATCTATTAAGTGGATTTTCCTTGCTCTCGTGGATGAGTTATATCAGTGTTTTGATGGCAGTAGTGTCAGGGCTCTCACGTCATTGGATCTCTTGGCAGCATTGGACAAAATTGAACATGCCGTCTTGGTCAACTTTTTGGCAACTTTGGTGGTAGGGAGAACATTTTTCCATTGGTTTAGTTGTTTTTTGACTAATTACGCAATGAGGTAGTGCTTCTCCCTTTCTTTTCACACTCAATTTACCTTTTCTTTCTGATGTCCTCATATCGCCTCTTTAAGCACTGCTATATTCAATGCTAGTGGCAGCTGTTTTTCCTGATTTACTATTAACTGATAAATCACTTTTGTCTCTGCTTCATTATATCTGTGGTTGACACCCAGATTTTCTTTCGTATTGATGGGGTGGTTTGACAGTCCCCTGCCCCAGTAAAGTTCCCTGCCAGCCATCCATTCCTGGATGCAGGCAAACTATCTCTAGATCAATGACTGTTAAGCGGCAATCCGAATCTGTAAGGCTCAATCACAAGTTTGGACAACCACCTGGTCCAATATATTAGGTTGACGTCCTCTGGGTATTCAACTGATTAATAGGTTTTTGATGTCAGCACAAGTCCAGGTCATTTCAAAAGTCTTTTGTGTATCAATTTCTCTCAAGAAAATGCTCCCATTGCTAACTTATTCGGAGCGTTGTATTTTGATGGTATTGTTACTAGCCCATTGTTTAGATTTTTGCAACAGTTTTTTTGTCTTGTCCTACCTAGTACCTGATTGTTCAGTCGTGACAGCGTCAAAATGCATTTGCCCAGCTTGCTCTCATTATCAATCCTCATCAGCACTTTTCTTCGGAGGTCTAGACAGCTGCGGCCTGTGCAGGTAAGAGCAATGGCTTTTATTTTTTTTATAATTAATACGTTAATAAAAGTTATTGTAATTTATAATGGCAATAGCTTAAACTTTTGTAAATAACTTTTGTGAAGATTATGTTCAGTGTATTTTATTGTGACGAAAATCCAAGAACAGAAGTGAAATATTAACATCTTTTGGTGACATTTGTAATATAGCTTGAAACATTGAGAGAACATATTTGAACCAGTTGTTGTTGAATGGTTGCACAGATTGATGCTGTGGTGGTACTTGAGTCTTGGTTACCTGGTAGCGCCTTAGTTTGCAGATCTGCAGCATTACCCAGACCAGGAGTAAACGCCCCAGCAACCAAGCCAGGAGTAAACGCCCCAGCTCATCTGCTGCAGCTTTGGCAGACTTGTCAGACCGCATGCAATTTATGTGTAAATAATTAAGGGAGAGGTGCTTTGGTGGAGCCCCTTCACTCGTTTTTTGGTCCAGTCTACAATTACAATACATAAATACAGATTTCTAAGTATGCTTTCACCAAATTAGCTTGTTGTTTTCACAAGGTTTAAAACACCTGAGCCCTGTAAATGGTTTGAAATAAAGGAGATGAAAGAAGTCAATTTGTTCATTGTGTTTTGCTCAGCCCATCACTAAATATGTTTTCCATGCGCTCTGCTCCTTTAATTATCACACTGAATGAGTTGCTATTTTCATCATGTAATCTGTGTGTAGCAAAGGGGTGCTATGCTGTTGGAAACCTTGCTGAAGCTGATAAGCTGGAGGGTACTTTTAATGCCAATATCGGAGTCTGTAATAGGATGGAATGTATGAAGCTCTGTGGTTATACTGAATAAGCAGCTACCTATGTTATGCAATCTATTAATGTAATAACTGCACTTTCACAATTGCTTTATTAACCTTCCTGCTTTCTCAAATTTGCTTGAAAATGCACGATTTTTTTCAAAATTTTCTTGGGGGGGGGGGTAATCCCCCCAAACCCCCTTTTGGGGTTCGGGCTCGCTGGCTAAGCTCGCTCGCTACAGTGCAGTATGCAAATCACTTTGCGCCCCACCACTTTAAAATCTCACCCATCGCCCCTGTTCTGTACCCCTCTGAGTGCCCAGGGAAGAACAAATAGGTCTCAACCATTTACGTCGTGGGGCTGTATAAAGGGGGCATACAAATAATAGATGGGATATGGTTTCTGCCATGTCTATACAATTATGACAGTTTTCTTCTGTGGTGGGTGCCCATTTATGGGTGAAAGCTTTTATTGGCAGAGTTCCTATCCTAAATTGAAAGTACAGTTTTCGATCGATAGGACTCTCAATTTTGTCCCAGTATGCTTCACAAGACGGCCAAGATTTGTCGGCTAAGAAACGGCCTGTCAGATTGGTATTCATTGGTATTCATACCTGCCAAGTAGGAAGAGGACAGGACCATTTCCCAATATTTATCTTTCAACAATTTTTTTGAGGGGAAATTGCAGTTTCTGGTTCCTCCCATAATAGTCTTAGGTCCAACTTTAGCAGGAGAGACCTTAAGTCTTTTAACCACTGGATTTGGTGGAAACGATCTGCTAAAATCACGTCCTTCAGACCCTGGGCATAATGTACAAGTTCAGGGGTGGTCCAGATTCAAAAGTGGACGTAGCCTTACCATATCCACCACATTTTTCCTACCTAGGCCTAGCAGAAGCGGCACCATCTGGGTACTTTGGGGGACACCAATTAAGCCACGTAGGAATTTATTTTCGGCTTTTTGGAGGTGACTCAAGTTGTTGAATCCCCATAGCCCCGCCCCATAAAGGGCAGAGCTTATCACTGTAATATGATATATTTCCAATGCTGGACCTATTGGTTTAGTGAAAGAGGATTTATATTTAGAGTCTACTACACCTACAAGCTGATGCTATTTTAAAATAATCATGTCCATGTGGCTTTTCCATCCCATGTTGTTCTGGAGCATAATACCTAGGTAGGTGAAGGCATCCACCTGTTCTAAGGGAATGTTATTCATAAAGATTTTGCCCTTAAAAGGTTTATTCTGGTTAAAGGACATGAACTTTATTTTTGCGGTGTTGACCTCTAGCCCGCGAGAAGAACAAAGGGGCATATTATCAAGGGGGTTTATCTCCGCTTTTTTGGCTTTAAAAGCCAAGAAAGCGGAGATAAAATTATCTCCCTATTACCTAGCTGTCGCTAACACCAGTTAGCGACAGCTAGTAGGAGATAGCGATCATCTTGGGCCCCGCTTTGCATGTCAGTGAAATGTATCACTAATGACATGCAAAGTGGGCGTGCCAAGATGTTAGCGACTGGAAACAGTCGCTAACATCGCTGTCTCCTATTACCAACTTTTGGAGATATTCGCGCTAAGCGCAAATATCTCCAAAAGCTAACACCTGCCCCAGAGCAGTTCTTAGCCATGTTATCCAATGGTAGGTGGATAACATGGCTAAGATCATTAGCTCGGTAATGCATGAATATCGCTGACTTTTCAGCGATGTTCATGCATTTCGGACGATTTTTATCGCTTAGGTGATATACCTTGATAATAGCAAGGTTCCTAAGCGATAAAAATCGCTGCAGCACGGCGATAAAAATATTGCCGCTAAGCCAACATAGCGATAATTATCGCTAGTTGTTGGTAATATGCCCCAAAATTCCCCAAATGCGTTTACAGCCTTCTGCAGGCCGATCGGGATCCGGGAGATGATCAGGGTGTCTTCCTCAAAGATGAGGACAGGTACGCGAACCCCAGCCAAGACTGGGGCATCAGTGGGGGATCTAGAGAGGTGGTCCACTATTCCATTGATGTATAAGGAAAATAGGGTGAGAGCCAAGACACATCCCTGCCGGACACCACGTTCGACAGGGAATGAATCCATAACCTCACCCTGTGCCCCCCATCTGATCCTCGCAAAATTGTTCTCATGTAGGCGGACGAGGAGTGTTAATACCTCAGGTGCCATCCCCATTTCGCCGAAGACTCTCCAAAGTTTACAACGAGGGACCAAATCGAAAGCCGATTTTAGGTCAACAAATACCGCGTAAAGTGTAACTTTTGCCAAAACCACATTTCTCCAAAAGATTGTAATGAATCGAAAGACCTGATCTACAGAACTGGTACAGGGGCGGAAGCCGGCTTGGAATGGAGATAATATATTAAATTCCTCTACCCAGAACTGGACTTTATTTTGGACTAATCGGCCCACTATCTTTTGTGCACAATCTATTAAGCTGATAGGCCTGTAGTTACTGGGAAGGGATGTATCTCCCTTTTTAAAAACAGGGATTATTTCTGCTCCCTTCCACGAAGGTGGAATGGGAGCACCCTTTGCCACTGAGATGGCTAATAGTGCAAAGTACCGGCACCAAGTCGGCCTATCGCTTAAAAAGACATCTGCAGGGATGCCATGCATACCTGGGGCTCTACCACTTGAAACACAGTCTAATGCTAGACTAACATCTTTGATAGAAAATACCTCACTTTCATAGAAGATATGGGGAGGTATAGGGTAATCATCCTCTGTCAGATTGCAGGCATACTGAGGCTTAAAAAATTCTATCTACTGGGATTCAGCAACATTATTTTGTGGGGGTTCTGCCTGTCCTCCCCTATCCCATTTAACAATATTCCAGAATTTTTGGGAATCTTTAGCATCACAAGCATTCTTCAAATCTCGCCATCTATCCTCGTCCCACACTCTTTTTGCCGTCCTCTGAGTGCGCCTATATGAATCCCTTGCCTCTCTTACTTTAGCGGGGTTCTTAGATGTTAATTCAGCACTCAGTTTATGGCGAGCTAATCTACAGTCCTCATTGTACCACCTAGCCACATTAGTTGTGATACCCTGGTTGCTCCTTTTTATTTCTTTTGAGAAATAGCTTTTTAGGCTAGAAAAAAGACGGGAGTGAGCCTTTACCACGATTTGAGGAAAATCCAACCCATTGGTCTGATTATCTAAATTGTTCAGTTGGCTAACAACCTCTACTTTAAGTGCGGCCAATTTGGCTGGATTTTCAATAAGTGTATTCCATTTGACATAGCGCATGTTATTAGAAGCAACGATGTCAAGTGTTGAAACCCTTCCTTGTGGTGAGTCCTTTCTTTCGCCCTTTTGAATTAAGAATGACGAGCAAAGAGGGTTATGATCACTTTCCAGTCGAGGTGTAATGACCATATCCACTAGACTATACCATAGTCTTAGATCAACCAGCAGGTAGTCAATACGGCTACTATTGCGTCCATTATCAAATGTATTTGCTCCCCGCTGGTCAGAAGGAGTTTGCCCATTTGCCGCTCTAAGACCTCTTTCCAAGCACATGGCTTTTAGTTGGATTGCGACTGCTGACCACCTTTTTACAGCAGGAATGTCAAGTTTGGGGATACCCCATCTAATATCTTGATCTACAGATAGTTCCTGATCTTCTTGGCCAAGAGGTTCGAAAGTAGTATTAAAATCTCCGGCCACAATGGTAATGATTTGATGTGGTAAAGCATCTAGTTGGGAGTCGAGAGAGGATATTATCTCTGAAGTATGTCCCCCATTCAGCCCTCTAGCATAGACATTAAAAATGGCCAACCAGCGGTCATTGCTCCATCCAAGCTTAACCATCATGATATCATTGACTGGGGACCTTATTTGCTGAACTTTACAGCATAAATTCTGGCGGACCGAGACCACCAAACCACCTGCGGGGCGGCCTTTAGGTTTATTTGTTGCTGGGATGTAAAAGTTGAGGAAACCCACACGAAAAACAGGGGCCACTGACCAAGACTCCTGGAAAAGGCATATGTCATATTGGTCTATAAAACTACACCAATTCGGGGACAATAGTTTGTTACCGATGCCCGCAATGTTCCATGAGAGTATGGACACATTTTCTGTAATCTTAAGGGCTGTCCTAACATTAGGGGGCCTCACTATACTTACTGGAATCTCAACCACACTCTCTGATATCAGCCGAGTGGTGGTAAGTGTAGGGGTTGGGGTAATATATGGAAGCAAAATCTTACTGAATAGGATTAGGGTGAGCCAATAAAGAGATGTCAAATTCCTGGATGTCCTTATCATTAGTCGATATACTAGGCAATTTGGCGTTAGACAATGTATTATCTTGGTTTGCGGCCATATTACCTTGCGCTTGGTGCTCAGATTCTTGAATGTTAGATAAGATCTTACCCAGCGTGTTACTAGTATCAACCTGAAGTCAGTCGCATTCCTCCATGTCAGTTAAGGCTCCAAAACGGTTCCTCAGTGCAAAGCCATCCAACAGAGTTGGAGTCCCCCTCCCATATGGCAGGCATGCAGACAGACAATTTGGCCTAATACTCATAGTTCTCCTTAAACACCATGTCCTATCATAGAAAAATTCTAAGGTTAGTGGTATAATTGCAGAGCCCCTCTGTTGAGGCGGGAGTAGATTTGCCAGCACATTTGGTAACACTTCAGGATTAGAGAAATTGATAGCAATACAATCTCCCCCAAATATTTTCTTGTGGTGACCCACCCATGGCACCCTTCTAGCCATGATAATTTCTCTAGCTAGTTGCTGGCCACCCCTTGCAGATATCTTCATGTTGTTAATCAGCCAATGCAATGCTTTGTCGATTAGAGTGGCTGATGATTCAACTTGGCCGGGTCCCAATTGGGGAGCATTGGCCAGTACAAGAACTAATGGTACAGCCTCTGGTATAGGCTGGAAAGACTCTTTCACTTGGTGGGACTTAAGTGTGTTTAGTAAGGGAACTTGGCGGATAGACAGAGAACCACCTTTCTCTAAGTTTGCATGCGTGTTATTAGAGTCTTGGACAACACTATTTGTAACTACGTCCTGGGTTAGTGAATTATTCAAGACAGAGGGATGATGGGCTATATTCTTTGATAGGGACTCCTGCAAATTCTGCCCCGTGAACATATCTGGCTGCCTGAGATTCTCCTGTCCGCTGTCCGCGCGCGTCCCGCGTTGCGTGGGGCGGGAGCGCTTTTGATGTGCTGGTCGTCGCGGTAGTGGCGTCAATGCCCTGCGCCTCGCAGGGGCTTCTGGGTGTTGTAGTTCCAGGAGCCGTTCCCCTCACGGCGTCAGGGAGCCTCGTTAGGCTGCCTCGCTGTCCGGTCGTTTCCTATGCGTTGAAGCCCACACAGGATTAGCCGGATTAGCCGTTTCCCTCACGGCTGGTGCTGGCATCGTGGGGTCGTTATTTGAGGGGACTAAGCCACTATTTTGCTCAAGAGCCATTACCCTTTCTTCAATAGAGGTAAGTCTACTCATAATAGGACCCAAAGTTAGATCCAATTTTTCTTTAAATGTTACCTAAACTGAATTTGATATATCCTCCATGGATGACTGATTTATGAGGGGTAATTGTTTAATAGGTTTAGACTTTGGTCTCGAGTGCCTTGCTGCCCTCTGTTGTTTACCTTTAATAGGCAGTGCCAGGCCCCCAGCTCTAGTACATCTCCTACTAATCTGAGCAGGCGGTGGAGAATTGTAAACAGGGGCTACATCAATAGAGCCTGAAGGAGATACATCATGACAGCTTAAGGACTGGCAGGATGCCTGGTCTACGTCTATCAAGTCCCGTGGAAGCCCTGGGTTTAGCATTTGTGGCTGGGAATCATCACCCTCTGGAATATCATATACAATAGCAGTAATGGTGTGTCCTGGGTCCATAGAGAGACGTCTTTCAGTTATTTCAATCTCCTCATTTAACAGGCTAGTAACTTTTACTAAGTATGAGTCCAGGGTAGCCCCTCCCCCTCCATTTGGTTTGAGTCCATCAGTTCTCTTCCTGCCCATTATTAACAAATAAGATCAAACAGTACCTTTCCCCGAGGCAAATATCAGGGGGGGGGGGCCCAGCGCGGCCTCCTCCGGCCTCTGATGGCCTTGGACGGTCCCGCCCTTGTCCCGGGCGCTGTCCACGTGCGTCCCGCGTTGCGCGGGGCGGGAGCGCTTTTGATGTGCTGGTCGTCGCGGTAGTGGCGTCAATGCCCTGCGCCTCGCAGGGGCTTTTGGGTGTTGTAGTTCCAGGAGCCGTTCCCCTCACGGCGTCAGGGAGCCTCGTTAGGCTGCCTCGCTGTCCGGTCGTTTCCTAGGTGTTGAAGCCCACACAGGATTAGCCGGATTAGCCGTTTCCCTCACGGCAGGTAGTGCAAGGCAAGAGCCCCAGGTAAGCGCGTCCCGCGTTGCATGGGGTGGGAGCGCTTTTGATGTGCTGGTCGTCGCGGTAGTGGTGTCAATGACCTGCGCCTCGCAGGGGCTTCTGGGGGTTGTAGTTCCAGGAGCCGTTCCCCTCACGGCATCAGAGAGCCTTGTTAGGCTGCCTCGCTGTCCGGTCGTTTCCTCAGCATTGAAGCCCACACAGGATTAGCCGGATTAGCCGTTTCCCTCACGGCAGGTAGTGCAAGGCAAGAGCCCCAGGTAAGTGCGTCCCCAGCATGAATCTGTCTCGTGTTCAGCTCTCGCAGTGCTGCAGTGCACACACTCTTCGCAGTTTGCAATCAGTCATGTGGCCGTTGTACCCCTGGTGATGTCTCCGCTCTCACGGTGTAATAAAAAAACAGCAAACTCTTAATTCCATGCTACATCAGAAGAAATGGGCACGCCGCCCCAGAAATGCAGCATTTTACTCTGGGGGTGAGGGGGGAATAAACCAGCACAAAGAGAGCTCTTCTTGTTTGAGGGAGGTGAAGGTCCAAAAAAACACAGCACTGTTATCAAAATTCTAAGAAAAGCATCAAGAAAACAATGATCAGAGTCCCTAAAAGCCTGAAAATCAAAAACAAGTAATACATCAATTTAAAATCTGACCACTTATTTCCACTGCTCTCCCTCTACTACAAATCTTATTATGCCCCATGTTTGCCTTGCTCTCGATTGCACCTTCTCACATACGTTGGTCCCAATTGACATTCACTTTGTTGTCTTTGGGCGGCTGGATCTGCTGCCTCCTTATAGTTCCCACGGATCAGGATCGAGATGTGGACTGGGTAATATATAATATAATATTCCACATTTGTAAAGCGCACAATCACCCGTAAGGATCTCTAGGCGCTGGGGGCCGTCGGGAAGATTAAGCAAGCTATTGCCAGAGTCACATGGTGCTGGGCTAACCTGCCGCCGGAGCCGGGGATCGAACCCTGATCCCCAGATTCCAGCGTCAGTCGCCCTGGCCGCGGCGCCACACCTCTCTCACTTTTAATCTCGGGGCACGGCTGTATTTACTTTTCAGGCACAGATCTTGATCTCTAAAACCAATTTACTTCTGACGGTCCAAATCAATACTTGACAAATCCAATCAGAACCATCAGCTCTGCTACCATATCTGTCAGCATCAAACCCACACCTTTCTTTCTTTACCCCTGGATGTGCTGATTTTCTCAGACTGGGAGAGGTATAGTCCTGGTACGGACTTTGGCGCTACCCGTGGCACCCATCTCTCTTGTGAATGGAAATTCAATAGTGCCTTGTCATTCAGTCACAATGGAGTCTTGAAAAAGACTGACACGAAAGTTTCAAGTTTAAGGTTTACTTCAAAAATATTCAAAGGCACAAAATGCAGTTAGTCAGAAAGAAATTCAGTCAAAGTGCTAAGTCCAAAATTACAGAGTCATAAACTCAGGAGAGTTCAGAGACAAAATTGACAGAGATGTGCCTTCTAAGAATTTGGGAAAGGACTCCTTACATTGTTAAATCACACTCTTTTATAGGATTTTAGACAAAAGGTTCATAGATTCACTACATTAGTATATGGTTCTCATGTACCTAACCTATGGAAATCAAGCAAAGAGAAACATCTGCAACAGAATACATTAGATTTTCTCACTATTACTTACATACACTACATAGGAGTCTGTGTTCACTGCATCAAGTACATGTGGACACAGTGATTATATAGTATGTTATTCAGTCTGAGACAGCTACACTCAGCCTTGAGAAAATTACATTTGTTCAGAACATTCAGCAAAGTCTTCAACTTGCTCAGTGGTGAAGACTAGAAATATTTATTCTAGCTAAACATTAAACAGCAAAGTGCCCTTGCGGTGCCCAATTTCGAACATTCCTACCTGACCTCCCAGCTGCAGTGGATCGCCAGGTGGATGTCCTCCCGTTATTTACAAGACATGGCCTCTATGCAACCTTTGTTACTGCTGGCAACCCTACTCCAGATTTTCCACCCTAGCTTTACACTTAGACCCCCGGATGTTTTTCTCCTCAATGTAGCACACAAATGCTTCCGAAGGTGTCCTTTCCTCACTAGGACCACCATCCCATACGCACCCACCATCCTGCTATTGGGAACTCCACGGGGAGATACCTACACGACGGCGGCAAAGTTACATCACTGGTCCTCGGAGGGGATACAGGATGTGGGGGACCTCTTCCAAGAAGGCGCTCTCATCCCATTCCAGGAACTCATAGCAGGGGAGAATATACATCCTGGGCAGTTCCTACTACACAGAACACTCATAGCTACGTTAACGTCCAAATGGGGAGAGCTTGCCCAGGAACCTCCCTTACATCACACACTGCAGTATCTACACTTGATGGGGAGAGGGAAACACCTCAAGCGCTGGTTCGCATCTTCACTCCGACAACACACGGAAGCAGATCTTTCCCGACTCCGACTTCGCTGGGAGGGGGCACTGGGTAGAGCATTTACAGATAGGGAATGGTTGGCTGCTCACAGCGGCCCGACCCGCATCCCCCGGAATCAACGATTGCGACAGATACAATTGTTCATACTCCATTAGGCCTACCTTACCCCAGCCCACATCAACAGGTACTTCCTCCGTGTAGATGCAGCTTGTCCCGATGCCGACCATTAGATGCTGACCTAATACATATGCTTTGGGGGTGTCCAGTCCTGACTGACTATTGGAACACAGTGACCATTACTCTCGTGGGCTGCACCTCCCGCACCATTCCCCTGACCTGGGAAGCTCATGTGTTACACTTCTTCAGTAGAAACAAGAAATACAGAGCTGCCACTCGGTTTCTAGACCTTGGTCTCATAACGGCCAAACGCTTGCTTACCAGGCGATGGAAATCCCCCATGCCACCGCATCCTCTGGCCTGGCGCAGATCCTTACTCAATTGGGCGAGGGCGAAGGGTGCACTATTACGCAGGGAGGACCTGCTTGGCATATGTATGTTCCTCCTGGCACCTCAATCGGATGAGATGGTTTCCAGACATTTGGGGGCAGGCACAGACACAGGATCCCCAATTGCACCACAGAGGCTCATCACTCAGGATAGCCCCCTCCCCTCCTCGCTGACATAAATGTGGAACATCACCGACACTCTGACAGTCACCGCCCCTGTGCCACTGGCTCCTGCCACCATTGAGACTCGGAGGTGTCTGAGGCCCTCCAGCTAATTTAGATATGGCGGCAGGTCTTACACGACTCTTCCCTGACCTTCCTTTGCTTTCTTTGTCCTCATTTTGTTGCACCCTATGTTCCAGGTTATGTTTGAACTGCACTGTTCCTATACTACTCGCATACTATCTGAGGTATAGATTTAGCAGTATTATTTTGTCCTTCTTGAGAAACTTGCCACAAGATCGGTTATAATTAACGCACCCTGCATTTGCACCGTTATGTCGATCCTAGTCACAGTGTACCTTGCCACTGGCAATTAATTCTCTCCCCTTTTTCCCGTCTGGTACATGAAGGCTGCTCTGATTGTAAGATTTTACTGAGCGATGTGCAAAACAAACAAAAAATGGTTAATAAAAATGATTTAAACAAAAAAAAAATTAAACAGCAAAGTTAATCACTTGGTGTAGTACACTGTCACATTAAAGATGGATGACAGGTGCTTACATAGCTGCCGTGTGTGATGTGCTGCTCCTCCAGTTCAGGTTTTCTTTAACCACTTCGCTGCTGGCCCGTTTCCGCCGCTGTGCGGTAAACAAACGAACAGGGCGGAGCCGTGACGAACCCCAGCCGTCATCAGCACACGAGCACCGCGGAGCGTGACGGCTGTGGTTCGTCACCAGCATGCAAGGGGTTAAATTGTTGGACTTGTAGTCCTGTTTTACAACGCAATAAAGAAGACAAATACCAGAATTCAAAGAAAAAACACGGACTGCAGCAGCACATCACGCATGGACCTGGGAAACGTGACATGGCTGATGCTAAGCTAGCCTGATGCACTTAATTCACGATTTCTATAGTTATCAACATGAAACTTCTACAATTTTGCGTTCACTGGAGTAATGCTACAATTGTTTCCACTACAATTCGTATCGTTGTATTATCATGTCACTTGCTATGGCACAAGAGTAGGTTTTTAAGCACTTTACTTTTTTGAATATTAAAATCTTGTCTGTTAAAGGACTAGAAAAAATAAGTATCATTTAGAAATGAAATAGAAAATTGGACATTGTAGTCCCTCTGTAATCGGCTGCAGCCAAGCAATCTTAAATTTCATGAAAATCTCAAATGCCAAAGCTCTGTCTGCCAGAGCTGACGACCTGCAGCTGGGGACCCAGGTTCAAGCCTCAGCTGGTCTCAACATCCTGTGATTTTCTGGACAAATCACTTAATCTCCTCGTGCCTACCAAAAATTAATATGTCCTTGTGTAACGTTAGTGGAGCCCATGTAAAGCGCTGCAATACCTTCGGGGGGAGTTAGTACTATATACACTGCAAAAAAAGATACATATATGGATCTACACCTAACATGGACGCTGACTGAAGAGCATCGTTCAGTGAAATCCGCGGTCTAGCATTTATGAACTCAGCAAATAGGTACTAGGCCTACAATACGGCATTTCCTTCTCAAGCGACCAATAACACAGCCCATGCGGCACATGCGTAGTGAGTTATTGTGATGAACGGCATTGCTTGTAATACCCCGGTCACGGCGACGTCATCGCGTAACCCGAAACATCCCACGGTTTCTTCTTGCAACATGATCTAGTGTCAGCCGAGGCGGAGCGGAGAAGTTTGGAATCGTGCGGAAGGCAGCAGAACAGCTCTTGCATGGAGCGGCTACGCGGGGCGTGATGATGGGGCCCTTGTTATGGCGGGCCATTTTCTGCAGCCTGTGCGTCCTCCTGGCCAGGGTCCAAGGTAAGCGCAAGTAAAGGGATATATCTCTGAGTGACCCACCGGAGTGGTGGCATTGGCTGAAGAACAAGAAGGGCACAGTATTCCACAGCAGATCCCTTTCAACCTGACCGGGCAAGTCAACCACGCAGGGTCGCCTGGATTGTGCACAGGTCGCTGTCCTTTCAACCAGTCTTCCAAACGGATAGAAAACATGAGAAAGACAGGTTGACAGCGGCACCAGCAAGATAATAGTACTACCAGTCGCCAGACTGGTCCTTCTTTCGCCCATAAGAGTTTTAAACAGGTTGACGGGCACTTGAAGTCAGGTACGGATATTTGCCTCCTGGCATTAGCACGATCTTGACTGTTGGCACCATCTGCATTCTCGGCAAGGCACCTCCGACCCGGCTGTAACATGCTTTATTTATGTTGGCCTTACTTTTAGTTGTATTCACTGCGAGACGATACTTGTGCGTGACTTATTAATGGTTTATTGTGGCCGGAAACTGGTGGCATGCAATGGGGGGGGGGGGGGGAGGAATGAGTCCGGGGGCCAAGGTCACTTATATCAAGATTCCCTGTAACTTTGTGGCATTCTTCACCTACGGTAACTGCATATAAAGTATCCAGTCCGACTATACGCTTCACTGACAGTTAAACATATTTGTATGTGTTTGTTAAATAATACATTATTGCCATTAAAACTTGTGCAAGGTATCGAAGGCTTGCCATATTTAATCACTAGCCACAGAATGTTGCACAATTGATACATTGTCCAGAGGGAGGAAGATTATTAAATTTGGAACTTGTGATAAACGGGTTACCCAAAGATATCTGCAGTGAGTACATTGACACACTGATCTGTCGCTGAGCGATTGGAGCCTATGACTCGTGTATCAAACATAAATATTAGCTATAATATACCATGTTCTTATTGTGATCATAATCTCTGGACTGCATAATACATATCCTTGCAGTAGGCGTGTTTACACACTGATCTTTCTAACTGATTAGAATATAAGAGACTGTGACCTGCGGGTACAGGTGGGTTTTTGCAGGCACTCGATAATTCCACTAAACCATCTCACAAGGGTTACAGCAAATGACCTCCAGAATACAGGTAGAACGCAAACATACAATACTTACAGTGCCTTTGCATTTGTTTACACTTTGCCTTCTATCTTGCATTATTTCCCCTTTCCTATTATCTCCCCCATACGTAAAGTATATTTTGGGTAGTCACACTTCCAGTTTCCCTCGCCCATCTTACAGAAAACGTACTAGCAGCTAGTTAACACACACCAGCCATGCACGAGTGAACATACCCCCCATTTAATGATTGCAACTAACCCATTTCAATTAAGTTCACTATAAAGAAACTTGAATGCATGGAATGGTGTGCTTGATTTCATAATACTAATCTCAAAAACTAACCCTAACCAATATCACTGAACAAACCACTAACCTTGGATTCTGGAGCAGTGTGCTGCCCTGCATAAAACGCTTCAGTACCTCGTCAGGGGTTTTAAGCGGATACAAATGCAATTACAATTACAACCATTGTAAGCGACCAGAGTGCGAGATTTATGCTTAGTCGTCACATGTCATGGTTCATCACTAGAGGGACAGTCTCTAAATATGCGAAAGTCGAATTGGGGCACAAAGTCCAATTAATTTATACGGCATTACAGATGCCCATTCAGTCCAGTGCCTCTTTTCTGAGGCTGTCTGTAATTCTTAAAAAAAAAAAATTCTTCTGATTTAAGAAATAAAGTGAGTGTTGTCGTGACACAGACACAGGACACATCACGTATGTCGCATGACAACAGAGCAGTAAAACAATGCAGAAAAACATGGGATAATAACACTCGTCTATTTAACAAGACCTGAGGCACTCATCCCACGTGTGGACCATGGTCTGTCTGTGCATGGTTCCAACTGTATGCCCCTGTACCCGGCCCATCCCTTCCATATTTTATAAGGATTCTGGGGCATCCTCTTGCCAAATAAATCAGGTTCTCTAGTCCCATACAATAATCCAAACCCTTAGCCCATGTCTCTGTGGGGAGGGGGGGAGGTGATGTGATGTGTCCTTCCAGGCTCTGGCAATATCCTTTTAAGCAACAATCAAACCCAGCCCGAGTAACGCCCTTTGGTATCGAGTAGCCCCTAATTAATCTGTGATGTGTAAAAGGATGAGTTTTGGGTCCTGAGAGGGATATTCCATCTCAACACACCCTCCAGCCGTCCAAGAACCCCGTTCCATAAGTGATAGTGTGGGGCAATGCCAGAATGTGTGGGGTGTATCTCCTTGTGGGTCATCATGCCCATGCAATGTAACCGTGTTGTGGCAAGGTAAACGCGGTACAGCAACTAAAACTGTCAGTCTAAATTGAGATTCTAGGGGCCTCCACTTCTTCCATCCAGTCGTCATCTTCCATCTGACCCAGCTTCCCATCCCGCGATCTCTTCACCACCACTACTGGATCTGGCAAAGTACAGAAAAGCTTTTTTATAGGTCTCAGACAGTTTATGGTCTTTAATGTCCTTAAGAAGAATTTTTGCTTCCGTTGGGGAAAATTCGGGGATGGCCTCCTCCTGACTGTATGACTGGTAAAAGTGTGTGGCAAAGCTGCAAGTAGTGGAAGAACTGTGTTCTGTGCATATAATGTTCTGCTTGTAAGTCTTGAAAAGAATTCAGCGTCCCGTGGGAATCATGTCACCCAGTGTGGAAATGCCTATGGTATCCTAGGCAGAAAAAACATGTACGGCTGCAACTTGTGGGAGCTGAGTGCCTCGTCACAGTTGAGTCTTCAGCAGCCACCTACCGGCCCATTCTATGGATTTTATCGCTGCTGTCCAGTCCTCAAGCACCACTTGTCGGGCTGGAGGGGAGGGTCTTTGGCGTGACAGCGCCATAAAGTGATGTGGAAGGTTTTGACGACTCATCACCCATCCCTCCATTGCATATTCCGGATCATCAAGTCCCCCAAACTGCTGTTCATTCACTATAAGCAAGTGTGCCACCCAGTAGTACAAGAGCATGTCAAGGGGTAGCTTCCTTGTAAATCAATTGACAACATTTCCCCAGGGCTATTTAGGGTGGAACCCCCGCCCATCGCAGCATTCTGATTTGCGCATTCGCCTTGGTGAATAAGGCCTTATCCACCGGTAAGGGGTGGTTTTGTAGTTGGTAGAGGAGGTGCAGCAGAGAGACAATTTTAAAAATGGTGGAGCACCCTAAGAGGGACAGAGGGAAGGAAGACCAACATTTAAAGTCTCTCACATGGCCGCCCAGCTGGGATGATAGATTTCATTCAAAGGACCTCAGTGTATTGTCTCTAATGTAAACCTCTTGATATTTGAACCCCAAAGGAAGTACTGGTATCCCTGACACCCATGGCATATCTATTGGGGGGGAAGCAATGGGGTAAATTAGAGACTTATTAACGTTCACACGAAGATCTGAACATTTGTAGAATTTGGGTAACTCTGGGCCCCGGCGATTCTGGATCATCTGAAAACAGCATGACGTAGTCAGCATAGAGCGAGATTCTGCCGCTCACCTCCGAGGTCCATTGAAACCCCCATATCAAAGCGTCCACTTGCACCCAGGCCACCAGGGGCTCAACCACTAGAGCGAACAGCAAGGGTGATAGAAGGCAACTCTGACGGGTGCCTCGTGCTATGGGGAACCACTCTGAAGTCACCCCCCCAATGCGTACCCTGGCCTTAAGATTAGTGTATAGTAGGCCCACATAGCCAATAAACTTTGGTCTGAACCCCATGTGAGGCAAGAGGGCGAATAAATATTCCCAGTCCACCGAGTCACAGGCGTTCCTAAAATCAATTGAGAGCAAGGCTCTTTGGCCACGGCAGGTTTTGCTCAGCTCAATCATGTTGTGCTCTTCCTTCAAGTTGTCCCTAGTGGCCCAGAGAGGCACAAACCCGGACTGGTCCGGGTGGACCAGGCGAGTGATAACTCCCACAAGTTGAGTGACCAACATCTTAGACCAGATTTTCACCTCGAAGTTCAACAGTGAGATCTGCCGAAAGTCCTTGCAGTGCGTGCCCTCTGTATTCAGTTTCAGTATAATAATAATAATAATAAAGAGTTTTATAGAGCGCGAACAGTTGCCTCACAAGGAGGTATCCCGGCGCTATAAGAACAGAACGGCCGTAGAAGTCATGTGGCATACTTAACGTTGTGGAGTGAAAAGCCAGGTTTTCAGCAGTCGTTTAAAACAGGCTTCTGAGGGGGCCTGTTGGAGAGCGGAAGGAAGAGAGTTCCATAGCCCCGCCACATTGGCCGAGAACGTTCTTCCGCCCAGCCGTGCCCTTCGCACTCGTGGGATCACAATCTTCACCTGCCCGTTGGAGCGGAGGGACCGAGACTGGTGATACCTGGGGAGTCTAACTTTCAGGTAGTTAGGGCAAGTGCCAAACAGGGACCTAAAGGCCAGCGTCAGGGTTTTGAACTTGACCCGGCTGGCCACTGGGAGCCAGTGCATTGCCCGTAGATGCGGAGAGACAGAGTGTTTGAAAGGAATGCACCTCAGCAGTCTCGCAGCCGCATTCTGTACCGTCTGAAGGCGCTGGATTAGATACCGTGGGAGGCCGAGATAGAGTCCGTTTGCGTAGTCCAGCCTCGATGTTATTGTAGCATGGACCACCATTTTACGGCACTCTACTGGTAGTAGTCTCAAGATCTTGCGTAGATTTCTCAACTTGGTGAGACAGCAACCAGCAACCTGCTGAATATGGGAAGCGAAGGAGAGGTTGCTATCCCATCGGACTCCCAAATTTTTCGCGCTCTGGCTCGGTGACGGAGGTGTTCCCATTTCCACCGGCCACCAAAGTTCTGCAGGGGGGGGCAACCCCTTGCCAAAGAAGATAACCTCGGTCTTCTCAGTATTCAATTTAAGTTTATTGGCGTTCATCCATCTGGCCACATCTCGGAGGCATCCCTTAAAAGTCGCAAAGGCCTCTTCCGACACCTCCGAGTATGGAAACACCAGCTGGGTGTCATCAGCATATGAGATTGCTTTGACCCCCCAGTTTGAAATAAGTGTGAACAGAGGAGCCAAATAAACATTAAATAGTAGCGGGCTTAGTGCCGACCCCTGGGGAACACCACATTTCAACTTGGAGGGTTTTGAGACGATCTGATCTAATGCCACCTTCTGTGTATCACATCTATTGCTGCAGTTCTAATGTCTGTAGGTAATTTGCTATAACCTGCACTTGGGATTCTTGGACCCATCCAAGAAGCAACGCCAACTGGAGTAGCTTGTATGATATTTTACGCCCCCTGGGTTTTTTGTTCCTCCGAGCAGACAAGCACCAGGAGTGAAGGGGACAACCATAACCACCACAGCTGAGACACGGGGTGCCACTAGTTGCTAAAAATTATGGACCTCCTCACAGTGCCAAGCCAGATGTAAGAATGGGGCCCCATCTTTCCCACAACGCGGCCAACTTGCTCCCCTGCTCGGGTCAATGCTATGGAGTCTGGTTGGTGTTATGTAGGTACTGTATACCTAATTATAGTGTAGAGCCTTACTCGCTTTGTCGCTTCATTGATTAATTCTGCTGCAAATGGCCATCCATTTGCTTCTTGTGTGAGCGCCTGCTGAAGCAGTGTCTGCTTGTGCAGTGAATCCTGTAAAAGGGAATCCTGCATCAATGCCACATAACGGCTTTCTAGGTTGAGTACCCATTCCTCGAGGTCTCTGATCCTCAGCCTGGCCTGGTGTTTTTTTACTTTTGGAGTAGCTAATAGTGACTCCCCGGACAGTAACCCATTCCTCAAGGTCTCTGATCCTCAGTCTGGCCTGGTGTTTTTTGACTTTTGGAGTAGCTAATAGTGTCTTCCCGGACAGTAACCTTCTCGGGCTCCCACATTGTACCATGGGAAAGCACCAATCCTTAGTTTTCAGTAAGGATTTTTTGGCATGCGTGTTGACACATTTCCCTAAATTCTTCATTTTGAAGGCTTCAGCGGTCCAGATGGCCAGCCCACTGCCCCCCTCTTTGTGCCCCAAGCTAGGTCTTTTGCCACTGGTGAATGATCGGAGAGTCCCTGAGCCAGCAGTCTAACATCTAGAACCCGGTGACCCTCACGCTGATGCATGACAAAATAGTCCAGTCGAGAGTAAGACCGGTGGGCCCCCAGGGAGAAGATATATCACCTCTTCCCTGGGTGGTGTGCTCTGCACATGTCAACCAGAGTTAAGTTGTGCACAAAGGCTGAGAGAGGTGTCTGGCCATGACCAGTCTCAGGAGGGGTCGAGGAGCAATCGAGGCTCGTGTCGCCCACCCTTTTGAGGTCATAGCCCAGTAGCCACAGGGTCTCTGGGCGCTCCTGTTTGAGGTCACCAAGTTTAGTCTAAAAATTCGACCTTAGGGGTGGGGGGGGGGGCAAAGCCACATATCAAGGAGATTGGGAGGCCGTGTAAGAGTAATGGTATTTTTAGGGAAACAACCACTACAACGCAGCCGTTTGCCACGCTATACTAAACCACGCGTTCTTTACAACGCATGCGTGGTTACCAGGTATAGCCTTTACCACACATTCCTTTACTACGAAATACGTAGTAAAGGAATGTGAGTAAAAGGAAGAATTTAAAAAGGGGGCTGGGGGGGTCTCTCCACCCCCCAAAAACAAGTGGGTTTAATAAAAAGAAATAAAAGTCTTACCTAAAAGAAGCTCTTCTGTGCTTCTTGTCCGTCTTTCAATGAGCCTCAATAACTACGTAATAACGTACGCTTGTCTACGTCCTGAATTTACAAAAAAATAGAAAAAGGACTACTTAAAACAGAGTATGAAGAAGAAGTCCCTCGATAAATAAAATTACTCAGTTTTCCTTATTTTTCTATCAGACTAATTTTTAATGTTAGGCATATTTGAAAATATATTTATAGTTATAAACTAAAAAAAAGAGCAGGCGGTAATGGTGTGGTGGGGGAGGGAACATGTAAGGTATTGGGGCAGGGATCAGAGAAAGGATTTACCATGAAAATGCCATTATCATGCATAGTTATACAACAAAAATCGTTGTATAACTATGCGTGGTAAAAGTATTTTCGTGGTAAAGCATATTCGTGCTAATTGCATTCGCGTTGTAACGCATGCGTGGAAAAGGCATTTGTTGCAACGGAATGCGTTGTAACGACATACAACCGTATTTTTAAGTGACTGTTATGAATGTAGTTTCCTGGACATTTTAGCTTCAGTAGTTGAAGAAACTATCTAATTCATCACACATGCCATGAACAAACTCCCCAGTTCTTAATCAGTGGCATCATGATTCCACAAACGACTACTGTAGGGCTTATACTTGCTTTTTTAACCTTTTTTATTACTTTAGTTGCATAGCATACATGATCTTATAAACTTCGTAGCATTACTCATTTTCTTACATGTAGCCAATTCAAATACGAGATACCAGAGTGAGATTCTTTGATTACAGAAACAAATAATACATTACTGCAAACAAGCACCGTGTTGCATGCATACAGTTTCTTCAGCTTTTTCTTCCTTCTGAAATAAACATCAATAAATCCACAGACATAAGTCTTCAAATGTCTGAGGGCCCCACCATAAAACATCACTCTCACTGGAGAGGAACTGTTCACTCCTCCAGTTCCCCTCCACTCTCAGTGGTTCAGTCCCATCCTCAGCCCTCACTTTTGGCCAATCCTGGTACTCTGCAAAGCTCAGAGATACCTTTCCCCACATATTGGAGAGAGGGTATCCACTTACCACATACGCCTCCTCATGTAGCAGTAGGGGATTCCATTTCCAGATGAATGAACAATCTCAGTTGATGCATGGGCTGATACCGGATAGTATTAAATTCCCCATTTTAACATTTGTTCTTAAGAATTATCCATGGCATGTGGAAACAAGCACTTGCAATGCAATAGGTCTAGCATTTGTGAGAGTTTGAGCTATTGGCATTGTAAATGACAAATTCTTTTATTTATGCTTTAAAAACAAACATCAATAAAAGACATTGTCATTTACAATGCCAATAGATCAAACTCTCACAAATGCGAGACCTATTGCATTAGTATTGGTTGCAGATTTCTTTAGCCTATAGAGATCGGTATTGTTTCTGTGTTTTCTATTTATGGGGTTCCACTGTCCAAGTACTAACAGCCTTCCCTTTAAATGAAACGGACACAGGCTCGATTTCCCGTACAAATGTGATTTGCCACGAAGCACTTTAAGACCGCATTGTTCATGTGAGGTTTGTTCTTGAGTAAGAAAATAAACAGGATTTATATCCAACCTATATTTACAGGGTACCAAAGTTATGGTAGTAAATGTAGTAAAAGTGGCACAGTTTCTGAATGTTCTAAAAACGGGATTAACTCCATAGCGTTGAAAAAATGCAAAATAAAAAATGTTGTTTAGAAATTACGCGTATTAACAGCCCCAGCTGTTTTTTGGGTATAATTTAAGCACTAAGAAGTCGTCTTGAGCCACGTAACTATTAACTTTGTGTTACCCCAAAAAATTACAATATGCAGTACGCTATAAAAGTTGTTAAAAATACGCAGTTCTTAGGATGACTGATGTAGCTGAGTTAATAAATACGACATCATTGTCCTTTTGTTTTGTAGAACGTAAGGGAGCCTAAAAGTCTGCAGTAGTGTTAAAAATCTCCATATCCCCTACAGTTGTTAAAGGAATCCAAGACGAGTTAATGGTCTGGGAATAAGCCTTCTCGTTGTAAAGTTCCTAATGTTTTCGTCTGCACCATGTGCGAAATGCAGATCAGTAACTTGAGACAAAGAAAAAGTAGGATGCACAAGTAGCGAAACCAAGTGTAGGTTACAGGTAAAAGCTACAAAAGCAACCGGTAAGAAACAGAACACACAGTTCCAACTGTTTTAAAGTTTACAATACAACTTATCAATGCCACACATGCTGTGAAGTATTCCAGTTTAATATATCCACACAAAAGTGTGCCTAAATGTTTTTAAAAGTGAGTCTTGATTCGTTGTGGTTTGTGTGCACGTACACGTGGAGTTGGGGAAATATAAAACAAGTTTGCGGCTTGGATCTTACCACTGGGTGTAGTTCTACGCTTGTGGTGGAGTGCAAGCACCGCCTCTGGAGCCACCCGGCCCTGGACATTTGTATTGATGGAGTTTGTGATCTTTATTGGAGGGGGGGTGAGTGGACCAGAAATCGGAGTGGACCTGCTTGGGCACTTTGTAGGTGGGGCTGGAGTGGCTCCCCTATACTTTGTGCTGTGCCACTGACTAAGACAGCTTGTTGTCCCTCTCCTCGTTCGCCACAGTGGTTTTCGTGGCGCTGCGAGACAGGGGTGTAGATCAGCGGGAATTCTAGGAGACATCTGCTCTGGAAAACGAGCACCAGGGTCAATAAAATGCAAGGTGGCACGCCGGGGATAGACGGTTATGGGGTAGGAGGGTTGCATGGGATGGTCATGGTCGAGGGTACTGATGTGCAGGGTGGGCATTGCGAACGCCAGTTAGGTAGGGGCAAGTGCTGGTGTGTGGTGTGGCGGCAATTTGGTCAACATACGGAGAAGATGGATGTTTTACCTTGCTGAGCTCCGCCCACTAGCATGGGGTTATTTGTGAAGATTTGGGAGGGCTACAGAGGGTGCAATGAGCTAGGTTAGCGGGAGATTCTTTCCCGGACTGCGGGAGGCTCGCTGTGGAGGTTGTGGATTGCAGGGTGGGGGGGAGGATTGGGAGCGCGTTGTTAAGCGGGTGTTGGTGGGCGGTGTAGGGGTCCCAGGAGGTGGTGAGAGCGTTGTGGGCAAGGCGGTCGTCGAATTTGGGGCACTAAGATGGGGTTCCGGTTTCAGGGTGGCTCTGCCGGGCCCTGCAGGGAACGCTGCCCCGAGTGAGGGGGTTGGCGCAATAAAATCGAGCATTGAGGACCAGGGAAACATTAGTTTCAGAAATTACATTCTGGCAACACAGCTCTTAACACTATCTTACAACTGCTTCAAAGCGCCAGGCGCTGAGTCCGCCAGGCGCTGAGTCCGCCAGTCGCTTTCTTTTGCACCACTGGAGATTGAGTCTGACCAGGCCAAGCCAGGGTTACCGCTCGCCCATCGGCTGCTGCCGAGCCTTGCACAGGCGGTTCTCCTGACGGGCTGGGAGCCACAGGTTCATGTGGCTGACCACTCAGTACACTGGGGCTTACAGAGGATGACTGCCCGCCGGGGACTGGGGCAGCCTGTGCCAGTGTGGGCGGAGGAGTCCCATGGTGGGGTGTGAATAGAAGTCACCTATTGCTCTTTTGCGAGCACAGGTCTATCAGTAATAAAAAGTTGGATTCCGGGACAGTCCCCATCTCCCCTAGGCCTGGCAAATGTTCCTCTGCCGGGCTGTATCTCACGCCCAAGCAACCCGACTCCCTAAACCCCTGGGACGATCCGTGCCATACAGTAAGCATGAACTTGAATCATCTGGGGGATAGGGGCATTTACCCCAAAAGACTGTGCAGGGAGGGTCTCGCTTTGGAGGTTGTGGATTGTTGGTGGGGGTGGTCGCGCGTTGTTGTGAAGCGGGTGTTGGTGTGCAGGACAGCGTTGCTCAACCGGAGACCGCCGTCCGGTTCCTGCCGCTGTCCTCATGACCTCCAGTGCCCAGACCCCGATGTTAGCGGGAGAGACACTCCCTGTGCTTGGCTAAAAAACTAACATTCCTCGTGAACAGGGGCCGCCTGGGGCAAGGAAAACAAACATCTCACTGATCCCTCCAGGCTGCAAATCCAAGTCCAGCTGCAGCTACCGCTTTAACGCGATAAAGCCTCCGCCACAGAGAAAATAAACCCTACTCCCTCCTCGTTTTCTGAACAACCACCAGAACGTGACATTTCTCTGTCACAATCAGTTGTTTCACTCTGAAGTTACTGAACACGAACAAAAGAGTCAAGAAAGCACCAGGAGAGGAGAGATGCACAAAGACGGGGGAGTGGGTTTAGGGCACGCGGGATGCACAGCACGCGTGCGGTCCCGTCTGCTTCACGGCCGTCATGAAGACTTCTCTTATCTGCTTGTTAAATAAACAAGCAGATAAGAGAAATCTTCACGACAGCTGCAAACCAGGCCATGGTGTCTGGAGGGGCAGTCTAAAAAACGGACAGGGTGGCACCCAAAAACACTCTTTTCCAATGGGAAGCCAACTTTTACCATAAACGCTGACACTACCCAACGGAAAAGAGGGGAGGGGCTTAGACTCCCTTTTAGAAATCTTGTATTTACAAGATCTCTATCTCACACAAAAAGGAAGGGGTGAGGGTTAACAACTCACCTACCCCGAACCCCCTGCTCAAACATAACACCAAGAGGGGTAGGGAGGAAATAAAGGTGAAGGGCATGCAGTGGCACAAGTAGTGTTGTAAAAAACTGCCCTCACGCACACACAAATGTGTGTGACATGCTTCATCATTGGGTCTGCTTACAATACACCCTGACATAGGCACGCACAGGATGGAGCATAGGGAAGGGGAAGAAAAACAACTTAAAAATAATCCTAATAGGTGCTAATCCAGTGACTGGGAACAGTTTAGAAAAGGTGCAGTGAAAAAGTGACTAAAACTGACTGACTCAAGGGTATCCAATATTCCAATTTTATTCGAGGGTTCCCCGGCCAGGGTTAGAATCGAGAAGGATGGTCGTTTCTAGAGCTGTCTGGGTACTCCTAACACCCCTCCTTAAACTGCCCTGATTGTCAACATGTTTCGACTGTGCCAACATGCCCCCAATACAGGATCAAACCGGTCTTCCTCAGGACTTCTATCAGTCCCAGTCGAAACACCCCTTGTTACCTTATATTGGGCAATTCTCGGGGCTCAAAACATATAGATATTCATCCATGTGGAGGTAATTCCCCTTGCACGAGGTACAATTAAGAGTTCATTAGATAGTTGAACTCGAACTGGCGGGGGGCCAGGGAGACCCCCTGTAATCACACTTATTACAAGGGTGGTGCTCCTCCTGTGGCTCACCTCTCACCGCCGTGTAGTACTTCACTCTTGTATATATACACTGCACTATCAGCACCGAGCACACACTGTCACTTTGAAAGACTTGTCACTTTAAGACTGCGTCTCACCTTTGACAGCCCTTGAAATGAAAAAATGTGTTTATTTAAAAAGTTTTGTAAAAAAACCCACTAAAAATAACAATAATGTTTTGCAAACGTATCTGAGTCATTGCTCTGTATCTTTGTGTTCCAATCTCTGTGCTGTCACGCGCTGTGATTTATTCAATTTACAGTACTCTCTGACATCTTGATTACTTAGTCACCCACCAAACCCTCCTCCCTAAATTTTTCTTTATTAGCTAAGTAAGTGCTTTTCTTCCAGACAGAGCCACTGTAACTATACACATACATACCCAGGTTTTGAGGGACACAGGGTCACCTCATCGTGTTTATACTTTCATACAACAGCATATGTTCACATATATTAGTACTATAATGGTCATGTTTTCATTTGACTCGATATTTGCATATATATGACTGGCGATAGGGCTGAAACCTAACAGGTATTCAACTGTGAGCGTGTTATTACAGGTTAAATAAATGTGGAAACACTATTACTAGTTTATTCTTTCGCAGTACACACTATAAATATAGATAAATATAAAGCTGATGAGCAAAAAATAAATATAGATACATTCAGACGGATATGATAGAAAAGCATAAACACAAGAGACCTAGTTATAACCAAGACCCCATGACATGCGGTTAGTTCAGCCATACAGCGTCAAGAAGGAGCTGGGTTAAGCAGTCGATTTCTAGATGAGTCAAAGAAAAGGACATTACAATGAACACCACTTTCAACCCAATAAGGCTTTGAAAGCAGCATAGGAGTTTACAGGAAGCTGGTATCAGTATGCTGTACTTAAAATCATGCATAATGGTCCCCTGTAAATTAAGGGTACCGTCTTCTTGTGTGGCACCTCTAGAACACAGCTGTGAATCAGTGGGGCGGAGAGGGATGGGGGGCACCACTTTCTTTGCCAGAGGCCCATCAAAGTCTCTTTTTGCCCATGCATTTGTTTGGGTATATGAGCAGGCAGTCAAAGGTAGCTAGCTCTGTCATAGAGGATCTTAAACTCCAGCAACATCTATCCATCGCTGTTCACAGTCCTACAGACAATTACCTTACATGCATGGTGCACAAAGGAATTGAGTTTGCACCTTGGATGAATGAGACACTCAAGATCTAGTCGAGAATATGATGTGAATGAATTAAAGGGCATGGCGTTAGTTTCTAATGGCCTCTTCAAACTCGCTTCTTCAGTCATTGCCAAGAAGAATATATCCATAGACCTCATATAAAGACGGGGAACCCTTTCAGACTTAGGGTCCGATTCTGATGCTGTTTAGAAAGCTTCCAGACCGAATGGGTTTGGGAATGGTTTCCGATCGGTTCGGGAGTGTCCAACCAACTGAGTTCGATGCATCCGGATGCTTCCAGAAACAATTTGGTTGAACTCCCATTGACTTCAATGGGAGCCTTCGTTCCGATCGAATGCATAGGCTCCCATCTAAGAAAGGGGTGGCCAGGGAAAATCGGGCACCCTGTGGCGGGCACCCCCTGGTGCTTGGCACACTGTGCATTGCTGGGAAGTGGGGACCCAATGGCTCCGGGTGCAAGGGGCCACTACGGGTTCCCTAAGTCTGATTCCGAATGCCGATTCGAGCCGAGCGGCACGTTCGTAAAGGCTGTCCGAATCCAGCATCATACTCAGTCGTTCGGAAACGCGGCCCGTAGATATATACGATTCTGTTCCATGCTGCTCGGTCATTCCAAATGCCGCCGGGTTCGTATTGGGATATTCCTAACGCCTAACTCGTATCGTACTCGGCCGATCGGAAACCTTTCCGAGTTGGTTGGAAAGACACGTTCCTGATCCGAATTGGATAGAGCAAATGCCGTTAGGAGGCCTTCCTAACCGCATCAGATTCAGGCCCTTAGTCGTGTCTTAGACATTGGGAACTGTTCATGAAGGACTACATCCCTGGTGTAATTGTTTGTGGCTGGAGATAATCATGCTGATCCATAGCAATGCCTAGCATATTATCAAGAAGCCTGACTGGAAACTCATGTCACAGTCTGGCACTAGGGGTCAAACTGTGAGATAATGTATTTGCTTTTTAAGTGAATAAAGTTGGATTTTAGTTAGTTATTTTACATCTAAAATCAGCAGTAATCGAACCAGTAATTTAACCAAACAAAGACCATAAGCCCAAGATAATTTTACTTGAGTTCATCAAGATGCTATCACTCTTCCGTGTACAGCGCTCCAAGACATAACTACATACTTCAATGAGAGCAAGTATGCCAACAGACTCCATGTTTATTTCCTGGTGAACTCAGGCCGGGTGCAGCTTACCGTTGGGTGCAGAAATCCTTTTAAACAGAATTGCAGAGAAGGTGGGATTATGTTTGTGTATGTCTCTCATAATTTATTGAAACGACCTGATCTCTGTCATGAACCTGTTTTACATATTACCTTAAGATGGCTTTAGCCTAGTTGTATCAGTTTCTATAGGTAAGTGACAACGCCTTACCAACTTTTAAACCTTGCTTTCTTGAGGTATATAGCCCATCCTTCACAGGGTTGCCAGATGTCTCCCTCCCAATAAAATTGTGGCCCTTTATTTAGCGCAACTATGATTTGATTCTTACCACCAGGCTTTCCCTAGCAGTAGTTGCATGTTCTTATTTACACCTAATGTAAACAGGAACATATTAACATATATAGGCCCTTGCATTGAGGTACTGGACTATGGCAGCGCGACGATCTGCGGCCTTCCCAAATACACCCTGGCCCCCTTAAGGGCCTCACTGAACACAGCAGCCAGAGTGGTCACTGGTACCAAACGAAGTGAGCACATATCCCCAATCCTAAAATCTCTTACATTTTTGCTTTATGAAGCTCTAATTCATTTAAAAATAGCCGTTCTAGCGCACAAATCCCTGCATTTCAAAATGTCTTCGATGGAAGAGAATCAAGAAGCGCTATCACTCTCCTCCTGAAACCACCCATCCTTAGGAAAAAGAGAATTGGTCTCCGAGCCTTCTCCAGTGCGGCCCCAAGGATTTGGAACTCCCTCCCACCGGAAGTACGCAGAATCTCTTCAATGACTCCTTTTAAACTGGAAACCAAAAGATTCCTAATGAACAAATTTTTACCTTAATTTGTGCTTGGATCACTTGCTCGAAATCTATGTTCCTACAACCATTGTACCCTCATGTGATGCTGCTCCTCTTTACCGCATTCTACACCCCCCCTTTGCATCCCTTTATATTCTTGTTTTTTTAGGTCTCGCCTAGCGAATGCAGCGCATGCGCTGCTTCGCCTTGGCTAGACTATTGTAGCTTTGGTTTGCAAAGGGAGACAAACCATTTGTGCGCACAGACAGGCAGTATGCACGCGAATGGCGTCTCCTCTCCGCGCTCACACGCTCCCACCGCACGCTTGTTTAAGAGACATGCACGCCTCTGGCGCACGGCGTGATCACATGTCCTGCTCCCTTGTTCATTCCACTTAAAGCCCTGACGTAAAGGTAGATTCTTTTTCCGATGCACACCAAATCGATCTGTTTTAAAAAAATACTGCGAGTCCTGTTTAGAGCGAAGGAAACAGTGCTTTGTCCAGGATTAAGAGGCTGGCACTGCCATCTTTTGGTCCGTTTCAGTGGTCAAAGGTAAACCAAAAAGTCCAGCAATTGCTTTTGCAGAACCATTATGTATCCTGCAGATTAAAGGTTCAAATTAGGACGAGAAACTACCGTTGTTCTAGAGGCAGCAAAAGGAACAACAAAGAGAACCACCACAGGCAAGGTGAGAGTGAGGCACCAACACAGAGGAAAGACATGGCTTTATTTGGTAGATACAGTGCTTACGGTGCTTAATCATACAGCAGACCGTTAGCAGGAGGCATTGGAGGCTTGGGGGAGGGGAGGAGGGGGAGGAGCGGGCAGCTTTGCCAGCAGACACCAGGAGGCTCGGTCGCACTGCTCTCCTCCTCTGATGCTGCCTGTGTCTGCTCACACTCTCAGTCCCCGCAGGTAGCTTTACAGCCGGACGTTAGGCTGATCCAGAGCCTCCACCCCATGTTGTATTGAATTGCATTGGAAATGCTTGTTGTTTGTACTTGGGCCATTGACACAGGATATTTTGTTTAATTTTATCCGCATCCAGGCAAGTATTACTATCTCGGGGTTGTTCTATGAAGCATTACTTTCATTATTGTGTTGCCCTCGGGACTCGTTCTTGTAACCAGTCTTAATTTATTTTGTTATGTATTCTTCGGGCTGATTAAAGGTGGCTCACTGCCTGTGCACCTTCTCAAACTAGGGCTGTACATTTCTCTACTTTTTACTCCGAAGCTTTCTTTATTGCAGCTAAATTAGCAAGTGAAAAGCAATGTAGGCCTTGTTGAGGAATACTGTAGCAAAAACAAAAAAAGTTTTAATACATTAAACTGGTACTCCTTTATAAATGTTTAATAAAGAATTTAGTGTTGTGTGTGTTTAATATTGCGAGTTAAAAGCCGTTTTAGTATTAACGCAGCTGTTCACACGGCCCGAGAGAGCTTTTTGTTTTCTTGCTGCTTCGGCCGAATGCCACAAATGACTGCATAATCGTGTTTTTTTATTTAGCGAATATGTTTTTGGTACCCTTCATTGTACATGGGTAGTGCAGTTTGCCACTTTGTCCATTCTAAATAAACATTTTAATCTGGGTATGTTTTACCGAGTGCACATGCACTTTTACGGCCCAGATAACTTAGAAATGGGTGCATTTATTGCCATCCTCTGGGGCTCTGTGCACTAAGACAGTCGGTAATACTGTAATTTTAAATATCAGATTGCTAAATCTGTTGCAAAGTCTTCCAGTTTTAGGTTCATTGATTTAGCCACCATTAGTACTTTCCAAATGAGCCCAAATTGCATTCCTTCAAAAGGCAATTTGATATTTTTTTCTGAAACTTTTTTTTCTACCATGTTGACTGCTGAGCAGGCGAATTAAAGTATTTGATGCTGCAGAGAAGTAATTTCTATAACAGTATCACTAACAACATATTTGAGAGTATGTGTGTTTCAAGAGAATGCGGTACTGGCCTTTTACAGTACATCGTGCTCTCAAAAATAGGCCAGAGGACGCAAGTTTGAGCATACTGTATAGAACAAAACATGGGGACCTATCTATAATCCTATCCCCGGCCAGTATGCCTCATTGAAGCCTAATATGTGACAGGTACTCATCTGTCTTGAAAGCTAGTCCTGAACACACTTGTCTTCTGTATCGTTGTATATCTCCTGCATTTGAACTTCATTTTACCATGCTGGGAGTCGGAAACATTCCAGCATTTTGTCATAGAGCAACGTCTTCATATCTTGAACACGTTGCAGAGTAAACTAAAGTGTGTAAGAGCAAATGATTTAATTTTTTGTTTAAGGTAGTTTACATGTTTTGTCTCTGGTATTGATTTTTAGAATGATTTCCATATTTTGCTTGAATGGTAGTGAAGCATTGTTTTAACAAGGTTCCCAGGATTGCTGAAGTTGGTTAGTTAGGGCTTGAACTACTTTATACCGACCTTTCAGTGGATCTGTTCCACATAAAATAAGGAAGATACTATCCTTGCACATGTGATGTTTATAAAAACCTATAATACAGGAGTCTCTCTGTAATTATGATTGTGTGGCACTTTGCATAGGAAAAGCCGCGATAATGATGTGATCCTCTTTTTGACAAAAGTGGATGACCAGTCTAAAAAATGTAATTTACTTTCATTTGTGCCTTTAAATTTGTGTCTTCAGATTTCTTATGAAGGGGAGGAGTTGTTGGAGTAGAGTCCGAAAATGTGATTTATTTTTTCAAATATAAATTACCATAGGGAGAAATTGTTGCAGCTGTATAAGATGATGGTGGACGTATTCGGATCCAATTTGCCATGAACAAAGGCACACTTTTCAAGCAACTTGATGCCCATCCAGGGCTACATATTTTGAGAAGAATGTCATAGTAACATATAAAGCAGGGATGCAAACTCATACTCACTTACAGTGCTTAGGCAGTAAGACAACAAATCAGTTTAAAAAAAAAATACTTTGCTCAGTTGTTTTTTTAAATACTTTGCTCTGTACTTGTAGAGCTCAGATCATGGATGCACAGATGCCAGATACAATATTTTATTATATCAAGCTTGCTATGATGCATCTGCCCCCTGTTCTGTGTTCGTAGCTGCCATGGGTGCAAGACTGGACAGTACAGTTGGTTTGACCCCAAATTACGGCAAACTTGTAAAAGCAGCCTTGAAGTAAAGCCACACAAACTACTGATCAAAGTGGAAAGCAGTCCCACCAAGCTAAGTTTTACTTTCTATACTGGTTTCTGATGGAAAAGCGTTTCTCAATTTAATGGGGTTCCTGGTAAGACCAGCTAAGCACAAAACTGTCTTTATTATTGGTCATCTGCATTAATTAGGTCGAACCTGGGTGGCACAGGCGCTGCTCTATGAGGCTTGCTGTATTAGAGTATGTACATGAAGCTCTGCCCACTCTCCGCCCATATTTTTAATTGACTTGTGTCATTATCTTTTATAAATGCTGGATTACGAATCGTTAATAGACTTGTTAGTCCCTCCATAGTACCGTCTTTATTTTGTAACCTCCCATGAGGACTGGTCCTTTTACTTCTGATGTTACACAGTATGTCTTATTTAGTCTGTAAGAACCATGTTCGAGGCATGTGGGCTGCTGAATTCATATCTTAGCATAAATCGCCGCCTAGTGTTGGGTCCGGATGATTGCACCTTGTTGTCTTGGAAGAGTCTTCGAAGTATCACGAGATAGGTGACTCCTCCCTTGGACTACAGTGCGCATGGGCATCCACTCCATCCTTAGATTGTTTTTTTCCGCCATTGAGTTTTTAATGTTATTTCCTATACTCCAACTTCGGAACCGAAACTAACTACTTTCTAAGGCCAAAAGGCCTTCGAACTCGACGGTATTGTTTACGCTCGGTACCCCTCGACTCCATGAAACTTTTCATCTTGATCCGCTTGTCGACGCGGGCCGTTGGGCCTTATCGACGCCACGTGCGACTTTTGTCGATGGAAAGGAGTCCATTTCAAAGGTGCCCACAATGCCACTCCAAATTCCCGCATACTGACAAGCACACAGTATGCAACAAGTGTTTGTCACCTGAACACAAAGAAGAAAATTGCCCAGCGTGTGCCCAATTCCGAATCAAGAAAACCATCGGGAATCGACAGGCGGCCAGGCAAGAGATGCAGAAGTCGGCACCGGAACCGGAGAATATCTTCGAGGACGAACAAGATCTTCCCGAAGACTCCGATCTAGAGATCGTCACGGTTGAGGACCAATCTGACTCTGGTGACCAGATCACGCCGGGGCAAACTGTGAGTACTCAGCCCCCCACTCCACTCATCCCAAAAAAGAAGGCTCCGGTCGAAGCATCGCCGAAAGGCCTTAGCCAAGATCGAGATATTCCTTCGGAGACCCCACCTCTCGGCTCGGCTCCAAAGCCTAAACACACGCCTTCCGGTAGCCCAGGCCCGAAGAAAGACATCGAGCCAAAAAGAGCTTTCCAGCCAAAGGTCGTCGAACCGAAAAAGCTGGTCGACCCGAAAAGCGCAGAACATAAGAGCGTGGTCCACCCAAAGGTCATCGACCCAAAGACGAAGGTCGTCGATCCGAAGGGCGTACACCCAAAGAAGGTCGTCGAGCCCAAGAAGCCCTCGGAACCGAAAACCTCGCAACCGAATAAGGCCGTCGAGGCCAAGAAGGTCGTCGATCCTAACAAAACAGACTAACCAAAAAAGGCAGCTGATCCTAAAAAAGGGGCCGATCACACAAAAAAGACAATCGACCCGAAAAAACCCTTGCTTTGGACAAAAAACGTACCGAACCAAGAACTCCCATTGATCCGAAGGCCGTCATCGACCCTAAAAAGGGCGCTGATCCAAAAAAGGACGCTGAAAAGAAAAAAGGCGTCGAACCAAAAAAGGTTACCAACCCGAAATCGGCCGTTGAGCCCAAAGGAGCTCCAACACCAAAGGCCCTCGAGCCAAAGACTCCAAAACAAGTCAATAAACAGAAGCCTTCGACGCCAAAGCCACGGACTGTCGAGGAAGAACTCTTCCATCCAGATCCGGTGACTGAAAGCAACCAAAATTATATATAGACCCTAAAACAGGACACGTGGTAGTTTACCACCGAAAGAAGAGGCCCTTACCACAAGACACTCCTTCTCCCTCAAGACCTTTTTACTCCTCCTCCTTTCTTTCCTGATATGCCTTTTGTACCTTACTCTCCCACACATTCTGATTACAATGAGGGAGAGGACATGGGGGAAGATCCTCAGTACACTTATGAGGAACCAGGGGATCCTGATCCACAAGATGATACATGGGATGACCAAAATGATCCTGACGAAGTGCAACCCATCCCAGACACTTCCCCATACCCTACAAAACCGTCGCCTACAGCCGACACTATCATGTTTAATCAGCTTATAGACAGGGCAGCAAAATATCACAATGTTGACATGCATACTGACCCTATAGAGGACTTTTTATTTGACACTTTCCCCACTTCTGAGAAAAATGTCAAAACACTTCCTATGCTTAAATGGGTCCTAAAGCACGCCCCAGACATATATAAAACAACAATTGCCTTTAGATTCATTAGTAGTTGCAAATGCTCGTAAAAGGGCTAACTCACAGACAACAGGAGATGCTCCCCCTCCTGATAAAGAATCTAAAATTCTAGAGGCCTCAGGGAGAAGGGTCGCTTCACAAGCTGCAAATTCATGGAGAATTGCGAATACACAAGCTCTTCTAGCGAGATACGACAGAGCACACTACGACCAGCTCAAAAGTCTCATGCAACACCTACCAGAACCTTTTAAGGCGCAGGCTAACGACCTCATTCAGGAAGGCAAGTTCATTACCAATGCCTCCATCAAATGTGCGCTAGACGCAGCCGATACATCGGCCAGGTCTATCAATACCAGCGTTCTACTGCGCAGACACAAAAATACGTATACAACAACGCTGTGTTGGTCCGGACGGACAACACGACAGCCATGTATTACATCCAGAAACAGGGAGGGACTCACTCTCTACAGCTTTCTCACCTAGCGCAGAGCATATGGAGGTGGGAAATTCCAAAGAACATTTTTCTCCTAGCAGAACACCTGCCAGGGAAAGACAATCGAATAACGGATCTGCTAAGCCGACACAGTCAACAGATACACAAGTGGAAGATTCACCCTCAAGCTCTCCAACCATTCTTTCAAAAATGGGGGCATCCAGACATAGATCCGTTTGCCACAAACGAAAACTCAAAATGCCAGTACTTTGCCGCCAGGTTCCCACATCCGTTGTCACAGGGCAATGCGATATGGATGAACTGGTCAGGCAGATTTGCGTACGCTTTTCCACCAGCCCCACTGATTCCGCTAGTGGCACGCAAACTACGTCAGCAGTCACTGACAATGATCCTGGTTGTTCCAACATGGGCGAGACAACCATGGTACACAACATTCCTAGAACTCTCCGTGGTTTCACATCAAAGACTGCGTCTATCGCCACATCTTCTAACTCAGAACCATGGAGAAATCAGGCAACCAGATCCCAATCAACTGAACCTAGCGATCTGGCTCCTGAAGTCTTAGAATTTGGATATCTCAACTTGCCTCCTGATTGTATGAACATTATCAAAGAGGCAAGACGACCAACTATGCAGCCAAATGGAAGAGATTTGTAATTTATTGCAATAATAACGAAATCAATCCATTAGACGCTTCCATACAAAACATTATTTGTTACCTGTTGCATCTACAAAGATGCAATTTAGCATACTCTTCTATAAGACTACATCTTGCAGCATACCTGCAGAACAGACAACACCTGTCTCTGTTCAGAGTTCCACCAATCAAAGCTTTCATGGAAGGGATTAAAAGGATAATCCCTCCAAAACATCCACCTTCACCAGTCTGGAACTTAAATATAGTACTTACCAGACTTATGGGACCTCCTTTTGAACCACTCCACTCAAGTGAATTGCAATTTCTAACATGGAAGGTGGCATTTTTAATTGCCATCACTTCACTCAGACAAGTAAGTGAGTTACAGGCTCTAACAATTCAGGAACCTTTCATGCAAATACATGCCAATAAAGTAGTACTACGTACTAACCCCAAGTTCATGCCAAAGGTCATATCCACTTTCCATATCAATCAGTCCATAGAATTGCCCGTTTTCATCCAAAACCCGCAGTCAGTAGCTGAGAGAGCCTTACATACACTAGATTTAAGAAGAGCTCTATTATATTATGTTGACAGAACTAAACCATTCAGGAAAACAAAGCAACTGCTTGTCGCTTTTTCACCGCAACATAAGGGTAACCCCATCTCAAAATCAGGAATAGCCAGATGGATAGTTAAATGCATTCAAATATGCTACCACAAAGCTAAACGCACTCTTAACAGTTCCCCCAAGAGCACACTCTACGCGCAAAATGGGGGCATCCATGGCTTTCCTAGGAAACATTCCACTAGAAGACATCTGTAGAGCAGCTACATGGTCTACCATACACACTTTCACTAAACACTATTGTGTAGATGTGCAATCAAAGCAGCAAGCTGCTGTAGGCCAAGCTGTCCTCAAAACTCTTTTTCAAACTGCTGCAGCTGGAGCAGGCGTCCACCGCTAGAGGAGATACTGCTATACAGTCTATGCTAAAATATGAATTCAGCAGCCCACATGCCTTGAACGGAAAAGGCTACTTACCAGTATGCATCTGTTCTTGGCATGTAGGGCTGCTGACATTCATATCGCCCACCCTCCTCCCCGGGGCCTGTCGCAGCTGCAGGATTTTCTTTGCATGGCCATCTTTTACTTTTCTATACTCCATCTTTGCCACAATGGCGAAAAACAATCTACAGATGGAGTGGATGCCCATGCGCACTGTAGTCCAAGGAATGAGTCACCTATCTCGTGATACTTCGAAGACTCTTCCAAGACAACAAGGTGCAATCATCCGGACCCAACACTATGCGGCGATCTATGCTAAGATATGAATGTCAGCAGCCCTACATGCCAAGAACAGATGCATACTGGTAAGTAGCATTTTCCTTTCTTTAATCAGTTTCTCTTACTGCAGACACAACATGCTTTCCTGCAACATTCAGCGCACCATGCACGCTTTTACTTTCCAAGTAACCCGAGACAATGGTGGCAGCTTCTTGGAAGTGAAATCGGTCTGTCATTTACAAGAGTTTGAGCTATTGGCATTGTAATGACAATGCCTTTTATTTATCTGTTTTGATAATTAGCAGGCATTGTCATTTACAATGCCAATAGCTGAAACTCTCTCAAATGCGAGACCTATTGCATTGCAAATGCTTGTCTTATTTCTTTCTGCGAATCACTTGTTCTGGGAAACAGGCAAGTATTCCTCTTGTATATTCCTACTTAATGTCAATATTGGATGAATGCTCCTTTCTCTGCCTTGTTTACCTCCTTTCTTAGTACGCTACTTACTCGTTTATTGTACTATTCTCCTTGATTCTTTTGTTCTGGGAGTAAGGCGTTTTATTTGTCTGGGATTTAGGCGAGAATTCCTATTGTGTATTCTTACTGTTTTCAATATTGGATTTATGTCCTTCCCTCCTTCCTTTGTAAAGTGCTCTGATATCCTTCGGGATCTTGTTTGCGCTATATAAAACTCTATGAATAACAAGCATTTAACAATGCAATGGTATCGGCATTATTAAAGGTAGAGCTATTGGCATTGCTCATGATTTTTTTTTTAAATCATAAATAAATGGCATTGTCATTTACAATGCCAATAGCTTAATCGCTCGCATATGCATGACCTATTGCATTTACACCCACACACACACACACACACACGCACACACACACACACAGCCACCCACACAGTCATTCACATAGAGCCACCCACACACACAGCCACCTACACAGAGCCACCCTCACACACAGAGCCACCTACACAGAGCCACCTACACAGAGCCACCCTCACACAGACAGAGCCACCCACTCATAGAGCCACCTACAAAAAAAGCTATCCACACAGAGCCCCCCCCACACACAGCCCCACACACACACAGCCCCACCCCCACACAGTCCCCCCCACACACACACACAGAGCCCCCCACACACCCACAGCCCCACCCCACACAGCCCCCCACACACCCACACACAGCCCCCACACACCCACACACAGCCCCCCACACACCCACAGCCCCACCCCCACACAGCCCCACCCCCCACACACACAGCCCCACACACGCCCACAGAGCCCCACACACAGTGCCACAAACACAGCGCCACACACACACAGAGCCCCCCCCACACAGAGCCCCCCCCACACAGAGCCCCCCCACACAGAGCCCCCCCACACAGAGCCCCCCCCACACAGAGCCCCCCCCACACACAGAGCCCCCCCACACACAGCCCCCCACACACAGAGCCCCCCACACACAGAGCCCCCCACACACAGAGCCCCCCACACACAGAGCCCCACACACACAGAGCCCCACGCGCACGGACAGAGCCCCACGCGCACGGACAGAGCCCCACGCGCACGGACAGAGCCCCACGCGCACGGACAGAGCCCCACGCGCACGGACAGAGCCCCACGCGCACGGACAGAGCCACACACACACGGACAGAGCCACACACACACACACACACAGACAGAGACACACACACACACACACACAGACAGAGACACACACACACACACACACAGACAGAGACACACACACACACACACACAGACAGAGACACACACACACACAGACCGAGACACACACACACACACACAGACAGAGACACACACACACACAGACAGAGACACACACACACACAGACAGAGACACACACACACACAGACAGAGACACACACACACACACACACAGACAGAGACACACACACACACACACAGACAGAGACACACACACAGAGACAGAGCCACACACACACAGACAGAGCCACACACAGAGCCACACACAGAGCCACACACACACAGACAGAGCCACACAGACAGAGCCACCCACATTCCACTACAAGGCTATCACATTTACTGAACCGAGCCCTGAGGCTTTCACAGTCTGCACAAATTGATTCATTACAATATGAGTGCAAGGCTAGGCTACCTGATAGCTTGCTCAGGGTAGCCGGTTGGGCACAACAGCCCCCTCTTTGTCATACTGTCCAAATGGCAGAGAGAACAGTCATTGGCAGTAGTGTCTGTTCCTGTCTCACCAGAGCTCATACCCATGTTTCTATTATGCATCAGGCCCTTGCTTGCTGTCCTCTCTCCGTGACCTCAGACTGACCCACAGTTTGGAAAGGCATATCCATGCTGACCGCCTGCAGCTACTTCTACTCCCTCCCGCAACCCCAGCCGGAAGAAAATGGCACTCGAGGGCTGTGTGGTTACTACAACTTGTGAATCTACTAATCTACAGACACAAGTTATTGTTGGGACTACCTCTCCCTGCCAGACTCACTCTCACAAGAGACACGAAACTGACACTTTCGAGAGAGGCCACGAACTGAATGAGCATATTCCCATCACACTGAAAAAGGGGTGATATGCGCTGGTGGGCAGTGTGAGGAGGCTTGCACTGTCATGGAAGAAGCAGAACAACAGGAAGCACACAATACCTCTCCCTGCCAGACTCACTCTCACAAGAGACACGAAACTGACACTTGCGAGAGAGGCCACAAACTGAATGAGCACATTCCCATCAGACTGAACAAGGAAAGGCAGGTGTGATCCTAGGAGTGTATTGTTTAATAGAAAATCCACAGGATACAAAGAATAGAGAGAGCGAGTGAGGAAAGCAGTAGAGTTTAGAGAATGACTGCATTTGGACGTTGGAGTTAGTTAAAAGAATCAGGAGACACGGTATCCTGGGCATTAAAAAAGGATCAGAGCATCGAGTTTGCCAGGGGGTACGAGGTCTTGAATATGTGCAGATTTAATCAGGAGCCGGGAAGGCCACAGATGCCACTCGAGGGTGTCCGCTGGCAGGTCGGGGAAGGGGGATTCAGGAATTATGAGGGTTATCCTGACGGGAGCCCATGCTGGGATCAGCAGTGTTGAAAGTCATGTATAAGGTGGCCAATCATGGCAAGTATGTTCTTGGTGAAAAAAAGCTGGAAACAGGGCGTCTAGTAGGGGTCGAGGAAGGCGCAAGGGATCTTGGAGTGGGTCAGGCAAGGCGAACACTGTCCGTGCGGAGGTCAAGACAGGGCAGAACGGTTTTTGGAGGTCAGAAATCGAAGATATTTTGTGGGAAATTTGGACTGGTTCTGAAATAAAACCATGGAGGGCACATTGTGGGTACGGGGCTTTGAAGAAAATGAGAAGGATGTATCTTACGGTCAGAGTAAGCTTCCGTTATTTCTAAAGTGCGGGAAGGGGACAGAGTGTTAGCAGTCTAACTACGGAAGGGGATAGGCACAAGCAGCACACTGTATTGAGAACCCGTTAAGGGGAAGTGGATGTCGAGGAGTGCGGGGGGTCTACTGGCGGACGACCGCTCTGGTGGCTGTCAGTGGGCAGCTGACGCTGGAGCGAGGATGCCACTGCAGCAGTCGAATGCACTATCCGATGCTGCCTCTCGTCTGCCAAAGGTGGCTGTACCCGTTCCCGAAGGGCCGGGGGGTCGGCCCTCCATTGTTCTGCGTCCTCTCAGTCGCTGACGCTGTGGCGCCCGCGTGGGCACTGGGAACAGGCTCTTGAGGTCCCAGGGTGTCGGGGGCACCCTCACTGCATCAGCTCAGAATGCCAGCTGCGCTAACACTTTGCCTCTACCTGCAGCTCCGCGCGGACAGCGCATGTGTACGCATGCGTGATGACCAGCCTCTGCTTTCGCCTACGTGGCTCCGCCTCCACTTCACTCGCTTTCGCACAGCTAAAGCAGCAGTGACATCAGCGACGCTGATACCGACACAAGGCTGGTGGCGCCCGGACAAAGCTAAAACTACCATATAGTAGAACTGATAGCAGGAAATCATTGACACCGTGGACCCAGCGAAACGCTGATAGTGGAGCCCTGACACCAGGGAATCACGAACGGCAACTCCGAATGTCAACACAATAACGTAATCCTAACTGAAAGGCAACGACAGTTCTGCCGCCAACGTAGCGAAGGCACAGGAACCGAGTTACAGCAAACTCCTCTCCTACAGCAAAAGAGCTGTCCTTGCTTTTATTCCCTAAATTACAGCAGCGTGCATCAGTTTGCTCGTGTCGGTGATGCTTTCCCGAGCATAAATGGACTAACCCTGAAGATAAACACGTATTTAAACAAGTTTCCTGGTGTCTGTGTGAGTAGCTCCGGGAGCGGGTGCGGGGACGGAGACACGGACAGCGAGAGGGGGGGCGGGAACGGAGACACGGACAGCAGGAGGGGGGGCGGGAACAAAGACACGGACAGCGGGAGGGGGGCAGGATACAACCACACGGGACCGGGACGCGGAGGTCTTCAGAGGGAACCGGGAGCGGCAGCACTACGTCCATCCCGGCAACAGAGACGTTAGCAATGACGAAAAACATCCCTGTAAAAAAAAAAAAGTAAACGCCCACAATGGCCCACCTCTGAATGACGAAAAAAGGGGCGGGGCTTAAAAAAAGCAAGAAACGCCCACGAATCTGCTCAAGCCGGTGACAGAACTGAGTGACACACATCTCCTCCAATGGCTATCCTTCATTTATGAAGCTAGCCAATGGAAGAGAAGGCGGGTTCAAGCCCCAGTACTGGGGAAACATAAGATCTCGGCAATTCAGGAACCTTTCATGCAAATACATGCCAATAAAGTAGTACTACGTACTAACCCCAAGTTCATGCCAAAGGTCATATCCACTTTCCATATCAATCCATCCATAGAATTGCCCGTTTTCTTCCAAAACCCGCAGTCAGTAGCTGAGAGAGCCTTACATACACTAGATTTAAGAAGAGCTCTATTATATTATGTTGACAGAACTAAACCATTCAGGAAAACAAAGCAACTGCTTGTCGCTTTTTCACCGCAACATAAGGGTAACCCCATCTCAAAATCAGGAATAGCCAGATGGATAGTTAAATGCATTCAAATATGCTACCACAAAGCTAAACGCACTCTTAACAGTTCCCCCAAGAGCACACTCTACGCGCAAAATGGGGGCATCCATGGCTTTCCTAGGAAACATTCCACTAGAAGACATCTGTAGAGCAGCTACATGGTCTACCATACACACTTTCACTAAACACTATTGTGTAGATGTGCAATCAAAGCAGCAAGCTGCTGTAGGCCAAGCTGTCCTCAAAACTCTTTTTCAAACTGCTGCAGCTGGAGCAGGCGTCCACCGCTAGAGGAGATACTGCTATACAGTCTATGCTAAAATATGAATTCAGCAGCCCACATGCCTTGAACGGAAAAGGCTACTTACCAGTATGCATCTGTTCTTGGCATGTAGGGCTGCTGACATTCATATCGCCCACCCTCCTCCCCGGGGCCTGTCGCAGCTGCAGGATTTTCTTTGCATGGCCATCTTTTACTTTTCTATACTCCATCTTTGCCACAATGGCGAAAAACAATCTACAGATGGAGTGGATGCCCATGCGCACTGTAGTCCAAGGAATGAGTCACCTATCTCGTGATACTTCGAAGACTCTTCCAAGACAACAAGGTGCAATCATCCGGACCCAACACTATGCGGCGATCTATGCTAAGATATGAATGTCAGCAGCCCTACATGCCAAGAACAGATGCATACTGGTAAGTAGCATTTTCCTTTCTTTAATCAGTTTCTCTTACTGCAGACACAACATGCTTTCCTGCAACATTCAGCGCACCATGCACGCTTTTACTTTCCAAGTAACCCGAGACAATGGTGGCAGCTTCTTGGAAGTGAAATAGGTCTGTCATTTACAAGAGTTTGAGCTATTGGCATTGTACTGACAATGCCTTTTATTTATCTGTTTTGATAATTAGCAGGCATTGTCATTTACAATGCCAATAGCTGAAACTCTCTCAAATGCGAGACCTATTGCATTGCAAATGCTTGTCTTATTTCTTTCTGCGAATCACTTGTTCTGGGAAACAGGCAAGTATTCCTGTTGTATATTCCTACTTAATGTCAATATTGGATGAATGCTCCTTTCTCTGCCTTGTTTACCTCCTTTCTTAGTACGCTACTTACTCGTTTATTGTACTATTCTCCTTGATTCTTTTGTTCTGGGAGTAAGGCGTTTTATTTGTCTGGGATTTAGGCGAGAATTCCTATTGTGTATTCTTACTGTTTTCAATATTGGATTTATGTCCTTCCCTCCTTCCTTTGTAAAGTGCTCTGATATCCTTCGGGATCTTGTTTGCGCTATATAAAACTCTATGAATAACAAGCATTTATAATGCAATGGTATCGGCATTATTAAAGGTAGAGCTATTGGCATTGCTCATGATTTTTTTTTTTAAATCATAAATAAATGGCATTGTCATTTACAATGCCAATAGCTTAATCGCACGCATATGCATGACCTATTGCATTTACACCCACACACACACACACACACACACACACAGCCACCCACACAGTCATTCACATAGAGCCACCCACACACACAGCCACCTACACAGAGCCACCCTCATACACAGAGCCACCTACACAGAGCCACCTACACAGAGCCACCCTCACACAGACAGAGCCACCCACTCATAGAGCCACCTACAAAAAAAGCTATCCACACAGAGCCACACACACAGAGCCCCCCCACACACAGAGCCCCCCCACACACAGCCCCACACACACACAGCCCCACCCCCACACAGCCCCCCCACACACACACACAGAGCCCCCCACACACCCACAGCCCCACCCCACACAGCCCCCACACACCCACACACAGCCCCCACACACCCACACACAGCCCCCCACACACCCACAGCCCCACCCCCACACAGCCCCACCCCCCCACACACAGCCCCACACACGCACACAGACCCCAAACACAGCGCCACACACACACAGAGCCCCCCACACAGAGCCCCCCACACAGAGCCCCCCACACAGAGCCCCACACACAGAGCCCCCCACACACAGAGCCCCCCACACAGAGCCCCCCACACAGAGCCCCCCACACAGAGCCCCCCCACACAGAGCCCCCCCACACAGAGCCCCCCCCACACAGAGCCCCCCCCACACAGAGCCCCCCACACACAGAGCCCCCCACACACAGAGCCCCCCACACACAGAGCCCCCCACACACAGAGCCCCCCACACACAGAGCCCCCCACACACAGAGCCCCCCACACACAGAGCCCCCCACACACAGAGCCCCCCACGGACAGAGCCCCACGCGCACGGACAGAGCCCCACGCGCACGGACAGAGCCCCACGCGCACGGACAGAGCCCCACGCGCACGGACAGAGCCCCACGCGCACGGACAGAGCCCCACGCGCACGGACAGAGCCCCACGCGCACGGACAGAGCCCCACGCGCACGGACAGAGCCCCATGCCCACGGACAGAGCCCCACGCGCACGCACACACAGACAGACACACACACACACACAGACAGAGACACACACACACACACACACACACAGACAGAGACACACACACACACAGACAGAGACACACACACACACACACACACACAGACACACACACACACACACACACACACAGACACACACACACAGACACACACACACACACAGACACACAGACACACAGACACAGACACACACACAGACACACAGACACACACACAGACACAGACACACACAGACACACACAGACACACACAGACACACACAGACACACACAGACACACACAGACACACACAGACACACACAGACACACACAGACACACACAGACACACACAGACACACACAGACACACACAGACACACACAGACACACACACACAGACACACACACAGACACACACACAGACACACACACAGACACACACACAGACACACACACAGACACACACACAGACACACACAGACACACACAGACAGAGACACACACAGAGACACACACAGAGACACACACACACACACACACACACACACACACACAGACAGAGCCACACACACACAGACAGAGCCACACACACACAGACAGAGCCACACAGACAGAGCCACCCACATTCCACTACAAGGCTATCACATTTACTGAACCGAGCCCTGAGGCTTTCACAGTCTGCAGAAATTGATTCATTACAATATGAGTGCAAGGCTGGCTACCTGATAGCTTGCTCAGGGTAGCCGGTTGGGCACAACAGCCCCCTCTTTGTCATACTGTCCAAATGGCAGAGAGAACAGTCATTGGCAGTAGTGTCTGTTCCTGTCTCACCAGAGCTCAGACCCATGTTTCTATTATGCATCAGGCCCTTGCTTGCTGTCCTCTCTCCGTGACCTCAGACTGACCCACAGTTTGGAAAGGCATATCCATGCTGACCGCCTGCAGCTACTTCTACTCCCTCCCGCAACCCCAGCCGGAAGAAAATGGCACTCGAGGGCTGTGTGGTTACTACAACTTGTGAATCTACTAATCTACAGACACAAGTTATTGTTGGGACTACCTCTCCCTGCCAGACTCACTCTCACAAGAGACACGAAACTGACACTTTCGAGAGAGGCCACGAACTGAATGAGCATATTCCCATCACACTGAAAAAGGGGTGATATGCGCTGGTGGGCAGTGTGAGGAGGCTTGCACTGTCATGGAAGAAGCAGAACAACAGGAAGCACACAATACCTCTCCCTGCCAGACTCACTCTCACAAGAGACACGAAACTGACACTTGCGAGAGAGGCCACAAACTGAATGAGCACATTCCCATCAGACTGAACAAGGAAAGGCAGGTGTGATCCTAGGAGTGTATTGTTTAATAGAAAATCCACAGGATACAAAGAATAGAGAGCGAGTGAGGAAAGCAGTAGAGTTTAGAGAATGACTGCATTTGGACGTTGGAGTTAGTTAAAAGAATCAGGAGACACGGTATCCTGGGCATTAAAAAAGGATCAGAGCATCGAGTTTGCCAGGGGGTACGAGGTCTTGAATATGTGCAGATTTAATCAGGAGCCGGGAAGGCCACAGATGCCACTCGAGGGTGTCCGCTGGCAGGTCGGGGAAGGGGGATTCAGGAATTATGAGGGTTATCCTGACGGGAGCCCATGCTGGGATCAGCAGTGTTGAAAGTCATGTATAAGGTGGCCAATCATGGCAAGTATGTTCTTGGTGAAAAAAAGCTGGAAACAGGGCGTCTAGTAGGGGTCGAGGAAGGCGCAAGTGATCTTGGAGTGGGTCAGGCAAGGCGAACACTGTCCGTGCGGAGGTCAAGACAGGGCAGAACGGTTTTTGGAGGTCAGAAATCGAAGATATTTTGTGGGAAATTTGGACTGGTTCTGAAATAAAACCATGGAGGGCACATTGTGGGTACGGGGCTTTGAAGAAAATGAGAAGGATGTATCTTACGGTCAGAGTAAGCTTCCGTTATTTCTAAAGTGCGGGAAGGGGACAGAGTGTTAGCAGTCTAACTACGGAAGGGGATAGGCACAAGCAGCACACTGTATTGAGAACCCGTTAAGGGGAAGTGGATGTCGAGGAGTGCGGGGGGTCTACTGGCGGACGACCGCTCTGGTGGCTGTCAGTGGGCAGCTGACGCTGGAGCGAGGATGCCACTGCAGCAGTCGAATGCACTATCCGATGCTGCCTCTCGTCTGCCAAAGGTGGCTGTACCCGTTCCCGAAGGGCCGGGGGGTCGGCCCTCCATTGTTCTGCGTCCTCTCAGTCGCTGACGCTGTGGCGCCCGCTTGGGCACTGGGAACAGGCTCTTGAGGTCCCAGGGGCACCCTCACTGCATCAGCTCAGAATGCCAGCTGCGCTAACACTTTGCCTCTACCTGCAGCTCCGCGCGGACAGCGCATGTGTACGCATGCGTGATGACCAGCCTCTGCTTTCGCCTACGTGGCTCCGCCTCCACTTCACTCGCTTTCGCACAGCTAAAGCAGCAGTGACATCAGCGACGCTGATACCGACACAAGGCTGGTGGCGCCCGGACAAAGCTAAAACTACCATATAGTAGAACTGATAGCAGGAAATCATTGACACCGTGGACCCAGCGAAACGCTGATAGTGGAGCCCTGACACCAGGGAATCACGAACGGCAACTCCGAATGTCAACACAATAACGTAATCCTAACTGAAAGGCAACGACAGTTCTGCCGCCAACGTAGCGAAGGCACAGGAACCGAGTTACAGCAAACTCCTCTCCTACAGCAAAAGAGCTGTCCTTGCTTTTATTCCCTAAATTACAGCAGCGTGCATCAGTTTGCTCGTGTCGGTGATGCTTTCCCGAGCATAAATGGACTAACCCTGAAGATAAACACGTATTTAAACAAGTTTCCTGGTGTCTGTGTGAGTAGCTCCGGGAGCGGGTGCGGGGACGGAGACACGGACAGCGAGAGGGGGGGCGGGAACGGAAACACGGACAGCAGGAGGGGGGGCGGGAACAAAGACACGGACAGCGGGAGGGGGGCAGGATACAACCACACGGGACCGGGACGCGGAGGTCTTCAGAGGGAACCGGGAGCGGCAGCACTACGTCCATCCCGGCAACAGAGACGTTAGCAATGACGAAAAACATCCCTGTAAAAAAAAAAAAAGTAAACGCCCACAATGGCCCACCTCTGAATGACGAAAAAAGGGGCGGGGCTTAAAAAAAGCAAGAAACGCCCACGAATCTCCTCAAGCCGGTGACAGAACTGAGTGACACACATCTCTTCCAATGGCTATCCTTCATTTATGAAGCTAGCCAATGGAAGAGAAGGCGGGTTCAAGCCCCAGTACTGGGGAAACATAAGATCTCGGCTGTGTGACACTGCTGCGCAGTGTACGCTAGGCCGAGCCCTAAAAATAAATATCTTTTCGCATAGACCATTGTGTTTGTTTGGCCAAATATCATTCTGTCAAAAATACTAAACAGGTTGCCCTCGCTCTTCTTGAAATCATCATCTAAAGTGCCTTGAGATGACAGAGCGTTTTATGTGTGTAGAACAGCTAACCCTGGTCTTTAAAGGTAAACTTGTAACCATAGAAAGTTATGTTCCAAAACTCTTTCACTCCAACAACTTTAACTAATGGCTGCATTTGGTGTTATTGCTCATTCCTAATGTGTTCAATATAGTCATCATGACAGGACAAGTTCAACTACTGACTGTAATTTTATTTCCTCTCTTGAAAACCCCTGGTCATCTGGCAGCAGCAGAACCACGTTGATGAGTTTAACTCTTTTACAATGCAGTGTTTGTGAGGGTCTGAGGTTTAGAGCAGATAGGTACTGTGGTGCAAGGTCTTTATAACTGTTGGTAAAAAAGTATGCTGGCAAGATAGATAAGCTCATTGTTGTGATCTGTAGGTCGTATTTTCGAATTTCAGCAAGGTCGACTCATTCATCCTTCTGTGTTCGGCAGATTGAATGCAACAAGCCTGTTTAATGAGAAACCTCTGCACCGCATTATAGATCCCAAGGTGATTTCACTAGGTAGTTCAGTGCACCTAATGGGATTAGGGAAGGCTGCCTAGCGGTTGCAACTCTTTTTTTTCTTCAAGATGTTCATTAATGATTTGGAAACAATCACAATAAAGAACCATTGTTGATTGCCCAATGGAAGATGAAGAGTCCCTGAGGTTCGTCTATTGATGATGCGATGTGCTTGGCCTGGTCTAAAGTGCTCTACAGTATGTATTAAAGTATTTTGCCATATAAAAAGTTTTGCCCCATATGAGGGTGAGATAAAGCTCTACTAGTAGGGAGGGTTGTTTGGACTAAGCCATGTTTCTTTAGATCTGACCTCCCTAAGTAAACAAACCTTAAATAAAAGAAAATTGCTGCAGATATAGAGATGGTGCAGAGGTTAACTTAATCTTTAAATCCAGGATGGCCCTAACTACATGTCTGTGGAATGACTCCCAGGCTCTGAAAGTTCGTTGTATTAAAATGTCCACTTCCTTGAACGCAGCTTTAGCCCAAAAACAGATTAAACATTTTGTTTTTGCAGTCGTTTTTAAAACATTTTTTAAAGAATCTTTTTATTAAACCAAAGTCAGCGTTACATTGTCATGATCATACATTGAGAATGAATTACTTGTTCTCAATAACCTCTTCAGTCTAACGTGCATTTCTTATTATAACTCGATTGGCAGAAATCCTAAATCCCAGTCCGCCCCATGCGTAGGTGTCCTGCTGCCCCTAAACCCCCTTTAATCTTTCCACCTTTGCCATATTTTACCCCATTTCTTCGGGCAGCCTTGGCTTTCATAAATCGTTCGTTCTGCCGTACTGCACCAGTCCATATATTTTTTCCCACTGAGAGACCAGAGGTGGTTGGGCTGCCCCCCATGTTCTGGCAATATTCCTTTTCCCGACCATTGCCGCCACTTGCAGCCATAGTTTTGAGTAATTAGGCCATGTCAGTTCTCCCGTCACACATAATATATGCCACCTAGCATCTGTCGGGACCTGTTGTTCGAGCACTTCCGTGAGAATATTTGCAATTTTAGTCCAGTATCTCTGTATGACCGGGCAATCCCATAAAATGTGAAATAACGTCACTTTCTGGGTGCACCCTCTTTGGCATTCCTCTATCGGGATCCTACCCATTCGGTGCAACAGTGTACTAGTGTAATAGGATCTGTGTAGGATCCGCAGCTGTATTATTCAGAATCTAGCCCTGATTGCAACCTCTCTTGGACTCTGCACAGCTTCGGCCCAGTCATCATCCTCTAATAGTCCTACATCTGACTCCCATGCCTCTCTCACCTTGGCTAATAAGTCTGGGGAATTGTTTTTACTATTGCTTTTGCAATCTTGTTTAAAAAAAAATGTTTTTACAAAATTTGTCTCTAATAATGCACCAATCTGCTCCTGTATCCAAGATGATCTACAACACTTTTGGTTAATTTTCCTCTGGTACAAAGCTTTATGTGGTTATAACCATTATTTATTACATTCTTTACTGTTACACTGAAATACTGAGATCAGTATAGTGCTATTTTGTACTGCGAGATTTATAGTTCTCACCTGATCAGTAATGGAAGAGTTATGCCCGCAATTTCATGTGAAATCCCGTGGTGTGAAGCTGAACAAAGTTAATTGCAAGTATATTATTTTAGATTTAAAAGGGTGAGAACGGTCCACAGCAATTTTTACTTGTTTAAAGGTGCAACTGTAAAGGCTCTTTTCAGTCAAATGTTTGTTAATATTTTGTATAGAAAACATTTTACTGTCCGTCATGTATGTATTAGTGACCTGTATGTATGTTTAAAGGAAGACATTTCTGAAATAAACAATATGATTGTTAAACTTTATTGAAAAGTCCTCTCCATGCATTTCCAGTTCCATCTTGACCTGGTCCGGAGTTTGATTTTCATTAAGGGTGAAATAACACCCTGAAAATGTATTTATGACATTTAGATGCTATCTGGAAATGTCAATCCACAAAATCGGATCTTGTGGGCTATCAAACCTTTTAATAGTGGCAATCAAAACATATATGCCCTGAAATGGGTCTTCAGAATCTGTAAGGCCTGGCTCTAAAGATTCTAATGACTCTTAGATTTACTTCCTTTTGCAAAAATAAAAAAAAACATTCTTCAGTGGCTATTGTTTTGTCTTATAATCTGTAGCAATAGCTAGAAAAAATTAAGTCTCAAATGCTGTTTTCTTTTTACTTTTGCAGGACATGAAAGTTATGATTCACTACGTGAAAAACATATTGAAAAAGAGGTCTCTCATAACCTGGACAAAGAATCTGGTAACAGGGATGACGACAGTCAGCCTTCCAAGACCATCCAGTACAAGACTGCAGAAATGGCGGATGCAATGCTTGGCACAGAGTTTGACAGTCAGTATCACTTGCCACTCTCTATGATTCCTGGAGGTTCCAGAGATGTGTATGAGAATGAGTCTGAGGAGGGCACCTGTGAAGCCATAATTGAGGGGGATGAATGCAGAGCCCCCGAGAGCATCAGTACTTCCGATAAGCTTGCTGCAGGTGATCCACTACCTGAATCCTCGCAGGCGAGCTCTGCAAAAACTGAAGAATCAAACACCACAGAAAGCGCCAAAAGCCCAAAAGTCAACTGTGAAGAGAGAAACACTACAGCCATAGACACCTTCACATTGCGGATACTAAATGTTTCACAAGTAAGTTCCTTTAGGTTTGTTTATTTTTCCATGCACGCTAGGCGCATTTTAAGTGTACTAAATGCATAATACTTTACATTTTGTGATGCATTGAGGAAATACATTGATACAGTTAGGAAGGAGTGCACAGGAAAGGCAGCAGAGCAAACTTCCTCCTTTCTTTGATTTTTATCAATAATTCGACCACAGTAGTCCTGAAAATGAGTGACCGATGCAACTGTGCAGCAGGAGACTTGATTAAATATTAACTTGCTTTCATTAACGTAATGCATCACCGTATTTGCACTGTTTAACAACTTATTTCTTTTATTCGCAAGGAAATGGAGAAACCATTACACTACTTCCAGTTTTGGGGGTGTTCCACTCCGTTTGCTAGTTTGAAGACATGTTTTTTCCTGCCTAATAAGTGTATATTGGTAGCCATTTTCAGAGTCCTAAGCTACGTGCAATAGGTTTATAGCTACCCATAAACATGAGAATTTGTGAATGTTCACCACTAGTGTGCATTTGTCTCCATGCTGGAAGGTCCACAACTACTTGCTATTGAGAGGCTTTAGAAATTTGAAAGAATAGCTATCATTTACTCCTCCCTCTAAGATCTGTTAAGAATATCATAAATGTCCCATGTCTCAACATCATTTCCCATTTCATATAAAAATCACATCCTGTCAATTTGAATGTAATTCAAAGTGTGAGCGTACAAAAATAAAGAAAATCGAACAGAGTAATACAGTGGAAAGATAATAACTTGTCAAGGGTGGAAAAAAATGAAATTCTATTTTTTTTGGGCAATATTCTTCCAGAATTTTGGGAGAGTTTCTGGCCTGAAGGTGTGCCCCTCCAGGCTAGCAAGGTGGCACAGTTAAACATTCAGTGGTCAAATGTGACGATGCCCTGTCCTTTAAGCCTCAAATCAGGGCAGTGGTAGGCACCTGCTTCGGTATATTGCGCTCCTTAAAGTTTTTTTACCCTCATGTCCTTGGCAAAAAAACTGTTATTCAGTCTCTAATAACCTTCAGGTTGGACTACGGAAATTCCCTTTACTTTGGGCTACCAGAACACCTAATGGACAGGCTTCAAGTGGTCCAAATTGCGGCAGCTCACCTTCTGCTGAACTTACCAGTTAGAAAACAGATTTCAACTTATCTCCGTGCTCATCACTGGCTTCCTATTAGGAAACAGATCATATTAAAGGCCCTTGTTTTAGTGCACAGTGCTCTCTACCAGACTGGGGAACTTTACCATAGAACCAGGTTCAGGTTCTACGCTCATTCCAGAAATCTGAGTTCTTCGAATAAATTATTAGCAGTGTCTCCCGGAATTTGATGAGCTAGAGCAAGAGGAAGGTCTCACCTACGTAGGATCAGTAGCATGGCATCAACTACCCCCTGGTCTTGCACACTGAATAATGTTGCAATGTTAAAAAAAAAAAAAATCTCAAAACCTGGCTTTTTGTGCAGGACTAATGGCAAATGGTGTCACCTTTTCTCGACCGAGGCAACGCGCTGGGACACTCCTTAGATTAGCTGTGCGTAATACAAATTGCTTTCATCATCGTCATTCATCATCCTCTCTGAATTCACATATATTTCTTTTTAAATCTGTTTATTAAACATACATGGCACATTACATCATTCAGGTTCATCATAATACGCATCATCCTATATATAGTGCAGCTCGTTTTCCAGGATCATCATGACTGCATACACTTGTTATGCTTGCCCGCACATACTTTAACGTCCTTTACAGTAAGACAGTTCTGGTTCAGGACTCAATTGTTGGTGTTCTATCCCCCCACAGTTTAATCCACTTTATTGGACAACCCCTCTGCACATATACAGTTTTCTCTGCCACCATGTCTCTGTCCATATCTTTACACCATTCTCTGTGTGTAGGTGCAGTTGCCCCCTCATGCTGGGCAATGTTTCTCTTAGCCAGCATCATCCCCAGTGTTACAACACCTGCGCTATCGAGCTAAGATCGGTTGCTTCCCAAATATTTAGAATGCAGCATTTGGGTTCAGGAGGAGCTGGTTTCCTGCTAACTCTTGTAATGGTGGTCATGACAGACTTCCAATACGACCGTATTGTGGGACACTCCCAGAGTGTATGGAAGAAGGTACCAACCTCTTCACATTGTCGTAGGCAAAGCTGGGTAGGGGCTCTTCCTATTTTATAGAGCGTGGTTCTAGTATAATATATCCTGTGGAGTATTTTAAGCTGTACTAGTTGCAGCCTGGACTTTATCGCTACCTCTCTGGGTGATGCGAGCGCTTCCTGCCAATCAGTGTCATCTAGTTCTCCCATCTCTTCCCCCCCATTTGTCTCGGAGCCTTTGCATGGGGTCAGGCATGTTGTTAATAATCTTACGGTATGTCATGGAGATTGCCCTTGTTGTCATATGATCCGTTAGTAGTCTATCCTGTTACGGAGAGGCTTCGGGCGGAGTAGTGCCAGGGGGAATCGCTGCCTCTAGTGCGTGTTTAATCTGGCGATTACGGAACTGTTCCGTTGGTGCCGTCTCATATTGTTTCTGAAGCTGTTCAAAGGGGACCATCTTTGCCTGCACCCAGAGGTCTCCTACCCTAGAGATCCCTAGGTTGTCCCAGTGTTTGAAGCCTTTGCTCCTACCCAGCCTACCTAGTTTATCCGTGACCCAGGGGGGTGTTGCTTGCATGATCTTATTATGCCATCCTAGCTTTCTGCGCACGGTGTTCCATACTTGGAGTATGTGGTTCGTTGAGTCAGTCTGCTGCGATCTCAATGGATATAGATGGGAGTAAAACAGCATGGATCAGGGTGCATACAAATTGTAACAGTGTTTGCAATGCGTCTATGACATGGGGCATTGGCCCTAGGGAATCAATCCTGTGAGGACGCACCTGTGCGTTGCAGGTAAGTGTGGAGGGGTTTCCAGATATTATGTGGGCGAGATGTGGGTGGTTGCATCAGGGCTTAAATCTCACTAATTGTGTCACAAAATGAGGCTTTTAACCCACTGTGCGACAGTGGCGCAATGGCTGCTACCCCAGCATAGCACAGTTCCCCACTTTGCCAGCAAAAGTGCAATTACTGCAAAGCGCCAGGACCCCTTTGGATGCCATGTACATATCCCAGTACCGCCAGCAGGGGCTCCGGAGTCAACAACACATCCAGCTTCTGAGAGAGTTGTGCAAAATGTCGAACCAGTAACTATTGATATGTGGGCACGTCCACACTAAATGAAAAAAGTCTACGTCCTCTGCACTAGATTTGGGACATGTCGATCTTGGCCATAAGGCTGTGTGTCAAATAGGCGCACAGGCGGAATTTAAAATGATTGGGGGAGACTAATTTGGTTTGTAGGCAGCAGTAATACCATACGTTGTCTGACAATGGGTGCTGCAGATCTTCTCTTCACGTCTTGCGCAGTCTGTCACCCGCTGTAGGGAACATGTCTAGACATGCGTGATACAATCTAGAGACCAAGTGCTCACCATTATCACCCTCTATAAGAAGAGTGTGGGGTTGAAGTCGTAATGGGCAGTGGGATACGAAGGTATCGGGGCACGCAGGGCACTTTGGATACAATGCAAAATTAACCTGTCGAGTGACGGTGCAATGGCAAAGCGTGTGTGTGCCGCCCAAGCGATAGCATGGCCTCCCGGGAGCAGATCTACAGTAGTGTAAAATGCATTGCAATTCCGAGTATGCTTGACAATGGTTTCTGCCATTGGGGGGAGCCAGCGGTTGTTTGCAAGCGGCAAGGCAGAGGAGTATAGCTGCCCCTTTCCCAGAAGGCACATTAAATAGCGCCATGCCCATCAGGTAGTGGAAAGTGGCTGTATGTCCGTGGGGTCTAATGATAGCCCGTTGGAAGGATGGCATTTAGTGGTGTATCTCCCACCAAATCCCAGTCAACACAGTCATAAGGAAGGCGAGTGTCTCTGTGGTACCAATAATGCGCATATTGACACTTGGCGACCAGGTAATATAGATAACAATTGTGGCACAACGAAGCTGCCCTTTGCTTAAGAAAGGACTAGCGCTCGCCAATCAACCCACGGTTTGTGACCCACCCATATTAATTGCAACAAAAGACCTCGTAACATGACAAAAAAAGTATTAGTGAGGGGGACGGGAATATTTTGAAATAAAGAAATCAAAGAAGGACAACCATTTAATGATTGCCAGGCCGCTGGCCAACGAAAGCAGCAATTTTATCCATTTCTCGATTTGTGTTGTTAATTTACTCCCAGCTGGACCATAATTCAGTCGAAGGACCTGTTACTTGTTGCGATGGCCATGGATACCAAGATATTTGATGGTATCATCTCACCACTACAATGGGGGATTGCTTTGAAACTGTTGTGTGGCTGCTGTCGGCAGAAAGAGCTCTGATTTGCTCCAGTTGATTAGGAGGCCTGAAAAATGACCAAATCTCTACATCTCCTGTATAATGGATGCAAATTGGCAGAGGGGTGTCTAAGAAAACTGAATATGTTGTCCATGTAAAGCAATAAGAGCAGCGAGCCTGTGGTGAACTGTAGCCCTCGCCAAAGATGTTTCTCCTGGAGATGTCGTGCCAACATGTCCATGGCAATATTGAATAGGAGTGGGGAGAATAGGCACCCCTGTCTAGTGCACGTGGCAGGTGTAAACGCGGACATCAAAGAACCGTTGACATGAAAACGAGGCGTAGGGTGAGCGTATAAGAGCTTGATCAGGGACGAGAACCTGTGCGGCAGACCTGCTTTGTCAATGTTGCAAAAAGAAAAGATCACTCCAGAGAATCAAAGGCTTTCTTTGCATCGAGTAAATCCACTGCTGCCGGGACCTCTAGCGATAATCTGTTAAAAACAGAGAACAAAGTATGCAAATGTATGGTCGTGGATCGGTGCAGAATAAAGCCTGACTGAAGAGGGGAGATGATGGTTTCAAGCAGGAGGGCCAGTCTAGTGGCTAAAACCTTAGCGAGAATCTTATTGGCAAAATTCAATAAAGACAACGGTCTATAGGATTGCCATTGCAAGGGGTCCTTCCCGGATTTTAATAGCAGAGTTATGATCGCTTCATGAAGCATGGGGGGTAGTATACCCTTCTCAAGTGATTCATCGTAAAGCTCTAAAAGGCGAGGAGCGAGATGTTTGTACGTTTTGTGAAATAAACCCGTAAATCCATCAGAACTGGGGTTTTGGATCTGTCCATAGTCTATTGCGGAGATGATTTCCTAATCCGATATTGGTTCACTCTAAAATGGTTGCTGTGGGGTGGACAACCATACCATAACACCTCAGAGAGGTAGTCCGCCCGGGCATTGCCATCCTCCGCATTCTTAGAAGTGTATAGTTTAGTATAAAAGCTTTGCAATTCTGCCAGCACCCTACCATTATCTGAGGTCCAGCCCCCGTTCTCAAGTGTGAACTCTGGTATATAGTCAGACCCCCTCTGTGGGTGGAGCAATCTCGCCAACGTGAAACCCGGGCGCTCGCCCTTACCGTACCGACATGCCCCTGCATATTTGCCTAGGAAATGCACTTCACGGTCAGCCAGTTTACAGAATTCTTCCATCGCCTTAGCACGGAGGTGGGGTTGGTCATCATCAAGACCCCCAAGGGCAGCAGTATCTATACACTGAAGAGTGACCTCCACTTGCTCCAGGGAATGGCGTATATCGCATACTATACTGGTCTGCTTGGCTATAACTACCCCACGGATGTAGGTCTTGAAGGCCTCCCAGAGGGTGGCCTGTGGCCACTGAACCTTCATTGAATTCAAAATAGTCGGTGACCGCAATCTAAAGTTCTTTGGAAAATGCCATGTTTTTACCCTGCTGCCTGGAAGCGGAGCACTTAACACAATGCACACTGGGGCATTGTCCGATAGAGTGCGAGGAGGGCAGTTCACCGTGCTAAGCCAGGGGTGTAGGGAAAGAGATTGGAACTAGTATTCAAGTCGCCACCAAGTGCCCTGGGGTGTAGAATAGAACGTGTCGCCAGGGACCTGAGCTTGCCATTGATGCCACGCATCTCTAAGAGAATATGAATCGCAAATGTCACACAGTATGTGTGTTGCACAAGGCTTGCAGCTTGGGCCAGATGCCATGGAGTCCACCGCAGGGTTGAAACATAAATTAAGGTCCCCAGTCAACCAACTATGATATGGTCAGTGTCGGCTCTCTCAAGAAGGTTCATGAAAAAAATCAGGGGAGATAATGTGGGGGCATATATATTTAAGAGGAGTACAGTTTGTCCCACCAGCCAACCGGTAACCACCACATGTCGCTCCTCTGTGTCTATATTACTGTCTTCAAAAGGAAAAGGGGATAAGGCGGGGGATCAGGATACATACCCTACAGGAATACGAACTGTAGTTGGAGAAATATCTATGCAGACCCCAAGCCGAGGCATCGGTCGTGGTGGAGCCCAGAGACAGGAGCGTATCCTGCAAAAAATGTTTTGCCCTGTGCCTAACCAGGTACTGCAACACCTGTTTACCCTTACGGGGATTGTTAATGCCTCTAATACTCCAGGTCACGAATGGGATCTCTAGTCCACCTATCGCAGGAACAGGGGCATTATCTACCATCGTCTTGTCGGACCATCCAAGCACACTATCACAGTCATCCTCACAAAATGGTGTGTAATCATAAACCCAAAGAACAACCTAGTCCTAACCGCCTCCACCCACCCACCCACCCAGCCCTGGCAGACCTGTTCCCAGCAATGACCTGTGCAGAAACAAAAAGCTAAAAATACCCAATACAAACAATTAAAGATGATGGTTTACACCGCAGAGGGTGACAACACCTCAACAGCAAGTTCCCGTTGTAGACTCATTCTAATAGTTGATGATCGGGATAAGGGATGTTTGTAGAGAATAGAAGGGGGAAAATATATGAGCAACCAGCAATATTGGACTTATGTAGCGACCAACCCACGGGCACCCCCCAACCGCAAACGCATCGGCCACCCAAAGAGTCCTCTACAGTTAGTGAACTGCCTTGACAATTAACCAGGGCCCATAAGTACTGCCAATCATCCTTGGAGGCTGCAGAGAGGAGTGTGGTGCTCAAAGAAACTGTAGTAACTTCATGTCAGTCTGCGGGGAAGAGATCTGAAATGTTTGTGGCATGGGGATTGCGCAGGAGAATTTTCCTGGAGAGTTTCAGTGTTCCTTAGCATATGGCTTGCATCCGCATGGGTGTTGGAGATGCACGGTCTACCCTGTACATCCACAGGAAGACAGGCAGGGTACAGCATGCCAAGGCGTTAGCCCAGTTTCCTGAGCCAGGCCTTTGCGCCCGTGGGTTTCCTGGACCATCAAGGTGAAATCTGGCACTGTATCTCTTAATCAATCAATCCATTTGTAAAGCGCGCTACTCACCCATGAGGGTCTCGAAACGTGAGGGGTCACTTCCCGACCAGAGGCCCAGGCCAGTGCAGGTGCCCGCTCACCCCACCCCTGCCCTGGGCGTGGCTCACCTGTGCAGGCAGAGCTAGAGTGATGCCACCCGCATCTGTCCCCGGTGACAGGAGGCAGCAGACAGCTTAGATGGAACAGTCTGTGGCTCGCCTCGCTCCGCAGCCCAACTCGGCCACAGAAAGGATGACACAGTGCAGCCTATGCAGTGCACCCCACTCCACTGTTGTTTGCTGTCCTGCAGCGGTCAGTCCCGATGTCTCAGGGTGGCTCCCGTAAGCCTGTGAGGCCATATGGTTCAGGACACGGCAGTGGGACCTGGCAGGGCTTGGTAGCCCCAGCCTCACCTGTAGTCCCTGTCACCTTGGGGCCTCAGAGGTGCGCCAGGCCCAATGCTCCAACAGGTCCAATGCGCCACAGCTCCGGACTCAATATCTATAACCGGATTGAGGGACCTTAGCCAGTCGCATGCAAGCAAGACACCCCCTGGGATGATGGAAATGGCCTGATTTGGAATTATCCTGGCATGTGGGGATTTCGCTGGCGGAGCTTCAGCGCAGTGCGTTAATCTTGGTCGCCATCCTGGCCACGCCTCCCGCATTGATGCAAATGTATATTGGTAATGGTAACATTCCTGCAATTGCACTTCCTGCCATGAGACTCAGCTTTTTATTTTAATTGGAAAAGTTAAAAAGGTTGAATCACAATTGTGGAAGGCTTGTTTTGGTATGCAGCATTAAACTCCAATAGAAATAGTAAGGCTGGAAATAGGGCTGGCAGCGGAAAGTTTCAGAGGAATTTCCCAAGTAATTTTTTATTTTTACAATCTTTTTAAAACTTCAAAATGTACCTTATTTTAAATAACGATTATGGAATTACATTTAAAATGCTATTTTGGAGTAATATTTGTGTAAAAAATCAGTTTCTTGACGTTTAAAATAATGAGAAATAAATAAGGAAGAAATTGTGTCTCGGGCTAGTACAATTATGATAGAGTTATGGTTTGAAAACATGGTCATACAAAAAAGCTTCCTTTGACGATTTCTTACATTGTGTGTAAATAAATAGACTACACTTTAATTGATCATTTGTAGGAGTGTGAGAGTTGCAATTGTATTGAGAATCCAATCTTTTAGTCAAAGTTAGAAGATTCTATATGAATGTTAAGTCTGGAAATCTTCCAATAGGAGAAGATATGTGGGTCTAAGATTAGACAGGTAAAAAAACCACATAGGATTCCAGTTCTGTTCTGCGGAAATTCATGTTTTCTTTCTTGGTACTGGGCTTAATTTCTATCAAGATCACCCTTTGAGGCACATCCTTGTATAGTATAATGTCCAAACTTACTTTGAAGCATTGTATATACTATTTAGCCCAGAATAAGTAAGTATTTATCGATTGTATGTTATTTTTAAGCTCTATAAATGTAAATGTATTCTTTTTGTAACGTTTATGAATATGTAATATTTGTGTAAATTATGCAAATAAGTAGATTAACAAAATAGAGAGTTAAAATAAAAAAGGTTTACTCACATTTAAAGCAATTTTCAATTTTAAGAGTGATTAATTCTGTTTAGGAGAACAAAAGTGCTTTCAGTTGTGATTCAGGAAGAGGATTTTTCTCTCATGAACAATGCTATTTGCACATGCAAGGTGCATAAATAGTTTACTAAATCTGTCCCTTGGTGTTTTTAAATGTGCAAATACACATTTGATGTAATGCACGTGTGGCTCTCAGACCTGGTGTGGCAGAACTTCATCTTATCTGTGTCTATTTAATATTCCTGGTTAGACTGTAGTCAGTTATTTGCCACAGACGATTACCATGGAAATATCATTCAGTCAGACCCTCTGCGTTATTTGCTACACAATGAAGAGTGATCATTACTCTTGGACAGTCTTGTAAGTTTATAGATGCTTACATATTTAATTTTAACAGAAAATTACTCTGTTAAACCCATTCGGGGGCTACTGGGCCACACTGTGGTTGTTAAAGTTGTTTGCCACTGGGATCTGCAAACTGGGTCAAGTATACCCCTTATATACTTGACTATTAGTGTAGCGAGTGCAAGCAGTCAAAAGTGTCTTAGTCAGGTTGTGTGAGAGTTAGGGTTGCAAGGGCTCAGAACTCAACAGTCCACCAACAAACAAACAAATGGAATGTCCAGCACAATCTCCATCTGTTGCGAAAAAGAATCCACTTTAATCTCACAGAACTACATAGTACCACACTGTTCAATCAAGGTACAAATACAGGGTTGCAATCTACAATCCAGAGTAAGTTGCTGGCCCTCCCCAAGTGCACTCTTCCCTCTTTAGGAATTTTAAAATTTATGGCCTCTAGTGTGTTATAAGGACATAGGCATTAATTATCCAAATGTGCAGTTCACTCTGGCTTACTATTCCGGCTAATGCACATTTCAGTTCAGTGGCTTTCGCCACACAGAGTTCATAGGATCATAGGTCTCTTGCTCACATGGTATACCTCTGTATGTGCTCATCTTTCAGTTGATTTAGACGTAGGACCTGCCTTTACTTCTTGCTGGAACTGCATCTCTTGTGATTTTGGCGGACGCATACAGTGAACGCATTCCTGTGTCAGTGGTTGCAGAGATGTAGTACTGCAGCAGCGTCCATCTCATACCATCAGACCAGTTGCTGGAATCGGCATGCGAGGCTGGTTTGGCAGCGCTTGTTTCCCGCAGTTGTGGCCTCCCAGGCCATTTACTGGTGAGCACTCCACCTTAGCAGTTGCAGCCTCAGATCCGGGTCTTCAGTGGATGAACGATCATCTGTGGCAGTTGTGGCCTCCTAGGCTTTTTGTAAGCAGTATCTCCATCAATGTAGTTGCAGCTTCCTGGCTGGGTCTTCATAAGATTAACATTTTTTGGAGGTACAGCCTCCCAGACCAATCAGGTCCTCTGCATGGATGATGACAGCAATTCTTCTTTGGGCAGTTCAGATGTAAGGTAGTGGCAGCACCAGTTTTCAGCACACAGCTTGACACTGGACGACAACCACCACACACAACAACCACCACACACAACAACCACCACACACAACAACCACCACACACAACAACCACCACACACAACCACCACCACACACAACAACCACCACCACACACAACAACCACCACCACACACAACAACCACCACCACACACAACAACCACCACCACACACAACAACCACCACCACCACACACAACAACCACCACCACACACAACAACCACCACCACACACAACAACCACCACCACACACAACAACCACCACCACACACAACCACCACCACACACAACCACCACCACACACAACAACCACCACACACAACAACCACCACACACACACACACCTTCAGTGCACACTTTCACCAGGCCCAAACACCACCAGTCGCCAGTGCACGCTTTCACCGGGCACAAATGCCATCAGCCGTCAGTGCACGCTTCCCCCAGGCACACACTACCAGACGTCAGTGCACGCTTTCACCAGGCACACACCACCAGCCATCAGTGCACGCTTTCACCGGGAACAAACGCCATCAGCCGTCAGTGCACGCTTCCCCCAGGCACACACACACCAACAGCCGTCAGTGCACGCTTTCACCAGGCACACACCACCAGCCGTCAGTGCACGCTTTCACCAGGCACACACACACACCACCAGCCTTCAGTGCACGCTTTCACCAGGCACACACCACCATCTGTCAGTGCACCCTTTCACCAGGCACACACACCACCAGCCGGCAGTGCACACTTCCACCAGGCACACACACCGCCAGCCATCAGTGCACAATTTCTACAGGCACACACACCACCAACCATCAGTGCACAATTTCTACAGGCACACACACCGCCAGCCATCAGTGCACACATAAATTGTTAACACATCCACAATTAACTATTGTAGCAATCGCAGTATGGCGCACTTTACTTTTAAACATTTTCATCTAAAGCGCAGCATGCCACCATTGCTACAAAAATAAACACACATTTTTTTGGCCTACAATTTATACACTTTTGTTGCAATTGGTGTTGCAATATTTAGCAATGCCAATAGCTTAAACTTAATTAATGCGAGACCTACTGCATTGCAAATGCTTGTTCAAAATGTTAAGAAATATGGATTGAGCCCCCGAGATCGGAGGACAAAATTGCACAGCAGCATTTAATACCTTGTATAACAAGGGGGCCCAGATAAGGGGATCAGTCTTAAAAAGTTCTGCCGGGACCCCGTTCGGACCCAGTGTCTTATTTCCCGCCAATCTCTGAATGGCACTCAACTTCTGAAGCAGAAAATTACGTTTTTCTGTTTCCCAACTGTACCACCCTGGTAGATTGTGGTCCGGAGTCTATACCTGATTCAATATATGAGAAAAATGGTCAAACCATCTATCGTCTATCACTAAGGTCAAAATTGTCACATCCTCGGCCGCTAGGTTTGGACTATTGGGACCCTCCAAAAGGTGGCACTATCACGGATATCACAGGTGCTCAATAACTGGCCCTTGAGGCCCCTTTTTCTTTCCTTAATGGCCTTTTTAAAAGGCCATGTAAGAATTCCACCTTCTCTTTATCCCTGGGTGAACACTTGATGGCTTTCATTAGATTCCAAGGGGCTTTAGAGCATTTCTGATCAAACCAGCTTTACCCCCACCCCTAACCCCATACACAGCAAAGGTATAGCCTTTACTGGTAACAACAGGACATCCCTCACACTCTCTCAGAGAACAGAGAAAGCATTCCAGACATCTTTGGACTCCTAGTCCGGTTTAAGGCAGCCTTCGATCTCACTACTCTTACAAAATAGGTTTCCAGAAAATTCCTCTGTTATCACTTCAGACGGCTCTCCTAATCTGTAGGCGCAAAGTGGGGCCGGCCAAGACAGGTACTGATGAGAGTGCATTAACAGTAATATTAAGGCATTATGGCCACTCCAGCCAAACCTTAAAACCATATAGTCAATTAAAATGTAAACACCACTGCCAACATATGTAGGATCACCGAAGAACTTGGTCTGACCAGATTCAGGGACATCATTGTTGTGCCTGGGGGAACTCCAGGCTCCAGCTGTCACCACAATTGAGAGCGCCGACACAGGGCTGAAAAGACGAGAGGAGGAGCCTAACACCTTCGGCGCTACAAAGTGCTACAACATCTCCTGCTGTGCGGGACATCATTTGAAAAAAAAAAATTCTTTTATTTTCCAACTGAACAATTAGCACAACAGTCATTGCATGATACGTCTACAATAAATGAACGTCTATGTGTGCGGAAATCCTTGTTGTGCCTGTGGCCGGCTCCAGCTATTACCAGGCTTGAGAGTGTCAACGCGAGGCTGCAAATAGGGGAGGAGGAGCCTAACACCCTCCGTGTTACAAAGCACTTTCACATTTCCTGCTGTGCTGGCGACACCCGGGCACGGCCTAGGGCAGGCCAGTTTGTGCCTGTCAGTGACAGGAAGAAGCAGGGCAGGGCCATGCCCCTTGGTCCTGCACCCAGATAATGTTTAGTCATTGCTGGTATGATTGTCATATTCGCTGAACGCAGACAGTGCCCTTCTGTTTTCTATTTTGAGTGTGTTTGGTCTTGACTTAGCTCGTGGCAAATCTTGTCCTTACTGTGAATTGTGTTGAGAAGGGATCTTATCATGGGCAAGAGAAAGACAGCCGATCATCTCCCGGGTGTTGGGAAGGAGCCTAAGACCGCATGGAGACAGGCGGCTGAAAATTGCACTTGTCAGGACATTGACAACCTAATAGTGGAAGTCGAGGACATTCCAATAAAGGGAGAAACTTGCCGCAGGCTCTGAAGGCCTCAAAATCAAAGATAACTACATTTTATAAAATGAAGTCAAATGATGTTTGTCCAGGTGCCTTAGACCCCCACTCGACAAAATTAACAAATAGCTGAGGAGGCAGGGCTATGACTTCTATCATTCCGCATGTTGCACAGACAGTCCCCATGAATGGGCCGTTACATCTGGAAGAGAAAAAGGTAGCTCGACCTACTTATTTAACTCCTATAGTTTCTTGTAATTGCCATACTCCATCAACTGGCCTGGATGGAGAAACTGAATGGCAGGCGACGTCTGTCCTTGCCCCTAATACCTAATCTCTTATCGATATTAAATCCATTGTTGGTATTTTGAGGAACACATGTAATATTGTAAAGAATGTGTGAGTGCTGTCAATTAAAAACTGATCGCATCCCTCGGGGCACTCTGAGATGGGGATATTGTCCTTTTTCAAAATTATCAAGAGTAAATCTTTTCAGAACATTAAACGGAGGACAATATCCCCATCTCAGAGTGCCCCGAGGGATGCTATCAGTTTTTAATTGACAGCACTCACGCATCTTTAAGTTTACTCGTCTCCAGGGTGGTAAGACGATACCTCAGGAGCACCTACCAAATCTAAGTATCTCTTGGAAAACTCATAGTAATAAAAGCTGTGCACCAGTCGATCAACTTTAATTATATTGTAAAGAATGCCATTATTGCTTTGAATGTGAAGTTAAAACATTTTTATAACTCCATAATGGCTTAATTGAGAAATTCCTCTCATGTCAGATTTGAAATCACACGGTTTGCCAAACAGAACAGCCTGCCTGCCCATCTAGCCTTCCCAACCCTGTTAGAGTGTCTCTGGGCAATTGTGCCACAAACAATAGTCATTATTTCACAGGACAGTGGTCCCTAGACAATTAGAATATTTGCAAAATAAATATAGACTAAATAGCAACTATATTCATTGTCCAGCCGGACAGTATTTAATTTCTGATAAAAAGAGTACAAAGGTCATATAGTGTGATACAAGCAGGACACCAGCCGATGCCCAACTTACACACTTGAAGGAAAGACAAACAAGAATTTACAGGCAATTCAGGTAGTCTGTGTATCACAATTCACAATCAAACAATACAAATAGCACACTATTGCTTGCAAATATTAGCATAATAATTATGCATATAGTGTGACCAGGTCGACGACGTTTCGAACCCTAAAATAATTAAGAGTTCATCTTCAGGACAAACAATGTATGCCTTCTTTAGAAAAAGTTCATAATTAACTTTTTATACAGCCCATACTGCGGGGCTAATATAGAATGCCCAAGGCCAATAATGGATAACGTGGCAGTCCGCCGGTTAGATAGCCGGACAGCAACAACCGTAATAGGTGCAGTTCGGCAGAAAAAGGTTTGGGCTTTGGGAGTGCCAGAGCAGAGCAGAATGATGCACCTTTTACTATACAGTCAGTAACAAAGGATGACTCGATCCTCCAATTTGACTCTGCTCTGGATTTGCCGGAGCATACCTCTGCCCCACATATTTTAAGCAAGAGTCACTCAGTACCCTCATCGAGCGGGTCAACCTGTGCACACTTGCCCAACACTGAACAACTGAATCTTCCATGTGATTGTTTGGGTAAATGCGCTTCCACTTAAGTCAAATGCAGGCAAAAATGATTCTCAGTTTAAAAACAAGAAGGGCATGGGGCTAATGTGAGCATTTTTGCCCAAATCAAAATCAACATGGTAAGCAGAGTAGGGTAGGTGCAGAAGGCCTCAACTTTTTATGGGGATTGCATAGTGATTCATTTTAGCAATAGTCGGGCTGCGGGTAGAACTCTTGTCTCTTTTGAGGGAAAGGTTAATCCAACTGTGAGCATCGAGGTGCGGCCACTGGGTTATTTTTATAGACTGGGCAATGTACATAATTTGAATACTTCTAGGCATATCTCATCTTTGCTGAGTCACATGCATGATGGGCCCCATCCTATGCCTCTTAAGGCAACTGTTACTCCACTCCCCATCTCTCTTGAGGAGTAAGATTGATTACCCTCTATTAGTTGCAATGTTGCAAATAGCTTGCTGGGTAAGGGAGTCGATTCTCCCCTTGCAGTGGCTGATGCTGTCAATCAGATTCGTTTTTTGTCATGGAATGTTGCTGGGCTTGAGAAGGTCAGTGATCAGAATTGGCTAGATTTTATCATGCAATATAACATGCTGGACCTTAAAGGACCCTGGTCAATCCGAAACACATCCTTCCTAGATGGCTTTGTTCACTTTTTGTTTTAGCCCGGCTATACCAGAATCCTCTGGGCGGGCCAAGGGGGCGGGTGTGCATTTTAATATCACTGACTCTGAATTGTCTAATGCAAGACTTGGAGACAAACTCTTTCAAATTTGGAGCGGGTTTTCTTACTTTTTCTGAGAAAACAAATCTTTTGGCCTTAAACATCTATAACTCAAACAACCAATCTACCTACTCCAATATTATTGTCTCTATGGTGACTGAGAAATTCTAAACATGATCCCCAGAGATCAGCTCATGTCATATCTCTTTTACTCCAATAGTGGCAATGGGTGACTTCAATATTTATCCTGGTCAAAATGTTTGCCAGATTTTTCAGGATTTCCCCTTGGGGGATGAACCTCCAAGTGTTCATTTTGAGCACACCACCCAAGGGGAACAGGCAACGTTTTTAGTTAACTCGTCCCAGTGCTCAAACTCCCACCACACACATAGTCCTGCTATCACATGTGCTACACCTTCTCTGCACACACACAAGCAATGTTAGCACAAGGGTCTGGGGTTTAATCTAATCTAAAACAGAACTTCACACATTTGGGGACAGTATACCACACTGTATATACTGACATAGATAAAAGGTCTGGTTAATAGGATTCACAAAACGCAGTTTGCTTCCACCATCGCTTTATGTATCTCAACCAGGGATTGGCGAGTAGTCCCATGTAAGCTATTAGGGCACACTTAGTGTGTCTCTCCAGGTCACAGAATAGGTCCTGGAACCTTGGAACTAGATTAGCATGGCAAAACACAAAGTTACAATATCAGTTGAAACAACAGTTGGACCCTCAAGCCAGGATTGAAAACCCTTTTACCATGCAGGGGAACTTCGGGTCTCAGCAATCCAAATCATATTGGTGAAGGACCATTTATGTCGCTGAAATGCAGAACCTGTATATCGTATGTTGTAATCATTTTAAAATATTTGTATCTATTAGGCAAATCCTATCTCTGGTACAAATGGAATTTCAAAGAATTCATGTTTAACATGACTTTTCTTAATCCCTTAAGTAACTGTACTTTTGTGGGCAATAATACGTTATGCTATGTGTAAGATTTGGTTTTTTTAAAAAAAAATGAAAGTAATTAATTTATGGTCATTACATAATATTTGGTTTTCCAGTAACTTCTTAGGCCTTAACTCGCTGATTTCTTGTATATTAGGGTCTAAGGGACAACACTTTTTAAGAGCTGTTTTTATTCAATTGAATTAAAGTTGTTGCAACTAGCGTTTCTTTACTGGTCGAAACGTGCCAGTTTATACACAATTGGCTGAATGTATATTGTGAAAAATAAAATGTATGCATGGAAACGCTAGAGTTAATCTTGACCACTGACATTTCTATAATTCAGCAGTTCTTTTTTGCCCCCCTCCCCCACCTCCTACCTGTAAGGGCTAGTACAACCCAATCCAAGGTTTGTGTGGGTTCCTGCTCCTATGGTTAGCAGTTTGGGCTGTACAATCACTTTTGGAACTCGACTAAGGTTGTTAAGCATTTTGTTTGTCACAGGTCTGTAATGGCACTGACAAAACTATAAATTACAATGTAAAGGACGGTGTCCAGAGGAATTAACGAATTTCAGTTGTTAAATAGAACATTATTACATGGGAGTCTTAACCGCCCAAGTTTGTCATTGCATCAGGAGTACCTTTAGATCGCATTCCTTTACATCTGTAGCCCTTTACTTTGTTGGTAAGTTTTTTACTTTTAACCCCATCTCATTTAATGTATCTTAATATTAAATGTGTGTGTGTGTGTGTGTGTGTGTATGTATGTATGTATGTATATATATATATATATATATATATATATATATATAATATACACCTGTATTGTGTGCATTTATATATGTATGCAATATATATATATATATATATATATATATACATAAAGAAATATGATGCAAACATTTTTATTTTTTACATTAAATTGTTCAATATAATTAGAATCTTAACATTGTAATTACTTCTTAATTGATAAGATCACTATTTTATGCTTGTGTTCACATATTAATTCTAGACTACCACTACCTATACATTTTACATACTCTTACTAGCTCTACACAAGACCTATCTCCAAACCTAAATAAAAACTCCTTACTGCCTACATAGGCTACCCTTCCCTGAGGCTTAAAAACCTCTTTCTACCACTGTACAGTACCTTTTAAAATTAAATTAACTGCTTATTATGTATGTTTTGTAAATTAAATAAAATTAAAACAATCACTTAAACTTTATAATTTAAATCTAATGTTAAAGTAATTTTTTACTTCTAAATTGTTAGCAATAAATTACTTAATATCAGTTTAATTGTGCATATCATTTTTTTAATTACATTTAATTTAATACCACACTGTATGCACTTAACCTAAAACCTAAACATGGATGCGAGTTAAATAATCCAGATGTACTTGCCTGCAATGTAACAACTCTCATAATGATACTTTGGAGGTACTGGTAGCATACCTAATTAGCAGTAGGTCATTTAGGCCGCTTATGTGATGCCAAAGGGAGACCATTGCATTGTCCTGTTGAGTGATTTACTAACCACCAGAAACCTCCTGGAACATTTAGCCATCTACTGCAGAATGGTCTGGGGATAGGACCTCTGAACAGAAGATATGAATGATGCATCTTTTTTGGAAAAAAGCAATTGTGCTCCCCTTAAAGAAAAAACCCAACATTGCCCAAGATGTACTGGAAAATTTAAAACCCCTTTCTCTGCTCCCCTATTTAGCTAAGGTTGCGGAGAAAGTGGCAAATGGTCAATTAATGACACATTTAGAAAAAACTGAATCCCCGCACCCCTCGCAATCTGGATTCCGGGTGGGCTTCTCCACGGAGACCGCTCTCCTGAGAGCGACTGAGTTCCTTAGACGGGGGGCGGATGCCGGTAACACCATGGCCTTGGTGATGCTTGACCTCAGTGCGGCATTCGACACTGTAGCCCATTCCATCTTACTGCAGTGTCTAGTCAAAGCGGGTGTCATCAGCTCCGCACTGGGGTGGCTGAAATCCTTCCTCACAGGTAGAAGCTTTATGGTGCAACGAGGCTCTTGCAGATCAGCAGAGATGGCCTTGGAACAGGGGGTTCCTCAGGGCTCGGCCCTGAGTCCAACGCTTTTCAATCTGTATATGACCCCCCTTGGCCGAAGTGGTGCAGGCGTACGGAGTAGAACTGGTATCCTACGCTGACGACACCCAACTGCTGATCTCGCTGTCCCAAGCACCAGCAATGGCAGCATCTAATTTTAAGGCTTGCATGCAAGCATTAGCTGAATGGATGGATGCACATTGCCTAAAACTAAATGGATGCAAAACAGAGGTAATGGTGGTGGGAGGAAACAACTTGAGCTGGTCTCCAGATATGTGGCCGACGTGTTTGGGTCCCACACCTGTTCCCTGTAAAGAAGCCAAAAACCTGGGCATTTGGATGGACCACACTTTATCCTACGAAGGCCACATTCGTCGCCTCGTAGGAAAAGTTTTGGAGTCCTGAAAACATTAAATCGCACCCTAGATCTACTCCCGCTGGAGGCCAGACGCACTATGACCCAGGCGCTGGTGACCTCCCGGATGGACTACGGGAATGTTTTGTTCCTGGGTGCTACAGAACACGGTTTAAAGCGCCTACAGGTCCTCCAAAATACAGCAGCTCGTCTCGTACTACGACTCCCCAGAAGAGCAGCATCTAAACCAGCTTTAGCTGCGCTACACTGGCTATCGATCAAGAAGAGAGTGATGTTCAAAGCCCTCTTAATGTGCCACAGGATACTCCAACGTAAAGCCCTTCCCTATTTGTTTGATCTAGCACTCGGGTATCAGCCAACCAGAGCCCTCCGATCAGAGGGGATGGGGCTGTTGACGATCCCCGTGTAAAAAGAGCAAAACTAGGTGGTCGCTCTTTTAGATATATAGTAGCAAAAAACTGGAATGCTCTCCCCACATCCCTAAGACTGGAAGAATGGGAAACAAAATTCAGAACCATGCTAAAAACACATTTATATAAACTATAAGCAGGGGCTTGGGGGTGGGTGATGTGGGAAGGCTGTATGTCTCTGATAACTTAATTTCTTCAGCGCGGGGACACGCCGGGATGGCGTCACCAGGCGCTTTATAAACTACCTTATTATTATTATTATGATTGTACTCCAGAGAGCTGAGGAATGATAATATTGAGTGTTTCATCTGATAATACTTCTGGTAATTTTGACTGAAAATTGTGTGTTTCTGACATGGTCCATTTTATAGACACATCGGTTTGAGTTTTTATTATTATTATTTTTTTTTTTTGCAGGACTTGATGGAGTATTTGAACTCGAACAGCAGTGAATGTACTCTGGTTTTGTTTTATACACCATGGTGTCATTTTTCAGCGAGACTGGCTCCTCATTTTAATTCTCTGCCACGTGCTTTTCCTACCCTCCATTTCTTGGCGCTTGATGCCTCTCAGCATAGCAGGTATTTCTCAATGAACGTAGAGTATTGGAAAATGTTTGGATGTTATTGAATCATAACTTATTATTTTTATGATTAAAGTCTCATTTTAGGTGTCAAAACTTATCATTAGGTGAACGTCTTCACCCTAACTAAAAAACCAATAATCCCTAATAGATTCTCACAAACGCCTTGGGGAATTTTGGAGATGGAGGTGGCAGAAGAAGAGGCCAGCACCCCATCTACTGAAATTAGAGAAGCAATCACAACAAATATGATGAAGCAAAATTGTGGTCCTAGTTTCTTGGCAGGTTGGCCATGTTGTAGATTTCTTTGTAATTTTTTTCATTCTTGTTACATACATCTTTACTACTTAGCTACTGAACCAACCCACTACCCATCCCCTCATCCCAAGTGCTGAGCACTTTTTTTTTGTCAAACATGTTTTTATTGATTTTCCGGTATAGAACATGACAATACATTTAATAAAGGAATCCCATTATAGCTTTCCGGTATCTATATCAATACACAGCATTTTCAGTTATTCATGGTACCCCCTCCTATCGATTCTCAGTAAGCATTGCTAGGGTTAATAAGTAAACATTGTCCCAACAGCCCCCCCCCCCAAACGTTTTACCCTCCCCTCCTCTTATGTCTCTCCCTCCTCCCTCTTGAACTGAAAAAGAAAAAGGAAAAAAAAACAGGAAATAACAACTTAAAACTGAAAAGAAAAAGAAGGCCTAGCCGAAGACTCGGGTGACGTGGGGGTAAGTATAAATCTTGCAGTCAGTACTCTAGTGGGTAGGATCTCACTGTTTAGAACTGGAAGAGCAGTAGCACTCTCACCCCCGATGATCAGGCCACTAGTGGAAGACTTCTAGAGAGGTAACTGATCAAAGGGCCCCAAACGTTATCAAAGTTTTTAAAGTAGGAGGAGCAAGATCTATGACCTCTTGGTCAGGGTAACTGCTCTCCCTTCGCGCAGCTCCCTCCTTAAGGCACTGCCCCAGCGCCTTCTGGTGACTCAGGTAGGTGGTGTTCGAGGCCCTCCTCCACCCGCAGGCTCCTGCCTGCGCCTCATCCTTGGTGGTGCAGTGGAAGAGCCTGCTCTTCTGCTGCTCTGCTCTGTCTGCCTTTTCTGTCTGCTGCTGTTCTGTCTTTCTCTGTTCTGATTCTCTCGGTCTTTGCCTTTTTTGCCGATTATTTTCTTTTTGCTTATTTTGTGTCTTTGTCCTGTTCTGCCTTTTTTCCTGCCACTGCTGTCCCCGCGGCCCTCCCCCTACGTGTTCCCACTCCTGCCTCCCAGCTGCTCTCCCTTCCCCTACTTACTGGTGGGCGCACGCATCGGGCGCGCCTCTTGTGCACCAAAGGCAAGCCGGTCCAAGACCAGTGCCAGGGACCGTGGTCCTCTGCCACGACCGCCGCTACGACTCAGGGACCCTCCACGCACTCAACCCTGGATGCAACAACTACTGCCAGCTTTCGACACAAAGCACTACCCAAGGCCTGTTCTCCTGTCGACACTTCTGCCGCACCTACACCCACCTCTGGACCCAGACAGCTACCGCCAACCCACCGGATGCCAGCGCACCCAAACCCCTGAGCTGCATCCTCCTCAACGTACTCTCCCTGCACAGACACACAGTAGAAATCTGGGACCTCCTCAACACCCTCTTGCCCGATGTCGCCTTCCTTATAGAGACCTGGACCAAAGCCAGCTCCGCACCGGACATCGCAACCACCATCCCAGAAGAGCACAAGATCCAGAGGAAAGACTGCCCCAGCCACCCTGGAGGAGGCCTTGCCTTCGTCCAGAAAAGCTCCCTCCGACTGACAACCTCCATCTTGAACGACTACTCGCCCCCTATGGAACACATCCACTTTCTGATCCAGGTCGATCCCAGAACGACTCTACGGGAAACTCTCGCCAACCTCCAGGACCCAGCACCCCTTTCCCCAACACCATCGCAGACTACATCACGCCCTCGCCTCCACAGACTACATACTGCACGGAGACAACCCCAGCGACCCAAACTCCACCGCCCTCCTAGACAACCTCCAGAACACCGCAGCCAGGGTCGTCTTCCGCACCCGTTGACAAGACCACGTCACCCAGTACCTCCGAGACGTCCACTGGCACCCCGTTGAAAAAAGAGTGACTTTCAAGCTGCTTACACACGCCTACACAGCACTCCACAACACGGGACCCCAATACCTCAATGAAAGAATCTCCTTCCATGCCCCCAAGAGAAACCTCCGCTCCGCTGACCTTGCCCTGGCCGAAATCCCCCCGCATCCACAGAGCCAGAACAGGAGGCAGATCCTTCTCCTACATCACGGCCAAAACCTGGAACAAGCTCCCCCTCAACATCCGACGAAGCCACACACTGCAAGCATTCAGGATGGCCCTCAAGAACTGGCTCTTTGGATGACCTCAGAGCTGCCCAAACCTCTCTCCCACCCCCCCCCCCCTCCCCCCCAGCGCCTTGAGACCCTTACGGGGGAGTAGTGTGCTCTATAAATCCCTGATTGATTGATTAAAGTAATCTCTAAAAATTTCACTTTCCATTATAACTGCTTGTCCTAGACGTGCATGCCATTGTGTCCGGGTCGTGCATCCCTCTTTTTTCAAGCTGCGGCAATTGCTGTCTTCGCTACTCCCAGGCAACGCCACGTTATTGCTTGTTTGATATTTCAGGCAGTTATTCCATAAGCCCAGGAGTGCGAAGTCAGGGGTGTCTGGGATAGGGTATCCTAACATATCTTTGATTTGGGCTAAGATTGTGGTCCAGAAGGGCAGATTGTCGGGCTGTCCCACCAGATATGACGAAAATCGCAGAGTAGACCACAGCCCCTCAACATAAGTCAGATGTGTTAAAGATCTTTATTAGTTTTGTGGGTCATCGGTATCAATTGTAAAATATCTTATAGTGGTCTTCATGAAGCCCTAGAGAGTGGTTGTGCCACGCTAGGTCTTTCCAGAGTACCTTCCATTGGGTGTCTAAAATGTCGTGCCCCAGTGTGCGCTCCCAGAACTGAAAGTGATGTGTTCGTCGGGAGGGTAGTGTGTGCAACAGGAGATAATATGAAAAGGAAATGGCGCACTTAATTGTCCCGGCCCCCTTGTCAAAGTGTTCTTCTAGTGGTGTAAGTTCCCTGGTCGCCACTTCCAGAATCTCAGGGTGTAGGACCCAGTGACGTAGCTGAAGGTAGTGAAAGTATTCGGTGTTCGGAAGTTGGAAGTCTCGCTGACAGTGTTTAAAAGTCGATATATCCCAGTTATGGAAGACACAAGACAGTGTGAGGCAGCCCTCCTCCCTCCACACATCAAATGGGCCTGGTTACATTGCTGGTGAAACGGCTGGGTTATAATGAATGGGAGTAAACGGTGAGGGAAATGTCATCCACGCATCCAATCTTAGCACCTCATCTCAGATTTTTAAGGTCGTTCTCGAGGGGTCCTTGTGTAAGCAATAAGACGGTGGGCTGGCTTCGGTTTCCAGAGAACATCCCATATGGCTCTTCTCGTTGTTGCCCTGTCTATGTGGAACCAGTGTTTGTCCGACTCTCGCTGGGACCACTGTGTAATGACTCTGAGTTGGGCCGCTTTTTAATAAAGTGCAAAGTCGGGGAGTGCCGGACCTCCTTCGGCTTCCGGAGGAAGTTAAAAGCTGGGCATGCTCTTTTATTTTGCCAGATATTTTGTAAGAAGAGTGCGAAATCGAGGTAGGTAATCCCATTCTAAGTCAACAGGCAAGCTCTGGAAGAGATGAAGAAATGTTGGTAGGACTGCTATCTTAATGGCAGCCTTCTCAATCAAATGTATCACTTTTCGTACATTATCGTGTGTCTGTCTGCCTTTAATAAAGCCGGATTGATCCAGGTGGATCAGACCAAGCAGTCAGTCTTCCAGATGCGAGGCCAAGATTTTGGAGTATAACTGCGTGTCTACAATAAGCAATGCTATAGGGCGACAGGACGCTCAGTGATGTGAATCCTTTCCTTGTTTTGGGATAACCGTGATAAGGGCCTCGCTTCTTGTATGGGTCACATGTTTGGGGTCTGCAATATGATTAAAAAGATTGGTCTTAGCTCAGAGGCCGGTAGCATGCTGGCGCCGCCCGTGTTCTTTGCCTCCCACTCACCATCACTATTTGGGGGTTGGGAGTCTGCTCAAGTGTCCTCGGTGAGTGGGGTAGATATCAGCCAACCGCCGCCCGATCCGTGCCACAGCGCGTTCCAGAGACCTTCGGACAGGCCACGGAAGACCCCGTCCACCAGGCCCCGACCTCACCAGGCCCCTTGCCACCGGGCCGCATCTGCACCGCCAAAGGCTCTAAATGTGCACAGTCAAGGACCACTGGGTAAGATGAAGTGGTTTCCGGCGATGGGTTTCGCCTTTGGTGTTCGTTTTCCTTCCTTTTTCGATTGGTGGTAGCAGAGCCATCATGGATCACGTCCACATAGCCATCTTGGCTGACCACTACCCCCTAGGCACTTTTTGGATGTTTGAGGTACTTCACACTTAAACCTGTCGGCAAACCCATGGGAGAACCTGGCAAGCTAAACATTTCAGCAAACTACGCAAAATTCTGACTTTAGAAAGGGGTCGTTTGTGTATATCGATCCTGGCTTACCCAGGGAAACTAAGGGTGGGCATAAAGAATAATGTAAAACATAGGGAAAAAATACAAATGGTTTACAATGTTTTAATCTGTAATTTTTTTCCCAATGGCCCATTTACCATAGTAAAATATTGGTATGGCTATCAGACCCTTCTGGTCGTAGGGATGTATAGTGTTAGCTCTTCAAAAAATACTGTTTTTTTTTAAATTGTTGATGCAACTGTGTTGCAGCTTGGTATGAAGGAAGATTATTATTTTTTTTTTGTGTGTCCATGATACTGATTTTGTGAACCGTGGTCATTTGTACATCTCTGCATTTGTGATTACCTCAAGGGCTCTCGTGATTCAGAGGGCATTTTTCAAACTCTGTTTTTTCTTGCACACTGGCTTGCATTTAGAAGCCAAAGATTGAGGGAATTCCAGTTCATAATAACAAATGTTCTAATATTCTGGGCTCCCACACTTCCCCCAATAAAAATGGTACGTCACTGCATGACTGGACCTATCACTTGTAACCGGAAAAGCACCAAAATATAAAATGGAGACCTCAAATTTTCTTCATGAAAAATTATCCATTCGGACATTTGTGGGTAGTTGCGGATTTTGGGCCCGGCTTTGCCACCATTTAGGGAACCCTACCTAACCCGGTCATTTTCTGAAAACATGACACCTACATGAGGCCTGGGTGGTGTGAGGCAAAGTTCTGTAATCTGTGGGAATCCACAATATTCCTGGCCATCCAGTGTTTCAACACTTGATAAAAACAGTACCTCACTTGTATGGGTGGGCCTATTGCCCGTGAGAGGAACAGATGAATACTGTTTCAATATCAAGTCAATGTGGTCTTTGCATGGTCCCTGGTCTGTCAATGTACTGGGCAGATTGGGGGCAAATTCTCCAGTCCTCTTCCACAGTTGTGCAGTGAGTCTGTTGGTGTTTTAGGGATAGGGAAGATCAGCCATAATCCCAGAATGTGTGTCCCCCACAAATATATTTTTCTAAAATAAATAATACATCATCGCTGGTGTCTGGTTAGTTATTGGCCATCTTCTTCCCTCTTATTAGTGATAACCCACCCCTGTTCTGCACCCGTGGAGGGGCAGAAAGACATCTTCATCCCTTATGGCCTTGGCGTGCCACTCCTTCCTTATTCTCTAATCATTTTTCCCTGGTGTCTAGTTGGGGAAGGGGTTGATGGTTCTGCCTCCTTTTTCACACCTAGGGGGACAGATTGAGGGCAAACCCTCCCCATATATCCCTGATGGGGAGCAGAGAGACGTTGGGTCTGTTGTGATGTGGGGGCACGGTCCAAAGCCTGGGCAGGCTGCCTACCCCCATTTATTTTTTGACCATTTTTCCTTAGTGCCTAGTGGATGTTGGGCAATTCTTTCCAGGTGGCATTGGGAAAGGAAGGCGGAAAACTGTAGTGCAGTGGGAGGAATTGGAGGTCATCACTTCCTTCGCATAAGCAAGGTTAAAACCTTTTGTACTTTTGTATTGAACTTGCTGTGCTTCGCAGAGCTTACTTCTTCATTCCCGGTTTCTCTACAATACTCATTGCTTATTTAGTTTCAACGTTACTCTCATTTCTTTGTTGAGATTTTGTTCTCTACTTGCCCCATTTGTAAATTTTAAGGAAAACATTATTTCTAGACTTTTATGCATCCAACTACCAGTTTAAGGAAAATAAATCTCACTTTGATAGATAGTGAGATTTGTGTAGTATTTGATTACTTATTATGCAGCGGGCTGGCTCAAAATGGTTAAAATGTAGTTTGTGCCCAAAAATGAACTGCAAACTTTATGGATCTTAAATTTTCAATGTGTCCTCATGAATGCAATAGTATTAAAGAGTTATTATTACAGTTTAAATAATATATCTTTGAACCTCTTTATATATTGTAAAGCTAGTTTGTTAAACGTGTATGCACCTCTTGCATCCCAGTTACGGCCAGTAACATTTAAAAAATTGTTACTTAAAATTTCCAGAGCAGTATTGCATTCATCAAAAGTAAAGCTCTCACAGAGCAATTTGATGTATGCATAAAAATGATATTGTAGGAAGCTGGCTCTCCATATAGTGTGCTAGAACGAAGTACGCTGCAGAGAGTCCAGTGGGTCTCCGATTGGTTTGCAGAAGCAAAAGTAGATAATACGAACGCTTTCTTTTGTGGTAGTGTGGGCGAGCAGTTAGGCTTATCAGAGGATAGTACTAAAACATTTTGTTGTACTCACAGAGGCAATAAATGAGACACACACTCAAAGAATAAATCTGAGACCAAATTAGAAAAATAACACTTCTTTTCATATATGTTTTAGAACCAAGAACTTCGTTCAAATGTAAGTACTGTTTTCGATATCAACAGTCACCGGTGAGTAAAATGTTCAAACCTGTGCGCTTTTACACACAATGCACAAGGTCCAAAGTACTACCAGCAGTTCTTCTGGAACCTACCTGGTTCCACTGGGAGCCGGGTGCTGGTGGGGCTCATAAAACAAAAGGAGATAGTGGTGGATACAAGGGTCGCACCTCAAAATTACTGTATGTACGGGCTTACAGAGTGAATATAGATAGTAACCTCACATGAAAAAGTAGAATTGGTGCCACTCAGGTTAAAACACCCCACTACCTAAGGTGTAGAAAACACAAGAAACAGCAGTAACTTGTGAAATGTTACAAACAAAGAAACCCTGGCACTCACGATATTTCAGATTATATATATATATGACGAATGTGCTCACTATTGTGACTCTCTTTGTTTTCCTTTCCTGTAATGTTAGTCAACACACAGGTCTTCCAATTATGCCTTGATTCAATGTGTTTATGATCGCCTTAGTATGTTGCCTTAACCCATGCTGTGAAGCGCTCCGGTACCTTCGGGTCTGGCTAGCGCTATACAAAACTCTACAATAAATAAATACGAATAAATACATTGGTGGCATTCCCGAGACCTGCACATGTCCGAGACATGCTGACTGGCTACATTTGCTATCCTAGTTCCATTCTGAATACACTACTCTTTTGAGCATTGCTCCTAGAGCAGTTCTAAGTTTTCTTATGAAGTTCTGCAGAACCATTTAGTGTTGTCCCTGGCTGCCAAATGCTGCCTTTCTCCGTCTTTTGTTTGTGTGTTATTCTCAGTGGCTATGAGATCAATCCATAGGTTGGGAATGGGGAAAGAGCCAGGATGTAAGGATATGATAAAGTGCATTTCATGGAGACACTGTTATCCTTGGTCATTGGGCTCTTTCTCCCTATCAGTTCCATCTGGCTGGCCCTTCAGTTATTGGCCAAGCACACACAGATTGGCTTATTGTTAATTAAACTGAGTGGAACCTTACAAAGATGCCCATAGGCACAGTAATTGGATCATGCAGGGTATTTAATAGCAGTACCAATGCGCACAGCTTAGTATTTCAAATTTTAAAAAAAGTTCACCCTCATGTTGATAAAGGTAAGAGTTCATTTAACTAAGAGTAACAGAGACACCAAAAGCATATATTTATTTTTTACATAATGCTTGATTCTGCTATTTCACAATTCAACGTACATACCTGTTGGCAGATTTATTTTATTTACTGGTGTACAAAACGCACTATAACTTACTGAATATCCTACCATTTTCGAGTACTGGTATATGTTTAATCAATTACTTTAAAAGGAAGTTGTATGTAAAATTATGCTTTCCACTGCTACATTAATTTTGTATGTTTTATTTGCTTTCTTCAGTCTTTCTACAAGATTTGGCACTGTAGCTGTTCCCAACATACTTCTGTTTCAAGGAGCCAAGCCTATGGCTAGGTTTAACCATACAGAGCGGACTCTAGAAACTCTTAAATCCTTCATATTCAATCAATCAGGTTAGTAGGGGGGAGAATGGAATTGGTACTCCATTTGCCATATATCATCCTGACTGTTTGTCTTTACATATATGTAGGAACTTCAGAGCTTCCTAGGGAGGGTTTAGCAAGTTAAAACTTCCACTCTGGGAACCTGCTCATTTTAGGACACAATTGAAACATTACCAAGACTCAGATATCAGCAGGAGTCCAAATTTGTAACCTGGTCTAATTGCTCTTTCCTGTTTCAAAATGGTTGAAAAATGCTTGTGCCAGAGGCACTCTTAGAGAAGAGATCTAAACTAGATACAAGTTCTTCACAACTCTCAAGGGTCCTTCAAATGCACAACCTTAGTCAGCACTCTTCTCTCCCTACCCACATCAAATAAATGATTTTGGTCCTCTGTAGTACTGTCTCTATTTCCTTCCAGTTACCCTCTTCAGTTTTTTCTCTGAGTTTATGCTCTGAAAATGGCTCCTCATAAACCTTATCCTCTCTATTATCAACTGCATCATCTCTCGAACATGTACTCATCTTACCCAATCAGAAGAGCTTGTCTGTCAAAGAATTATAACAGCAGCATTGCCTCAGTTGTTGATACATTAGTCTGCTTCAGTTAAACAACAGTACACCAAGTTTCTCATTTAGAAAAGAATATAGATATGCTTTATGGAAAATGTTTGGTTGACTTCCAAATACCTACTGTTGTGTACCAAGTTAAAAGCCCTGAAAAGAAGTTATGAAAATGTCATCCTTGTTGTTCAAAGCCAACCTTCTCCAAAATTAAATTGACTTGTCCTTTAATCTAGCTGGGTCCCCTTTCCAATATATCCAGTATAATACCAGTGCTCCCACCTAACCCCTGCCTTGACCCTCAGCTGACGAATGCAATGAAATTCTACTCTTCTTGACAGACAAAATATCATCCCTCACACCTTGATATCTGTCCGATTCTTTCCTCTCAATACCAACATTCCTTACATTATAAAAGTCAGTTTCAGTTTGTTTGCTTTGCAATGGTACAATCTGCTAAACGCTTCCCTCACCCATGGAATTTTTCTCGACCTGCTGAAATCCTGCCACATGACTTCATACTCGAAAATAAAAACCCAACCCCAATATTGTTTCCAAGTATAGGCCTGTCTCTAATCTCTGTTGGCATGGAGAGTTGCATGACTGTTAAACTCATGGAATACATTACCAAAGAGCAGCTCTTGACTGATCATCACTCTGGATTCTAAACTGCTGTAGCAATGAGATTGCCACATTAAACATATAAGATGATGTGCCTTAAATACTGAATCGAGGAGGGGGACTCTTGCTTCCTCATTCTGTGTGATGTCACATCACCATCTGACACAATTGGAGACGGCAGAATGATCTCCACTTTGGATTGCCACACAGCCCTTCATAGCAATATCCTGGGTTTGTTTTCCTTGTTTCTGACCAACCTTTCTCATTTGATGAAGATTCAAAGTCTGACTTAAGGGAACTCTGTGGTACCTTGTGACTTCCCTTTTAGCTCCCACTTTGTTGATTCTATATTGCAAGCTGTTGAGTTTGTTATTCAGGGGGTCCAGCTTTCATACATCAATATGCAAATGATTCCATAATATACTTAATAACTTCCTCCATAATTGACATTCTACACTTACCTACCTCCCTCACCAAACTCTAAACTTCGATGGCGTGCAACTCCTTTCCTTCATTGTCGTGCACAGTAAAATCTTTGAACTTAATTATAGATTCATTTCTTTTCTTGGTTCTTTACATGAGCAAAATAGCAAAAGTGGCCAGTACCATCTCTCAAAAACGTTAGCCTCTTCTTTTGACTTCCCATCTAAATATGGCTGCTGAGGCATTGGTTATCTCATGCTTGGACTATTGCAACACATTTTGTCCCAATGGGCTTAAAGTTTCACTCAATCGACAAAAGGCTTTATACACTCTACTCTTGTCTTCAATAAGAACATTTGACTACATCACCTCGATTCATTCCAGCTTTCATGAGCTACCAACTGAACTGAAGCCAAGAGTCGCATTTAAAATATATCATCTTAACTACTTGGTCAGTTTACCGTCTCGGCCTACAACTCCTTACATTAAAAATGACCTAATCTCAAAAAACAAAATCTTTTTTAAGTACAATAACTACTTTCTGGAACTCTCCAAACCGATCTTAGGACCTAAATATGTTCAATGTTGTTCAGATGACACCTTTTAATGGCATGGTTTTGCAACGATTTCACCATTTTGACCTTCGTAATGTATTGTACTAGTATATTTGCTGTTACCTTTTGTGGTAATGGTCTTACTGATCATATACCAACTGTAGACTTTCCTATCATTTGCACTCGTATTCAGTTCCACAGAAAAAGGAAAAGAAGAGGGGTCTGTATTTGTTATGATTTTGATAAATCTAGGTTTGCAAAATGGCCACAGTCACTGAAAAATGTAGTTATCAGAGAATCTCAATTTTACACACATTTTTAAATAAAAATGAAATTGGTCTAAAGATTTCAGACAGTGTTTTTCAATCCCGCCTGTATCTGGTAAATATCTTGTGACGAGGGCAGATAATTATCATTGGACACAGACTATAGGCTTTCCATACATAATGTTGTTTTGGTGGCGGAGCCTGTATAAGTGGATGAGATGGAGATGGCTGTTTTATGTAGTGCATTGACAATATTGATAGGCTTTTAGCCAAGTATCGGGAACACCATTATTGTCCTCATTTGACATTTGTTTAGAAATGGGCTTCAGATATCAATAATAATGATTTTAGATGTGCTCTAATTTACATTTTGGCTTACCTGAGTGATTAATTGCAAGATACATTTTTTGACACAAAAAATAATCTATTACTGACCGTAACAATTTGAACTGTTCTCTTTCGATCAACTCCAGTCTGATGCTAATGCCTTGTACTGATTTTGTGTTAATGCTATGGATTCTTTTCTCTTTTAGGTATAGACGCAAATAGTGATGTGGCTGTCACTGCTGAAGACCACGAAGGGCCGCTGCCTAGCAAACCTCAGAAAGGAATTGACTGGTTACTGGTATTTTCAATGATGTTTGTGGCTAGTTTTATTATTTATGCAACGTTACGGACCGAAAGCATTCGGTGGCTATTACCTGGACCAGAACAAGAACACCCTGAATGATTTGCGAGAGGACACGGTTGGAAAGGAGATATCATTGCCCCAGAAGAAATTACAATGCCTGGGTAATCTACTCAAGAAACATTAACCAGCCAAAGTTTGTGCTGTCAATAATAAAGACTGTGAACAAATATGGAAACATAAGTTTTTGCTTTATGAGCCCAAGGCAAAAGGATTTTACATAAAACCTATTTGAAGGGAAACTCAAGGCATTGAGGGAGATTTGCAGGAACTGGGCACCTTAGATTTTATACACTTTATGTTCAATGCTTTACTTGTACCACCACTGTGTGTTTAGCTATTTTAGGCCACACCGTGAGGGTTTCTGTTTTGTAAATGAGTTGGATGTCTCACATTAAGGCATTTTCCTCCTTTATTACTTAAGATGGATGGACATAGCACATATCATTCAGCACATAGGGATGCTAAAATGCAGAGTTTTAAAAAAGCAGGAAGCTGCTCTTTGCCAAAATTAATGGGGAAGGGTGGCACTTATGCAAAAGTGACAAAGGTATCTGCAAGGTGAGCAGAGAAGCAATTTCACCACAGGACAGTCACCAGCACCGAACATGTCAGTGATTTTTCCAGCGGAGAAAAGTCCTACGACCCCCTATATGTGATAAATGGATGTTGGAATACTGGAACCAGGTCAGATGGTACAGCTTCACTTTGTTACTTATGCACAACTCTTCTGAGCCCGTTTGTGAGTATTAATAACTAAGTGTTTAGAGTCAATATTAAAAGTTACATTGTTTAATAGTTTGTAAAAGCAGCTTCCTATGAAGTATGCATCCTCTACAGGGTTCATGGAGAGTAGTACCGGACTTGTAACCAAGAAAGGAATCTTGAGCCGAAGTTCATTTTCTGAAGCGCCTGTGTGAGGAATTCCCAACTAATGGAATCAAACGCATGTTTGAAATCCACTAAAATTAATGGGGGGTGGGGGGGGGGTGAGTGTGTGTGTGTGTGTGTGTGTGTGTGTGTGTGTGTGTGTGTGTGTGTGTTAGTTAGTGTGTGTGTTAGTTATATGGCGTGAGTTACAGTCATCTAAGGCAGTGCCTAATGCAGTGACCAGGCATAAAGCCATTTTAGTCTACATGCACTCGAGGCAACCAGTGTGTGAAGCTTCAGCAAATACCTCTAGGAGGTGGGGTGTCAAGAGGGGTGTGAATTGCTTAAAGAATGTAATGAGGAGGACATTTAGGCCCACACATGACTGCACCCCCATTATCACTTCTAGAATTACTTCAGGGGTTATGGTAGGGTCTACATATTTGCACTGATGGCATGACAGAGCTTACATTGATAGTTCTGAGTATGTGTCGGGTCACCTCTGCCTCAGTGACGCTGTGCTGCCTAAACAGTTTTTTTATTAATTAGTAATGGCTGAAGCTATCTCTAAGGAGCTTTGCGCTGCCACACAAGGGTGTATATTGATGGCTTAATCATAGCTATGTCCTGCTGGTTAGGGAGTCAGTTTAGTAATTTCTCTATTTTGTCTCCCAGTTCATAGTTGCAATGTCATCCAGGTGAACTTGGCTGTCTTTTTCCAGTTGTTTTAACTGAGTCTCTGTCGACTCGAGTATTATGAATGTTGTTGACCTCTCTTGGGAAAGAAGTATATAACTGCTCTAATTCAAGGACATCCGACTCTAGGGTTGTGGGGGCTTGCTTCCATGTTGTTTTACCGAAAGGACCACTGATGTTAGCTGTGAAGGCCTTCCATTTTACTGGGGCAGAGGTGAATGATCTGGAGTTTTGCTTAACGTAGGCAGTCGTCCAGGAGGTATGCTGAGAAGCTTGTGTCTGTTAGCCACCAGGCATTCAAATGCCACCATTTGCAATGATTATGGTATTATCCTCAGGATAAAATCGCCTACCATGATACAGCAACTCCGGGTGAGTGTTCCGAGATGCCCCGAAGTATCTGGACCCTGTCACTCCGATCATGCCAGTGGCAGGAAGGACGTTGTCCAAGCAAGAGAAGGACTTAAGCCGCAGAGTTGACGTTTAAGCTCTTTACCTCTGATGTCATGTCCTTCAAGCGTCGCACAGCCCCAACAGTGCAACCCAGCTGGGCAGGGTATGTGATTTGTGGCTTTATGTAGTTTTGGACTCAAAGAGTCTCATTTAGGAGGTGAGTGAGGACCTTGAGAGTGCTGTTGGTTAGGACAAGAGGTACTCACTAAACAATTTCCAGGGTATGCCCTCGTGAGAGCCAATCGCTATGACTAATCTTCCTTCAGATTACTTTAGAGATTGTGATTAAGAGAATTGCTGCCCTGCTAGAGCAGTTAGTGTTGGGACACTCTCGGAAGCTCTGTATCTCTGTTTTCATTCATTCATTTAGTAAAGACTGACTGGAAAACTCGAGTATCTGTATCTTCTCTGAAAGCTATATTTTGTACCTAGTTGGCGAATTTCTTTAAATTGTACTGGGCCTGATGGAACAGTGCCTAATGTGTTGCAGTACTTCCTCCCTATTTAATGCAGTCATTAAGTGTGTTCCGGGAAACAACACACTATTCCTTTGCCTCAGTGGTGTTTTCCACCTTGTGTGCTAACTCACTGTAAAAAGTGAAGCGGATTGACCTGATCTGCTTTGGAAATGCAGAGAACTACTAAACCCTCTGAAATGTAACAACGTCCCTCAACCCCCTCTCCTTCCCCCCCAAGAGGTATGTTTCCCAAAAAACGCTAAATACAAAGACTGCTGTTGCAAACAATGAACGCTAGTCACTTTGCGGACACTTCTGATTTGTTGCCATTCTCTTTTTTGTTTAAATATGAAGTCAGACTATATTTTCTGGGACAGAAAAGTAATCTGCCTGAGAATCAATGTGCACCCATGGCCTGAGTGCCCAAATGTACTGATGTCTGGTTCCCCTATGCAGATTTTTGTTGTCCTAGGCAAACTGGAATCATGCATGTGCGCCATGAAATAGGCCTGTCTTGTGGATTGCGGACTTGTTGGACCTGGAGGGGTGCCCAAAACGCTACATTCAACTGCCTTCACCAGTAACTAGGTAGCACGAGTACGATGGTGGCAGCATACAGTGTAGTGATCAGTGGGAGTGAAGATATGCTTTTTAACCTTTGCATTTGGAGTGAGTCCTACTGATGTACTCATTTTTAAAGTTCTCCTGGTGTGTGCTTAACTCACCCTTGGCCTACATCAGTTTGGTGTGAAGTGCTGCGCAGCACAGGATGATCTATCTGCGCTGTGTGTATGTGTGCTTGGGAAGGTTACAAAATAGCGATATTGCAGAACTGTGCAGTGCTTGCATGATGCTAAATGGACATGCTGGATTTATGTGTGCCTGTGAGTTGTACAATACACGAAGGATGTAGTGCTTTGCAGCATATTTGGAGTAAATACATGCACTTGAGTGAATGTGTACATGTGAATTGTACAATACATGGAGGGCCCTGGGTTCTATTTTGGGAGACCCAGGCCTGCATGGTGGAACATGGAGAGGAGGTAGAGAAATTCCCCTGACCGATATGGGCATCAATGCATTCTTGTAAACTGGGTGGGACACACTGGGGAGGGGAGATCCAAGCTTCCCTGTACACTTCAAAGGGGGCTCTTTGATTCAGTGAGAGGTCACAAGGAAGGGGCCCGGCCACATCTCTGGAAAGAGATGGGGCTGATATCATACATAATGTGGCTTGGGCCCTGGACTAACCTTTTGATGCATATAGCACTATGACTTACATCCAGGTGTGAACTCTAGTCACTCCTAAGGCTTGTGTTGAAGAACTATCAGAGTTGGAGTCACTCATGCTGTGGAAGAAGAGGGGAATGGACAATTCAAAGCAAGACAAACCAAAACATAACACTTTAAAGGCTGAGACATTCGATAATGAGGAAGAGTAATGCTTATCTGCCTGCTTCCAGGACTGAAGCCAGGTTCTTAGAAATTGTTCTAGGTGAAGTCCTGCTCCCACAAAGCAGAAGTTGTGTCTTGACTTCTCTTCGGCTTCCTCCACTATGTTCTTCAGTTTCCTAGCTGTTTTCTTAAGCCAGGTCACTGAGTTTTGCAAAGGCTGTACTATCCTCTCTGGTTTTACAAATGGTTCAATTTCAGTTTATATTGTATCGTTAATAAAAAAAAGTTACAAATGGTGAAAGCTAAATGATACAGCGCAATATAAAAAACTATTGCGAATGTCACTCATTCAGCCTCATACACGGTATATACTTTTTACAAATACCGGCGCAGTAAAACCGACCTTTAGGAGGCCTCCCTGGCTGGGTATGCCGCTCTCACGCGGCCCACGACACAACCCTTAAGGCATAATTACCCTCATGTGGGACGCACAAACCTACTGCCAGATACCACCGCAGCAGCCCTGCATCATAGAAATATAGCCACTGCGCCTACCACTTGAGCACAATATCCCGCCGAACTTGCTCGCGGAGGCTCGACAGGGGATACTTCCCACCCCTGAAAAACAGTAGCCGCACACCCGTGAAAGAGGTGTGCCTGGGGAGCACAGCCTACAATGGCACCGTTCCGCCCAGTTCTGACGCTAACGCCCGGGGGATACCCCCGGCCCGTCGAGAAAGCACATCATGGGCAAGGTCGACAAGACACACCTCGCGCCGGCCGCACCTCGCCTCCTGCACTTCCCAAACACCCCCCGGGCCCTGACACCGGAGGCGAGGCGTGTGTTTACAAGCGGGTTTTGAAGAGACATGTTTCCGGGGCCCAGGAAGAGGCGGATCGATGCTTGGAGTTGTGATTGTCAGGAGGGCCTCCGCATCCAGCCCGAGTAAAGTCTGCTGAAGAAGTATGTGTTTGATGCTGTACTAGCTCGAAATGAAAGGATGAGCCATAGGTGCATGGCCCTCTCTCTCCAGTGAGGACCTGCTAGAAAAAAGAGGAGCCCTTCCCTTCCTCAAACCAGAAGCTAGGCTAAAAGAGAGGAGCAACTCTCCTAAGAATTGAGCGTTTGATGGTTCACAAACTTTGAACCAATATATAATTGTGGGAGAAGGAACTGATTTGGCTTCCTCACCCTAATCACACGGCGCCGGAGCTTAGAACTTTTTAATTAAGGGATTCAAGCAAACTCAGAGTGAGAGGTGTTGCCAAGGCTCACAATCACATCAAGGTGAATCGACATATCAAACACAGCATAATTGAACAAACAGAGAGACTAGGAGTGGGACCACGAAACGCTTTGGTTACAGCGGCTCGAACCAAGGAAGCCTTATTTGCCGCGGGAAACTGCTGAGGTTCAGTCTCTTCTTGTGTTTCGTACAACCTTGGAGGATCCACGTATAAGTTACCGGATGTACTTTCATCTCGCCCTGAAGAAACTCCCTGGTAGGGAGTGAAACGCGTTGGCTGACTGTTTTGCTAATTGCACTTTGACTACTTTTAAAAGAATGAATAATATCAAATAAAGAACCTTTTCATATACAAAACTCTACATCTCTTTTGGACTTTTTCTCTGTGCGCCCCCATTCGAGCTAACAAACTATCTATGATCTGGAAAACACAGCGACGCCAATTAGCAGCTGACGTCGAGGGTGGCAGCACTTAAAACTTATAAAAGTTTGGAACTGGGTTCAAGGTGCGGCACTGTGTGGTCCGCTGCTATATTTTTGTGTACAAGACACAATCGAAACTACTTTTTGACCCTAAACACACTAGAACTAGAGAAACGGGCGGCGCTAGCTACATAGAAAGCCATTTGGAAGCTCCAGAGGACGAGCCTGGGGAGGTGAAACAAATGTTCGCTGCAGTCCAGAAAAGCTTACTGATGATAGATGGGAAGATAGACTCTCTGGCATACCGCATGGACAGAATGTCGGAACGGCTAGGTAAGCATACGGTGCGAATTGACATGACAGAACGCCGTGTCACTGAGGTTGAAGAGGCCCAAACCAAGACGCACTTGACTCGACAGCAAATGGCCAAAGTGCTCACGACCTTACAGGACAAGGCCGAGGACCTTGAAGCCTGGTCCAGATGGAGCAACATCCGCATTAATGGCCTCCTGGAGTCCACACAGATGCCCAAGGCAGAACAGTTCATAGAACAGCTCCTAATCACCTTGCAGGGCTGTAGCCACTTTCTCAGACATTTTCGTACTGGAAAGGGTACACCGTTCGCTGGGACCGCGCCCGCAACCAGTGGCTCCCCCACGCCCAATAATCACGAAAATGCTGAACTATCGCGACCAGGATTCTGCCCTGCGACGTGGTAGGGAACTGGGAGAACTCGAGTATGAAGGATCGGTCCTCTCCCTCTACCCGGACTTCACAATGAAAGTTCAAGAAGCGAGACGCCAGTTCACAACTGTAAAACGACAACTCCAGGATCAGAATATTGCCTACGCCATGCTCTACATGCTCTACCTGGCCAGGCTTGTAGTGTAGTTCCTATATTCCCAATAGGCTTTTCGCATTGGAATAATATATCCTATAGATTTGACGTAGGATTTATGTCAAAAGGTCTCTATCGAATATACTAAACTTAATTGTGTGTGTGCCAGCTAACTCAGAGGTCACTAAAAACTTTCTCGAATACACAAGAAGGGATTAGTTTCTGACAACCGCATAAACATGACAACTTTGTTTCCCAAGAATAAGAATATCTCTGAGTTGTGGAAACAATGGATAACTAGTTCACTTGTGCATGCTTCATTTCTACAGAGTTGCAGAGAAATAGTGAGACTGGCGTTTTCAATAAAAAGGGTTTATTGAACAGTCTTCTTTCTCGTGCAAGAGAAGTGAACTGCTACAATCGTTAGGCAGACTGCCAAGTATTATGCGTACATCGAATACAGTAATATGAAATAATACTGTAAGAGCATTGTATGGTTTCTAAGCCATATAAAAATACATACATAAATAACATAGACTAAAATACTCAACTGGTGCTTCTAAAATCCGCCTACCCCAATGTACCTAACCTAAGTCTAGTACGAGGGAAGAAGTAAGTATCGTCTTTTGCATAGGTTTAGTTTTTGCCAAGAATCTACCAAAGGTTTCTCTAGGTTCTAATCAGCTCCATACCTTAGAATGAAGGAGGTCTGGTATCTCTGTCTTGGGGACTCGATTTTCCCAACACCCCGCAAGGGGAGCCGGAAACACTGGAGCTGGATTCTCGGCAGGAGAAAGGCAGCTTCCTGATCAGTGCATCAGCTGGAGAGTCGGCTTCCTTCGGCACTTGCTGTAGCGAGCTGCGTCGGACAAGTAGGTCTTCGAACTGCTCTGAACCACCGTATCTTGCTATAGCAAGTGAAGGTATATTTATACCTTGAAGGTGTTTAGGAATGCCATAGTTTGACGTAAAGCCGGGCATATGAACGTCATAAATGAACCCCTGGGGAATAGTTGTTCATTGTAAAGTAACTGAGTTCTTAGAGAAATCAATATTCAAGCAAGGGGAAGTTCCCTAACGGCTTAAGCTGGTTTTCCAAAAAATCGTTGTGAAGTTTGGTGAACGGATGGAAGTAGCCATGCCTGTATTTGGGTAGCATGGGCTATGCCTTAATAAGGGATTGATTTCTATGCCTGTATACGGGCAACGTGAATTGTACCTATATAAGGGCATGTATCTGGAAACTGTCATCGGATCATAAAACGCCAAAGCTGAGAGTCACCCTCAATGGCTCAGATCCTAAAACACTGCAAAAGACACTAAAAGACTTTTTAAAGAAAGAGACAGGCGACAACAACGAACAGTCTGATGGAGGCTGCGACTGGTGGAGCAGAAGGTGGTCGGGACGATTCGGAATGACGCTTCTGCATTGGGGAATCTCCATCACTAAGACACAAACGGCTACCGTCTAGCTGATTCACGGGTCCTCGCTGGATGGCGGGTTTTAGCCTGCTGATTTGCTGTGATCTGGACACTACTTGGCCCTCCACGAGCCCCGCCAAGAGACCTGCCCACCTCAACTTTCGCAAGTATTTCTGAAATTCCGCGACCTACAGCCCTATGTCTGTGTTAATCTTATCCTTCTGTACCTGCTTTTAGATAGATGTGCTTATCGCTTTGTGACAGGAAAAGTTTTTTGAATAGTCATAATGCATAGCTAAGCTTTTCTTCCCCTTAACAAGGTGTGGCCAGTGGAGTCTTAGACAAGCTCGAATGTCCACGCTTATGTAAATCTACATGGAACTATTGCTGATGGCTGCCCGGGAACTATTGCTGATGGCTGCCCGAAGTGATGTGGTAACGTCCGCCCCTACATGTTACACACCACGTGGCCTGTTGCCAGAGGGTACTCACGGGGTGGGTAAGGAGAAGGGGAAAGGGAAAGGGGGGAGGGACAATGTCCCTGCTAAGTTGAGGAAGGCATGGCATGGGTGGGGGGGAAGGGAGTTTTGTTGAATTCTTTTTTGTTTCTTATGGTTTGTTATTCTACTGCGACGAGAACACCACACCGGGGTAACACAGCTACCAGATCGGGAGAGTTACAGTCTCCTAAAGGATTAGTCATTAGGGAACACTCGCACACTATAACTGAGGCCCCACCGCCCCCTACTTAGCCCACATGGAAGATATACTACGGTTACTAACATGGAACGTTGGCCTCAACGATCAACGTAAAACAAGGAAAGTCATGGCGTACCTAGCTAGACACAACATTGACATAGCGCTGTTGCAGGAAACACACCTAACCCTGTCTAGTCTCCCACAGGCTCGTAAACGGATATGTGGTACCTTTCACGCAGCAGGCTGTACCTCACATGTCGGGGGGGGGGGGGTGCTTACCTGGGTTAACCCTAGAGCCCAACTCACCCTAGAGGAATTACACATGGACTCTGAGGGCAGATACACAATCTCTATATGCAGAGGCAGGGGTCTGGCATACAACTTAGTTAATGTTTATGGGCCCAATTATGACTGCCCCCAATTCTTCTGTGATCTGCGTGCTCTAATGCGCCAATTACCAACACTCCTGCTTATTTGGGGGGGTGATTTCAATTGCAGACTGAACCCGGACAAAGACCGCTCTGGTGGCCCCCCATGGCGCCAGTCCATGGCAGCTAGAACAATTACAGATACCCAACTTGAATTGAGAGACAGCTGGCATTCACGCTCATCTTCTGCTGGTGGATTCACACATTATTCCGCCCGCACAACCTAGACACCAGGATTGATTGGTTTCTGGTGCAAACCCTTGTGCATGCCACTCGCGATTGGGTGGTGTTACCTTGCTCCTACTCAGACCACTCACCAGTACTCCTTATACTAGCGTCACCTACTAAACACCACCCCCATTCACCTGGCGGTTTCCCCCTTATACCCTATTAGATGTAGTATTCAAGGCTTACATTTTGGAGACCGTAGGCACATTCTTTACCACTAATGTTGGCTCAGTTGAACAGTTTGCTACGATCTGGGAGGCTTTTAAAGTCTACATCCGAGGAGTAGTCATCTCTAAGCATTCTGGAGTGCTAAAATCCATAAGAGGGTGGCTTGCGCTGCTGGAACAGACCCTCGCAAGGCTAGAACGGGAGACACTAACGGGAACATTGAGACCAGTGAAGACCTTAAGTCCACCCTGGAACAATATCACCAAGAGGCAGATAGAGAGATTAAATTGATAGGAAAATACGCCATAGCGAGAACATATGGGAAGGGCCTCTCTAGCATCACTCAAGAAGGGACGGCACGCAGCAACACATTCTATTGAGCTTAATTCGGATTTGGGTCACAAGATAACCGACCCGGATCAAGTGGCTGAACGTTTCAGGGTCTTCTACGCGGACCTTTGCTGTGAGAAAGTGCCATCTTTCTTGCATTGGTATGCCCCCACTTTTTTCTGACTGCTGATGTGCTTTGACTGAGTGTGTCCTGGGCTCCTGCCAACCAGGTACCCAGGGCCTACGTTCCGTTTCCTAAAACTGTGTAACAACTAAACCCCAATTGACATCTCTGGCCACCTGTCAGCCCCTAGTAAATGGTACCCAGGGCATGGTGACCAGAGAAGACCCCTGAGGGCTGCAGCACTTATTGTGCCACCCTCAGGGGCCCTGTATCCTGACACCCACACATTGCCTTTGCAGGCTGAGTGTCTAAGTACAGAACCAAACAAAGAGTCGTCATGGCACACATCCCTGTGTGCCATGCCCACAGAACCCACTGCCCTGGCATACTTCAGTCACCCCTCTAGCTGGGTGCCCTATGCCAGAGGTGTGGGCACAGGTGCATGAGCCCTGTGCCCCTACAGTACCCAGGGCCATTCCTGGGCACTGTAAGTGCAGTGATGCCATTAAGAGTATATGGTGCTGGGTCGTTGTCATTACGAAATCCACAGCACCATAATGGCTACCCTGAAGACTGACAAGTTTGGTACCGAACTTCTCAGCACATTAAACCCGCACTGATGCCAGTGTGGGATTTAATGTAAAATGCACCAGAGGGCATCTTAGAGATGCCCCCTGAAAACCTAGCCTACAATCCACGTCTGGGCTGAGTGGCTGCAGAGGCTGTCACACAGCAAACATATTGCTGGACCCCTGGGTGGAGAGCCCCCGCTCTCCTTGGCCTGCAATAATGCACATCCTGGGTGAGGTGCTAGGTCTCCTCCCCCAGGATGGGCAGGGGGAAGCTTCAAAGGCATGCCGTCTGTGAGCTTCTCCAGACCATTTGCTGTAGCCAGCAACTGGCCCCCACCAGTCCTGACCCCCACTCTGGCAGGAAGACTGGCAGGAAAAACTACATAAGGAAGGGGGGGTGCCAGCCTGTGCCAACCTCACCCCTCAGGTGGGGAAGACGAGGTGAAGCACGACCCCGGGCTCCGGCCATCTTGAAGATGGGGAGCCCTGCCCAATCACAGCTAGGCTCCTGCTCCCCCTCCCACAGGCGGGGAGCAGGCTAGGGGTTGTACCCACCCCAGGACAGGGACCTATTGGTCCCTGTCCTTGCCCTACCTGTAACGCCCCTAAATTCAGTATTTAGGGGCTCCCTGAAATTTCCTTCCTCAGATCCCGATAAGAAAAGAAGAAAGATGATCAAGAAGAAGACCTGCCGTGCAGCTGCTAACAGGACGACAACAACTGACTTGGCCCCAGCCCTACCGCCCTGTCGATCCTGGAACCTGCTCCTGCCTAATCCCGGCGACTCCTGCGGACAGCAACCTTGGGACACCCAGAGGACCTGCCGCCTTTACCCTCTTAAAGCCTCAGACTCGCTGCTGCAACAACACCCCTGGTGCCAGCTAGGAAGCTCATTACCAACCCACTCTGCACCCGCCGAGCCCGGCCCGTGCCTGAGTGATCCAGGACCACAAGGACGTCCCCCCCGGCGACTGGGACCCGAAGGCCAGTGCTCAAAGACCCTCCTTGACGACCCCCGACGCCGCCTGAAGCCTCAGGACAGAGGACCCCTCCGACCGCGACCAGCAGGGGGTAAGATTTCCCAACCTCAAGACACCCCGGCGCCCCACGGCCCCCTGTGCCCAACTCCTGGGTGCCGACCTATCCCCCGAGATCCCAACTTACTCCTCGAAGTGTTGGTCGCTCCAGAAGATCCTTCGTCCCCGAGCCTGCGGCCTTTGTTCTCTTTTCAAGTTCCTCATTGAATAACATTGAGCGCCCGACGGCTCAAAAGCACTCTGCACCCAGCCGCCCGAGTGCCCCTGGCAGTGCAACATGTACCCTATCCTACTTCCCCAATTGCCCTGAGCAAGTGACCAGGAGTCCAGCTCCCACAGCTGCGTGGCCTGCTAGCCAGCAGCCACCAACTGGAGGCACCTTTCCCTCAATGGAAAACATTGGGCCTAACTACCTCTGCACCCGGCAGCTCCTGTGCTGCTGGGGGTGAACCAACTGTACTTACCTGACCCTGGGTACTCCTGAGTCTATGCCCAGAATCCTAACTTCACCAGCCAAGTACTCACCTGGAAACCGATAACTCACTTACCTGCCATTGGATAACATTGACTGGTTTGACTAAAAAAATCTTCTAAGTGTGAAGTTTTGGAAACTAAAAATATTCATATAAAATCACCCGAATTCCAAATTACTCACCTGTGACCAGGGGAGAAGCCAGTACTGTACCTTGTAGTCCAGTACCGAACCACAAAAGTAATCCTTACCGGGTTTACTAGTAATCTGTATTTTCTCCATAGGAATCCATTGTCTACTTTTCTATGAAATTTCTTCTGTCTACTTTTGATAATTTGAAATATTCTGTAAAAATCATACGAAATACTGAAACCCAATTACTCACCTGTTTTAAGTTGAGACCCCAGTGCTGGACCCAGGAGCCTAGTACTGGATTACAAAAGTAACGAGATCATACTTTACCTGTAACCTGAACTTTCTCCCATTGGATAACATTGCTAATTTGTCATTGAAAAGTTTCTAAGTGTGAACTTTTAAAACAGCTTTATATTCCTGAAAAATCACTACCATAATTAAAACTATTTTACTAAATTGGTTCCAGCTTAGACCCCAGGACTGAACCTAGGATCCAGTCCTGGAACTACCAAAGTAATCTACAAAGTAATCAACTGTACATATATGATGAAAACCCATTGAGCTGAATGCTATAGTGTGTTTAGAATTGTGTTGCCTACTGCAACCCCTGTATCTATTGTGTTCACAAAGTTTATTGCCTCTTTGCAAAGTAATTACATGAGAGCACTCATATCAAGAAAAGTATATTTTTATACCTGTTGGTCCTAAAAATAAAACAACTATATCTGTTGATATAAAAACAATTGGCCTGGGGTTCAGTCCTTGAGTGTGTGAAACCTTTTGCTTACTGAGTGTGTATAACAAATGCTTTACACTGTCCTCTGGTACTGCCTTACTGCTCGACCAAGCTACCACTTTTGAGAGTAAGGTCAGTCCTGACTTTAACCTCTGTTATACCTCTGGGGTTTGTGGACTCTATACACACTGTACCTTATTCTGGTCCAGTATATATAGAGCCGATTTCTCACATTTGTGGATCAGCGGTGGGATACAAACTTGCATTTGTTGGACTACTCGGTTACCATCTGATCACACGACAGAACTCATAATTTGCCTTTAGAATTCTGAAATTGTTTTTTTCCAAAATACTAAAAGTCTGGTAGGGCCTTATTTAAGTCCCATTAGGATTTTAGAAAAATAAAAGTCACTATAGTCAGGGTAGAGGGTTAGGACTATCAGGTTAGAATGTCTCAACCACCCCCAACTATTAGTGAGGATAATATTGCCGAGGACCTGGTGGAGGAGCTCAACCTCACACTTTACTTACACTTAAATTTCAGAGAAGTAAGGTCCTTATGCAAATTGAAAAATATACCAGTTGGACTGCATCCAACCAAAGTAGGGCTCCAGGAGCTTTTGGCTTAGTATGCTAAAGGCCACCCCTCTGAACAGGGTGATGACCAGTCAGAGGAAGAAGAGGTGCTAGAGGAGAAGGAGACTCCCCACTCCCCCCCCCATCCCCCAACCATCATCTCTAGGGAGAGGAGGGGCCCTGTACCCTTAACTCCAAGAATCACACTCTGGGACCCTAGGACCTTCACAGGTGAGCCAGGGCCCAGAGGAAACATTGGGACTAGCCCCAGTGAAGAGGACATCTTGTTAGCCAAGTTGGCCAAGAGATTGGATCTAGAGTCCAGACTCCTGGCACTGGAAAAAGAAAGGAAGGAGATGGGCTTAGCCCCTATCTCTGGTGGCAGCACTAACAAGGATAGAGAGGAATCTTATGATCCTAAAATCCCCAAAGGGATTGTCTCTAAGTTTGAGGGAGGTGATGATATCACCAAGTGGTTCACAGCCTTTGAAAGGGCTTGTGATATGAGAATAGTGAAGAAACCTTTACGGGGGGCACTCCTGTGGGAACTGTTCTCTGGTAATTACAGAGACAGGCTTCTGACCCTCTCTGGGCCAGATACAGGGTCCTATGACCTCATGAAAAAAACTCTGATTGAGGGATTTGGACTCACTACTGAGGAGTATAGAATTAGGTTCAGGGGGGCTCACAAAACCCAGACCCAATCATGGATAGATTTTGTAGATTACTCAGTAAAGACACTGGATGGTTGGTTAACTGGACACAATGTGCATGATTTTACTGGACTTTATAATTTGTTTATGAAGGAACACATTCTGAGTTTGGTAGATGTAGGTCTAATTTCTCCCCAAGAATTGGGAAAGAAGGCAGACCATTGGGTCAAGACTAGGGTGACTAGGACAGCCACTGGGGGTGACCATTAGAAGGTGCTTACAAAACCTCCCCAGGGGAAAGGTGGTGAGAATCCCCAAGAAAAAAATTCTGAGTCTTCCAAAGGGCCTCAAAGACCTGTACAGGTGGGTGAGTCCCAAACTACTCCCTATGTGCCTCAGCCCTATAGGGGGAAGAACTTTGATCCTAACAAGGCCTACTGTAACAACTGTAAAAAGTTGGAACATATAACTGTAGACAAGAACTGCCCCTACAATAAAGCCCTTAAGGCACCCAATACAGCTACTCCAGGGACAGTGAATCTACAGATGGGATCAGAGGAGTGCCCAGAGCAAATCTGGGAATACACTCAAGCTAGTCTAGTCTCCTTGGGGGAAATGGAGTTTGCCACTGTAGCTGGTTGGTCACCCAACTGTAAAAAGTATTTGCAATACCCCTCCATCAATGGAACTAGAGTAGAAGCCCTGAGGGATACAGGTGCCAGTATCACTATGGTGAAAGAAATGCTGGTTTCCCCAGAGCAATATTTGATTGGGAAAACGCACCCAGTCACCAATGCTGACAGCATTACCACCCAACACCCTATGGCGACATTAGGTTGGGGGGAGGTTACTGGCCTGACACTGGTAGTGGTCTCGCCACAATTGCCAGCTGACTGTCTGCTTGGAAATGACCTGGAAACCTCAGCCTAGGCTGAGGTTGAGCAAGTAAGCCATGCAGCCATGCTGGGTATCCCTAGACTGGTATGTGTGCAAATCAGAGCACAGAGCAAAAGGAAGGGTGAAAAAGTAGGTTTGGAGCCTAAAAGTATGGCCCAACCAACCAAGAGAAAAACACATAAGACTGGGGGACGAAGCGTCTACACAGCAAGCCTCTCTGGACCCCTCTCCTCAGGGAGAGGACTTGGAAACCCTAGAAGGAACTGAGCCCATGGAGCTTGAGCCTTACCAGTTTGGACTCCTGGGCCCAAGGGGGCCCACTAGGGAAGAGCTGTGCCAGGGTCAGCGAGACTGTCCCACTCTTGAAAACCTGGGGCAGCAAGCCGTTTCAGAAGCACAGGGAGGTGTCAGTGGTACCCATAGAGCTTATTGGGAAGAGGGATTACTGTAGGCTGAGACAAGAAACCCCAATCCTGGAGCTACCAGGAGAGTGGTAGTGCCGCAGAAGTACAGGGAGTTCCTCCTAACTTTAGCTCATGACATCCCCCTAGCTGGACATTTGGGGCAAACCAAAACTTGGGAAAGGCTAGTTAGACACTTCTACTGGCCCCATATGAACCAAAAGGTGAAGGAGTTTGTGAGCTCCTGTGTTACCTGTCAGGCCAGTGGCAAGACAGGTGGCAAACCAAAGGCCCCCCTGATACCACTCCCAGTGGTGGGGGTACCCTTTGAAATGGTAGGTGTGGATATTGTGGGTCCACTTGAACCTTCCACAGGGAACAAATTCATTCTAGTAGTAGTGGATCATGCTACTAGGTACCCTGAAGCAATTCCCCTTAGGGTTACCACATCTCCTGCAGTAGCCAAGGCCCTCCTGGGTGTCTTCACCAGGGTAGGGTTCCCTAAGGAGGTGGTTTCAGACAGAGGTTCCAACTTCATGTCTGCCTACCTGAAACACATGTGGAAAGAGTGTGGGGTGCAGTACAAGTTTACTACCCCATACCACCCACAAACCAATGGCCTTGTTGAGAGATTCAACAAGACATTGAAAGGTATGATCATGGGACTCCCTGAAAAACTCAAAAGGAGATGGGATGTCCTGTTGCCATGCCTGCTTTTCGCTTATAGGGAAGTGCCACAGAAAGGAGTGGGGTTTTCACCCTTTGAACTTCTGTTTGGTCATCCTGTAAGGGGACCACTTTGTCTGGTGAAAGAGGGTTGGGAGAGGCCTCTCCAAGAACCCAAACAAGACGTTGTGCTTGGCCTAAGGTTCAGAATGGCTGAGTACATGGATAAGGCATCCAAGAATCTTGAGGCCAGCCAGGAGCTGCAGAAGCACTGGTATGACCAGAAAGCTGCCATGGTTGAATTTCAACCTGGACAACAGGTGTGGGTTTGGAGCCAGTGGCACCATGGGCTCTTCAAGACAGATGGAGTGGCCCTTACCCTATCCTGAAGAAAGAGTGAGGTTACATACTTAGTGGACCTAGGCACCAGCAGGACACCCAAAAGGGTTATCCATATGAACCGCCTTAAATTCTACAATGACAGGGCTGACCTCACCATGCTGATGGTGACTGATGAGGAACAGGAAGCAGAGAGTGAACCTCTCCCTGATCTCCTCTCTTCCAGCCCAAAAGATGGGTCAGTGGATGCAGTGATCTTTTCAGACACCCTCTCTCCCCAACATCAGACGGACTGCAAGCACGTTTTACAACAGTTTGCTAGTATCTTTTCCTTGACCCCTGGTCTGACCAGCTGGTGTACCCATGATGTGTACACTGGTGACAGTAACCCTGTCAAAAACAAACTCTATCGACAATCAGACCAAGTCAAGGAAACCATCACAGCTGAAGTCAGCAAGATGCTGGAGCTAGGAGTAATTGAACCCTCTGAGAGCCACTGGGCTAGCCCAGTGGTTCTGGTCCCCATACCTCATCAACAGGGTGGAAAGAGAGAGATGAGGTTCTGTGTGGACTATAGAGGACTCAACTCTGTCACCAAGACAGATGCTCACCCCATTCCAAGAGCAGATGAGTTGATAGACAAGATAGGGGCAGCCAAATTTCTCAGTACCGTTGACTTAACTACAGGGTACAGGCAGATTGGCATGGCCCCAGGAGCCAAAGAGAAGACCGCATTCTCCACCCCTGATGGGCACTATCATTTTACTGTAATGCCTTTTGGGTTAAAGAATGCCCCTGCCACCTTCCCGAGGTTGGTGAACCAAGTCCTGACTGGATGGGAGTCCTTTAGTGCAGCTTATCTTGATGATATTGCTGTCTTTAGCTCCACCTGGCAGGATCACCTGATCCACCTTGGGAAGGTTCTACAAGCCCTGCAATCTGCAGGACTGACTATCAAGGCATCCAAATGCCAGATAGGGCAAGTCACTGTGGTTTACTTGGGCCACCTTGTTGGTGGAGGCCAGGTCCAACCCTTACAGCCCAAGATCCAGAGTATCCTGGACTGGGTGGCTCCAACCACCCAAACCCAAGTCGGGGCATTCCTTGGCTTGACTGGATACTACAGGAAGTTTGTGAAGGGATATGGGTCCATTGTGACTCCCCTCACAGAACTCACATCCAATAAAATGCCCAAGAAAGTAAACTGGACTGTTAGCTGCCAAAAGGCTTTTGACATCCTGAAAGAAGCAATGTGCTCAGCACCCATTCTAAAAGCACCAGACTACTCCAAGCAGTTCATAGTGCAGACTGATGCCTCAGAGCTGGGGATAGGAGCGGCCCTCTCCCAGATCAATGAGGAAGGCCAAGACCAACCTGTTGCTTTTATAAGCAGGAGGCTACTCCCCAGAGAGTAGCGTTGGAGTGCCATTGAGACGGAGGCCTTTGCTGTGGTTTGGTCCCTGAAGAAGTTGAGGCCCTACTTGCTTGAAACTCACTTCCTGGTTCAAACTAAACACAGACCTCTCAGATGGCTAATGCAGATGAAAGGGAAAAATCCCAAACTACTGAGATGGTCCATCTCCCTACAGGGAATGAACTTTGAAGTGGAACACCGACCAGGGACTGCCCATGCAAATGTAGATGGACTTTCCAGGTTCTTCCACATAGACAATGAAGACTCCCTAGGGCAAGGTTAGTCTCATCACCTTTTGTTTGGGGGAGCGGAGGGGGTTGTGTGAGAAAGTGCCACCTTTCTTGCATTGGTATGCCCCCACTTTTTTCTGACTGCTGATGTGCTTTGACTGAGTGTGCCCTGGGCCCCTGCCAACCAGGTACCCCGGGCCTGTGTTCCTTCCCTAAGACTGTTGCAACTAAACCCCAGTTGACATCTCTGGCCACCTCTCAGCCCCTAGTAAATGGTACCCAGGACATGGTGACCAGAGAAGACCCCTGAGGGCTGCAGCACTTATTGTGCCACCCTCAGGGGCCCTGTACCCTGACACCCACACACTGCCTTTGCAGGCTGAGTGTCTAAGTACAGAACCAAACCAAGAGTCGACATGGCACACCTGTGTGCCATGCCCACAGAACCCACTGCCCTGGCATACTTCAGTCACCCCTCTAGCTGGGTGCCCTATGCCAGAGATGTGGGCACAGGTGCATGAGCCCTGTGCACCCACAGTACCCAGGGCCATTCCTGGGCACTGTAAGTGCAGTGATGCCATTAAAAGTATATGGTGCTGGGAGGTTGTCATTACGAACTCCACAGCACCATAATGGCTACACTGAAGACTGACAAGTTTAGTACCAAACTTCTCAGCACATTAAACCTGCACTGATGCCAGTGTAGGATTTAATGTAAAATGCACCAGAATGCATCTTAGAGATGCCCCCTGAAAACCTAGCCTACAATCCACATCTGGGCTGAGTGGCTGCAGAGGCTGCCACACAGCAGACATGTTGCTGGACCCCTGGGTGGAGAGCCCCCCGCTCTCCTGGGCATGCAACAATGGATATCCTGGGCGAGGTGCTAGGTCTCCTCCCCCAGGATGGGCAGGGGGAAGCATCAAAGGCATGCCGCCTATGTGATCTTCTCCAGACCATTTGCTGTACCCAGCAACTGGCCCCCACCAGTCCTGACCCCCACTCTGGCGGGAAGACTGGCGGGAAAAACTATGTCAGGAAGGGGGGGGTGCCAGCCTGTGCCAACCCCACCCCTCAGGTGGGGGAGACGAGGTGAAGCACGACCCCGGGCTCCGGCCATCTTGAAGATGGAGAGCCCTGCCCAATCACAGCTAGGCCTCTGCCCCCCCCCTCCCACAGGAGAGGTGCAGGCTAGGGGGTGTACCCACCCCAGGACAGGGACCTATTGGTCCCTGTCCTTGCCCTACCTGTAACGCCCCTAAATTGAGTATTAAGGGGCTCCCTGAACCTTCCTTCCTCAGATCCCGATAAGAAAGAAGATCAAGAAGAAGAAGACCCGCCGTGCAGCTGCCTACAGGACGACAACAACTGACTTGGCCCAGGCCAAGCTGCTCCTGTCTAATCCCGGCGACTCCAGTGGACAGCAACCGTGGGACACCCAGAGGACCTGCCGCCTTGACCCTCTTAAAGCCTGGGACTCCCATCAGCAGAGGCTCTGCTGCAACAACACCCCTGGTGCCTGCCAGGAAGCTCTGGACCAACCCACTCTGCACCCACCAAGCCCGGCCCGTGACCGATCCAGGACCCCTAGTACGTCGCCCCGACGACTGGGACCTGAAGTCCAGTGCCCAAAGACCCTCCTCGATGACCCCAACGACGCCTGCAGCCTCAGGACAGAGGACCCCTCCAACCGTGACCAGTAGGGGGTAAGATTTCCCGACCTCAAAAGACACCCCTGCACCTGGCGCCCCATGGCCCCCTGTGCCCAACACCTGGGTGCCTACCTATCCTCCAAGATCCCAACTTACCCCTCGAAGTGTTGGTCGCTCCAGAAGATCCTTCGTCCCCGAGCCTGCAGCCTTTGTTCCCTTTTCAAGTTCCTCATTGAATAACATTGAGCGCCCGACGGCTCAAAAGCACCCTGCACCCAGCCGCCCGAGTGCCCCTGGCAGTGCAACCTGTACCTTATCCTACTTCCCCAATTGCCCTGAGCAAGTGACCAGGAGTCCAGCTCCCACAGCAGTGTGGCCTGCTAGCCAGCAGCCACCAACTGGAGGCCCCGTTTCCCTCAATGGAAAACATTGGGCCTAACTACCTCTGCACTCGGCAGCCCCTGTGCTGCTGGAGGTGCACCAACTGTACTTACCTGACCCTGGGGGACCCCTGAGTCTATGCCCAGAACCCTAACTTCACCAGCCAAGTACTCACTTGGAAACCGATGACTCACTTACCTGCCATTGGATAACATTGACTGATTTGACTCAAAGTGTGAAGTTTTGGAAACTAAAAATATTCATATAAAATCACCCGAATTCCGAAGTACTCCCCTGTGATCAGGGGAGAAGCCAGTACTGTACCTTGTAGCCCAGTACTGAACCGCAAAAGTAATCCTTGCCGGGTTTACTAGTAATCTGTATTTTCTCCATAGGAATCCATTGTCTGCTTTTCTATGAAATGCCTTCTAAGTGTACTTTTGAAAATGTGAAATATTCTGTAAAAATCATACGAAATACTGAAATGCAATTACTCACCTGTTTTAAGTTGAGACCCCAGTGCTGGACCCAGGAGCCTAGTACTGGATTACAAAAGTAACGAGATCATACTTTACCTGCAACCTGAACTTTCTCCCATTGGATAACTTTGCCAGTTTTTCATTAAAAAGTTTCTAAGTGTACCGAGGTGTACACCCCGGCGGTAATTGTGACCGAAGAAGAGGCTCGGGAGGCCCTTAATCATGTATCCCTGCCAACGCTGACAGAGGAGGCGGCAAAAGACCTTGATGCCGCTTTGACAATTGACGAAATTCAGTTGGCTAATAATGCGCTCCACTCAGGCAAGGCTCTAGGCCCAAACGGGGTGCCCATTGAATGGTTTAAAACGATGTCGGAACCCTTGAGTGCCCCCCTTCTTCAGATGTACGAGGAAAGTAGAGGGAAGGGTACGTTGCCCCCAGACCAAAGGATGGCGACCATAGTGGCCATTCCAAAACCGGGTAAACCGCCTAACGAATGTAAGTCCTATAGGCCTATCTCACTCCTAAACCCTGAAGCAAAAATACTAGCAAAATTATTGGCAAACAGACTCATGCCGTGCTTAACTCAGCTAATCCACCCAGACCAATCTGGATTTATGCCGCACAGAAGTACGGCATTGAATCTTCGGAGAGTGCAGGGAGTGTTGGCGAGAACCCCACTGTTGACAGAACCGGCTGCGATACTGTCCTTGGATGCCAAAATGGCGTTCGACATGGTGGAATGGGACTACCTATTCGCAGTACTCACCCGCATGGGGTTTGGGCCCACCTTTATCGCATGGATCAGATTATTGTACAAAGACCCAGTGGCAAGAGTAGTGGCAAATGGTCACATATCACGCGATATACGTTTGGCGCGGGGAACTAGACAGGGATGCCCGCTCTCACCCCTCCTTTTCGCGTTGGTCCTAGAGCCGCTGGCAGTTATTATTCGAAAGACGCCGCTATTGAAGGGGATTAGATGGGACAATACTTGGGAAGATAGAGTGTCCTTATACGCGGACGATATGTTGATTTACCTCACGGACCTGGGAAGTAGTCTTCCGAACCTCCTCACAATATGCAACTCATATGGGCGGTTGTCCGGCTACACTATCAACTGGTCGAAATCGACAATTTATGAGCTTAGGGGTCCGATCCCGGCCCTTCCGGAGTCTTGCCCTCTGGAGGTGGCTAGTAATTCCTTTAAATACCTAGGCATACATGTCACCCGAAAGGCCGCGTACTTCATTACTCTTAATCTACAACCCCCTCTCGTCCGGCTCCGCAATGACGTACAACACTGGAAGGAACTTCCATTGACATTGCTAGGCAGAGCAGCGTTATTTAAAATGATGGCACTGCCGCGTTTTTTGTACATACTTGAAAACACTCCAACGCTAATACCCACCAGCTTCTTTCAGAGGGTGACGGCACTGATGTCGAGTTTATTATGGGGGAATCGTCCGGCCCGAATAGCCCACGTGAAGCTCAACAGGAGCTGGTACGATGGCGGGATTGCACTGCCTAATGTGCAACTGTACTACTGGGCAGCCCAACTCAAGGTTCTCAACCAATGGATACATGCCCCACAGAACGACCCGGCATTTCAGGCGGACAGAGCACAACTAGGCACTCACACCCTACTGGCGCCTTTGTATCACAAGGGTGCTGCGGCGAAACTGATAGGACCCACCAAGCATACCGTGCAGCTATGGTGCAAGGCGCAAACTAAACTGCACTGGGAAGGGATCATCACGAAACTCACACCACTGTGGGACACCAAGGCATTGGGACATCTGAGGCATACTAAGGGCTTTACCCAGTGGGACAACATTGGGATTTCCACAGTGGGAGACATGTGGTCCAGAGAGGGGGTGATTCTATTTGCATCCCTTCAGGAACAATACGAATTAAGGGACACTGAACTGTTCAGATACATTCAAATTAGACATGCCCTCCAGGCAGTGATCCCATCGAATACCACACCACCGGAGTCTTCCCCGCTTGAAGACCGCCTGCTCACAGATTTTATGCAAGACGGTGCAACATCATTAACCTACCGCAAGCTACTTAATAACATGCCTGACCTACTAGGGGAACTAAAAGATAAATGGGTGGAAGATGTCGGCGATTTTGACGACTCTGAATGAAACGCAGCTGTTGCCTCCCCACGTGAAGCTGGAATATCGGCTAGGTTCCGCCTGGTACAGTTAAAAATCCTGCATAGGATATACTACACGAGAACTACTCTACATAAATTGCAGAGGGCGGATCACCCTTATTGCCTTAGGGGGTGCGGCGAGGAAGGTACTTTCATACACACACTTTGGAGCTGCACAAGCCTCGTGAGTTATTGGCAGCGGGTGCTCCGCACCATCGCACAAACACTTGACACCTCATTAACACTAGACTCACGTGTGTGCTTGCTCAATGTATGGGGGCCTTCTGATTTGACATTTTATGGTAGGTTGTGGGTCACGATAGGCCTCATGCCAGCTAAATGGGACATTGCGCAAAAATGGGGGACAGCCGAGCTCCCCACCCTGGCACAATGGAGTAGAAATATGGACATGCTCATGTTAACAGAGAGGGCGGTATACAAAACGAGAGCCAGTCCGCGTAAATGGAATGGAATATGGCAACCCTGGAACACATACAGAGGGGACATTTGCGACCCATTGCCGGAGGATGATAGTGACAGTTCAGAGGATGAGGAAGAAATTGAGTGACGACTGAGGGCTACAGCAGAGGGCATGCACACAAGGTACAGACCTTGTTTGATGCAATAGGAGCGGATGGGGGGGGGCGGTTGGGAGGGGGGTATAACTTTCTGTGGCTTGCGGGCATGATGTACATCAGGGTAGCGTTGATGTCGATCAGCAAAATATGCGTTCTGTGAGTTACGACTGAGTCACGTGTTGAGTTTTTTTTAGTTTTACATAAAACATAAAATGCAAGTTTTCATTATGCACATGTCTAACAGATCCCTGGGATTCAGCAACCTAACAGACTATTAATATAAAGTCAACCTGAGTAGGGCAGCAAACATACTTGGAGAACATGCATATGACACCTTTTAAGCCGGCCTCAGGGTTGTAGGCACAATTATGTACGGTTGTTGATATTGAATATCTCTATTCTTGCGATAATAAAAGAAATAAAAAAAAAAGTTTCTAAGTGTGAACTTTTAAAACAGCTTTATATTCTTGAAAAATCACTACCATAACTAAAACGATTTTACTAAATTGGTTCCAGCTTAGACCCCAGGACTGAACCTAGGATCCAGTCCTGGAACTACCAAAGCAATCTACAAAGTAATCAACTGTACATATATGATGAAAACCCATTGAGCTGAATGCTAGAGTGTGTTTAGAAATGTGTCGCGTACTGGAACCCCTGTATCTATTGTGTTCACAAAGTTTATTGCCCCTTTGCAAAGTAATTACATGAGAGTACTCATATCGAGAAAAGTATATTTTTATACCTGTTGGTTCTAAAAATAAAACCACTATATCTGTTGATATAAAACAATTGGCCTGGAGTTCAGTCCTTGAGTGTGTGAAACCTTTTGCTGACTGAGTGTGTCCAACAAATGCTTTACACTGTCCTCTGGTACTGCCTTACTGCTCGACCAAGCTACCACTTTTGAGAGTAAGGTCAGTCCTGACTTTAACCTCTGTTATACCTCTTGGGTTTGTGGACTCTATACACACTGTACCTTATTCTGGTCCAGTATATATAGAGCCACTTTCTCACATTTACCGCTCAAGAACCCATGACACATATATGACATCTTTTTTAGAATATGTAAAACTTCCTTGGTTATCTAATGGCCACAGAGAGTATCTAATGAGGCTGCAGGAAGCCTGGGAGATCCTCGATGCACTTAGTTCAATGCGCTCAAGTGGAGCACTGGGTCAAGATGGCCTCACTGTGGGGTTTTATAAAGAATTCGAACAACAACTAACTCCCCATCTAATGTCCCTGTTTGAGAAAATGGTTAAACGGTTCCATGCCCCCTACGATGCGGGAAGCCCTGCTAATTGCAATCCCTAACCCGGGGAAATCCCCACACGACTGTGCCGCATATCGCCCATTGTTCCTCTTAAATGTTGATACAAAAATGTTTGCCAAAGTCCTGGCAAATAGCCTAGCCCCTCTACTCCCAACCCCAGTAGGCCCAGAACAAGCAGGCTTTGTCCTGGGATGAACTCTGACCCATAACCTCTGTACAATCCAACACATTAACCCTGATGCCAACGTAGCAGTGGTTTTCCTGGACGCAGAAAGAGGTCAACTCGGTTTTGTGGAACTTCATGATGCTAGTCCTCAAACGCATGGGACTTGGCAGTCTATTCATACATCTAGTGAGAATGCTTTATTCTGCCCCAACAGCCCGAGTACGGGTGGGCAACAGAGTCGTAGCGCCCCTGGTGATATCTAGAGGTACACGACAGGGCTGTCCGCTCTCCCCACTAATGTATGCCCTAGTGGCAGAACCGCTAGCCTGCGCTCTAAGAGAGTATCACAGACATAGAGGGGTTAGGTTCCCTGCCTATAACCTTATCATCTCAGCTTATGCTGATGATACCCTCCTCCATGTCCGATACCCTGCGGTTAATCTCTCCCCAATATAACGTGAGGTTGTAAGATTTGGGGAATTCTCTGGCCTCCGAATAAATTGGGCCAAGTGTATTATTTTTCCCTTGACTCCAATGCCAATTCTGGAGGATCTAGATTTTCCCTTCACTTGGTCGACCGATCCGATCCGCTACCTAGGGCTACAGATCCATACAGACTCTGAAGTGGTACTCCAGGAGAATTACATAAGAGCTATGACCAGGCTGGAGGAGGACATTGATCGATGGATCCGCCTCCCTCTCTCACTTCTGGGAAGGATTTCCATCATGAAAATGGTAGTATTGCCCAGATTTCTCTTCCTGTTTTTAATCATCCCTATGGTTTTGCCTGCACACTTTTTCAAAAGACTGAAAAAAACACTGCAAATCAAACTGGCTTGGGCCAGCAAGCAACCTAGAGCCAAGTGGGATATTCTCACTCTTCCCTATGCTATGGGAGGATTGGGCACCCCCGACCTGGATCTTTATTATCGAGCCGCCAGGCCTCACATGCCTACCATTGGCTCCATCAGAAAGACCGCCCCCACCTCCTCATAGAGCGTATCACGATGGCCCCGGAACAACTGTCCGCCGCATTGTTTCACGCGACATCCCGCCACACAGGAACATTAGACTCGATAAACGCAACCACGCACGCCTGGCAGAGCTTGTTAAATCGCCACGCGACTTTACTCTCTCCTCACACTCTTGGAATAGTGCATGTGGCTCCCCGAACTCACCACACCTGACATGACTAGAGTCCTCCACACCTTGGGAATAGACTCAGTTGGCGACTTCTTTAAGGAAGGACTGGAAAGAGGCTGGGACGATCCAGTAGGGAACGACACCCCCCAATCCATTCTAACACTCTTCCACTACTTTAGAGGCCGGGACACACAATGTAAGACACTAGGGGATGACCTATTAGAACCTCCGGAGGTCCTCGCCTTCTCGGCCATCCTCCGAACTGACTCCCCAAGCAGACTGGTTTCACACATTTACAAAAAAACGCAAGAGCTGTGAAGTAACCAATATGTTAAAGCAAGATTGGAATGGCAGCTCGATCTTGAACTCACGATAGATGACCAAATGTGGACATACTGTTGTAAAGCTACCAAACTATTTCCCTTAACGGCAGACATCGGCTCATACAATTTAAATTCCTGAATCGAATATATCACACACCCGTGCGGCTCCATAAATTCGGGATGCGGGAGTCGGACTGCTGTGAGAGGTGCGGGGAGAGGGAGGTGGACTTCTTACATCTGGCCTGGCCCTGCCCACCTGTCGCAGGTTTCTGGATACAAATCTCCAAACTAAGCGGCATTATTGGTGAGCAGATCAGCCCTGGACGCACTATCGCAATACTGGGGTGCTCTAAACACCTAAAAAAAACACTAGAAGACTCGTTGACATGGGATTATTAATAGCTAAAAGAGTGGTGGCAATGCACTGGGCCCGCGGTCCCCCCCCCCCTTCAATAACCCAATGGGCTAGAGACATGTTATTTTGCAACACGCAAACAGAATCATATAGCGAGCTACTTTCTCCCAAAAATTGAGAATATTAAGAAGGATTAAAATGTGTTATAAACAGTTAACATAACTCAAAGGCATTTGGAAGTACTGATTCATGCCTAGATATTTTTTGACCGTATCCTAGACTTGCTTTGTTATGCCCATTTCACAAATAACGATTCAGAAAAAGGGGGTGGTGATGAACAGAATGTCTGAATTAAGCAGACCACTCTTACCCAGTCCAAAGATCAGGGCTTGATCCATCACCGTTATTTAGCTCACTGCCCCATCCCAGCTCAGAACCTGGCTATATGCAAATTAGTCTGTCCCTGGCCCAGTGCATCATGGGAACAGGGCAGACCAAACTACCAAGCCAATTCTTCACCAGAAAGGAGACAAGCTTCCGGGGACCAGTTTCTGGCATTTCAGCCGTCGTCGGCTCGGCTTGCTTGAATCCTGATGGAGCAGTGAGCAAGGGACTCATGTCTGAGTATACCCTGCCACACCTATAGTGGCCAAAAACGATTCAGAAAAGGGGGTGGTGATGAACAGAGTGTCTGAATTAAGCAGACCACTCTTACCCAGTCCAAAGATCAGGGCTTGATCCATCACCGTTATTTAGCTCACTGCCCCATCCCAGCTCAGAACCTGGCTATATGCAAATTAGTCTGTCCCTGGCCCAGTGCATCATGGGAACAGGGCAGACCAAACTACCAAGCAAATTCTTCACCGGAAAGGAGACAAGCTTCCGGGGACCGGTTTCTGGCATTTCAGCCGTCGTCTGCCCGGCTTGCTTGAATCCTGATGGAGCAGTGAGCAAGGGACTCATGTCTGAGTATACCCTGCCACACCTATAGTGGCCAAAAACGATTCAGAAAAGGGGGTGGTGATGAACAGAGTGTCTGAATTAAGCAGACCACTCTTACCCAGTCCAAAGATCAGGGCTTGATCCATCACCGTTATTTAGCTCACTGCCCCATCCCAGCTCAGAACCTGGCTATATGCAAATTAGTCTGTCCCTGGCCCAGTGCATCATGGGAACAGGGCAGACCAAACTACCAAGCCAATTGATGGAAAATGATGCACGATTGTATTCAGCAAGTGGTGACTTATAATCTTCCTGGTACACCCAATTAAATTAGTATCTCACACATTTAAATTATAGGCACATTGTGATAAACTTTCAATCGATGCCAAGCTGGTTTCAAATCAGGGCCCTCAAATCGACAGCTTAGCCACTAGACTACATCTCCTTCTTTAGTTGATGTACTAGAACGTTCAAATAAGACTTAAACATTCAATTTCACCACTCCTGTGAACTCATGTTCTGTTGATGTTTTAACATACTAAAAAACAAAACATGTATTGGAGGGTCCAGGGGAATATTTACTGACCTCTCTGCTCGCTCCCCTACTCTAGAATGCAAAACACACAACAGAGCAGACAAGGTCTGGAGAAAGTGTGTAGCTGAAATGGCGAATATGCACCTGTGGATGCGTGTGCGAACATGTGCCGTTGAAACCATTGGCTAGAAAAAATCCCATCAGACCACCCTTCTGGTGGAATTTGCGTCATGTGGGATGTTCACTGATCATTCCATGTCACAACCGACCATATAGTGCCGATGTAAAACTGGATGTCAGAAGTCTAGCCATGATATCCATCATGAAGTGGTATTTGCTAAAGTGCAGTGCTCAAGTGACAGTGATGAAAATGAAATTAAAATTGACTACGCAGGCGCTGTATGGCATTCAAAGCGCAATCTGTGTGTCAAAGGATAAAACCACGCCTAGTAGTAAGACTACCTCTTTGCGCTGTGCAGGTCGGTCGACATGTTTCAGCCTATGGGGCATTGCCCGGGCTTTCTTCAGGACCATGAATAGAGAAGCTACTGCAACTATGAGTGATGTGTGAAGTGAAAACACAACAAGGATATACTCAAAAAAGGTTACATATCTACCAGGAAACATCACATTTGTATGCCCACTGGAAGGAGAGAAGGAAATCTTCTTCCCAGCTTTGTGTGGGTGAAGACCACCTTTTTTGAGTATATCCTTGTTGTGTTTTCACTTCACACATCACTCATAGTTGCAGTAGCTTCTCTATTCATGGTCCTGAAGAAAGCCCGGGCAATGCCCCATAGGCTGAAACATGTCGACCGACCTGCACAGCGCAAAGAGGTAGTCTTACTACTAGGCGTGGTTTTATCCTTTGACACACAGATTGCGCTTTGAATGCCATACAGCGCCTGCGTAGTCAATTTTAATTTCATTTTCATCACTGTCACTTGAGCACTGCACTTTAGCAAATACCACTTCATGATGGATATCATGGCTAGACTTCTGACATCCAGTTTTACATCGGCACTATATGGTCGGTTGTGACATGGAATGATCAGTGAACATCCCACATGACGCAAATTCCACCAGAAGGGTGGTCTGATGGGATTTTTTCTAGCCAATGGTTTCAACGGCACATGTTCGCACACGCATCCACAGGTGCATATTCGCCATTTCAGCTACACACTTTCTCCAGACCTTGTCTGCTCTGTTGTGTGTTTTGATGTTTTAACATAGCCATTAGGACGCATTCCTCATGCTGTCTAGTGAGTGGACCGAAGGCAAATTATTTTGGTATTTATGTTTAAACATGGGTAGCACCTACACGAGTTGACTCTGTTTAAGGTTTATCTATTTGTATTTACGCTGTGATTTGAAGTTAAGTAAATTCAGATCCGTGCAAATCCGTCTCACTGGCCAGAGGAGATGGGCAACCTTCCTAAGCCTACTAGCCATGTACGTAATCTGGGTGTCATTGTTGTCGACACACTGTCCATGCATCAGCATACCGTCAAATTGACAGCATTATGCTTTACCATATTAAAGTGGCTAAAAAAAATTCTATGGATGCTGCCCATATCGACACAAAAAAACGTGGTGCATGCTCTCATCACTTCACGAATCGATTACGGCAACATCCTATATCTGGGCTGCAACAAGTCCGTGATTCGCAGACTTCAGCTAATTCAGAATTCTGCAGCAAGACTTCTATGCAGAACCCCCAGATTTTCTCACATTTCTGGACAGTTGAAGGAGTTACATTGGCTCAGGGTGGAGAACCGTATTAAGTTTAAAGCCCTGAGCTATATGTTTAAAATCAAGACAGGCACTGCCCCTCAATATCTTCAAGCGCTGGTCTGTCCATATGTTCCATCACGCCAACTAAGATCTGTAACCAAGGGCAATTTTGTAATCCCTAGAATTAAACGCTCTAGAATGGGCGGGAGATCCTTTTCTTACTTGGGTCCCACTCTCTGGAATACCTTGCCATCCATCATGCGAAAAGAAACTAACTAAACCCATTTCCGTAACATTCTTAAAGCTTGGCTGTTTGACCAATAATTTGTCTTTGATCACTGTTTCTGGTTCTTGCGCTCTGTCCACTATGGCGCCGGGAAACCCTTTTTGGGTAGCGGTGCGCCTTACAAGTTTAAATAATAATATTAATAATAATACAGAGCATGCATAATGTGTAACTGTGTAATCTGGTCCAGCATTATCATTGAGGGGTTTTGGTGATATCTTTGGCCTTGTAGTTTGCAAATATCACCAGAAGCCTGGGCTGGCAATGACATGGTGCCCATTATGTATTACAATCTGTTTTATTCAAAATGCAGCTAACAATGGGCAATGGCTGTAAGTAAAATGTTGAAGTTTTATTTACCTGTCACAAAATAAATTCTTGATAAAACAATATTCAATGGTAAGATCAGTGGATTTATGTGGCTCTGTGGCTGTAGCGTTTACAGCATGATAATGGATGTACTGAAATATCCACATAATTTCCGAAAATTGCAGATTTCAACGAAATTGTTGTTTTCTAGCTCAAACAGATGAAAATAATACCCGCAAAGTGCCACATAATTTGTATCTTTTTGTTGCATAATTTCAATAACCTTGGTCCTGCATGCTGCATAATCCTATTAGCCTGGACAATGTAAAACCTTTGCACAGTGACGACAACATTTAAATTTCACACATACCTGTGAAATATTTTCCATATCTCACGCATCCTTAAAAATATGTGGGTTTAATACCACTTCTTTTTGTGCAAAAAATGCAGTAAAACATGTAATACATGCATTTTTACTCTACGATGTAATGACTTGTCAATAATCTCCATTGTATCCATCAGTGTGGAGCAGAGATCGTGGTGGGGATGAATATCTATTTTAATGTGGTATTTTCTGTCGTCTAAGGTAGTGTTCAAATGGTTTATGAATCTTTTTTCAGTTTTTGGCCCTGCAATGCTTCTTTAAAATGGCTAAATACTGCTGTGAGAGCAATGAGCGGTACAAAAGGGGGTGGTGATGGACGGAGCATCTGAATCAATCAAACACTCACACCCAGTCAAAAGATCTGGGTTTAATCCATCACCGTTCTTTAGCCCACTCTGCCACCCCAGTTCAGACATGGCTATATGCAAATCAGTCTGACCCTGTGCCTCATGGGAACAGTCCAGCCCGAACTGCCAAGCCATGTCTTCCCTGGACCGGAAACAAGCTTCCAAGGACCGGTTTCTGGCATTCCAGCCGTCTTCAGCCCGGCTTGCTTGAATCCAGTGGCAAAGTGAGCAAGGGACTCACGTCTGAGCATACCCTGCCACACTTATGGCGGCCAAAAGCGGTACAAAAGGGGGTGAGAGCAATGAGGCCATAATGTAAACTACAACTATACATCCAGTTCCCATTTTTAAAGCTCTACATTAATTTTCTTATAAATAAATACACACGTCTACCTAAACCAAACTTGCACTCAGTCACTGTTTCTTTCTCTCCACATGAAAGAAAGTTAGACAAAGACGCACAGATTTAAATGCGTACATGGTGCAACATAAATTCATCTTGGGAAGTAGTGTTGGCAGCCATATTAGTGAAGGAGCTGAAGCCATGTAAAAAGTACATTTATTCTTATGGTGAGCATCAACAGCCTAAGACATTTTTGCAGGATTTGATTGATTTAGCCAGAAGGAGAACTGTGCGTAGATCCAGCCAGGTGAAAAAGTGTGTGAAAAAGTGTGTACATGCCCTTAACCCTGCTGCACCGCTCTCAAAGCGCTCCTGTAACTCCTGCCGGTGCACAGCATCTGCACCCTCAGCCAGTGCGGAGCTCGTGTTCTTTCACCTGAATAGCTGCCTGGTGCTTTCTCTCTCTCTCTCATGAAGCTGGACGGTACAGCTAGCAGTATAGGGAAGTGCATAGAGCTTTTGTACAGTGAGGGGACCATGATTTGAGAGCATTGGATTCCTTCCCTTTGTTTGTGGTGCCACCAAGACATACATTAACGATGAGCGCACATGCACTACCATAGGCTCCTGCAAGAACTTGTACCCTTGAAGTCAAGCTTTATGATTTATTACTCCAGTCATTCACTTTTGGGGTTCCCTGCTTCAACCATGCCATGGAAGTGAATATATAAAACGCCAAACGCCTTCAGTATATGAAGGGTTTCCGTTTGATGTTCCACATGAAACAAAATTTCAAAATTGACTACATAGCTGTCAAGTGAATCTGTGCAACACCTTCCCTCCAATCCAGTGCTTAATTGGCTAAAACCAAATGTGGGCTGGTGACCAAAATGTATTTGGGGAGATTGGGATCTGTACCATCCACAGCCTGCATCAGCACAGCCCAGTGACACAGTGAAAGACAGACTTCTTATGAAGGGAGCAAAAGGAATGGGTGAAATATGCTTTAAAGGTTGCTTGTAGTCACCGCCACTTGCTTCCACACCCTCAAAATACTCCATGTAATCTTCAATTGGCACCCCCTCAGCTCATGCAAAATGGTCACCCAAGCCCTCTCCAGCAAGCTGGACTATGGCAACGCACTTTGTCAGAATCACCGTCTAACTCTAGAAGACTTCAGACCACACAAAACCCAGCAGCCAAATTCACACTTAAACTTTCCCCCGGGTTCACGTTACCCCACCCTACAAAGACCACCACTGCCCCCTCCACCCCCAGTCATTAACCCACATGCAACACACTCACCAGGCACTTCTGCTCTGTCAGAATTCTGCTTGCGCATATCCCCCACATAGAGAGGACCAGAGTTGACTGTTGTGCTTTCACCTACCTCCTGCCCAAAGTCTAGAACGACCTGCCCTTACACGTTTGACTGCCACCTCAGTACTTCAGCTCCGTAAGAAACTGAAAACTGGTCTTTACCTGTACAACTCCCAGCCACAGCTGATATAACCTCTGCTTTCTCAGCACCAGGATAATCTCCAAAGTGAGATGTGCACTTCAGAAATGTCCTTACCAACATAAAGTTTGCCTTTACGTTCTTGTGGTGTTATTCATAAATCTCTCTCTCTGGTGTCCCGTTTCACACCCTGTCTCTGTTAGTTTCCATCTCAGTCACACTGTCATCATTTCTTTCTCACCTTTATGTCCACCATATTCACATACATGCTTAATTCGCTTTCACCACTATCTACCTGGTCTTTCTGTCTCTGCAACCACTTATCTCAATCCCTGCTCTCTCACTGTCATTCTCACTCCCTATCTGAAGGATGAACATGGGTAAATGATGTGTGATACTCCCACACAATATTAGCTGATCCTGGTTTCTCTGTTCCCACAGAACCTCGGGTTTTAGATTATAGGAATGCATGCTGAAAGAGCTCAACTCTAGCAGTAGACCGGCCCACCTTGATCTATGTCTGCGCAGGAGCCCACCACTGTCTGCAATGGAGCTCAGTTGCAACCTTGGAAGAGCTCAGCTCTGTCTGCCCAGGGTCGCAGTGATATGTTTGCAGCTCCAACTCAATGAAACAAATGACCAATGGGTACACGGTCTCGGCTCTATCTGTGCATGGGTTCAGCACTATGTATGCAGGGAATTGACTGCATCTGTGCTGGAGCGCAGCTCTATCTGCAGCTGAGTGAGTTCAGCTCTACAAGATGATTATGTACGTTTGTGGCAGAGCTCCACACTCTCTGTATGAACATGAACCTACGTTTCCCTGTGGAATTTATGACTTCTAAGTGTTCAGCCTATCTCCAGATGAACAACCAACTTCCTCTCCTTAGGAAAATAGTCCGTGAGATGGGCTTCTTGATACCGAGCAGACTTAGCCCTTTTAAATGGTGGATTTTTCATTTACTTTACACTGCAAGAGTTTAGATGCATGGTGCTATTCTCTATTTACCCTTTCTTCTTAACCCCTCAATAGCACACCCTCTTTTTTCACGGAGTGCGATTTGTAGTGCATGTCTTCTTAATGTTCATTGCTTTTGTGTCATTTTGGTGTGTCCTTTTGGTCTACATTTGTAGTGGAAAATGTTAGAAAGAGCAGGGAAGATCAGGCTGAGACAAGGAGACAATATTAAATATGAAACAAGACAGGTGAAATGTATGGGATGGAAAGGGGCAGGTTGAGAAAAATGAAAAGGGGGATGAAAGGGAACAGGAGAGAAGGCATCAACATCTGCAGAGAATGACAAGAGGGACATAGGGCAGGATGCACAGTGCTACGGTCCAGGTGACTACCTATGTGCAACCAATAGAAATTAAACTGCACTGTAGCACATTGGAAGGCAAGAGCGGGCCTGAGCAGAAATGCAAAGTTTAAGAAAAAACATAAAATGTGAACTCTTGCCTCGGAGCCCAGAGTTTCAGCTTTAAAAGAGAAGGACTCTGAAATTAGGCGCATCAGATGGACCACGTCTCTGAAGTAGGTGTGTTAACCCACGGGACTTCACTTACTGGTTTGGAGCATTTGAAATGTGAATTTGGAGCAGGCACTATTCTCCCTTTGGCTCAAGGTTTTCCAACTGCCACTTGCAGGCATGGTAAAGATGACCAATAGGTAGAGCACACGTAAGCAGAGCGAACTGGGAAACACCGGGCTGCTATGGCAGAAAGCTTTGGTGGGACAAGTTTCAGATGCTGTCTATCCACAGTTCTATCCTGATCCGACTCCTCAGTCTATTATACGTCTGTCCACCAAACAAAAAAGGGCAAGAGGCACGCAAGGACTTTTTGGGAGGGGAACTGTGAGTTGTCTGAGGGGCATAGTTCAACTATGATCCCCCTAAAACAGGCACAGTCCATTTTTATTTAGCAGGCATACTGCACATGCCTCCGGCAGCACAATATATCTGCTAAAGGGGGCTGTCGGGGTGCACATAAGTGCATCCCTGAAGCCAATGACAAGTCACAAAGTGTAGCAGGGACAGGATCTTCAGTACCATCCCAGCTTCTTATAGGCCTGTGCTTTCAGTCGATCCACATGGCCACTGGAAATATGTGGTTGTGCTCCTACTTTGCTCTCGTTGCACAAGGTGTTATGTACACCTGATTGATCTGCCTTATTTATTGTATAACTATCTTCTTTTTTATTTTTTTTTATAAGTAACCTCACTGTGTGTAAAGCGCTCTGATATCCAAAAGGGTCTTGTTCGCGCTCTATAAAACTTTCAAAATAAATAAATAAAAATAGGTTTGTCACATTTGCCACATAATACATCTTCTGCTGCTTAATCTGCAGATTGTAACAAAAAAAATTGTTGCTAGCTCAAACGGTTCAAAAGTAACTAAAACTCCAGCAACGGTTAACTGGTATTAACAAGTGTAAAAATGAAAAGATAATGAAATACTATGACAAAATGTGTCGCATTACGCTATATAAATTGCATTTTTGTTGAATAATCAACCCTGCTGCATAATTTGGCCCTTCCCCAACACATAATTCCAGTTACCTGCCTATCAAGAAGCTGAGAGGGTTATTGAGGTGAGTCTTCACCAGGCCCGGACTGGCCATTGCGGGCACCGGGCAATCCCCCTGTGCGCCGCAAGGGTGAGGGCCGGTATTGGGCCCAGGGGGCCGTTTTTGCAAAAGCAGCCCTGTAACAAAATCGGCCGAAAACCGGCCCGACAAAGAGCTCGGTCGCACCCCCAGGGGGCCGGCCGAGCACTTTGCCAGGGCCGGTTTTGGTTCTCAGTCCGGCCCTGGTCTTCACCTTTTCAATCCTTCCCTTGCTGCTCCATCTTGCTCCTCGTTGGGAATCATGGCTTGCTTGTTCCTACGAAGAGCACCAGATTCCTGATTTGCTTCTGCCATGGAGCCTCCCGAGTTGCCAGCTAACTAAGCCAGGTAATTAAAACAAAATGTGTATTTCTCTATGCGTTTGTGAGTGTGGCTGTGAGTGCTTGAGAGTGAATGGGATTGAGTGAAAGTGTGTCTTTGAGAATGAAAGTGAGAATCAGAGTTTGAGAGTGTGCATGAATAAGTGAACATGACTATGAGGGAGTGAGTGGAGGAGTGTGAGAGAGTTAGAACGTGTTATTGATTGGAGGTTGTGAGAGGGAGTGGAAGTGCATCATGGGTGTAGCTATCAATGCTGCCTGCAGTTGCACCAGGGCCCAGAGTTATTGAGTGTACATAAGTGTGTTAGGAAGTGAGAATAAGAATCGGTGAATGTGTTTCTGTGGGAGTGGAAGTGAGTATGAACGAGCAAGTGAGAGAATGTGAGTAAGTTTCTCTTGAGGCTGCTCAGGTACTGAACCGGTGCACTCTTGAGGAAAATAATGGATAACCTCCCGGCTTCAACATTTTTGCAGCCTCAAGGCATTAATTGACCTCTGAAGAAAAAAAGGTTTTTTCTTATTGGTACTTTCTGGCCTGTTCTCTAAATATTGATTGTAGCCATTGTGCTGTATGCTTGCATTTCTAGTTTTGTAACAGTTTTCTTTAAATGTATAAACATTGTTTTTGACTTTGATGACTCCAGCTGCTCTATACATAGGCTGTCCTGTTTGCATTGTTTTTTTTATTTATTTCAGTGGTGCTTACTCAGTGTTTTCCAAACCTTTTGAAATCGGCATTTAGGAGTGTTTATTCAGCGACCTACTCCCCGAAATAGATACTGTGCTTTTCCAGTGTTTACAACTCATTTTGTTTTGCAGTGATTGTTATAAAGCGCATATTTTTTTAAAGAAGTAATGCAGGGTTTGCAGTATCTTTCCATCAGCAGTGTGTCCAATAGACTTATGGTAGAGTGTTTTAAGCATAGAAAAAAGTATTGCACTGTCGCTCACACATTCCAGTACCTCTCATACTCACTCTGGCAGGACTCTGTCTGGTTTACAGGTCTAGTAATGGATTGAAATTAAAGAGTGCTATGTTCAAATGTTTTAATAAATAAATTCCTGGACACTGGTGGTGGTCATTCACCTACCCTTACTGAATAGTATGACCTTGTCGGATTGGTCCAACCTGCCAATAGCAAAGTACCTTGTGAAACCTTTGAAATTTTGGATTACATCAGATTAATTTTTAGCCCTGCATTCTAAAGCACCTGAAACTTGATGCTTTAAGCACTCTCGCCATTGCTTTTCTTCACACTTTGCCTGACTGCATTAGAATAGTGTTGCTGTTGTATGTACATTCATAGCTGCCAAATGTCTCCTTTGCACATATCTCAATTAAAACCAGTTGTGAACTGTTAACAGACATCACATTGTACTCTGGCGCATTAATTCTTACAGGTAACATTGTAACCAAAGGCTCAAGCCCCCCAACAGTACAGTACAGTGCAGTGGATAAAAAGCCAGTATTAGCTGAAGGTATCACACATACAGTGGGACACCTTGCAAACTATGAATTATTTGGTATATGAAAAGTGTTGCACTGTTTTCACCACTATCCCACTATCCTGTGTCCATGGTGACCGCACTATTTTCATAGGTACTTGTCACTACACCTTGCATTGAATGTTTTAATTATGGGGTGTTTGGCAATTAACCTTCTATTAATACTGACTTATTAGATAAGGATGCTAATGTATTAAAGGGTGTACCCATTCCGTATTTGTGGGTAAATGTGATAGTACATATAGCCAAAGATTCTTATGAATCAGCCATTTCACCAATCAATTCAAAGTCAAAGTCAAAATACTTTATTCGGTTTTACATATATTAAAACCATAAAAGCAACATTACAACATGGACATGAAAGTTTTAAAAAGATAAAAACAGAATCATTTCCTCAATTTAGACTCAATTCAGTTCATTTCCAGAGGCATAAAAAATATATATCAGTAAAATACAGATTTAATAACAAGTTAGTAGACTATTAAGGTTCTCTGGCATTTCTGGGTTTTAGAGCTGATTTAAGAAAACCAACCGTATAAAAAGTGCTTTCAGATTTTAACATTTGCATGTAAAACAGTGCGGGCGCACCTGTTTGAATTTTAATTTTTTTAACAGGGGTTTCAAATATAACCTCCGCGGGGAGTTATAGAAAGGACAAATAAATAAAAAGTGCACCAGATCCTGCAGAGACAGATTGTCGCAGCCGCAGGGAGGTGACATCTGGCCTCTATGTAATCCCCTGGGTATAGCTAATAAAAGATGGTAATACCCCAACCGGAACCTTATTAAAAGAAACCGCTCGTGATTTGTAATGGGCCATGACATATAAGGCTCAATTAGAGATGTGGTTTTGAGCATTATAAATCTACGTATGCTGGGTTTGACCAATTCCGCCTCATCTCTTGCAAGTTGTTTCATTAACACAAAGTTTTTTTTTAACAAACTCTACGTCAGCGGAAACAATCAGTTCCGGCTTAAGAAAAAGATCCGGGCGCCCCAGCCCATTAAAACAGCATTTTAGATATTTAAGCCATGGTACATTAAGCATATGTTTCTGGGACAACACATCACTTAGCAGCTGGTGGTTAAGGACCAGGTATTTGTTTAGCCAGCACTTGAGCCAGAACAATAGAGGCCGAAGTGCTATGGTATCAGTGATGTAGGGTGTTCCGGTTTCCTCGTGAACTATTAGGTTGTCTGTTCCCTTGGGTACCCCCAGTAATTGTTTCAGAAAGATGTTCTCTGCCACCTCAATGCTTTCAACTGTGGCATACCCCCATAGTTCACTACCGTAACAACCCAGGGCAACACCTTTTGCCTGGTAGATCTTCAATAGTGTGGCTACTGGGCGTTTGCCCATTTTAGCCGCGAAATTGAATATTGCTGAGTTTGCCCTTATCATCTCGCCTCTTTTCCTTTGTACCAGCGGGCCCCATGTTAACTGGTCGTCAAACAGGACACCCAGGTATGAAAATGATCTAGATACAGGTACCTTTTCAGCGTTTACCACAAATGGATACTGTTTTTTTGGGCGCGCTCCTATTTGTATAATATAAGATTTGGTATTATTTATGGCAAGGTCACGACCAGCCATAAATTCATGAAAAGCATTCAGTAAGGTTTGTAGGCCTCTGGGGGTTCTTGCTAGTTATACTGCGTAGTCTGCGTATAGCAAGACGGGCAGCCCCCTGCGCCCAACGTAAGGAAAGTCAGCATTTGTTTTTACCAAAAATGCATCTAACTCGTTAATATATAGATTAAAAAGAAAAGGGGCCAAAATGCAGCCCTGCCTTACTCCTCTTTCCACTGCAAAATCCCTGGATACACTGAGGTCCAGGGAGTATCTTACGTTTGCCTTGGTATCCTTGTGAAGATCCCTCATAAAATTAACCAGGGAGGGTTCCACCCCCATGGCGCCCATGAGATCCCATAATTTCCCCCAGTTTACGCAGTGAAACGCGGAGGAGAGATCCATGAACGCCATGTAGATGGCGCCTCGGCGGGCCATGGTATACTTTCCAAGGACCATGTATAGATTTAGGCATTGCGCTAGCGTGGAATGGCCAGGTCGGAACCCATATTGAATATCTGATATGATCCTGTTTTCCCCCGCCCATATTGACAATCTATTCAAGACGACCCCTCCCACGAGTTTGACCACAGAATCGATCAGGGAGATCGGTCTATAGCAGGTCGTGCTGTTCTGGTCTCCCTTCTTGAAGACTGGGACGATCGTGGATGTTCCCCAAGATCCAGGGCAGCCTAAGGTTGCTGCTGCATTAAGTACTGATGTAAGGACCAGCGCCCATAATGCCATGTTTGACTTATAAAGATCCGGGGGCATTGCGTCAGGGCCCGGTGCTTTATTACTTGTCAGTCCTGAGATTCCTCGCTTTTTTTCCTTTGGGTAAAAATGTGGTTGTGTTGCCCCCTGCCCATTCTTGTGCAGGACTAATTGTGGAGCGTTGGCCTTGAATATAGAGCTGAAGTGCAGTACCCATTCATGTTCAGGGATGTTAGTGCCAATTTCGGGTACCCCATCTGTGTCAAACGGTGATCTGTTGACTATGCCCCAAAATTTCTCGCTATTATTCAGGGTACTGGGATCTAAAAGATCCTTCCAGGTCGTTTCTTTAAGGTCGTCCTTGCGCTTTACTAGTGTTTTTTTTATATGATGAGCGCAGTGCGCGAATCAGTGTGCGGTCTCTCGAAGTGCTTTTCAATGCTAACTTTAGCTCCCTAGCAAGCTTTGAGCAGTTGTGGTCAAATCATCTTGGGGCCCTGGATTTGGGAGCTGTTATTGGGGTAGATAACATCAAGCCCACTTTAGTTGTAATTGTCTCGAAGGCCCTAAGGATGTCTGTGGAGGCTGAGGCAGAATTCTAGTTCCCGAGCACATATTTTGTGTATTCCATTATAAAGTGCATCCGGGTTTACTATTGACCACTTAAGACGGCGTCTTCCGTCTGTAGGTTTCAGCACCCCTACAGGCGTGGATTTTTCCCGTAAAGCCAATAAGTTCCCTGCCAGGTGGATACAGACAGGGTTGTGGTCACTGTATATACTATCTAGAATTTCAAAACCCGATAGACGGGTTCGTATGCCCTCTGTAATTAAAGCATGATCTATAAAGGTCCCCCCTGAGTGGCCCTTAAATGTAGAGACGACCAATTTACTGGCGGCATCCACCACAGACATTGTGCTTGTCAGGCCATGTTCATTCATTAAAAAGTTAAGTTCAACACCCCGATCAGTGTGTTCAAAATGTATGCCCCCCATTTTGCCACAACCCCTTTCTCCCATGACGGGTTTTTGTTGGATTGCCGCATGGGTGGATGTTAAAGTCCCCCGTAAGAATCATACAATATGGTGCTTTTCTCCGGTATTGTTCTATAAAGGCACACAGTTGGTAAATTTGACATGCCCCTGAAATATTTACGGCATTATAGAAATTTATCAGGAGCACCTTTGCGTTCCCTCGCTTCAAAATGACTGCTTGGATGTTATTGTTGGTACTGCTTATTGGGATGATTACACATTTCAGGGCTAAAGAAGTATATATAACCAGGCCTCTTTTTGCTCTTCCACTATGTGAGCGTTCGGCTGGTACGAAAAAAGCCTTGTAACCCTCTATAAAAAGTTTGCAGTCCACCAACCAAGTCTCCTGTAGACAAATCACAGGGAATGTCCTGATGAACTCTAGCCATTTTGGGTCATAGAATTTCCCTGCCAGTCCAGCGACATTCCAGGAGATTACATTATAGGTAACTATGTGCCCCACGGCTGCGGCAGGGACAGTTATCGCGCTCGCGTTCACGACCTGGGGAATGATATGATCTCTACCCCTAAATACGCCTAGGCCACCCTCACTTATATGCTGAAAATCAACAGGCTTCGTTAATGCTTCAGATGCTTCAGGGCTACGTAGTCAATCACAATCCACTGAGGAGGAAAGGGCTACACACCTATTACAAAGTCTAGGTAAGGTATTCGAATTCCCCTTATGAGCATAGTTAGCTGCCTGCAGTGTTTGATGTATGGGTGTGATGGCTGTGGGTAGCCTATTTGACTGCCAGTTGGAATGTGAGGGCCGGTTATTTTTAGTAGGGTGCTCTGGTTGGTAAAAGGAACCCAGGGGAAGGATCTGGAATCTGGTGTTGGTATTCGGCTTACCAGAATTTTTACCTCTAAGTAAACTTTCGGCGAGCCTACGGTCGTTACAATTTACGACAATACAATCCCCCCTCCCGGTTTTCTTGAATTCCCCACCCAACCTACCCGGCGGACCATTATGATGTTGCGACCTATTGTGGGGTTTACTGGCGCATTGTTACAGAGCCAGTGAATTACTTTGTTCTTAAGTTGGGAGTAGGCTTCGATGGTACCGTGAAGAAGGGGTGGTGCATTACTCAAGATCACCACCAGGGGTGTGGATTGGGGGGTAAATCTAATACTGTGGGATTTGGACATTAATGGGCCTATCACACCCTGTCCTACTACCGGTGGTCCTGGGTCCTTGGGGTATATGGTCAGGATTTGGTATTGGAAGGGTACTTTTCGATGACAGGTGCTCAGTGATATCCCCTGTTTGCTCTATTGGGGCCTCATCTCCTAATTTGCCCCCCATGTTAGCCCCAGAATTAGGTGAATCAGTAGTTAGGTGTTTCTCTAGTATGCTTAACCTGGATTCAATTGCATCAAGCTTCACCAGCACGGGGTTGATTATAGCAGATAGCCTCTCTTCCATGTGTTTCAGGATATCCGTAGACCCCTGGGAGCAATTATGACGCGGCACTCCCGTTGTCAAACTGGTGCCGGCCCCACCCCCCTTGTGAGGATCCAGGTCGGGTGGTCTAGCTACCGGGCCTCCCTGCTCGTGTGTAGCATTCCTCTTTTTAGCCTGCTTGGTGGCCTGTTGGATTATTTTTGGGGCGCTGTGCTTTAACTCCCCTTCCTCACTTGTCAGCCCAGTGCAGTAGCAAGTGCCAGCTGCTTCTTCCCCTTTAATTTCTTGCTGCCCAATGCTTTGTATGTCCCACACAGGAGATGGCGGTCCAAAATCCATTCATTGCACTGCTGGTGCCCGATATGTGTGAATAAATGGGCATTTCTTTTAACATTCATTCTCATCCATCACCCATTGTCCGCGTGGCTCCTGTGGATGAATTCACGTCTGGACGACGGTTTTGCAAAGTTTTTCTTTTGTAAACTTCGGGTAATTTTAATACATTCTTCACTTACTGCCCATAGCATAGTTCGTGAAGATTTCTGCGTGTGGATTTCCTGTTAGAAATGGAATATGCTGTGTCAGCGCCAACTGGCACGCGCCTGTGGATATTAATAAAATAAACGAACAGGCTGGTGCAGGGGCAGACCTGTGCTATCTGAACTGTCAGTGATTGCCAGACTGTTGTGGGCAGAGACGTGGAATTGTTTCGCTTTTTTCTAGGTGTCCTTTGTATAAGCAGCTGAACTATAATATTGCGTTTACATTTAATTGCCACTCCCTAGAAACCGAGCAGTGTGCGAAGCGTGAACCATACTGATGCTAAGGGTTCTGCATCTCTTATTGATTAAGCAGAGTGGCGCATGTAATATTAAACATTGATTAATAATTTAAGAAATAATCCATGTGAACTCGGGCTTCCATAAATAACAATGACAACCACTGTCACAGCACAAAGCTCTTTTTAAATTATTTATGCATGTTGATGATGGGATTGAAACTTCAGTTCCATGGACCTTAATTACCCTCTTCACAGGATCAGCTTTGTTTCTCATTGGAGAACAAATACGAAGCACATTGTAAATATCTTGAAATTATAGTACATAATCTTTCCTATGCCATTTCTTCCGATATATCATATGACTTCTAAAATTCTGCACCGGCTGCTTTGTCTGGTAAGATGTTTGGCACGTGCCCTGCACATTTTGAAAAAACAATAAAAAATGTTATAAACTGAAATGAAGATGAGATTACCATAGTTTACTTGGGACAGCTTAAGCCTGTATGTTCTCCAGGTCGCACCAAGGGCAAATTATAGGGTAAAATAGACTACTTGGCAGCAGGGAATGCCCTCATGAGGGAAGCAGGAGAGAGAAAGAAGTTGCCCCTAGACGCGGATAAAATACCCTCCTTAGTAGGGATATTAGAAAAGAAATGTTTTCCTACTGCTGGCATAAATCCTAGCACCAGTTCTGGTTCCAAAATATTTCTAATCACTCTACTTCATTTAAAAAAATCTTTATTTCACAATTCTTCCATAATGTTTACAGTGTTCTTATCAGTATCAAACAAATCATCGAGATAAAAGGTTCTAAATAATTGGTATGCCATCACATTAAGGACATCCAATGAATCTGGAAATAAATAGGGCTACACATTTCCGACCAGGCTAGAATGAATTTAGCCCCACAATCCTGGCTAACTTCTCTATTAAGAAGTGTTCTAATAGTTCATGAAACTAGTCTGTATCAGAGGATGAGTTTGACAGAAGCCAGCATCTAGCTAGCTATAATCTAGTGAGTGTCCATGCAACAGTCCCAGATGGATCCATGATCTTGCAACTCTATTCAACCACTGTCATAATGAAGCTGGCCAAGGTGTGTTCATCTTTACTCTCATTAATGGTTTATTCGCTAAAAGCATCCTCTTGATAGTGGCTTGCGTTGGGGCATGTGGGAAATATATCCTTTTTATGTGCTCTCTCTTCCAAACTTTTCAGCAACGAGAGCTCTCCTGCAGTGACTGCTGAAATCGCCCGGACAGTTTATTAAATGCTGACAGATCGTACTATAGTTTTACAAGTTATAGCTATTTGTACGGCAGTAATCAATGCACCAATCAAAGAAGGTGTGAAAATGCAGCATTGGTATGTTTGCACGTGGTCCGATTCCCAGTTTTTTATGGGTAACCAAGTGTCTGTGATAGAGAAATGAGGGGGCAATACCTCAGACCTCTTGCATCCACTATCATGTCTAGCAGAGCAGTTAGAAAGTGTGGACAAGAACACATATCTTGGTGATCTACTAACAGAAAAGGCATCGAGTTTCACCAATATGCAGATGACACAGCTGTACTCTAAAGTCTCCGCTGCCTGCACATCTTTCGGACCTGGTTGTCTAGCAACAGCCAGTAGCTTAACCCAATCAAAACTGAATTCCTGATTTTTATCAAGAATAAGAAACAGTACAAACCTGGTTCAATGACATGAACAATGGCGGCTTCGAACCTCAACTTTCAAAGAATGTAAGATTGGCCCTGGACACCATCTTCACTCTTAAGTAACACATTGCCAAAAAAAACCCACAAAGACAGCCTGGTACCAGCTCTCTCATCTAAAGAAAGTGAAACCATTTCTTCCAGAAAGTGACTTCAGAACTGGTGTTTAAGCTCTTGTACTCTTACATCTGGATGGTGGTAATGTAATGCTCCATGGCATATCCGACTCCACATTTGGCATGACTTAAGCACATCTTACACTCCTCAGCAGGTCTCATCCAGTGCCAGAAGAATTATGATCACATCAACCCCATCCTAAAGTAACTCCATTGTCTTCCCTTGCCGGCACACACCATCTTCAAAAACAGCTGCATCATTTGCAAAGCCTTCATGTCCAGTAGCTATGCTTATCTTGCAGCCAAGCTCACCGTCTCTGGTAGTTCTCAACACCAGCAGCAGCCAGGACACCATCATTTTGCAGACCAATAAGTGTAAAAAAGAATAAAACAAGAGCAGGTGTTTCGATCTATGCACCCAGGATGTGGAAAATCATTCCTGTATCCTATTGGACCGCCCTAACCCTGCTCTAATTTAGGAAAGAGCTGAAGACTAACCTCTTTAAAGAACACTACATTACAATTAATTACCTTTCCACAACCCAGGTACCTCACCTATCACTCCTTGATTTTATACTTTCACCCTATACAGCTCTCTGCTGCCTTTTGGCTATGTTTGCAGTACAGAAATACCATATACCTGTATACAAATGCACACACCCCACTGAACTCCTCTTCTGAGGTAGGCTAGTGTGGACTCCGGAAACTCATCCACTGGGTAGAGTTATAGATGCATTGTTACATTATAGCAAGTAGAAGGCTCATAAGCACTGGCATGTGCAGTTCAAGCATGCTAGCTAGATGGACATTGGTTCCATTGGGGGTGAGATAGTACTAGCACTTGCACAATCATTCTGAAGTCCTTTTCCGGTATGAAGTGCTTTACTTTGTTTAACAAGGACAGTTCGTGCCAGGCAGTCTTAGTTGTGTGTGTTATGTGAGGTTTGAGGCTAAGTATGGCATTGATAGGAAAGTCCAGGATTTGCATCTATCAAGGAGTCAGGATGTGAAGTCCCACAGGTTCATTTCATCAAGCCATTTCTTGGCGATGATGATGAACTCTGTTATTACTGGCTTGGTCATGAAGTAGACTTTGGAATTTCAGATGTGGGTTTTGGGGAGGCAGTTAATGTCATGGCTGGAAGTAACCATACAAATGCTGGTGGATAAGTAGAGCCTTCAGGAGCTCCGTGTACACACTTTTTATTATAGAGTAAATTTATTTATTTGTAGAGAGTCAAATTCCACTAAGGTGTCATGCTGATGTAAATCAGTGTTTGTGCTGTCTTACTATTTCTTTTCAGTAAAATCATCTTTCAGAACATTTCATCAGTTGTTTGTGATACGCCTTTGGAAATGTCAAATTTAGATACGAGCTACATTCCCTTAAATATTCTATTCCCTCAAAAGCAGGCCTGCGCTAACCCAATAATAATGATCTAATAAGTTCAAGGCCACTCACGTAATTCTACAGCTATCTCAAATAGTTAGCCCTACTAAGAACTAATTTAGCTTAAATAAAATGACTGATATATTGATCATGTGGCTTGCAGTTGCTTGAGGGGGGAAAGAAATGAGGGCATTGCATGTTAGGTACTACACAGTGGAATTCCAAATCACATGGCGTCTCCTGTACAATTGTAAGACCCCGGTCAATTCTTCCCTCTGTTTTAAAAATAAATAAATAACAATTCCTGCTATAATCTCGACTCTCCAGCTGTTTTCCATAAGTTCAACTTCTCTACTTCACCAATTAAAATTGGATTAATAACAACCACGCGACAATCAAATAATGACATTTGTACTAATCCTATGGATATGGAGGAATGTCAGTGAGAGATATGGAGGAATGTCAATGACAGAAGATATTGTGAGCCCAACACCAATGGAAGTTGCCCAGATTTGTACAGGAAAACAGAAACAACATTCGTAGCCTTGTACTGGCTAAAGCCACTTCACTCACCCAGAGCTTCTGCAATCACTAAGCCAAGCATGGACCCACTCTGTCATGACGATCACTTTACAATGCAACCCTAGAGACAATGTCTGTGATTAACAGACATTCCGTGGTCTTTCTCCACGGATTGGGATCATAGTGTCTCCAAAAGCTCTTTCTCTCCCTCATACAAAGCACGCATGCATTTTCTCTCTGAATGCTTAACAGGTAGGTTGTCTGACTCTTTCCATGACATCATGACATCATTAATGCTTTTCCTGCTATAATAAAACCCTGTGATTCATATGCTTTTCTAATATGGTGATAAGAATGACTCCCCATAGGATCATTGGCTTTCTAGAGTAATGGGTTTGTGAACACAGTGTGAGGCTTATTCTAGAATTGCATTCCTAAACAATGTATTAGTAGTCAAGCAGAGCTTTTCTAAGACGTCCCTGTTTCTGCCAGCAAACGATCCATCATTAAGTTGATACGTGAAAGACTTATAAGTCCTCTTAATGAATACTCCTACGCTTGACCTGATTTAGTGTTTGGCTGATGCTGGACATCTGCCAAAAAGTAGTGGATGCCTCATCTGCAATATTCAGAGCACACAGAAGTCAGTAAAGTATAAATAGGGCAGATGGGACCTCTACTGAAATTTAAATCCACCTCAGATTGTGTTTTGTTTATCAAGGTTATTAGGCACAGTACAATGAAAGGATAGTTTCCATCCATATCTTCTACCCAAGTAGACCAGGACCTTTCATCCTCAGTGTCTATAATGAGTTTGCATGAATACAGACAGAGCTGTGCCAATTGGTGACAATGTTCCTTGAATATTCCCACTGCAGCGGCAGAACTTTAAGAAGGGAAGATAGTTGCTATCCATCACTATAATCTCATTGCCATTAGGCCATCTGTTGACCATGTATCAACGTTGTGGAACAAAAAGGGGTGTTGATGGATGGAGCATCTGAACCAATCAAACACTCACGCCCAGTCAACAGATCTGGGTTTAATCCATCACCATTCTTTAGCCCACTCTGCCACCCCAGTTCAGACATGGCCATATGCAAATCAGTCTGACCCTGTGCCTCATGGCTACAGTCCAGCCCGAGCTGCCAAGCCATTCCTTCCCTGGACCGGAAACAAGCTTCCGAGGACCGGTTTCTGGCATTTCAGCCATCTTAAGCCTGGCTTGCTTGAATCCAGTGGCAAAGTGAGCAAGGGACTCACATCTGAGCATACCCTGCCAACTTATGGCGAACAAAGTGGTACAAAAGGGTGTGGTGATGGACGGAGCATCTGAACCAATCAAACACTCACACCCAGTCAACAGATCTGGGTTTAATCCATCACCGTTCTTTAGCCCACTCTGCCACCCCAGTTCAGACATGGCCATATGCAAATCAGTCTGACCCTGTGCCTCTTGGGAACAGTCCAGCCCGAGCTGCCACGCCATGCATCAAAGTTGAAACATACACAACAAAGGCATAGAGAGGAGAGTGTAGACAGTTTTTCAGACAATAGGTCAATGTATTCAGCAATTTTTCAAAGCGTCAAATACTAAACCCTTAGCTGAATGATCACAGCCTTTTGGGGCATACGAGGTGGAGTGTGAAACCCCACCCTACCATTATTTATTTTTTAAACTTCTTTTTATTGCAAAGAACATTTCTCACATTGCATTAGGCCACATCGACATTACATCAATAATTATTCGTATTCTTCTCGCAACAAGCCATATATTCGAGAATTTCCCACTTCACCATACCATTATTAAGTGATTTCTTTTTACAAACATTTCAAGGCCAGCTGCCTCTCTTCCACTGTTTCATGCACACCATTTGAGCAGCTGTGTGTTCCCTGCAGTTTTGATGGCATTGAACGCGGGTGGATTGCAAATTTGCTTTTTAGTTTCTTCATTCCCATTTATTGAACGATCCAGCCAGAGCCTAATGGGTTGCTCAAATGTTAACATCTGAAGCACATATTGCAACATGGTATCCACTTTCAGTGTGTTAATACTATCACTGAGATTAAGGTGTGTATGTACTTATGTACTTTAATGGTGGTTAATAAATGTTCAAACCTAATATTTGATAGTGTACTAAAATAGCTGGGAATACAGCTATTGATTCTGAATTTTGAGTGGCAGTCTTTAATCACCAGAGCAGGACCTTTATCTTTAAAGTGAAGAGCAACAATTTGCTGAGAGCAATTGTGTATCCCAAAATCAGGCCATAATCACCTAAGAGCTAAGATATTGAGAATGGATGGGATTGTACTTTCATTGAATAGTGAGAGGTCGTGGGTATAAAATGAAACTTTTATGGAAGACGCATTCCTTCCCTCAGGATCCTGGTGAAACCCTTCCACTGTTGAACTGTAGCTGCTGAAGGTTCTATAGATATGACACAGAGCAAGGGACACCCTTCCTGGTCACAAATGCACCTAGAATTAAGAGGAGAAGGAACTATTGATGAGCACTGTAAAAGTTGTGTACAAATATGTAGCCCAAAACATCTGCATGAAGGTGCCATTCATGCCAATACAATCCTGTGAATGGACAAGATGATTGACCATGGCAAACATTTTATGAGCATCTAATGATATTCATAGTTTTACAAACGGAAAGCTAGGATGTTGAGAAGACATCTGAAGTCTGGGGATTGTCTGCCCTGATAAAGCCGATTCCACCAATGTGAACAATTTCAGAGACAATCCATTCCAGCAAGGCACTTAGCATATATTTTGGTATCTGCAGTATTCCAGTATATTGGACTACAAGCCACAAAGAGTAGTATAATGACTTTCCATAGGCAAAAGTACAATTACGGCCTCCGAGGGGGAATATCACTAAGGGAAACTGCCTCTTGGACCACCTGGTTCAATTCTGTGGTTAGGGTGTCCATCGAAAGGTAGTAAGAAGCCTATTGCAAGCCCTTCCAAGCATTTGGCATTTAATCTTGTATGCCTTTACATCACCCTGCTGAATCGAAGCAGACAAAATGTAATATCCTGTTGATATATCTGGGATAGCACTAGTTGTTGTAAAAGCCCTATCACTTATTGGGGTTAGTTAGGAGGACTGGTTACATAATTTATATTTGATTACCTGGATTCAGCAATTGATGGTTAAGGTATTAGAAATTGTTAAGGCTTTGGGAGACTGGCCATACACAACTAACTTGTTATTTTCATCTTAAAATATAACCCAACAGTCATAACGTTTTAATCCCTTTCCTCAAACAAATGTTTGCTTCTCAAGAAACACGATTCACTTTAGCTGTGGTGAGATATTTTAACAATGGTGCTCAAAGTTGGAGATCGTCAAGCTTTTTAATTTTATTTTGTTTTTTAGCTTTAAAACATTTGAGTTTGGCGGACTTAGAGGTCATGTAATGACATCTACCTAATTTCTTTAGTGCATTCCAAGTGGCTGTTAGAACATCACGGGCAAAACTTAGTTGCCAGTACTTTTAGCTCTCCTAAGTAACCTTCTGGGCAAACTCTTTAAACTTCTTTAGGGCAGCTAAATTGAGGCACCATCAAGGCACTGCTTGAAAAGGAATTGGAAAACGCAGAGACTGGAAAAGCAGAGTGGGCTAAGATTACTTAATCGGGCACTGTTGTACCTTCCTCAGGAGTCACCAGAGGTCTACCCGGAATGTTTTTTCCGTGAAGGTGAATCTCTTTTACAGGATGTAAATGCCACCAAACGTCGATTAGTCTCAAGTGAGCAGTTAGATTTTCCAGCATTTGAGCTGTCTCTTAACCCACAGAAATGTTCCTAGCTAACTTCACGTTTAATATTAGATTTACATTTTCTCCCGTATCAGTGTTTGGAGTAATTTGATGAGAGCATTTCTTGAAGAACTGGGAGAAGGAGTCAGTATTTTCTACTGAGGCACAGGTCCCCACAGCTACAAATTCAGTCTCATGACCGGTGACACCTGCCTTTTAATATATCCTTAAGAATTGTACATTAATGTGGAGAATTGGACACTGTATACCCTATCTAACAAGCTCTTCCTGTCCTTGATGGCTTCTATAGGACTAACATATATTTGCTAACTAATTGGTATATCCACTCTCGGATCCTTCAGCACTTTAAATACCTATGTACGGAACTCTCTAACATCATTGAGAAAGGGTGCTCTGTAATTCTGTGCCCTGAAGTTGAAGTGTACATGGTACAATTTATGTTTGCAAACCTGATTAAATTAATGTAGCAAATGCAGCAATTGCAAAACCGAAAGAAACAATACAACAAAATAGGAACAAAGGAAATAGAAGTAGGTAGAATGTAGCACCACCTACATATTATTTAGGAACACTGAACATGGATGGGGTCCACTCAATAACCACTGGGTACCACAAGTGGGAATGTCCTTCTTAATTGGTGCCGAATCATAGCAAAAGTGGCAAGAGGATCTAAAGATGGGTAATGATATTGAAGTGGGGAAGAATAAGACCTACTGTGAATTTATGCCAAGGGTGGGACTGGCACAGTTAAAATATGGAAAGAAAATGGGAAACACACTTTAGACTTGAGCATTCCAGTGCCCAAAAACTGGGTTCAATGCTCTCCTTCTGCAGCTCATTTCCATTGATGAATTATTTTTTTTTTGTGAACACATTTTTTTGAGGTTTTGGTGGTAGTGCAGCACGGCCTAAAAGACCCATATAAAAACAGCAAAATGTAGTACAGTTCTCAGCAATACCAATATTTAGGAACTTCCAAAACCCAGGACCAAACCCAATACCATCCCCTTCCCCAATCAGGACCTCGATCTATCGCAGTGCAGTGGCGAGAGCTACGAGCTAGTGTTGTGTCCATGACTGTATGACCGTATTTCTTACTACATAAGCGATTCTGGGGGTTGTGTAGAGGGCAGGGCAATGTCCCTGTATTCTGCCCACCGCTTCCATATTCTTTTGTATCAATTTAATTCTTTTGTATCAATTTGTAAATGTGGTGTATGAAACTATGTACAAGGGAAACACCTTGTTTTTAGGAATAAAATTGAATCCTTTTTAATTAACAATATTGGTTTGTGCATGATAACTCTGTGCTCTTATGATGGTGTCTGTGTTTTATAAATATTGTGTTAGATAATAGGTATTCTATGTGTGGAATTCATAGTGTCTTACAGCAAGACTGGTTTGTGTATCACGAGTTGTCTGTTTACCTCCCATAGTCTTACTGTGGCAGGCGAGAGGGTACCTTTGAGTAACTGGCCAAAGGCCTATGTGTAGGGACCAAATTTCTGTTGCAAATTCTCACCCTGTCCTTGATTGGATTTGAGGGTATCTCCCTCTGTGTGGTTTTTAAACATCTATGCCTCACCCAGCAGGTGCTCCTATACTGAACATTCCGTCGCCACTGTAACTGAAGATGGTCATTTCTGGGGATATGTTGCATTTTAACTGGGTGTTTACCTGTCCACTCACTCTCATTCAGCCTGGGCAGACCCAGGAAGGTGAGGGTTCGGTGGCCCCCCATGGCAACAATCTACACTTGAAAGGTAGTTCAAGCAGAACACCAGACTATTAAAAGCACAAAAAAGATCCCAGAAAAGTGGTCTTTTGGGGTCTGCCAGGATAGGGAAATCTTTCACACAGTAGGATTTCTTTAGATCCCTGCATCTTCATGGTCAAGAGGTACCTGAATCTGAAAGGGCATCACCCAATTGTTCAAATGCCCTCTTTTCAGGTGAAATGATGTAGATGGATTCTTTAGGTTGCCTATGTAAGAAGGTGAGTAGCCTCGAAACCAATATCATTGGAGGGTCATCTAGGGCTATGTCCACACTGTGATGGGGGCTGAGAAGGCACCATCGACTTTGACTATGGGACACAGCAACAATTAGGTTTTTGAAGTCATAGAAAGGTAAATAAATGAGTTGCAAGTCAATGTCTAGTGGTATTTCCAATGGTATGCTGTTGCTTCCATTGTGAATATGAAAGGCGTTCAACCTATTGCTTACAAAAATTCCAATACAGATAAAATGAGTAATATAATATTGGGGAGATCTAAATATTCATTAAGATTATCCCAAGAACTTGATGCAAACAAACTTCAAAGAGTCCTTAGCTCTTGTAAATCTTCCTCTGCTAGGTGGCCTGTCAACTCATGTAGCCGGCCATTTGCTAGACATAATATGTAGCAACAACAATGGTGGATGTAAAATTACAGCTCCTACTCCAATACATGGTCTGATGTCTACCTGATTCCTTTTTGTTCTTTAGTGCTGTCAAGTCTTGCATCGAAGATTTCAGATTTCAGACCATGAGACAATTCCACAATAGAAAAAGTCTTAATTTGTAAAGAGCAAAAAACCACACTCTGGGGCATATTACCAAGCAATAGCGATAATTATCGCTATGCATGGTTAGCGGCTAAAATTATATCGCCGTGCTCCGAGGATTTTTACCGCTGAGATACCTTGATATTATCAAGGTTTATCTCAAAAGCGGTAAAAATCCTGCGAAATGCATGAATATCGCTGAAAAATCAGCGATATTCATGCATTATCGTGACAATGCTCTCAGCTATGTTATCCACCTTCCATTGGATAACATGGCTAAGAACTGCTCTGGGCAGGCGTTATCTTTTAATTCGCGCTTAGCGCGAATATTTCCAAAAGTAAGGCTTTGTTGATAATTGGAGATAGCGATATTAGCGACTGTTTCCAGTCGCTAACATCTTGGCACGCCCACTTTGCATGTCATTAGCGATAAATATCGCTGACATGCAAAGTGGGCCCCAAGATGATCGCTATCTCCTACTAGCTGTCGCTAACTGGTGTTAGCGACAGCTAGGTAATAGGGCGATAAAATTATCGCCGCTTTAGCGGGAAAAGTCCCGCTAAGGCGGCGATAATGGCCCTTGGTAATATGCCCCTAGATTCTATAGACTTAAATGCTAGAGAAGACACCAACAGTCTACAAGTCAAAACCCAGACTCTATTAACTCATCAGTTAATGAGAAAGTCCCCCTTCGAACGAAGTGTGTAGACTCTAATAAGCCACATAAAAATTGGTTCTCAAAGGAACTTAAAAGAATGAAGAGTACGCTCCGTCACTTGGAGAGTTATGAGTTGTGAGTACTCATTGGAAGCTAAAAGTGATTGATCACTTTTCAATAATAAATATAAAATGGCCAAAGTAGCAAAACCAACTTATTTTGGCAATAAGACTTTTTCCGCACTCAATATGTCAAAAGCTATCTTTGTGGTGATAAAAGAATTAAAGCAGATGCAAATGAATAATTGCATGCCAGTGTCAAAAAGTAATTATGATAAATTTGCAAAGTTCTTTGAAGAACAAATTGTGGCAATCTGTTGGGTGCTGGAGAACAACAGCAACTTCATAAAATAGGGAGACTATTGCAACATTTGCCTCTAGCCTGCTAGACCACTTCACTCCAGTAAGTAAGAATGAGTGGGGCATTTTGATCAGCCGTAGCAGAAAATATAGTTTAGGAGTGGATCTATTGCCAGCAAAGATCTTCAAAAACATAATCTTTGTATCTCCTGAACACGCTATGATCCTTTAAAGTTAAATTTCGTTGCATTTTGGACAACAAGCCTGTTGGGTGCAGTGTTCGAGGCTCAGTGCTATCCCCATCACTTTTTAATATGTATATGGCTTTAGTGGCGTCTGTTGCCGAGACATATAATCTGAAATTTTTTATTAAGCAGATGACACTTGGATAATCTTTAAAACTGAATGAGATCTGATTCAGAGTCTCATTAATATGTATCATTAAATGTAGAAAGGATTACACTAAACAGAAGGCCGGATTATGCCAAAACAAATTAAAGTTAAACACCTTTTAGAGGTGCCCCTTTGCATGACTGGCCTAGAGGTGAAGTCAAGATTAGTACAATATGTTAAGAACTCACAAATTAATTTTAATGTATAATTGCACCTGGTCCAAAATGTGCCAGCGTAATAGGTCACTCTTCATAGATTTAACTCCATCGATCTCCCCAGCTGACATGAGATTGCACTGACTACCTGTGAACAGGGGACATATTTCAAATCACGTTTCTTAATGTATAAGGCTTTACACCCTTAATCAGATAAATCCTCTAGCTATAACAATCTAGAGTTCAGGGGCGGTGGGTGACATTTCAAAGAGATGGGGCGCAAAGTGATTTGCATACAGCACCGTAGCGAGCGAGCGCAGCGAGTGAGCCCGAACCCCAAAAGGGGGTTTTGCGGGGGTTACCCCCCCCAAAGAAATTTTTGAAGAAAAATTGTGCATTTTCAAGCAAATTTGAGAAAGCAGGAAGGTTAATAAAGCAATTGTGAAAGTGCAGTTATTACATTAATAGATGGCATAACATAGGTAGCTGCTTATTCAGTATAACCACAGAGCTTCATACATTTTGTCCTATTACGCTCAGGTGCTGAATTCAGACTATAAGACTTTCATGAAAATCTCAGCTCTATGAGTAGAAGAAGTTGCACAGCAGTTGGGAAACAGCCTTCACAAAGCATTAGGAAAATGAGAGGCAATTACTTGAAAGCACACTGAAAGCAATGCATCAAGTAGTAACTTAAAGCAATGCATCCAGCAAAACAGTGCATGCAGTCAACCATACAAAAGTAAACTAAAGCAAGTGTGAACCTGTGAACCTTCACTTTGAAAGCAGGGTGCTAGTCAACAGGCCAGTCACATACATTTAAACTGAAGAAGAGTACACTTCAGCATGCAGGCACCAATATAAAAGCACCAAGCAAGTCAAACAGTTTAATGAAAGAAAAATGAAAGCAATACATCCAGCAAACTAGACAGTGACTCAAAAAGTAAACTGAAGCAAGTGCACACTGAAAGGAATGCGCAGTCATAAGTCAGACATTCACATAAAAGCAACTTACTAAGACACCCAATCAATTACATGGGAAAAACTTGAGCCAATGCACTCAGAAAACCAGACCAGCACACCAAAGCATCCCACCCCTGATTGGATGGCAGCTGTGCTTTTAGGGTCACCCCTCAGTTTTTTGGCAGGGTTGAGCACCCCCCAGTTTTATGCCCTCTGCGTCTGAAGGGGAGACAGGCAAAAGGGGTCATAATGGAACATCTGGCACAGCCACTTTGTAATCGAGGTCACCCACCCAGCTCAAGACTGAGTTACAGGTTGATCTTAAATCTTTAAACAACCACAAGGGTTTCCAATCTTTCCCATCCCCTCCTGTGATTTAACCTCTCAGTTCCCAGGTCACCCAATACCTGAAAAGTGGAACTGGGCCCCAGGACATGTATTAAATAGCCCCACATCCTCCACTGTCTCTCATACTCAGGTACGTATGAAGTATTTGGTGACCTAAACATGGCCACCGAGATGGACATTAGCCATGTTGAAGTACATGGCTTTGAAATCAGGCACAAGTCAAGGGTGCACATGGGTCAAAAACATCCACCCACTCTTTTCACAAGGTGTGCTCCGTGTACCTGCCAAGAGGTTAGGCCCCACTGAAATATGGCAACTTGTCCCCTTGCAATTGTCAGAAACCATGGCATATTCAGCAAGGCCTGCACATTGCCTGCTTCTGTTCTGAGCAGCAACTTGTAGGAGGGGATTGGCGCTTAAAATATTTTCAAGAGTATATCCATGCACCTGCAGTACTTCCAATTACACTGCACACTAATATTCCGCTTTCTCACCTGTATGGCCTTGCAGCTTCGATTTATTACCTCAACTGGGTGTCACGTTTGCTGCGGTTTTATGTAGTATTTTAGCAAAAGAGTTAGTAAGTAATAAATCATACACTAAGGTAAAATACGGCACAACAATAAGGGTATGCAGCCAACGCAGTGCTGGAAAACAAGGTGTGAAATATTCCGACCAACATCTTTTAAAAAGTATGCTTTAATTTAAGCGGTTTGGATTTATTTTTCTTAAATATTACTTTGGGCAGAGCACCCCTGCACACTTAAAGACGGATGTGTCCACTAAAGAATTAGCGTAGTTTTAGTTTAAACTATTCTGTCAGGGCTAGGTTTGCTACCCAGTCTGGCCGGTCATCTCGAGTGCAATGTTTAATTAAGTGTGATGATATTCTGAAAGTTGCCGTCACATACACTGCGCTGATATAGTTGTTCCCCCAGTCCGCAAGCACAGGCAAGACCGTAGGATGAACGATTGTGTATAGCCCACTTCCCAGTCACTATGCCTTGGTGCTTTTTTCTAGTTGTGTGTGGTCATTTATGGCCAGTTAAGTTTAAGGAACAGTTCCCACAGCAACTGCACCTGTTTGTGCTTTGCACCGTCCGTATTTGCTGACATAAGCCACAGGCCAGGGGAGCTGCAACAGGGAAGGAAGGGGACAGAGGCCTCTGTAATTAGTGCAGCTACACACAACGATAGGCCGCCGCTGGTGACTCCACAACCAAATCACGCACCCCCCGGGCCAGGGCCCGCACAGCACCACGGTATCCAGCAACAGGGAGGTCCGGACCCCAGCAGACCAGTCAAATTTCCAGGCAGCTTCGCCGAGCTATTTACAACAGCTCCCAGCACACGATGTTTGCCGGAGGTCCCCGCAGGCCGCAGACCCTGCCACACATCAGCCACCTCGACGCCGCCTCTCACAGCCCCGCACCAGCAGACCCAGCAAGCAAGGCGCAGCCCAGTCCCCGAGCCGATCCCACCTCCGCGGTCCAAGCCGGGAGACAAGCCGGCCCACTCACCGCGTCCGGCGCTGACGGGCACCGCTGACCGGGAAAGCTGGGGACCTCACTCCTCCGCAGCTCGTCTCTGCCTCCCGCCGTAGGCTTCCGCATCGCCTCCGTCCCCGCAGTTCAAGGGGCACTGCTACACTTCTGCTCCAGGCTGGGAGGGCACAGGCACGCCTCCCGCACCAGTCACTGCTTGCCCGCGGTCTCCACCACCGACGCAACCACCCCCGACACTCCGGGGGGCCTCACTTACACCATCAGGCCGGGAAGGCTCCAGGCACGCCTCCCGCTGCCGCCGCCGCAGGCCCACAGATATTGCAGTAGTCGCCGCGCCCTCCTGCTCCGGCGGGCCGCGCTCATCTCCGCAAAAGTCTGGAAGGCTCCAGGCACGCCTCCCGGACCAACAAATAAATGCCCGCAGTTAACACCGCAAGTACGGCACCCCCCCCCCAACCCCCACGCAGGCAACCCGAAGATCACTCGCAGCTCCGGCACACAGCAGCCTACCTGAGCCCAGCTGCCACCATATGTAGGCCCCGCGACGGGTTAGATTAAAAGTCTCAAACCACTGCAAAGGCTTGCTGCTCCTGAGACGAATGCCGTGCCACCCCCACGCGCGGCATCCAATGGGATGCTGTGCCAGTGGACCAGCCAATCCTGGTGCTGCATCCAGCGCCAGGATTGGCTAGGGGGGCACATTTGCTGCTCGCCCTGTCGCCCTTAGGAAACCCGGGCTGTGGCAGGCGAACAGCACGGTGAAGCACCCCTGGGTCCCACTGGGGAACTTACAGTGCGCATGCTTGAGAAAGTTGCCAACTTTCTCAAGCATGCGCACTGTAAGTTCCCCAGCTGGACTGCGCACTACGGTCTGCTGCAGCCTGAGTGTGTGGACTGTCATTCAAGTTGCAGCAGGCCACCCCCCCTGCGCAATTCAGCGCAATGTAATTTAATAAGAGATACGGCCGGCGGCCGCGATGCGGGTCCATGGTGGCTGGTGGGGCTACGCCCCTACGCCCCAATGGACGCACCACGCTGCTAGAGTTATGTCCCTGCTGGGAACATAAACATAAAAAAATGAAAATATGGCGATTGTTCTGAAAATCCAGACAGTTATGAACACGCAGTGATGCAGAGCTTTTCATTGGTTTACGTGATGCGGTGCAATATGTTACTCATTTTTATCGGACTGCAACCGGCTCTTTTTCTGTTCAGGAAAGCCCTGAAAACTCAAATTAAGGTACTGTCTGATTTGAGAAATCACAGAACTGGATACTGCATACAGATTAGCTCCAAGATATCTAAAGCTGATAGTGCGCTCTATAAATGCCAAGAAATAAAAGTAAATAAATAGGAACAGGGCTCGAGTCGGGGGTACACGCAGGTACACAGCGTCTCCCCACTCTTTTCACAGGGTGGACGCCGACCCCCCTGCCAAGAAGCTGGTCCCCACAGAAATGAGCTGAACGTGTCCAGGTGTAATTTTCAGACACCGAGACACGCTCAGCACGTGACGTCATGATGTCATTGGCATATTGTCGGTCCCCCCACTTCTTTTTATAGGACTTGTGCCCTGAATAGGATAGAAACGCTTGAAAATCTTAGGAGGGTATCAAATGTTCGCCTCGGATCACTGAAACAATATCGATGACATAAATATAGAACTAAATGCAAAAATATCGAATTCCTATCTCCAAACAGGTAAGTACAAACATATTGAATCAAAAATATCGTTGTAAAAAATATAGTTAGTCAAAATATCGATTTTTTTTAAATGCTTTAAAGTAATTAAAAATTAATGAAACAATAAATATAATTAACTTAAACATACTTAAATAACCTTAAAATGTATAAATATTTAATGTAAGTTAAAAAAAAACATACAAATTGATTTGTTAATACATATATATATATGAACGTAATATTAATAAAAAATATACAATATTTTTACCGTAGCATAGCGCAAAGGGTAAAATTTACTATTACCACTCCAGTGAGTGCAACAGTAGAGAAATTGTTGGACAGCGTAGGGATAAAAATTACTATTCCCACTCCAGTGAGTGCAACAGAAGGGAAAGTGTTGGATAGCGGGAGGGTAAAAATTACTATTCCCACTCCAGAGAGTGCAACAGTAGGGAAAGCGTAGGATAGCGTAGGGGTAAAAATTACTATTCCCACTCCAGAGAGTGCAACAGTAGGGAAAGCGTTGGATAGCGTAGGGGTAAAAATTACTATTCCCACTCCAGAGAGTGCAACAGTAGGGAAAGCGTTGGATAGCGGGAGGGTACAAATTACTATTCCCACTCTAGAGAATGCAACAGTTGGTAAAGCGTTGGATAGCGTAGGGGTAAAAAATACTATTCCCACTCCACACAGTGCAACAGTAGGGAAAGCGTTGGATAGCGTAGGGGTAAAAATTACGATTCCCACTCCAGAGAGTGCAACAGTAGGGAAGACGTTGGATAGTGGGAGGGTAAAAATTACTATTCCCACTCCAGTGAGTGCAACAGTAGGGAAAGCGTTGGATAGCGTAGGGGTAAAAATTACTATTCCCACTCCAGAGAGTGCAACAGTAGGGAAAGCGTCAGATAGCGTAGGGGTAAAAATTACTATTCCCACTCCAGTGAGTGCAACAGTAGGGAAAGCGTAGGATAGCGTAGGGGTAAAAATTACTATTCCCACTCCAGAGAGTGCAAAAGTAGGGAAAGCGTTGGATAGCGTAGGGGTAAAAATTACTATTCCCACTCCAGAGAGTGCAACAGTAGGGAAAGCGTTGGATAGCGGGAGGGTAAAAATTACTATTCCCACTCTAGAGAATGCAACAGTTGGTAAAGCGTTGGATAGCGTAGGGGTAAAAAATACTATTCCCACTCCAGACAGTGCAACAGTAGGGAAAGCGTTGGATAGCGTAGGGGTAAAAATTACTATTCCCACTCCAGAGAGTGCAACAGTAGGGAAAGCGTTGGATAGCGTAGGGGTAAAAATTACTATTCCCACTCCAGTGAGTGCAACAGTAGGGAAAGCGTTGGATAGCGTAGGGGTCAAAATTACTATTCTTACTCCAGAGAGTGCAACAGTAGGGAAAGCATTGGATAGCATAGAGGTAAAAATTACTATTCCCACTCCAGTGAGCGCAACAGTAGGGAAATCGTTGGATAGCGTAGGGGTAAAAATTACTATTCCCACTCCAGTGAGTGCAACAGTAGGGAAAGCATTGGATAGCGTAGGGGTAAAAATGACTATTCCCACTCCAGAGAGTGCAACAGTAGGGAAAACGTTGGATAGCGTAGGGGTAAAAATTACTATTCCCACTCCAGTGAGTGCAACAGTAGGAAAAGTGTTGGATAGCGTAGGGGTAAAAATTACTATTCCCACTCCAGAGAGTGCAACAGTAGGGAAAGCGTTGGATGGCGTAGGGGTAAAAATTACTATTCCCACTCCAGTGAGTGCAACAGTAGGGAAAGCGTTGGATAGCGTAGGGGTAAAAATTACTATTCTCACTCCAGAGAGTGCAACAGTAGGGAAAGGTATGGATAACATAGAGGTAAAAATTACTATTCCCACTCCAGTGAGTGCAACAGTAGGGAAAGCGTTGGATAGCGTAGGGGTAAAAATTACTATTCCCACTCCAATGAGTGCAACAGTAGGGAAAGCGTTGGATAGCGTAGGGGTAAAAATTACTATTCCCACACCAGAGAGTGCAACAGTAGGGAAAACGTTGGATAGCGTAGGGGTAAAAATTACTATTTCCACTCCAGTGAGTGCAACAGTAGGGAAAGTAAATACTTCATACTTTAATTAAAAATATATATATATTAATACCAATTACAAATTAATTAAAAATAATTACCAATTTAATATAATATAATAATTAATCAATTGAAAATACAAATAAAAATTATTTATTAAAAATCATTACCTATTAATACAAATTAATTACCAATTTACAATGAATTAATTAGCAATTGAAAAATAATTAACAACTAATTAAAAATGAATACCAATAAATAAATGTAAAAAATTAATTAATTACAATTAAATTACTTCCCACCCTATTCCCCTATAAACCCACAACTCGCTACAGTAAATAAACTAATAAAATTAACATAATGATCAATTATTCAATTAATAACAATTAATTACCAATTATAATTTAATTAATTACCAATTAAAAATTAACAATTAATTCAAGATAAATACCAATAAATACATTAAAACATTTAATCAATTATAATTACTTTCCACCCTATTCCCCTATAAACCCACAACCTGCTACAGAATTAAATTACACAAAAATTAAATACCATAAAATTCATTACTTAAAATAAATTATAAAATAAACACACACTCTTCAGACATATACTAACATAAAAAAACACTTTAAAAAATTCGATATTATTAAAAAATCGATATATTTAGCATCTATATTATATGCTTCGATATTTTGACTTTCTATATTTATGTAAATCGATATTAACTTACTTACCTCAAATTAGATATTTTTGTTGTCTATATTATGTCCATTCAATAATTTGTCCGTTACATTCGATATTTTTGTTGTCTATATTCTGTCCATTCGATATTTTGTCCATCTTATATTTTTAATTCGATATTATTGCAATTCTATATTTTTAACTCAATATTTTGACTGTATACCATTCGCCTCGTGATTGGCAAATGGACCGCTCACAGGGCTTTAAGTGGGATAAAAAAAGTGGGGGCCCTCTCAAAGGGACGTGGCCAGTGTAATTAGGGCCGTGGCTTTAAAACACGCTAAACATCTGTGTTTGGCATAGTGTGCCGCACAACATGTATTTTGCAGTTTCTGTCATTGCATCCAGATATGTGAGACAACAAGTAACATCATACCTACAACAAGTCAGGACTATTGGCTTTGTCAATGGTTATTAGTTGCATAAGATAAATAAGCTGCAACTATGGCTTGTTACACATAATATTGAAAACGCTTCCAATTAAAGCACTGGTGACCCTACCACAATGTTGCTGCTCTTGCGTTTCAGAAAGAGAAGGGAAATCCAGAAAGAAAATGACTCTTTAAAGGATTTCCCTTCCCCCACAACGCTCACCTGGCATGACGTCATGCCGTAACTCCTCCACTAGTGAGAAGTGAGCAGTGTGGACAGCGCACATCCATGTGCTTGCTGTCTCGAAACGGGTCTCTATCGGGCTGTTTTGAGCTCTGGCACTTTTTTCCGGACTGCAGTGACAGCAAACTGCTGTCACTGCAGTCCGGAAAAAAACGGACCGCCTGTGCCAGGGCTCAAAACAGAGCCCTATTGAGACCCGTTTCGAGGCCCCCTTTAAAAAACTGCCGGTGCTCAGACCCCTTGAGACCCGGCCCACTTAAAGCCCTGACCGCTCATGAGGAAGAAACACAACCGTGATGGAGGGGCATAGGACTTCTGAGATTGTTGGAGATAGCTCAGCATGAACTGCTCATGAAGGGGGCAGACAAGTAGGGTTCAGTCATGCATCATAGTCAATGATTGCTATTCTTTCCTGATAAAACGGAGGCACGTGAAAATACACTAAAATACTTTGTCACCATGGATGCCCAGGTCACTGTTTTATTTCCTGCAGTGCTGAATAGCCATGGACGAAGATGCCTAATGCGAGAACCTTCTTTGCACCAATGATACTAGCAGCCAGGCTGGTGTTAACTAGTAATTTATTTCCCCGGAGCGCCGGGACTACGTGACTCTCCCTGAGCCGGCCGGCGCCACACAAGATGGCCGCCTTCCGGTTCCTGTTCTAGTCTTCCGGTTCCGGCGCTAGTGGGCAACAACTAGACCGTCACTACATATCTCCCCCCTTTATGCAACTGACAAATGTAACATAGATAAACACTCTTACTCAATGTCCATATTAAAGTCCTTGAACCTCTTGGGAGTCCTCACGATTCTTCCTGCTCTCGTCCTCACTACTCCTTCATCCTTCTCGCCTCCTTGTGCGTCAGGGACGGTGAACATGTCTCGTGTCTCCGTTCCTTCCCTTTTTCCATCATGCCTCTCTTCCTCATTTCCTTTCCTGCTCGTACCACCTCCTTTCACTCTCTTTCTGTTGCTCCCTTCATGTTCGTTCTCTGTCTCCTCCCCTTGCTGTACCATTCCTTCTACCTGCTCTTGTCTCCTTCCTCGACATTCCTCACTCGCCATCTCTCGACATTCCTCACTCGCCATCTCTTCATCCCCTTCCACGCCTTCGTCTGTTTCCGCTCCCCACTTCAGGATTTTGCTGCATTTCGCCATTCTGTCCTGCGACCATACTTTGCCATCGCTGAGTAATGCCGATCTGGCAAATGGTTCTAAAACTTGCAGGGGCGGTGTGAACTTGCTCTCTCCCTTCCTTCTCATGGTCGCCACCTTCACTCTCACCCAGTCACCCTTCTCCAGTGACACACCTTGCACGTTGCGTCTCTTGTTGAAAATTTCTGTGTATGTCTCTTGTGCTTTCTCCAGATTCCTCCTTACTATTGCCGGTGACCATTTGCTCTGCACTACCATCTGCCTCCATGCGATGTTGTCTTTTGTGAACGGCTCTCTACCCCTCAGTACCTTGAAGGGGCTGTAGCCTGTGCTGCCTGGCGTGATGCGGTAGGCCCATAGCATCTTGGGTAACTCCTTCTCCCAATCTTGCCCATCATTTATGGCTGCTTGGACTGTCCCCATCATCACTCGATTGAAACGCTCCACCAGTCCATTCCCAGGTGGGTGGTATATGGGAGTGTGCTTGACCTCTATCCCATTCCTGGACATGAAGGCCTCCCATTTGCCTGAGACGAACTGTGGCCCATTATCGCATGTTATGATCTTGGGGATTCCTTCCTTTATGAATATGGCGCTCAAGAACATTATCACCGCCTCGGTGTCCACTGTGTCCTTTACTTCAACCTCCGGCCACTTGGAGTACCTGTCAATTAATACTATAGCATACTTCTGTATTCCTTCAATGTTCAGGATGGGTCCTATGATGTCGATGGACACCATCTCCCACGGTCCTCCAGGCACGGGGAACTTCCCTAACTGTGGTCTCAGCATAGTCTGGGATTTGTCTGCTTTGGAGCAGGATTCACATTGTCTCACATACCTCTCCACCTGGGCGTCATTTGCCGGCCACCAGTACGCCTGTCTAGCTAGGGCTTTAGTCTTCGTGATCCTCTGGTGTCCTTCGTGTAACAGCGCCATCAAGTGTTCTATGAGTCCCTGGGGGGGATGACTTTGTCAACCCTGAGCAGGAACAGGGGGTCCTCCCCAAGTGACAACTCGTCTCTCACTTCCCAGTACCTTCTCAAGGTCTCTTTCAGGTGCCTCTTCTCCGGCCACCCATGGATGACGTACCCTTTTATCACTTCCAAGTCCTCGTCTCGTCTGTAGGCCTCCGCCCATTCCTGCGCACGGATCACTTGCTCCATGTCCTGCACGGTCGCCACCATATAGCCTTCCCATCTCGGTGTTTCCTGTTCGTGCACACCTTCCTTGGCTGCCGCCCTACTCAGGAAGTCGGCTACCTTGTTCTGAGGCCCCGATATGTACTCCACCTCGTACACGAATACTAACAGTCTTAGTGTCATTTTTGCTATTCTCGGGTTGGCATGCGCGTGACCATTAGATGTCAGGACCTTTATCAGGGGTTTATGGTCTGTGCGGACCAGGAACTTGGCTCCCCACAGATATTGTCTGAAGCGTTCCATCGCCCACACCACCGCTAGCATCTCTTTTTCGATGACACTGAACTTCTCCTCATTTGGTGCCAGGCATCTGGATGCGAAGCTGACTGTTGATAGTTCTCCATTGTCTGACCTTTGCATTAATACTGCCCCCAGGCCCCGGTCGCTGGCATCCGTGGTAAGTATGGATTCCGCAGCCGGGTCAAATCCTTTGAGCGGTATGGCTCCGCTCATCTCCTGCTTTAAGGCCTCAAATTCCTCCTGCTCTTCCTTGTTCCATTTAATCCGTTTCTCTCCTTCAGCAATTGGCGTAGGCAGTGCGTCTTGGTGGCAAAGTTGGGGATGAATTTACTATAGAATTCGGCCATGCCCAGGAATGACCTGACGTCTTCTTTCTTCCCTGGGGCCGGTGCGTTCCTTATCGCCTCCATGTTGGCTCTCTTTGGCTCTATTCCTTTCTCGCTAACTTCATGACCCAGGTAGGTGACCGATGGCACACCAAATTTGCACTTTGTCCATTCTGCGGTAAGTCTGCTTTCTTGTAAGGTGCGTAGCACGGTGTGCAGTTTCTCATTGTGTTCCTGTTTAGATTTTCCCATTACGAGGATATCATCTTGGAAAAATTGAACTCCTTCCACCTTTTGAAAGAGTCTGTACATCAGCTTTTGAAATACGGCAGCTGCCGATGCCAATCCAAACGGCATTCTCACGAATTTGTAACACCCAAAAGGTGTTATGAAGGACGTAAGATGGCTGCTGGAGGGATGGAGTTTTACCTGAAGGTAGGCCGATGACAGGTCTACTGTCGAGAACCACTTAACCCCTTTTGTCTTGGCAAGCATCTCATTTATGCGTGGGAGTGGAAATTTGTCTATTAGGATGTTTTTGTTAAGTTCCCTGAGGTCCACACACAACCTCACCTTCCCGTTGGGCTTTTGAGCTACCACTAAGGGCGACAGCCATTCCGCGCTCTCTATGGCCTGTATCCCCCCACTTTTCTCCAATCTGTCGAGTTCTTCTTGTACCGCCTCTCTGCAATGGAAGGGAATGTTTCGGACCTTGTGGATGACGGGTTTCGCTCCTTCTTTCAGCCGTATCATGTGCTTGAACTTAGCCAATTCTCCTATCTGACCACTGAACACCTCCGGATATTCTCTGCGCCAGGCCTCCTCCTCATGTACTTCATCCATTTTCATCAGCAACACTTTTTCTATGCCTCCTGGATTCAGCTGCATCCCCAGCGCGCCTTGATCCTTCCAGCTGAGCACTGATGGTCCCTTTTCAGCTACATACAGTTTGCAGTTGGCTTGACGCCCCTTGAATTCGAATAGCAATGGGCAATATCCCAACATGGGTATCCTCTGTCCGGTGTAAGTGACTGGTCTCACATCCATGGGTCGCAGTTCTTCCTTTACTTTTGACATGATTTTCTCTTCCCACACCTGTCTTTGAACAATCGTGATGGGGGCTCCTGAGTCTGCTATTATGTCGATCAGCACTTCTCCGATGTGCATGTTGAGCCTTGGTTTGTCTGACTCCTTACATCCCACATCCAGGACTAAAGTAAAGTAGAGGACTTCCTCAAGGTCTTCTCCCTCCGCCTGTGTTTCTTCTTCTTCTAGGCCTCCTTGGTCAATGTATTTGACGGTGGTTCCCTTGGGTTTTCGACGGCACACCTTCTCATAATGACCAAATACACCGCAGAACGCACACTTCGCCCTAAACGCTGGGCATACTTTGTCGTTGCCCAAGTGCGATGCGCTTCCACATCTGTAGCAGCTTGGTCTTCCACCCTTTCCTGTCTTCGGGGCTGCTCCCCCTGTCTGTTGGCCTCTTCTGGTATCTTGGCCCCTGGGTGGTTCCCGTTGTCTGGGTTTGTCTCCTCTGTTGTGCATCATGACTCTACAGACCGTTTGCGTGCCTCCAGCGTCCTTCCTGGCTGCCTGCGCACATCGTTTGGACATCTCTGCCTTCTTCACCAAGGCCCATACCTCCTTCAGAGGAGCGTCGCCGTTAACCCAGAGTTTTTCCTGAATGTGCGTGCTCGACGTGTGCATTATGATTTGATCCCTCACCAACTCGTCGTGGAGGGTACCGAATTTACACGTCAGTGCTAACTTCTGCAACGCCGCCACGTACTCATCGACCGTCTCTCCGCTTTCTTGCTTTCTCTGGAAGAAATTGTGTCTGTCTATAGCCACACACACCACTGGCCTGTAATGCGCATCTAGGTCCTCTATGGCATTTCTGAATACATCCGTATCAGTCGCGTCCCTTGGACCTTTTACGATGGTGTCAAACACTCTCAGCCCCTCTGGGCCCAGATTGTGTAATAGTATCTTCTTTCTCCTCGGGCTCGTGTAAGCGACTTCATTTTCCTCTTCTAATGCCTCTAAATAGTTTTGGAAGTATCGCTTCCAATCTTCCCAGGGCATCGTGGGTTCTCCTCTTTTTGGAAGGAAGGGCACCATGTGGGTGAGGGAAGCGGACGGTGTCGCCATCCTGCCGTTTCCTCTCGGGCCTGCCTGGGCGGGAACAGTATGGTTGGGTGGGCTGCCTGGAGCTTGTCTGGCGTCACCGCCCTCCTCGCTTTCCTCTCTGCTATCCACGCCTTCTGTAGCCCCTTCTGCTGCTGGGTTCGCTCGTGGTCTACCCCTGTCCGCTTTGCTTGGCCCCTCACGCCGCTCCTGCTGATCCGCCAGCGTGCCGTGGCTGGAGGGGTGGTCAGGTGCTGGACTGCGCTTTCCTCTCCTCACCGCTTATGGTGATGGCCTGTCGCGTTGCCCCAGCTCCGCGCGTTGTGAGCTCTCTTCCCGCGCTTTCTGCTGCAGGCCGCCTTCTGGGCGGGTAGTACCCCTTTCTCGTGGACAGTGTGGCGCAGTGCTCCTCCTATGCCGTGGAGCGTTGCGGGTACTGTCTATACGATGGCCGCTGCACCGTCACTCGCCTTCTGCCGCGCTCCGGGATTGGCGCCAAATGCTCTGCGCTGGTGTGTTTCTTCGGCTCATCACTTTTTATTTTACGATCTGCTCATTTCTGGCTCTGATCCCGCCTCGTCGCCATTGTGAGAACCTTCTTTGCACCAATGATACAAGGAGCCAGGCTGGTGTTAACCAGTAACTTATTTCCCCGGAGCGCCGGGACTACGTGACTCTCCCTGAGCCGGCCGGCCCCACACAAGATGGCCGCCTTCCGGTTCCTGTTCTGGTCTTCCGGTTCCGACGCTAGTCGGCAACAACTAGACCGTCACTACACCTATATTTCTGTGGGTAGAAGAGACCTTGATATATTTGAACTCTCTAAAGACACGGCACCTTTGGCCCGCAGTTGTGGGGAATTCTCTGAAATTGTGGCGCAATTCTCATTACGGAGATTCTGTTCTAGTGCGGAGACTCCCCCATGGCTGTGGGGCGTCTACCACGAGGGTGGAGACTCCCCCACAGCCATGGGCCTTCGGCCACAAGTGCGGAAACTCTTCCACGACTGTGGGGCCTAGGCCATGAGGCACTGGCGTAACGCAACTTGAGGGGGCCTCCCTGCAAGGCAGGTGGAGGGGTCCGTCCGGGCCGATCAGGAGCTCTGCAGCCAGAGTGCTGTGCTGAGGGGGCCCCCCCACACCGTGGGGGCGGCGTGGGCCTGTGTTACGCCCCTTCACTGGAATAACAAAACTTGAGGGGGCCTCCCTGCGAGGCAGGTGGAGGGGCCCACTCCGGGACCGATGAGGAGCTCTGCAGCAGGGGGCTGTGCTGAGGGGGCCCCCAGGAGCTTGCCCCCCCCTGCATCACGGGGGCTGTGGGGGCCTGTGTTACGCCCCTGCCATGATGGTGGAAACTTTCTCACTGCTGTGGGGCCTCGGCTACGAGGGCGGAGACTCCCCCACGACTGCGGCGCCTCCACCACGAGGGGCGTAGGCTCTTTGTGAATCAGGCTTCACTTGACCAGTGCGGTTTTGTGACTGTTGCCTTCGAATGGCTTCCCATTTTGAATCTGCATACTAAGCATGACAAATGTGGGGGTGGGGGCAAGAGGATTTTCTGAGCGACCTGTGCAATGATCTCCAGCCAACTGGAAGAATATTCTGTGGTATGGGGTCTGTTTTCTTTCATGCCTACTGACTCCCGCTTTTCTCCATGGGGTTGCAATTTTCCTATGACGTGTTTTCCATTTGAACGTGCTGTCATTCAGTTCAGTGGCCATATTCAGAATTAATGTTAAATGTTTTTAAAAGAACAATTGATCTAACAGATCATCAAGTTCACATGCACGAACACCGAAGGGAAATTGGATGAGACAAAGGCACTCAGCAGCTTGACACCTGATGAGGGTTCCAAACCCAAAGGCAGTAACAAAGACCCTGGCTTTCAAAGCCCGATTACGGGAGAGATATATGACTTGAATTCACCATAATGCTCAAGATGGATGGTGCTCAGTAATGCAAACATGTGCACTGCTCTGTAGGATGAAGATGGATGGTGCTCAGTAATGCAAACATGTGCACTGCTCTGTAGGATGAAGATGGATGGTGCTCAGTAATGCAAACATGTGCACTGCTCTGTAGGATGAAGATGCGTGGTTGCTTGAGCTCACTGAATTGTGATTTTTTTTAAGTTTAAAAAAAAATCTTGTTATTGATATTTTCAAAAAAACAAATATATCAATAGCAATCAACATTACGGACCATTGCACTACCGCATTCATCATCCAGGTATAATAGTTGCACAATAACAGAGAATCTGCGGATTACCACCCATTACAAGAAGTAGTTTAAGGACATATTCAGATTATACATTTAAGTAGTCGGATTCGCAAGTAAATATGCTGTTAAGTATTTCCAGTAGTCTCTAGGTCGGGATCGAACAGGCATTTCTTCCTCATAATGCCATCCAAGTAGATCATGGCGTGATCTACTTGGATGGCATTCTTTGTAGTGCAAGCTTCTCCATCCTATCTATTGTGCCCTGCCTCCATGTTATAGTTTCAGTCCTAGTGGCCATTGAAAAATCCTTTCCCGGACTGCCATGCATCCCCTAATGGTCTCTGTATGAATGTGTAAATATTGTGTTGATTGAGGTTATGAATGAGAATACATGTTTTGGATGACTGTGGGAGTAAGTGGGATATGAAGAAATGTATGTGATTCATAAACCCTTGTGACACATTGTATATTTAGAATTTATTTTTGATCAACCACAAATAAAATATATCTATTTTTCCTAGAGAATTGTATGGACCTTGTGTTATTCTATGTCTGCTCTGATACGGTAACTTTTGTCACCCTTCCTTTTAATATGAGGATTCTCTAGTGGGACCTTAAAATTAACCCTGGCAGGGTTCTTCTCCTTTCTATTTTTCCATTTCTTCCTCATAGGTTTTTAACATGTCTTGACAGTATGACATGTCATGAAGCTATTGCTTAATTTGAGGCGCATCCTTGTTCTCCCAGCATAATGAGACCCTGCGTTTGGCAAGTAGTAGAGCTACCATGCAGAACTTGCGCTTAACAGCACGTACATTGCTTAAAAGCCCCAACAGACAAGTGCGGACATTACAATCAATTACAACCTCTACCATCTCCCCCAACAGCGAAGTGACGTTCACCCGGTATTCAGGCACTTTCGGGCAGTGCTATGCAAGATGTATAAAGTCAGCCATGTCAGTACCACAACGTTTACAACCCGCTTCCAGACAGAGGCCATATGTATAAAGCCTCGCAGGAGTATAGTAAGTTTGATGTAGGTACTTAAAATGCAGTATTCTCAAATTGCCATTTGGCGTTAACATTTGAGTGAGGGAACAGGCAGTCTGCCACTCTGCCTCAGTAAGGGGAATATCCATTACCTCATTCCATCTTGCCAACGCTTTATTGGTGTTATTAGCTATTTCATCTTGCACCATATTGTATAGTCGTGATACTAAATGCGCGTTATGTGAGGAGGATATAATTAGTTGCAACGTGTTCAGCTGTGGGGGCTCTGCCGGGTAGCTGGGATATAATTTCTTAAACGCCCCTTGAAGTCTGTGATATGGGAAGCGAAATAATAATGTCTGGTTTTTAATATATGAAAAATCATGCATCGTTTTAAATACCCCATTATAATACAGGTCCCCATGTTGTCAATCCCCACCTGATTTAACAATCGCATGCCAACCTCTTCTCTCGTAACAGAAAGTTCTGGGTGGTGATGCAGTGGCAATGCCGGGGCATAGAGGGGTAACTTATACGCTAAACTATCTAGCTTATGCCATGACGCATTAGAAGCATCAATGGTGTTAATGTCTTTGGAGTGCAGTGGTGGTCTACGGTGCGTTACAATTTCAGTCAAAGGTATTGGTAAAGCATCACCTTCTTCTATGGCAGTGTGTGTTAAGTAAGGAATCTGATGGTACCAATAGGTGGCGTACTGCGCCTGGGCACAAAGATAATATAACAGAAAATTGGGCACACTGAAACTGCCTCTAGAGTATGGTAGCGTCAAAGTTCGCAACTCTATACGAGCTTGCTTACCTGCCCAGATCAATTTAAGCACTAATGAGGAAAATCGTTGGAAAACCTCTGTTGGGGGGGAAATCTGGATATTATTAAAAAGGTAGAGGAGTTTTGGTAGAATGACCATTTTCACTATTGCTATTCTGTCTGCTAGAGATAAAGGCAATTGTATCCAGCGACTTATCTTTTCATCTAAGTAGGAGATCACTCTACCGTAGTTGGTTCTAATAACGAGCTCTGGATCACGTGGTACCAGACTCCTAGGTATCTTATGGGGTCAGTTTGCCATTCCAATGGGAATTCTGTGGAGTGTGGGAATGTAGTATCAGTCAATGGGATGATTGAAGACTTTGCCCAATTGATTTGGAGCCCGGACTGTCTCCCAAATTTGATATACTCGCGTAATAGTGGGGCCAACTTTTGTTCTGGGTCACGTACATAAAGTAACATATCGTCCGCATATAAGGAAATATGTAAGGGTCTTTGTGGGAACTGTAAAGCTGAAGAGTGATGTCCCTGCCGAACTTTGCAAGCTAGAGGCTCAAGTGCCAGCGCGAATAACAAAGGGGATAAGGGGCACCCCTGCCTCGTCCCTCGCGCTATAGGTATCGGGTCAGAGATATAACCATTGACCCGGATCCTAGCTACAGGCTGTGTGTACAGCAACTGAACCCACTGAATGAACATAGGGGGACAGCCCATCCTCCAAAGTACCGTCAGAAGATACGACCATTCGATGGAATCAAAGGCTTTGGCGGCATCTAACATGACCGCCACTGCCTTCGTACTGGGTATCAGATAGTGGGAGAGTGCGAACAACGTCCGAGTGTTGTGTGTAGTTGCCCTAGACGGTATAAAACCGGACTGATCCGGGAGGACCAAGTTAGTCATGAGGGGCTGCAATCTTGTAGCAAGTAACTTGGCTAAGATCTTAGAGTCAACGTTAAGCAACGAAAGTGGCCTATGAGAGTCACAGGTTTCAGGGTCCTTTGCAGGCTTAAGGAGGGCAATCAGTACAGCTTCCATGAGGGAGGGGGGGAGCATCATCTTATCAAAGGCGATCAAATGAGGGGCTAACATGTCGAACGAACCCATCGGGGCCCGGGGCTTTACCGTTCGATAATGATTTAATAATGTCTGTTATCTCTTCTACCGTGATCGGCAACAACAGGTAGGCACGCTGCGCATCCGATAGCCATGCAATGGCCACGTCTGCCAGATAGTCCATAACCTCCATTGACGACGCCACCGGCTGCGATTCATACAGCGTGCTATATGTTTTTACAAAACCTTGTAAAATACCAGTTGCGTCTGTTCTCAGACAACCATCCTCCCCCGTATCTGTAACAGGTTCCGAGAGCTACGACCTTCACAAATTTTTTATGGCAACACTCTGCCTGGCTGACCCCTTCACCAAAGGCCCTGGCATTGGGACGTCTGGTCAGATATTTAAGTTCGTCCTCAGTATATGATTGATACTTTGTCATCACCTGCCTAATTTCCCCCAATAATTGCGAACTTTGTGTGAGCTCATACTCGTTTTCAAGTTCTTTCAACCTATTCTCGCAGTGTGTAAGGTGTCCACGAATATCTCTCAAGATCCCAGCATTCATGCTCATACATATCCCTCTCAGGGTGGCTTTAAAAGCCTCCCATAAGAGGCTCGGGTTCGCAGTGGAGGGCACGTTCAATCGAAAATATTCTTTAATAGCGGTGGCAAGAGTGTCTGTGTATATCGAGTCTGAAAGTGCTTTTGCATTAAATCGCCAGCTATAGGCGGGTGGCACATACGACGGTATCTTAAGGGACAGCAAAATGGGGTTATGATCAGATAATGTTTTAGGCAAGTGCTTTACATCTGTGGTCCAAAGCAGTGCCGTTTTTGATCCAATCCAGTAATCAATACGCGACCAACTACCATGTGCCGCTGACGTGTGTGTCGCTGCCATGCATCCCGTGTTCCGCGCCCTCCATATATTGTGTAGTTGCATTTCTGTCATGATATCTATGACCTTAGCCCTTGCCCTCCGGTGTGGTTCTGTAGTGTTACCTGATCGGTCTAGGTGTTTATTCAAGACGAGATTGAAGTCACCTCCCCAAAGCAAAGTTCTTCCCACCTCCCCGTGTAATTTCTGCCAAACCTCGTGATAGAAGTCAGGCGCGTTTATATTTGGACCATATGTATTAATAATCGCTATCTGCTGCCCTCGAAGTGTGCCTTCAACGATGATATATCAACCTTGAGTATCCGCTACTGTGCGCTCAACTCTAAAATGCGTGCCCTTTTTCACCAAGACTGTGACCCCTCTAGAGTATGAGGAATACATGGAATGATTAATTGATTCAGCCCATTTGCGACCCAGGTGGCTGCTTGTATGTGGGGCGATGTGCATTTCTTGTAGCAACGCAATGTCAACATGCAATCTGTCAAAATAAGCGAACACTTGCCTAATTTTTTGGGGGTTGGTAAATCCTCGAATATTCCACGTGAGCATATTTAAGTGCAACCATGGATGATTGAATAACAACAGAGTATAACTTGTGCGCAGTGTCCTCTCCCTATGCAACAACTGTGGTGTGGCAATACAAGACTCTCACTATAAAAAACACCCTCATTTTGGATCTCAGCAATGCGTCTCAAGTGGTCTGGTCCGCCAAACATACCCAAAACCCATTTCCCCCTCCCCCCTCCCACTTCAGCATCCCAATCATGCCAAAGACACATCCCAGTGTAGAATCCCCACCCAAACAACATCTTCATGGGGAACTCCCGTGTGAAGGTCCGCCCAGGGCACACAACACCATCCAAATAATGGATGTGGACAGACCTCAATCATTAGTACAGACTAAATCCAAACAAACATATTGGAATATAATTGACAGCGACTCATATGTCGCAGTAAACTGCATAAGAAAAGTATGCGATGTGCGGCACTCCCTTATGTTGTGTCGTGTATTTCTATAGGTCCTGAATCGATCCCCCTATTCCTGACCCTATTCTGGTTAAACTAACTATCAAGTTAACTAACAGTCAGCCCATGAGGCAAGAAATCCCCCATGATGCAGATACCGTTATCTGACGCAGTCACACTACGGCACAGGAACGTGTTATCTGATTAGGTCATAACGCTTGAGATCTAATTAGACAAGCGACATTCCTCCAGCCCCTGATAAGGCATACGCGTTCTCATAACAAATCAAACCTATGACAACCTGGAAAATCCGTGCGGCCATTGTTTTGATTTCACAGAGAACTTTTGCAAAAGAATGTGCTAACGAGCAAGTCGTATGACATCTTTATTGACGTACCTATGTCCATCCTTACGTCAATCTCGGCACCTTTAAGGTATAAATATTGCCGACCTTGCCCTTTGCAAACACACGCGTGGTGACAAGACGGAGCAGCCATACTTGCCGAAGCCGAGAGCAGAAGCAGACCCCGCTGGCAGCAGCCCCGCCTTCCTGACGCGCTGAGAGACGCGCTGCTATCTCAAGCCGAGAGACCCAGCACCGGCGCTTCTGGGCAGCCCTCGCAGGCAGCCTGGAATATCGAGAGCAGAGAAAGAGATACCATTCCTCATTCATCCTAACTTCCAGGTACAGAACTGAATAACCCCTCACAGAGAATTCTTTAGTTATTCACTTGGCAAAAACAAACTTAACTTAAACTGTAACTTTCTATTCCCGCCCACGCATTAGACTTAGGTCAGGTACACGGGGTAGGCGTATTTAGAAACACCAGTTGAGTACGTTTAGTCAAATGTATATGTGTATGTAAATATATTTTAATCATTTTAAACATCATATGGCTCAGAAACCATATCAATGTTTTTACAGTATTATTTTATACTATTGCTTCTAATGTATGCACTTTACTTAACTATAAGTATTGCAATAATATCGATCCATTTCTCATGTATGAGAAAAGAGACTGATCAATAAATAACACCTTTTTATTGAACACGCCCGTCTCTTCCTTTTCTCTACATTCTGATGAGACTAAGAATGCACGTACTGACTGAGTAAAATAATTGCCTTGTGCTCACACGACTCTCGAGATTGACTCTTGATTAGGGGAGAGCAAAGTTGTCATGTTCTATGGTTGTCAGAAACTAAATCCCTTCTTGTCTAATCAGGGGAGTTAATCCTTCCTTGAACATTCGAGAAAGTTTCTAGCGAACTCTGAGCTTAGCTGGCAAACCCAAAAATTAAGTCTAGTATCGACAGTAGTAGACCTAGTTAACGTCTGGCCTAGGCCTTTACTGCTGTAGGTACTATTCCAATGCGCAGAGCCTATTGGGAAGATAGGAACTACACTACATGGCGCCCAACGTGTTTGGAAAGGGCGATAAAACTAACGTAAGACATTTAGAGTAACTCAGTCGTGCTTTCTCACTCAGACCCCTTTTCCCAAATACTCCAAAGACGTCTGGAGTGGGTGAAAGGTTATTATATCCTCCAAAACCTCGCAGGAGGGAACTCCTATGTATGGTTTTTGGTCTAGTCAACGTTGAAGGATAAAACAGTTCCAGAATATTGTGCATCTAATCTCTGTTTCCATAAGAAACCTGATCTGCAAATAAAAATAATACCATCCTGTCAGTAAAATGGGAGACAGTGATGGAGAAAGAGAGGCAATTAGATTAGCTACTGAAATAGCAGATGCTGATGCTACCATGCAAGCAGCAGACGCGGATATAATACTCATTCCGGTCATTAAAAGGAGATCTATAACCTTAAAACTTATAGAAAATGGACTGACACCTAGAGGTGGCACAGTCATATTCGTAATTGAGGCACACGAATATCGGCAGACAGAGGTATACTATACATGGATACATTTTCCAGCAGCAAATGCTGTAACAAAGTACTTCCACTATTACAAAGTAGAGGAACCTCCTGAAACGTACACTCCTTTCGAGGAGGTGGAAGTACCACTCAAATTCCAAGAGCATTTGCTCTTATTTGATGGCGCCCTAAAACATAACAATCACATTACAAGGCTCGGTCCTTTAGGAAGACCAGGAGCAACGTGGCCGGTCCTAGCCGGATACACACCACATCCAGACATCGAAAGAATGCCTGCAGCAGAGCTGTTAATACAGCTAAAACAACTACTAAAAATTCACAGACAAATAGTTCAGTATGTAATGCGGACTTCAACAATTCAGCCAGCGATTAAACTTCCACAGCTGACCCCTCACCAGGGGAACACAAATAAAATTACACCACAGAACATCCAATCCTGCCTAGGTAAAGTTCCAGCTAAACGGGAACAGATACCATTCTGGTTGGCACAGAAACTTACCCAAATAGAGGCGGTGTTTCCCGACACCACCCCGCTGGAAAAACACAGGATTCTGACTATATGTCTCCCAATGGGAATCGCACCACACATTGAGGACTGTGACACTTGGGGTACAGTCTTTGCTTCCATCTATACAAAAACGCACGGTGTTCCATCCATTTCGGTAATACAAGATGTGCTTAAACAAATTCAAGATGAATACGGTCCAGAACCTGCTTTAACTCTTGGTATGAAATTACTGAAAGACTTCAAGCAGGTCTCGGCTATATTACTAGCCAACATAAAGGGTGAAGCAGCAAACGTGGCGATCCGCCAGAGGTTAAAAGAGACAGATATAGCAGACCAACCAGCTGAAATTGCCAGAATCATAGAAAAATCCTATGAAGAACTAGGCAGAGATAGTCTAGGTGGAATACCAGTAAAACCGCAACTGACTACAAGTCCAGAAAAAATGTTTTTTAATAATAATAATAATTCACCAAAAAAGAACTGGGATGGGAACAAACAATCCAATCCCAAAGAAAAGAAATTCCAGTCCAGAGGAAGGTCTCCTAGGCGAAGAGAGAAATCTCCAAACCCGAGACAAAGGTCACCCCAGAGTGAACCCTCTGGGAATAGATATAACCTTAGAAATAGGGATAATATTAAAAAACCTGATAGATATCAAGACATTGATACACGTCCCTCTCAATCTTTTCAGAATTCCTCGCAGAAATCGGAAAGAAGAGGACGATCAGAAGAGCACGCCAAGTCCAAAGACAAGGAACCTGCTCAACTGAAAAAGAAATCACAATTTCCAAAAAAGAAGGTAGCCAGTATCAAGGTAGTTAACAATGCCGAGAATACTGAGGACACAACTGAAAAACGGAGAGTGGGCTCAGACAATGCTAGACAGCGCAGCAGAGGTGAGCATAGCTCGCAAAGTCCTTATGAATCATCTGGAGACAGTGGACACGAATGAATACCTTCAAGTGGAAACTGCAGATACCAGAGTTAGCAAGCCCCACAAAATATACGAGATAACATTACGTATATGTAGGAGAGTAGGGTCTGCAATCCTATGATCACCCAGATTTTTGCTTTTTGCTGCACTGGTTTACGACTTTCCCTGGCTGTGGGCCTGCTAATCAGACCCACAGCCTAGCTGTTCTCTCTATCCAAATTGTACTCAGGTACTGAATTGGCCCTGGGCCCTCTCCAAGTCCCTGTACCCAGGGCTGAGGTGCACCCAGAAGTCTCCCAGGGGCTGAAGCATGTATTGTGCCACCCCTGGATTGACTAACTAAAACTGACACAACTGGCTGCACGACAGCTGGGGCAAGGTGGTGTACTCACCCTTTGCTTTAGATATAGTATACCTATATCTAACCCTAAAATGGACACACAGATCTCCTATCAGTCACTCCTATGGCAGGCCTTAACAATCCTGAAGGCAGAGTGCTTGGAATCGTGTGAGATGGTGCTCTGGCATGAGCTGAGCCTATCTGCGGCTTTCGGGATCTATCCCTTAGCAGTTTCCATGATATCGCATACCATATACTCTTAAGTGCATTATAATCCTCGCGGTTATGTGCCAACTCTGGTATCGCTTTATCAAAACATGTCGAGTAAGGTGTCATACGAATTGGAATACTAACCCCTCGCCAATTCTGGCGACGGGGTTAGCATTCCACCCTTCTAGAGGGACACGACATGTATGTAACCCCTAACCCCGGTTAAAGTCAGACAGAGCCTTAGCATCCACAAAATGGATGCTGCCACCGAGACACAAGTCTGCCCTCCTGCTGCTGGGAGTCCTCCCAGAGCAGGAGATAAGGACAAAGGGTTTCCTGCCAGGGGCGGTGCCAGCACCGTCCCAGACAGGGTTTTGTGTATTGTAGGTAGGCAGGGCTTTAGAGGAAGGTGACTGCAAGTGGCACCCCGGTGCTCACTGTGCATAGGCCGGCTGAAACCAGTTCCAGGGGCACTCCAGCCCCTGGCCTGGGGAAAGCCCGCCAAGGAAGTGGGTGTAACCACCCCCCTCCTGGTCCCACCCATAGGGCAGGACCTAGTCGCGTGCCAGCCCCCTTTTACAGGATAAAGGTAGGAACTGGCCCCCTTCCAAATCAGAGCATCTTTGAATCCTGAAACTACTTTCTGCGAAAGGAACTCAAGACTTCTTCCTAAGATTTCTCCCTTGTGACTAAGGAGTAGTCACCCTGCATCCGCAGGCACCATCTAAGAACACTGCGGTCTGCTGCAAGTCCTTCCTCCGGAATCCGACTGCCCAGCTCGACGAGAACCGGCTTCCCTGGCACCTCTGACCTCTACCTGCATCATCAGTCACGCTGAGATTCGTGGGTGTGACGAGACCTCGAGGGACCGGCCATCTTCTAGACTGCACGACTTCTTTCCAGCAAGCCCGCCAAGTGAATTCCTGGTGAGTGCTTTGGGGTCCGAGAAGCCCCCACCCTGAGCAGCTCCAGCACCGAAGAGCAGCCCCCCAGCATCTCCACGATCTGCGTGGGGCCCTTCTGCTTTTTGCTGCTCACCGCGTTGTTTGGCTACTAGCCCGCTGGCTTGTGGCCTTCCTGACGACGCCCGACGACATTTCTGCTGCTGGTCTGGTTGCTCCAGACTGGCCCTTGCTTCCCTCCATCGGAGAAGTACCCTGGACCCTCCTGGTCCGCCCAAGACGCCATTTTAGGTCCACCGCGTGGGCCTTGTATTTGCCAAGACTTGTTGCCCAATCCTGGGTCCAGCGACGTCGACAGCAAGAACCTTCGTGGGACAGCTCGCACCTCCATCCTGGTCGCCGACAACGCCTCCTGGTCCGAGAGACTGCAGAGCCCAACAGCGCCCACTCACCTGACTGCGGTGACTTTGCCCGGTGCCATCCTGGTGCCCACTTAATCACTGGCTAGTGATTCAAGAACTTGGTCCCCTCTGCTTTCAGGTTTTCTTCTTCCTTGATCCAGGCTTGGATCCATCGAACTTTTCTTCACTGGTCGCCTGCCAGCAACTTCTTCCTTCCAGGCTCCTGGTCCGGCAACGAGATCCCCGACGTCTTTTCAGACCTATGCAGCTGCAGCCCCTGGGCTAGGTAACTTCGGCACTTCGGTGTCCCAGCATAGCCTCACTATCCTAGGGTCAGGATCCACTGTCGTTTTCTTCCTACCAGGTCGGGTTCGCCCGTGAACACTAACTTTGCCTTTACTAGCCTCCATAGACTTTGTCCCGCATCCCGCGTGAGAGTGCACACTCTGCACCCGAGTCCCCTGGGTCTCCTAGTAGTAATCTAACGATTCCCTAGTCCAGTCCTAGCGATTCCAAAGCCTATTAGAACTGTTACTTACCTGCTAGTAATTCGCATTCCACTTTTAAAGTATATGGTTTTTCGTGCCCCTCGGGCATTTGTGTATAACGTGCTAACTTAAGTATTTTCGTAAGAGTTTTGTTGTGTGCCTAGCACCCTGTCCTCATAAAGAGTACAGGGTTGTTGTGATTCTAATAAATACATTGTTTATTTTCATAACACTTGTGTGGTGTCCTTTCACTGGGTGTTCAAGGGGTAATGTGATGGTAAAACAGCTGGCTTAACACGCCCTCTAGAGTCTTAGCCTTAGACTGCTCGTATCCATGCTACTAGGATAGCTGGTCTATAAGGTTGACTTACAACCAATCATCAATAAGGGTTGTTTGGACTGATATATAGTGATCACTAGAATAGTGAGCACTGCACATCAGGCCAACTTCTCACATTGGTGAGCAGCGGTTGGGATTTGAGCTTGCTGTTGTTTTACCACACATGCCCTAAGAATATCTTGTGAAAGATCACATAAGTACTAAAGGTACATATAACTTAGCTTAGAATACTCTGAGTTCTACTGAACCAGCTGTTGTAGCTCCTAGGGCCTAGCACACCCTAAACTACAACTCTAGCAAGGGATCAGTAGGCAAACATATAGTGTAGGTAAGTGCACCACTTACACCTCACTAGAAAAGCATGTCTACCCAGGGAGAATCTACTGAGACTCCCCTGGTCAGTGTTGACCCTCCACAGGTCACTTCAAGATATGCAGCTCTCAGTTTCCAGGAGATGAGACAAATCTGTGTCTCCAGAAAACTGAAGCAGGGGTCTAACCCCACCACTCCCTTTCTGATAGGTCTCTTAGAGACATATGATGCCAGAAAGCTTTCTCAGTTACATGAGAACATGCCAGCCTTAGAGGGAACCTCTGGGGATCCAGATCTCCCCAACACTGATTCAGCAGTTGAGGAGGAGGATCAGGAGGTACTCTCTGGGGATGAGGTAGACAAAGGTCTTGAGGTAGTCAGAAGGCTAACTAGGACCAACTTAGACTTACTTGGGCTAGGATCTGGGGGCCCCCCAGTACTGACCCGAAGTGGGCCTAACCTTGGAGTTAGGAGGGATAGATCTCTTTCTAGGGACTCCAATAGATCTCTGCACTCTAATGCCTCTTCTCAGGGGAGAAGGAATCCTCCACAGAGGAGATTTACTTCCCCCCAGAGAAGAGAGCATGAAGCTAGGATGAGACAAGCTGAACTGAGGATTGAAAGGGAAGAAATTGCCCTGGCCAAAGAGAAGCTTGCCCTGGCAAGAGAGCAGCAGATGAGTGGGCTAGCTCCCACTGGTGGCAGCAATCTCCCAAGAGATAGAGAGAAGGGTTTAGATACTAAACACCTGACTAAAATAGTGCCCCCCTTTAAGCAAGGGGATGATATCCAGAAATGGATGGCTGCTCTGGAGAGGGCCTGCACTGTGCAGGGCATTCCCCAGAGTCAGTGGGCAGCTATACTGTGGCTCTCCTTTGATGGTAAAGGTAGAGATAAGCTCCTCACTACAAGAGTGGAGGATGCTAACAATTACCAGGTCCTGAAGAATACACTGGTTGATGGGTTTGGTTTAACCACTGAGCAGTACAGGTTGCTGTTCAGAGACACCCAGAAAACTCAGTCTCAGGACTGGTCTGATTTTGTGGATTGTGCCACTAAGGCTTTGGAGGGCTGGTTGCTGGGTAGCAAGGTTACAGATTACACAGGATTGTATAATCTAATGATGAGAGAACAAATTTTGAACAATTGTCAGAACCAGTTGCTGCACCAGCACCTTGTTGATTCAGATCTGACCTCTCCCCAAGAATTGGGAAAGAAGGCAGACAAATGGGTCAGGACAAGGATCAAGCAGAACCAGAACCAGAACCAGGGTGGTCAGAAGAAAGCAGACCAGAAGGGTAATGTTAAGAATGAGCAAAATGACCAGAAGTCTTCACCAGGTCCCCAACAAACCAAAGAGGGTGGGGGTCAGGCTTCCCAGAAGAAGAAGACTCAAGAAGGCCAGTCAAAAAGGTGGTGCCAGTACTGCAAAAGTAAATCTCACTGGTTTAGTGAGTGCACCAAAAGAGGAGGACAAACTCCTGCCACTACAGCTCCTAAAGCAACTGCACCCCCTAGTACAGTCAGTAGTGGTAGTGTCACTCCCAAGGCATTAGTTGGGTTAACCTTGGGTACTGAGGGGTCTGACAACTTAGTTGGCACACTCACTCAGGCTGTCCTTGTCTGTACAGGGGATATGGATATGTCCCCTGAAATAAGTCCCAATACTTTGGGCAAATACAGGCAGACACCTTTGATTAATGGCAAGATGGCTCAGGCCTATAGGGACACTTGTGCCAGTGTCACCATGGTGACACCTAACTTTGTGGACCCTGGACAGATCATGCCAGGTACTGATTTCCTGGTGACCAATGCCAGCAATGTCACTACTAGTCATAGTGTGGCAATTGTGGCTTTCTCCTGGGGTGGAGTGAAGGGACAAAAGAAAGTTGTAGTCAGTTCAGACCTCCCAGTTGATTGTTTGTTGGGCAATGATTTGGAGTCATCACAATGGTCAGAAGTGGAGCAGAGGACTCACATGGAGATGTTAGGCTTGCCAGCACATGTGCTTGCTGTGACTAGGTCGCAGGCCAGAAGATGCCCCACTGAACAGGTGCTGGATCCTGAAACTATGGACCAGACACCTTCCAAGAAGAAGAGCAGTAAGGGTAAGGCTTTGCCTTCCCCCTTGCCCCAGGTTGAGGATCAGGTCTCTGAGGAGGCTGATCTAGAAGAGCTGAAGGAAACTGAGCCTAAAGAGCTTGAACTTGATCAAGTTGAGTTTCTGGGCTCAGGGGGACCCTCCAGAGCAGATCTGGGGAAGGAACAGTTGAGCTGCCCTTCCCTTGAACCCCTCAGACAGCAGGCTGCTGCTGAGGCTGCAGGGAATGCCACAGGTGCCCACAGGGTATACTGGGAAGATGGACTCCTGTACTCTGAGTCAAGAGACCCCAAGCCTGGTGCAACCAGGAGGCTGGTCATCCCCTTGTCTCTGAGAGGTTTCCTTCTCACCTTGGCCCATGAGATTCCCCTTGCAGGTCATTTAGGTCAGACAAAGACTTGGGACAGGCTTGTCTCACACTTTCACTGGCCCCATATGAATGAGAATACCAAGGAGTTTTGTCGCTCATGTGTCACTTGCCAAGCCAGTGGTAAGTCAGGTGGCACAACAAAGGCCCCCCTCATACCACTACCTGTGGTGGGGTTCCCTTTGAAAGAGTGGGGATTGACATTGTTGGTCCAATGGAACCCCAGACAGCATCAGGACACAAGTTTATACTGGTGGTGGTGGACCATGCCACCAGGTATCCTGAGGCTATTCCCCTTAGGACCACTACAGCCCCTGTAGTGGCAAGAGCCCTAGTTGGAGTGTTCTCCAGAGTGGGTTTCCCTAAGGAGGTCGTTTCTGACAGAGGTACAAACTTCATGTCAGGATATCTGACTGCCATGTGGAAAGAGTGTGGTGTGAACTACAAGTTCACCACACCCTATCATCCACAATGCAATGGGCTTGTTGAGAGATTCAACAGGACCCTGAAAGGGATGATTCATGGACTACCTGAACCTCTTAGGAGAAGATGGGATGTCCTGATCCCCTGCCTCTTGTTTGCTTACAGAGAGGTCCCACAGAAGGGGGTTGGCTACAGCCCTTTTGAGCTTCTGTATGGGCATCCTGTAAGGGGACCCCTGTGTTTGGTGAAGGAAGGATGGGAGAGACCTCTCAAAAAGCCTGCAACCAACATAGTGGACTATGTACTTGGTCTCCGCTCCAGGATGGCTGAGTATATGGAAAAGGCATCTAAAAACCTTGAGGCCAGCCAGGAACTTCAAAAAGCTTGGCATGACCAAAAGGCTGTACTGACTGTGTACCAGCCAGGACAGAAGGTGTGGGTGCTGGAGCCAGTGGCCCCAGCAGCTCTGGAAGACAAATGGTCTGGGCCCCACACCATCATTGAGCAAAAGGGAGAGGTTACCTACTTGGTGGACCTTGGAACTCCCAGGAGCCCTCTCAGAGTGCTCCATGTTAACAGGCTCAAGGCATATGTTGACAGGAAGGACATGAGCTTGCTCATGGCCACAGATGAGGGACAGGAGGAAGAGAGTGACCCTCTCCCAGACCTGCTCACTCAGAATCCTGATGATGGGTCAGTTGATGGTGTTGTCTTTTGTGGCAGCCTCACTGAACATCAGCAACAGGATTGCAGGCAAGTTCTGCAATCCTTTCGACATATGTTCTCTCTGACACCCAGCCAAACTGATTGGTGTACCCATGATGTTGACACTGGAGACAGTCTGCCTGTCAAGAGTAAAATCTACAGACAGCCTGATCATGTTAGAGACTGCATCAAAACTGAAGTGCAGAAAATGTTGGAACTGGGAGTCATTGAGCCCTCAGATAGCCCTTGGGCTAGCCCAGTAGTTCTAGTGCCAAAGCCTCACACCCAGGGTGGTAAGAGAGAGATGAGGTTTTGCGTAGACTACAGAGGCCTCAATGCAGTCACTAAGACTGATGCCCACCCAATACCAAGAGCAGATGAGCTTATAGATAGATTGGCTTCTGCCAACTTCTTAAGCACATTTGATTTGGCAGCTGGGTATTGGCAAATCAGGTTAGCTGAGGAAGCCAAACCCAAGACAGCATTTTCTACCCCTGGAGGGCATTATCAATTTGTGGTAATGCCCTTTGGACTGAAAAATGCACCTGCCACCTTCCAAAGGTTGGTGAATCAAGTCCTCACTGGGCTGGATGACTTCTGTGCAGCTTATCTTGACGATATTGCTGTCTTTAGCTCCACCTGGGAGGATCACCTGGTCCACCTGAGGAAAGTGTTAGAGGCCCTGCAAAAGGCAGGCCTCACTATCAAGGCCACAAAGTGCCAGATAGGGCAGTCACAGGTTGTATACCTGGGCCACCTTGTAGGTGGAGGCCAGGTTCAGCCACTAGAGAGTAAGATACAGGCCATCAAGGACTGGACTCCTCCAATCACCCAGACTCAGGTTCGAGCTTTCTTGGGCCTGACTGGGTACTATAGGAAGTTTGTCAGAAATTATGGGTCCATAGTGACCCCCCTTAATGACCTGACAAGCAAGAAGATGCCAAAGAAAGTTCAGTGGACAGCAAGCTGTCAGAAAGCATTCAATGACCTAAAGCAGGCCATGTGCACAGCACCTATCCTCAAGAGTCCAGATTACTCCAAGCCATTCATTGTCCAAACAGATGCTTCTGAGTTGGGTGTGGGAGCTGTTCTGTCTCAACTGAATTTTGATGGTAATGATCAGCCTATTGCTTTCATTAGTAGAAGGTTGACACCCAGAGAGAAAAATTGGTCAGCTATTGAGAGGGAGGCCTTTGCTGTGGTCTGGGCCCTGAAGAAGCTGAGGGCCTACTTGTTTGGCACTCACTTCACCATTCAGACAGACCATAAGCCCCTCTTGTGGCTAAATCAGATGAAGGGTGAAAACCCCAAACTGCTTAGGTGGTCCATTTCCCTACAGGGGATGGATTTTACAGTGGAGCATAGGCCTGGGACTGATCACAGCAATGCTGATGGGCTCTCCAGGTATTTCCACTTAGAGCAAGAAGACTCACCTGGTCAAGGTTAGTTTATTGTCCCAAAGTTTGGGGGGGGGGTCATGTAGGAGAGTAGGGTCTGCAATCCTATGATCACCCAGATTTTTGCTTTTTGCTGCACTGGTTTACGACTTTCCCTGGCTGTGGGCCTGCTAATCAGACCCACAGCCTAGCTGTTCTCTCTATCCAAATTGTACTCAGGTACTGAATTGGCCCTGGGCCCTCTCCAAGTCCCTGTACCCAGGGCTGAGGTGCACCCAGAAGTCTCCCAGGGGCTGAAGCATGTATTGTGCCACCCCTGGATTGACTAACTAAAACTGACACAACTGGCTGCACGACAGCTGGGGCAAGGTGGTGTACTCACCCTTTGCTTTAGATATAGTATACCTATATCTAACCCTAAAATGGACACACAGATCTCCTATCAGTCACTCCTATGGCAGGCCTTAACAATCCTGAAGGCAGAGTGCTTGGAATCGTGTGAGATGGTGCTCTGCCATGAGCTGAGCCTATCTGCGGCTTTCGGGATCTATCCCTTAGCCGTTTCCATGATATCGCATACCATATACTCTTAAGTGCATTATAATCCTCGCGGTTATGTGCCAACTCTGGTATCGCTTTATCAAAACATGTCGAGTAAGGTGTCATACGAATTGGAATACTAACCCCTCGCCAATTCTGGCGACGGGGTTAGCATTCCACCCTTCTAGAGGGACACGACATGTATGTAACCCCTAACCCCGGTTAAAGTCAGACAGAGCCTTAGCATCCACAAAATGGATGCTGCCACCGAGACACAAGTCTGCCCTCCTGCTGCTGGGAGTCCTCCCAGAGCAGGAGATAAGGACAAAGGGTTTCCTGCCAGGGGCGGTGCCAGCACCGTCCCAGACAGGGTTTTGTGTATTGTAGGTAGGCAGGGCTTTAGAGGAAGGTGACTGCAAGTGGCACCCCGGTGCTCACTGTGCATAGGCCGGCTGAAACCAGTTCCAGGGGCACTCCAGCCCCTGGCCTGGGGAAAGCCCGCCAAGGAAGTGGGTGTAACCACCCCCCTCCTGGTCCCACCCATAGGGCAGGACCTAGTCGCGTGCCAGCCCCCTTTTACAGGATAAAGGTAGGAACTGGCCCCCTTCCAAATCAGATCATCTTTGAATCCTGAAACTACTTTCTGCGAAAGGAACTCAAGACTTCTTCCTAAGATTTCTCCATTGTGACTAAGGAGTAGTCACCCTGCATCCGCAGGCACCATCTAAGAACACTGCGGTCTGCTGCAAGTCCTTCCTCCGGAATCCGACTGCCCAGCTCGACGAGAACCGGCTTCCCTGGCACCTCTGACCTCTACCTGCATCATCAGTCACGCTGAGATTCGTGGGTGTGACGAGACCTCGAGGGACCGGCCATCTTCTAGACTGCACGACTTCTTTCCAGCAAGCCCGCCGAGTGAATTCCTGGTGAGTGCTTTGGGGTCGGAGAAGCCCCCACCCTGAGCAGCTCCAGCACCGAAGAGCAGCCCCCCAGCATCTCCACGATCTGCGTGGGGCCCTTCTGCTTTTTGCTGCTCACCGCGTTGTTTGGCTACTAGCCCGCTGGCTTGTGGCCTTCCTGACGACGCCCAACGACATTTCTGCTGCTGGTCTGGTTGCTCCAGACTGGCCCTTGCTTCCCTCCATCGGAGAAGTACCCTGGACCCTCCTGGTCCGCCCAAGACGCCATTTTAGGTCCACCGCGTGGGCCTTGTATTTGCCAAGACTTGTTGCCCAATCCTGGGTCCAGCGACGTCGACAGCAAGAACCTTCGTGGGACAGCTCGCACCTCCATCCTGGTCGCCGACAACGCCTCCTGGTCCGAGAGACTGCAGAGCCCAACAGCGCCCACTCACCTGACTGCGGTGACTTCGCCCGGTGCCATCCTGGTGCCCACTTAATCACTGGCTAGTGATTCAAGAACTTGGTCCCCTCTGCTTTCAGGTTTTCTTCTTCCTTGATCCAGGCTTGGATCCATCGAACTTTTCTTCACTGGTCGCCTGCCAGCAACTTCTTCCTTCCAGGCTCCTGGTCCGGCAACGAGATCCCCGACGTCTTTTCAGACCTATGCAGCTGCAGCCCCTGGGCTAGGTAACTTCGGCACTTCGGTGTCCCAGCATAGCCTCACTATCCTAGGGTCAGGATCCACTGTCGTTTTCTTCCTACCAGGTCGGGTTCGCCCGTGAACACTAACTTTGCCTTTACTAGCCTCCATAGACTTTGTCCCGCATCCCGCGTGAGAGTGCACACTCTGCACCCGAGTCCCCTGGGTCTCCTAGTAGTAATCTAACAATTCCCTAGTCCAGTCCTAGCGATTCCAAAGCCTATTAGAACTGTTACTTACCTGCTAGTAATTCGCATTCCACTTTTAAAGTATATGGTTTTTCGTGCCCCTCGGGCATTTGTGTATAACGTGCTAACTTAAGTATTTTCGTAAGAGTTTTGTTGTGTGCCTAGCACCCTGTCCTCATAAAGAGTACAGGGTTGTTGTGATTCTAATAAATACATTGTTTATTTTCATAACACTTGTGTGGTGTCCTTTCACTGGGTGTTCAAGGGGTAATGTGATGGTAAAACAGCTGGCTTAACACGCCCTCTAGAGTCTTAGCCTTAGACTGCTCGTATCCATGCTACTAGGATAGCTGGTCTATAAGGTTGACTTACAACCAATCATCAATAAGGGTTGTTTGGACTGATATATAGTGATCACTAGAATAGTGAGCACTGCACATCAGGCCAACTTCTCACAGTATAGAGGGAGATAAGACTAGGAAAACAAGGGGACTATTTTGGGATAACCTATCCAAGGGCTATGACATACTTCTGGCTGAAAAAGACTGGCCACCAGAGTTTGTCAGGGAGTGCCCTCATGGCGAAGAAGTAATTATGCCTGCCTTCTCGAATCAAATACCGATTCATAAAAAATACACACTTGCTAGAAAGTGGGCAGTGGCCTTAGCACCTGCTTTATACAAAAATCATGTAGGATGGGATGAGGACTCTCCTCCTCACAAAATCCAGCTAAAATCACAACCAACTGCACAAAGGCAGTACCCAATTAAGCAAGAAGCTAAAAAACAAGTAAATGAAATACTAGATCAGCTAGAATACCAGGGGGTGATTGAAACTTGAACCTCACAAATGAACAATCCTTTGTTTCCGGTCTCCAAACCAGACAATTCATACCGTCTAGTTTTGGATTACCGACACCTTAACACATGTTGCAAAACTTTTGCAGTGCAAAACTCACACAGTGCTGCACTAATGAATAACATAGTGCGCAAAAAATACAAAACAACCTTGGACATCTCCAATGGATTCTTTTGTCAAAACATAGCACCAGAGAGCAGATATTTAACTGCATTCTCAGTAAATGGCACTCAAAAACAATTCTGTCGGTTAGCCCAGGGGTACAAGAACAGCCCGGGGGTATTCTCAGCGAGAGTAACAGAATTACTACAACTATATGATGATGAAGCATTATCTTATGTTGATGACATTTACTTAACAGATGATGACTTGGAGACTCACTTGAAAAGGGTGAACACCATAATACTTGGGTTCGCTGCAGAGGGTTACAAATTCAACTTCAAAAAGTCCAGAATTGCCCATCTGACAGTCCTATTCTTAGGATATGAGTTATCAAGTGAAGGCAAAAGCCTGGCAGACAATTTCCTAGAGAAATGTGCCGTAATCCAAGCTCCTAAAACACTAAAAAACCTACAGTCAATTCTAGGCTTCCTAAATTTCGGAAGAACATACATTGCAAATTACGCAGAAAGGGTCAAACCCCTTTATGATCTAATTAAACCAGACTTTAAAAGATCCAGTTGGACTCAAACACACACAGAAATTTTGAGATCCTTACAAACAGACATGCTAATTAAAACAAAATTAGAAACACGTGATAACACACGCAACCTTGTGATCCGAGTCATCCCAGGGAGATGCGGATTCACATACCTGACCTCTAATGAGGGAGAAAAGGTACCAATTGCATTTAAATCACACATGTACACAGAAGCTGAACAGAAATTCAGTAATACAGAAAAAATCATTCGTGCAGTTCAAACCGCAATAGCTAGAGAAAAAGACATAGCTGACGGTAGACATATCACAGTCAGAACAGCAGAATCAGCCTTTGAGGCACTAACAACACCGTGTAATTTACCAACAACAACATTGAATCCGGAATGGATACAATGGGTGAATTCAATCACAACGGACAAAGTATATTACTACTTTGATCCAGAACTAGAAGAATTAAGAAATCTAAAATATGAAAAGACGTATCCTCTGCCAATCGACATTCTGCCTCTAAGACATCACGCCTGTGTAATCTATACAGACGGACATGCTCAACCCTCCGTTTGGGGAGAACATGCATACAATCCCACATGTGAGATCACAAAAGAAGTGTGGCGCGGAGGTATATTAAAACCTCTATTAACAAAATCACACTCAGTAGAAACTAATTCAGAACTACAAACTGAAATAATAGCTTTGAAAATGGCGCTAGATAATGCGGATCGCGAATTCCCGACGCTTATAGTGTCAGATTCATATTTCTGCGTCAAAGCATATAACAAGGATTTGCAGACATGGATTCAGAACGGTTACAAAGATGACACAGATGCACCAATAAAGCAGAGGCTTCTCTGGGAACAAGTAGCTCTTTTGAAAAAAGAACTACCAAAGACTCACGTGACTCACTCACTGAGTCATCAACGTGATGGCGTTCACGTTGTAGGGAATTCATTGGCTGAAACAGCCGCAGCGGCAGCCACTAAATCGGCTCCCGTAGATCGAAAAAAGCGTACATTAAAATACATTGACGGTGAAACAATGCTGGCGGTAAAAACGTCATCAAAAGGCGACTGCTCAGCGTTACCGATCAACTATCCACTCAATTATACATACATAATCGATGCAAACTCCGTCCCTTTTGCTCGAATCCCTGGAGTGGGGGATAGAGTGATTCCAAACATGGACAGGAGACACTTGTTAATCGCAGACGCACACATGGGCGAGGGTCTCAGACACCTTAAATTAAAAGATTCTCTGGAAGAATTACAATCACGGTACTGGTGGCCAGGCATGAGCCTGCACTACACCATGTTTGTAAAAAACTGCCCAAACTGCAACAGAGATCGCAGTGGGGAGAGAAGCAGTTTAATACCTCGTCGTATCAAGGCAGATAATATTACCAACAAAAAGAATGGCTTGCGATTAACATACACAGGCTAGTTCCACTTATAATGTAGATCCACAGCACTCGGCTGACGTCCGGACTGTTATACAAGATTTGCGAGTCTAAATGGCATATACGCTAAGAGCATGCTACGTTCGACCATTTTTTTTTTTCTTCACTCAGGCAATCCAGCCTGGGGGGGGAAAGAATGGCCAAATGAGCACAGCCCAGCGGGAATCTTCTCACTTCCTTCCTGAGGGTATGGGATGGTGTAAAGAAAAAACCAAGGCAGAAAGCAATCTATAATGGAAAGGACATTAGGTTCGGGAGCTGGGTGGGTCAAACATCTAATAAGTGTCCAACGTAGTCTAAATAACTTGCCAAGAAATTCTCTGAAGGGATTCAGTCCGTACGAATTATTATTCGGAACTAGGATGTTGATCTCTGACCTTGATAGTCAGACTTCAGTGGTAATAGAAAAAACCTTTGATGTCAAAGACCGTTTGGCTATTTTGCAGGACTTAAACAAAACAAGAAAAGACCTGAGCAACATACAGTTGAAACAACAGCCAACAACCACTGAAGAATCACCACCTGTCCCAGCAAGACCTGTCTGGATTCCAAAAGTCGGGGATCTAGTCAGGGAGAAGATCGCGGTAAAGAAGGAATTTGGGCCTTCTTACAGAAAAGCAGTTCCTGTCTTGTCTGTCAACGGGACAAGATCAGTTGTACTACCGCCACTTGCTGGAAAAAAGGAGAACCGAGTTGTATCCATCGACCTGGTAAAACCACAACATGTGGCCGATAACAAACAGTAGGCCAAGTGGACTCCCAATAAGTAGCAGAACACCAAGGTTTGCTACCAGTACAGAGGTCCTAACAAAGAGGCTCATCACATTCGAAACGCCTAAAGAAGAACAACAAGGACTATGCAACAATGCAATAGAACTCAGACCTCTGAAAACCCAAATAAAGACATTTAGCAGAGAAACACCAATCTACAATGAAGTTCCAAGTGAAAATGCAAGAAACAAAAATCCTGAACCAATTGGAACAATTGACAGAACTGCATCTGGTTACTTCATCAACTTCGATGATTCCTCTGAAGGTTTCAGCGAACAAAAGACACAGCCATCATCAAAATCCTTTAAATACAAAGCTAAGGAACTTTTGAAACAACTGAAAGAAACATATCTGGTTACTCCATGGATTGAATTTTGGGTGGGTTTTGGTGCATTTATCCTCATACTTTGGCTCATCATGGTATTTACCTTGGGACGCTTCATTGAGGGAAAATATGCTAAAAAGGACACAGCAAGTCAGAACATCAACTTGGTCCTCAAACCACACACATCTTCACACGTCGAGAAACGAGAACTTTCTTCAGAACTTTCTTCAGCCAACTTCACAGCAATTCCAATACCTGGTGGGGTAGCCTGGGACAACACTGACTATGAAATTTATGGTCCGGTCGAGATCCTGAAATATCCACACCAAATCAAGATCTCCTTGAGTGACTTTGCAAAACCAAACTCATTTGCTGATGATTGGGACTTTGAAAGTATAAACAATATGATGTCTGACTTAGTAATGTCTGCTAAATTTACAAAACATGATTATTTGCAAGGTTCTACAAATTATGATAGTATGTATTGCTATAACCATTATGGTAACCATTTCTTGCATAAATCTGCACAACCTAGAAATGTTTTAAATTATAATCAATGGGAACATTGTGCTACACCGCCAAAAGGGAGCTCTAGAACCGTTTATGACAAATATTCATATTTTTCAGGTTTTAACATAACTAATGCTGAAACATTTTATTACAAATTGTCAAACAAGACAGGGATGAAAACCATGATAACCAACACAAAATTGATATATTCAGATTCATTCTTTGAAAAAATGAATACATTTGGATTTGATTATTGGGACAAAAATGTTGATTTGAAAAGTGTTTGGGGTACAAAAGAATGGCAAGTACAGGGTATAGAAGCTTTGTTTAGAGCCTGCATGATCCCAGAACAAATGATATTTTTAAATGACACTGTTCAACAAACCACCTGTCTTGGCTTAGCCAAAATCAAAGATTTAAATAACCTGTCTATTCCAAAGCCAACAATGTTTAGCAATAACTCTGATACAGATGAAGGAATAGACATAAACCATATACTTAACCAAAACAGAACACATCCTGATTGGAAACAATGGTTGATCTGGCCCACAGATACAAATAACTGTCAAGATAGATTCCTGAATAAAACACAGGGTTTCAAAATGACCAGGCCAGACCCTAGATATCCCCAAAGACATCACCCAGGGATAATAACAACCTACAGTGTGGGCAAATTATGCCTTCAATGGCTACAAACTTCCACACTGCCTGAAATTAAGCAACACCTAACTTTACTTACTGATGGTGCTGACTTGCGTGATTTCATACTGGGACCACGCAAACAGCGTCAAAAGCGTTTCATAGCAGCCTCTGTATATGCAGCATACAATGAGGCCTGGAAGGTTACTCAAATTGAAACAGCAGAGAGAATACGTGAAATTGATCGTATTAATTTGGAAAAATCACTTTCTGTAGTGGACAATGGGTTAATGACTCTGTCCTCCAGAATTTTTTCATTGGACAGCATTGTGTCTTCAGCAATCGATATATTATCGCAAGACTTACTGTTATTACAACATGGTCAGTCACAATTGCGCTCTATTGTACAGCTTGGCTGGACGTTACAAAATCTGCGTTCAGGCTATGTGCCTTGGCGTTTAATCAACACAACGTCACTATTCCAAATCTTTAACCTTACTGATAGACAAATCGGTATGGCGCAGAAGGGTGCTGATTATACAATCTTGAGCATTGAAAAACTAGAAAGATTACCAATGACAATGTCAGAACGACCTGTCAGTGAATGGATAATCCACGGAATCATAAATATTCCAATCTCAACCTTCAGGTTTCAATACTGCCAAAAATATATACAGGCTGGCATGTACGAGAAATTGGGAAAGGGGTACCTTAAAACAACTTGGAACCTGCCCTATTCACATGCATGTGTCAGTAACAAAGGACAGAAAGTGTTTCTTAGTGGCAACAATTGTGCTATGTCACTAAGCGGCACGCTTCTATGTAACGGTATTAGTTTGCACGGAGCCTGTGAAGGGAATTCATACAACCTTTCATGTCACCAGCAAGGCGCACCTGCAACTGAAATAGAACCATTCTTTCAAAGACTCTATAATGGGAGTTACATTCTTATTGTAGACCGCAGATGTTGTAGTCTTATGCCCGGGACTCCTTATCTCGTCACCACGACGGCGAAGGTCAAGTGCTGTGGACGTTCTTTGTTCCCCAGCTCCTTACCAGACAGGGAGGCAAGGGCATGGCCCGGTTTGAAAATTACTTCTATTCGAATAGACACTTTAAGCAGAATGAAAACAGTGCTTCTTCAGACGCCTACAAGGCTCACGTCATCTAAAGAAACGTATGATCTACAAGTCGCAAGGACGACTGCAGAGATACATACATTATTATCAACTAATTCCCCCGTACATTTCGCGGAAATCCTGAGCGAAATCTTAAATATTTCTGATACCACTGGGGTCTCAAAGGTATTTAAGACAGTATTTTCGATGGCATTAACACCATTCAAAGCCATACTGGGTATTTTTCCAGATTTCGTCCATTCGATTTTTGGCGGACTTCCCCTGATCCTGGGACTAATTGCAGGAATCCTATTCCTAGTCCTTATTTTTCGTTATGGCAACCCATGTCACAGATCAAACTCTCGCGACAATGGAAGATACGATCCTAGCCATTGGATACCGGGACCGGATATCAAAAATCCTGGGACTCTCCCGGCTTAGAGACCTAAACATGACTTGGTTTCTATCATTTCGACCAATGTGGCAAAGGTGTGTTTTACCTGTACTAAGGTGTCTGCTATGCGGAGAAGAATGCGTGTTAGACACCTGTCTGACGCTACAATCGGATGCGCCGGTGGATGCAGATACACTGTTGGTTCCTACCAAGGTTCACGCACTGTGCTGCCCTCAAAGGCTGCCAATTCTGATGACGGCATTCCTGGAATCTTCACCACTACGATTGAAGAGTAGTGAAGTTCAAGATGAAAGCAGCATCGAACAGGTACGACCTTCTGTCAGCAATGCAAATCAGAATGTCAATGGAGACAATCATGCGCATGAATGCATGGTTACCCCTATTTCCGACTTAGTGGAACTTTCCCATGAAGCTGTTGACAGTTTTTTCGAAAGCCTGAATGATATGATGTTCTCTCCGGAACAGAAATAGAGACTTTTAAGTAAACTCGCACACGGCGTTCCCTGAATTCGGCCTTCAACTTTAAAAATAAAGTCACATGAACAATTACAATCCAGTTCACGGACAGCAACTTTTTTCAGCAAGCCCTTAAAATATTTTTCTATATATTTTTTCCCCGGGACACTGATCTTCTGCTTAAAGTAAGAAACTATTCCTAGAGAACTAAGATTTCTATTTTAGATACTTTATATAGACTTTAGCTGCCCGCTGGTATGTTCACGAATATTTTATTATGTGATGAAATGGTCTCGACCTTCCTTTCTGTATAGCTATATTAAGAGCCATTTCATGTGTATTTCTCATATACCAAAAAGCAATAATGCATTACAATGCGTGTTTACTTTTGCATTTAATTCATAGCTTAAGTGCATACAATATATATGACTGCAATTTTTCAGTATATTTGAAAATTTCGAAATGCATTTATGTATTTTGGGGTGGTAAGGTATACACTATACTCTATAGTATGTTGTACTATGTTATACTATGCATAGATTAGTAGATATGACCATAGTTAGCGTGGAGTGGGTGTCGTGTATTTCTATAGGTCCTGAATCGATCCCCCTATTCCTGACCCTATTCTGGTTAAACTAACTATCAAGTTAACTAACAGTCAGCCCATGAGGCAAGAAATCCCCCATGATGCAGATACCGTTATCTGACGCAGTCACACTACGGCACAGGAACGTGTTATCTGATTAGGTCATAACGCTTGAGATCTAATTAGACAAGCGACATTCCTCCAGCCCCTGATAAGGCATACGACGTTCTCATAACAAATCAAACCTATGACAACCTGGAAAATCCGTGCGGCCATTGTTTTGATTTCACAGAGAACTTTTGCAAAAGAATGTGCTAACGAGCAAGTCGTATGACATCTTTATTGACGTACCTATGTCCATCCTTACGTCAATCTCGGCACCTTTAAGGTATAAATATTGCCGACCTTGCCCTATGCAAACACACGCGTGGTGACAAGACGGAGCAGCCATACTTGCCGAAGCCGAGAGCAGAAGCAGACCCCGCTGGCAGCAGCCCCGCCTTCCTGACGCGCTGAGAGACGCGCTGCTATCTCAAGCCGAGAGACCCAGCACCGGCGCTTCTGGGCAGCCCTCGCAGGCAGCCTGGAATATCGAGAGCAGAGAAAGAGATACCATTCCTCATTCATCCTAACTTCCAGGTACAGAACTGAATAACCCCTCACAGAGAATTCTTTAGTTATTCACTTGGCAAAAACAAACTTAACTTAAACTGTAACTTTCTATTCCGGCCCACGCATTAGACTTAGGTCAGGTACACGGGGTAGGCGTATTTAGAAACACCAGTTGAGTACGTTTAGTCAAATGTATATGTGTATGTAAATATATTTTAATCATTTTAAACATCATATGGCTCAGAAACCATATCAATGTTTTTACAGTATTATTTTATACTATTGCTTCTAATGTATGCACTTTACTTAACTATAAGTATTGCAATAATATCGATCCATTTCTCATGTATGAGAAAAGAGACTGATCAATAAATAACACCTTTTTATTGAACACGCCCGTCTCTTCCTTTTCTCTACATTCTGATGAGACTAAGAATGCACGTACTGACTGAGTAAAATAATTGCCTTGTGCTCACACGACTCTCGAGATTGACTCTTGATTAGGGGAGAGCAAAGTTGTCATGTTCTATGGTTGTCAGAAACTAAATCCCTTCTTGTCTAATCAGGGGAGTTAATCCTTCCTTGAACATTCGAGAAAGTTTCTAGCGAACTCTGAGCTTAGCTGGCAAACCCAAAAATTAAGTCTAGTATCGACAGTAGTAGACCTAGTTAACGTCTGGCCTAGGCCTTTACTGCTGTAGGTACTATTCCAATGCGCAGAGCCTATTGGGAAGATAGGAACTACACTACAGTTGATCACGGTAAATGTAGTATGTTGTAATCCATTTATACTCTGAACACTTGCTTTTGGGTGCCAATGGGTAGACACCCTCTGACCCTGGGGGTATGAACTTGAAACAAACAAAAAGATGCAGTGTTGAACAAACAACACTGTGACCTTGGTGGCACTCCTTGAGAGATTCCGTCTCTGGTTGTATTAACTTGTATTCCGTTTCACTGTAAATCACAGAATTCGTGGGTGCTTGAATGTTTAAACAATACGCTCTTTATTATTCAAAAGTTCCTGATAATCAGTAGACATTCAAAGGATTATTTTTCATCCAAGAATAAATCATAATTTAATATCGCTTTTTCATTTGGCGAGGTATCAAATTGCGAACAATGTATGCAACAATGTATGCACAATGTATGCGACAATATATGCACACAGTACTATGGTATGCAGTAAACTGCATACCATATTACTGTGTGCATACATTGTCTAGACAGAACATCCAGGTTTCAGGTTGTAGATCACACCCCACCCACGATGAAAAGAGCCAGATATAGCATATAATTTCAAAAACATGTGAGCAATCAGTTCATCACCGGTAAAAGTCAGCGCCCGGCTTGCTGCTAGTGAAATAATATAGGCTTATTCCGGAGGACCACACCCCCATGCTTACTATGAAAGCATTATGCATCTGAAGTCCAGATCTTATAAATAATTAACAAACTCTTCCGCTTCTGTAGACCGCAGAAGGAACAGCCCCCCAAAAATGCAAATGATGGAAACAATGAGCAAGCAGCATTACCAAGTGATCTCTCGTCCGGCATGTTCCCATTATACAGGACAAGATATATACCTGAGGTCCAGTTTCCCCAACAACCAACATATGACAAATTTCCACCATGTCTTGGAGCGAACTATATTACCGCATGAAATAGGTCCGAGGCTACCACCCCCGACGCCTCAAAATGGGACCCAGTAGTAGTTACCACTCCGGCATAGATGCTAGTCATGATCACATCAGTATGAGGTCGGGACATGCATGAAATCCACCATTTAGTTCAGCAATCCTGCAATTATATGTCCCACGTTACTACCGCTGGTAAATCCTACCACTGAACATCTTCCGGTAGGTGCAGCGTACAGCTCTGGGAAGCCCAGCATAGCATACCTTTTGTTCAAACCTTGCACTTACCGCCCAAGGATATACCAGACCCCAACGAGTGCGTGGTACCTGAATCAGCCAATTTAAATGTTTGTGTCGCAGACTCAAAAATAGCAGTGACGACAATAGGATGGGTCCGTGACATTCCCCGCCTTGCCAGTACCTCTGTCTGAATCTCGCTGCTGGTCAGCGCGTTTTTGTTCCTTACGTTTGGTGGCAATCTTCTTGATGAAGTCTTGGGCTGCCTTCGGAGTCTGAAGGATTGTTGGTCGACCATCCCAGGTTACCTTCAAACGCGCTGGATAGAGCATGGCGTACTCCACCTTCAGCTCTCTCAGTTTCATCTTGGCATTGGCAAATTCCCTGTGGGCCTGTTGTACAGCAACCGTGTAATCCGGATAAAACACCAACTGATTGCCCTGATAGGACACCTGTTCCTGTTGTTTCTCTCGTGCCATCCTCAGAATACTGTCTCTATCCCTATAATTCAGGATACGAGCCACTATAGGTCTGGGGCCAGCACCCAGTGGTGGACGAGGCGCTAGTGACCTGTGCGCACGTTCTACTATGAAGATCGAGGAAACGTGTTCCACTCCGAAGATCGCCCAACACATCTCCTCCACGTATGTCTCCATACGGCCCGTGTTGGTTGATTCAGGTATACCTGCGATCCTAACATTGTTTCGGCACGATCTTGCCTCCAAATCTTCTGCCTTGTTTTTAATCACCTCCTGCACCCTTTCCATCCCGCCACACTTAGTAGTTGTAGCATGCGCCTTGTCCTCCACTGACGAGATGCGGGTTTCTGATGCGTCCAGGCGCTCACCTTGCTGGTTCAGTTTTGCTGCCATGCTGTCCACACGATGTGTAAGGTGATCCAGCTTCCCATTAATGTCCTGTAAACTGAATTGTATTGCTTTGAGGACGGACTCCGTGCCGTTGTCTGGGGTAGTGTCCATCTGAGCCTCCGTGTCAAAGTGCGCAGTATGACCCTTTGTTTACCTTTGTGATTCGAAAGTAAGCTTCGGCTGCTGTTTGTCCGATTTTCCCATTATGGAGGACAGGGTTACCACCCGTGAGCGCCAGCAAGCAACTGAAATGCAGCAGATGTCCGGAATGCCACTGCAATGATGGAAGTCATCTAAGCCGTCTGCAAGGGCACCACAAAGAAGTTTTACCACCCAGCAGGAATATTCCACAGTGGCAGTCGTGATCAGTTATGCATGGGGAGGATACAAGGCTGCTGGTATGGGGCTAGCCAGGCAGAGGGTGAATGCGGAGGATGGTGAAAATCGCAATGCCGTGGAATTACACGTCCAGGAGACTTATCAACCACCACATTCGAGGTTGACCCAAAGGTGGCGTCCTTCAGGAGGAACCATGGCTACAAACACTATGCCAGTGACTGGTGCATGCACGAGATGTGAGGCGTCAAAGTACGGGCCGCACGTTACAGCAAAGGGCCCGCTGCGGGATCAACGCCGCCACGGAGAATCCAAGCGACGCATAACCCTCCACTCTCCACTCAGAGGCACCAAAAGAGAGTAGCACAGCCACCCGGATCCTATGTTGCAGCACTAGTTGGTCACAGCAAAGGCACCTCAACACTCCAGTCCAAGCATGCCAGTATGGTGCAGGTCTCCTCTTTTATCGCGCCATCACACTCTCGGCAGAGTCCGGTCGTGCAGCACATAAAATGGCTGCTGCACGGCACCAATTGCGACACCCCCGCTGTCCATAGGGATAGAAGACCATAGTCCCCCTCAGTGCTTTGGCAGCATGTTAACCACAGCCCACTCAGTCTTCAAGCGTCCTTATCCAGTCCGTCCTCACTCAGATTCTGTATTTTCAGGCCGAGGGGGATACACAATATGGCCAGTGCCAGCACTTAATGTCCTGACCGCGCTGAAATGCGCAGGGAGCCGCAGTAGAGCAAGGGAGCGCTCGCTGCAGCCAACAGAGGTCTCAGACCGGCGGCAAGGGCGCGGAAGGTCGTGGGCGCTGAGCGACGGCACTTCCTACCTGGCCCCGAGCACGGCAGTGAACAGGGTGCCGCCATGTTAACACGGCCCCCACATCTCCGCTGCATCTATCAGTGTCACTCCCGGTACCGCAGGAGTCCGCAGCCGTCGCCGCACCGCACAACGAAGTCAGGCACTGGGTAAGCAGATCCCGGGCCCACGTTGCGATGTTTCCACCTGCAGCACCGTGTACCGCACTCCCCGGCTGCCTGGTAGTGTAGCGGTCCCCATCTTGTTGAGCTCCGTTCGCTGCGCCCACAGAGCTTGGAGGCTGGTTCTTCACCAAGTCTGCCCACAATCAGGTCGCATAAGCGTTCCGCCGCATCCCACCATATTCCGGTTAAGTTTGCTGTCAATTTGCAGAGAAATATCGTCTGCTTCGAGGTTTAAAACATGCAGGACAGGAGTCTGTCCGGCGGAGCTGTCTCAACAGGCAGCCATCCCGCAGTGCGCCCTCTAGCGCCCCCAATGTACTGTGAGTTTGCCACCATGTTTATGGAGGCACCTAGGTCTATGAAGGTATTGCCAGAATGGTCACAGAATGCGACCTTGAACTTCAGCTGGGTGTGGCGACGGACTTCACACATGCCGAAAGTATATAACACATGGATGGTTCACTGACAGAATATCGATGTAAAAAATATAGATGTAAAAAATATTGAGGTAAACATATAGATGCAACAATATAATATACATTTTAACAAATATAACAAACTTAATTAAAAAAGTTAAACACACATACATAATAATTAATATAAGTGCCGTTGGTATAAAGGACAGCAGTCACATGACAAGTTGATTTGCCTACTACACCCATGAGTAAGGTCGGAGACCGTAACGCGTCGGGGAAGCACTCTTTGGGCCTGATTCCGATGCGGGTAGGAAAGCATTCCCACCTAGGGCCCGGTTACGATACGGTTAGGAAGGCCTTCTAATGGCATCTGCTCCTTCTGAATCAGATCGGTAACGTGTCTTTTTTTTTTTTTTTTTAAACCTTTATTTTGAGATTTTGAGCATACATACATCAAGAAAACCGTAGGTGAATCAACGTGTACACATTCCAATCATCATCTAGTCAGTTAATGTAGAAAAGCAGGCAATCGTAGTGCAAATATTGTCATCGTATCATAGTCAAAAACAGTGGGCGTAGAGAGACAGGCAATTGTATTGCAAATATATTCACCATATTATCATTATGCATCAATCATGTAGTCTCCTATATAACCTGCCAGTAGCCAGTCTATACCTAGGGGTGCCCTCCGTCTATTGATTTTTATGTAACACTAACATGGTCCTGCAACCTAGCCTCTACAGGGGAGAAAACAGCTAATGTGCATTGTCTGTACAGCCGTAGCTTGAAGGCGGTGAGTACGTCCACATGTTTCCTAGTATTTCAGGAGGGAGCCGCTAGCATGTATCTATGTGGCTGTCCCGTCGGCAGCGGCATTATTACCCCCTACTAAATAGCAATGTAATGGAGCCCAGATATCTGTGGGTCGTGATGCTATTGGTAAAAGTTCAGAGTATGTGCTAAGTTGTTCCTGACAAAAGGTAAGATCTCTCAACCAGTCCTTGAATTTCGGGGCTCTGCCCCTGCCCCATCTACATGCATCTCTTCTTTTAGCAATCAGGAAGGCGAGCGCAGCAAATTTGCGGTGTGCAGCTTGTATGGGTTCCACGTACCCCAGGAGGGCAAGGATAGGGGAGGGCTCAACCTCCGTGTTAATCATTGTAGACAGCGCTGCAAAGACTTGCCACCAGTATCGATGTACCTCATTGCACGCCCATGCTAGGTGGAGAAAATCTGCTCCAGGGGCGTGACATCTATCGCACCTGTCATCGTCACGAAGTTGGTACTTGCACATCCGAGCCGGGGTGTAATAGAGTCTGTGGATGTATTTATAGTGTATCATTCTAAATCTACTACTGGAGGAGATGCGCTCTGTCTGTTGTAGGCAAAATTCCCACTGTTTGTCCGTTAGTGGTACTAACAATTCCAGGTCCCATTTCGCCCTAGCCGCTAGAGGTGGGGTGTCAACTAACGAGTGGACCGATCGGTAAATTGTAGAGACCAACTTGGCTGGCACTTCGTCTTGGAGGATGCGTTGTAACGGTGCTACCTCCAGGGGTTCCCGCGGGAAGTCAGGTGTGAGTGCTTTAATACCCTGTCGGAGCCTGATGTACAAAAAAACGTCAAGGGGAGAAGGCTGTATGCTTTCAAAGAAGTGTTCCATAGATCGGAATGTGCCAGCATGGTACAAATCGCCCCATGTCGTAACATGGATAGAATGGAGTAACTTCTGAAAGCCCACTTCCTGTAAAAGTGCCATGCTTGGATGGTAAACAAGGGGCAAGAGAGGTGCATATAGCATGCTAATCTCTAACTTAGTCGTCAGTCGGTTCCATGCGGTCACCGTACTCATCACCGTTGTGGGCGTCTTATCCCTTCCCTGTACTGGGATATATAAAGCGCCTTCTATGGGAATCGGGTGTGCCACCCAGTGCTCAGCCGCTAGTTGGGGCATGTATCTAGGTTGACGTATCCAGAAATAGGCATAGTGTGCCTGAGCCGCCTGAAAGTACAGCTCAAAATCGGGAACGCCAAACCCGCCTTGATTGTATGGTCTAATTATAACATCCCATTTGAGTCGTGGCGATTTCCCACCCCATACTAGTCTAATGAGTTCCGTGCGCAGTTGCTGGAAGAAAAACCTGCCTGGAAAGAATGGAATGTTCAAGAAAAGATATAATAACTGCGGTAATATTACCATATTAATCAAAGACGTCCTTCCCGCCATGGAGAGGGGTAGCGTAATCCATCGGGCAATGCAATCCGTAATACGGGTCATCACCGTGCCGTAATTGGCCCTCATTAGCTCATCCCTGTCTTTTTCTATGTGTATGCCTAAATACTTAAAGTCGCCTTCACACCAGGAGAGAGGGTAGTCTAGCACATACCGCTCGGTGGACGCCGTGAGGGGAAAAATACAAGATTTGTTCCAGTTGATCTGGATTCCTGAGAGCCTGCCGAAGCTGATAAATTCTCTAAGAATCGGATTTAGATTGTCTCTAGGGTCACGTATATACAAAGTGATATCGTCAGCTTACATAGATATCAATATTTGCCTCTGGAAACACCTCAATGCTTTGTCTTTATGATGTTGTCTCAATTTTGCCGCAAGCGGTTCTGTAGCTATAGCGAACAACAGAGGTGACAGGGGGCAACCCTGTCTGGTGCCTCTAGTAATGGGAAATGCAGAGGAAAGCCTACCATTTATCAGCACTTTGGCCATCGGAGATGTGTATAATAGTCTGATCCATGAAATAAATATGATCGGAAACACCATGCGTTCCAGCACTTGAAATACATAGTCCCATTCTAGGGAGTCAAAAGCCTTCGTGGCATCTAGGAAGACGGCAGCCATCGGTTGGTCGTCATGTACCATGTTTAGTATCGAGAAGAAGGTGCGCAAGTTATGGGATGTCGCCCTACCAGGCACAAACCCTGCCTGGTCGGGTAAGATCAGATTGGGGAGAAGCAGATTAATACGGGTAGCAATTAATTTTGCGAGGATTTTCACATCGCAATTGAGCAATGAGAGGGGTCGGTAAGAGTCACAGTTGGTTGCCGCCTTCCCGGGTTTCAAGAGTGATGTAATGAGGGCCATGCGCATAGAAGGGGGCAGGTGGCCCACCTCCAAAGCATCTTCACAGACCTCCCTCAGGACAGGTGCCATAAAGTCAATGTAGGTCTTGTAGAATTAAATTGGTATCCCATCCAGTCCTGTAGCCTTGCCTGACTGCATGTGCATAATAGCCTCACGCACCTCGTCTAACTCAAAAGGGGAGCTCAGAAACGCTCTTTGCGCATTGCTAAGCCAGCCCAGGGACACATCCTCCAGGTATTCCTGCAGGTTCAGGTCACCAGCCCTAGTTGACGTATATAATTTGGTATAGTGCGCCACAAACGTGTTAAGTATTTGTGCGGTGTCTCTATACATTTCACCATCCAAGCCTTCAAGTTCCAATATAATGTTAGGGGGACGCGTTAACCTCATCGTTGTGGCTAGTGCCTTTCCTGGTCTTTCGCCCTCGCCATAGCGATGGGCAATCCAATGTTTACCCCTAAATTTAGCCTCTCTAGCGGCTTCGTCGGTATATTCTGTCACAGTTTCACGAATACGTGAGAGTGTGGTGTCATCAGGAGTGTCAGCCAGCGATGTCTCAAGCGTTTTAAGATCGTTTTCAAGTTTCCCTAGTCGCGCCATTATGCTCTTCAGTACACCTGACCCTTTAGAAATGCAAATTCCCCTTAGAGTCACCTTGAACGCGTCCCAGATAGTTTCAACATCTTTCACAGAGTCTTTGTTGCGCTTGAAAAAGTCTAAACAGTCCTCCCGCAGTTCTTCCTGAAATGGAGTATCCAGTAACATCTTTGGTTGCATACGCCAGCTCGTCAGGGGGGGGCCAAGGTCCGCAGCCCTCAGTGTAATGCGTACAGGCGCATGGTCAGAGTATATTCGTGGGAGGTGCTGCGCGCGCACAAGTGCCGTGTGAAAATGTGGGGATATAAAGACATAGTCAAGCCTCGCCCAGGATCTAGCCTGTGCCGTGAAGTGTGTACCTTCCCGCATGTCAGCATGGAGGTGTCTCCAGGTGTCAATCAAACTATGATCATCTAGTGTCTCTAGTAGCGTTATACGGGCTTTAGTATGATGGTGTGGGGCCGGGTGAGACCTGTCTGTAGTTGGATCAAGTGAAGTGTTGAAGTCTCCACCCCAGATGATGTGCTGTGGACCCGTGCCTATTAAGGTCGCTCTGAGGTCTATGAAGAACTGCGGGTCATCTATGTTGGGGCCGTAGCAGCATATCAGGGTGACTGCCACATGTCCTAGTCTACCCCACATCAGACAATACCTGCCCTGGTCATCTATTTTAGTGCCCATCATAATAAAGGGCGTACCTTTTTTCACTAGTATCGCAGTACCCCTAGAGTATGACGAATATGAGGAGAAGGCAGTGTACAACGCCCATCTACTGGCAAAAGTGGGGACAGCCTGCGCTTTAAAATGAGTTTCTTGGATAAAGGCTATGTGTATTGCATGTCGGTCCAGATAAGAGAGAATTTGTCTCCTTTTCCTCGGGTCTCCCAGGCCTCTGACATTCCATGTAAGTATGTTTAGATCAGTGTCTTCCATAGTGAAGTAGGTAATATGAGATGTAGCAGTATATCAGTCAAAGTCTCCCCAACCAGCTCTCTCTGACGTCCCTGCTTAATACATGCATTATTCTTCCAGCACGTTGTGCCCTACTACACCCACTAATGCCATGTCGTAAGAGAGTGATTGTGTGTACTATATGCACTGCGAGGAGGCCTCCTCGCTCGTCTCCATCATGCAATCCTGCTGGATCAGTCAATAGCAGCTCTTTGGTATGCGCCTTGCCCAATTCTATAACATCTATTTCAAACATTCCCATCCCTCTTCCCCCCGCTGTAGATATCCCCAACGTGCAAACTGTAATAGTCTCAATAACCATTTTATCAGATGACGCATTATTATCTATTCAATACAGTGCGGTAAGTTGAGCCCCCCCCGCCCTCAACCTGGTAGCTCTCAAATAAGTACTCCTCTTCCTAATGCCCGGAGCTGTAGTGACAGTTAAGCCCCACTCCCCCCACTCCCCCCACAGCCCTATCACCATGTCTAGACAGGCGTCACCATCTAAGTCTTGCGTGTCCCACCTATAGCTGTCAGGCACATTTACATTAGTATGAAGCAATTCAGAGAGCTCAAGAACTCCTACCTTACCCCCCTCCCACTGAAGACCCCCCAACGTGCCAGAATCCACATCCCACCCTCCACCCTGACCCTCCCACTGAAGCACCCCCAACTTGCCAGAAACCCCAACCCCTCCCTCACCCTCAGCAACAATCAAACATCCCAACACATGTAAAGTAATCAACATGTCCAATGGGGTATACCCTTCAGGGGTCATCTAAAGTTTGCACAAATCCACCCCCCTCACCGTGCCCTTCGTCCTGTACAGCCCTGATTGGACACCATCAAGGGGAAGGGGGGTGGTGCCTGGAATACATTACCACCGACAGTCCAATACCCGTCCATGGTATTCTCGTACAGCAGCGAAGTGTGTTCTCGAATAACAATCTCAAGAGACCTCATAGGTAATGTCAATAGTCTCATCTCGCTGTATCGGTGAGGTCAGGTAATTACAGTTCCTCATGTAGGGAACGTCCATCGTCATGATCCTCATCGCCATCATTCCTGTGGTCAGGCCTAGCCCGTCTCAGAGTTTTCAGAAAGTCTTCCACTTGTTGTGGATTCATAAAGAAGTGTTGCTTGGCGGGTTACTCTCAGTTTCGCTGGATACAGCAACGCATAGTCGATCTGCAGTGCGCGGAGTTTTTTCTTCACATCCAAGAATTTCCGCCGTTGTTCCTGCACCACAGGCGTGAAATCAGGGTAAACGGAAAAGCTAACACCATCACATGTTATTTTTTGATTTGCGCGGGCTGCTCGCAACACAGTGTCGCGGTCACGATAATTGAGGAGCCTTGCTATGATGGGCCTAGGCGGGGCTCCAGGTTTGGGTTGCGGTCCCAATGAGCGGTGTGCCCTTTTGACAATGAACTGTGTAGAAAACGCCTCAGGGCCAACTGCAGCAAGCAGGATCTTTTCCACATAGGTCTCCATACGCCATGTATTGGTGGATTCTGGCACACCTACCACGCGAATGTTGTTCCTTCGGCTGCGTGCTTCCAACTCCTCATTCTTCGCTGCAATGAGCCTGAGGACGTTGTTCATCCTCGAGAGCTGCGCAGTATGGGAGGCAGTCGTGTTGTCATTTTCGGATATGCGTCGCTCTGTTTCCGTGATCCGCTCCTCGTGGACGTCTATTTTCTGTGCAATGGCGTCCATTCTAGACGACATCCGGTCGACCATATCCACTATTGTGGCAAACCCCTGTCTCATCTCCTGCATCATTTGCTGTAGGTCTGGCGAGGAGGATCCAGCACTCGCCACAGCCGTTGGTGGGTTCTGGGAGTTGTCCATGTCTGGCGCACTACGCAATCCCTTCTTGTTGCTGGTGGCCTCAAAGGTCAGCTTTGGCTGCCTGTTATCGTGTTTACCCATCGTAGGTCGCTTGTAGGGGCTCACGGCGGTAGCAGATGGCCGTTTTTCCCGTCCCTCACGGATAGGGAGGGAACTTGCAGACATGTACACGATTCAGCGCAGATTGGTGTTTTTTTTTTTTAAGTGGTGCGCAACGCGGTACAATTTGGGCGTGCCGTCGCACCACAGGGCCGGGAGAAAGTGATGCCGCCCTGTCCCCGTCAGATTAGCACCCGGTGTCTCCAGCCGTCTGATATGATACCAAGTCGGCACGAGTAGTACCACTAGGAGCGCCTTTAATACGTAGAAACGCCGTGGGAGCGCGGGTCCTTGTTCATGTAGCTACTAGTGCAACCAGGGACGTCAGGGTCTGCGCTGCCGAGTCACTCATGAGCGGCGATCAAGGGTATTACAGCCAATGTCACAAACCTAATCAGCCCGATTGCACAGCTCTTGCGCCATCTCATGTGGTGTCTAACAGACCCTGGGCAAATCGCGATGCCTTGATAATCACTGTCCCCTCATGTAGTGCAGCGTGAAGCTGGTGCCTGTCAGATGCTATTATTGAGTTATTAAAAGGGATAAAGTATTGTATCACGCGTTATGAAGCTCCCCAGGCACATGCACAGCCTCCACGAGTGTTGGCGAGCAGCACACAGATCCAAGAGGCAACAGCGACGTTTGTAGAGTGAAAATCCCAGCAGTATGCAGCTCCTCAAGATCCCCTGTTATCTATAGCAGCCGGGCCGCCAGCACACCTCGCATTCAGCTACCGGCACTCACCGGGGTCACACGCGGGATGCCAGAGCTCTCCGGTCGTCTTCGCGGGGGCCACACTCAGGCCCGGATCGGCTCGGCGATCAGTGCAACGGGAGGGAGTCTCCCGCCCGTAGACCAGAGTCACTGCTCCTCACCTCGGGTCCGTTGTTGACAGGGCGGTGGTTCTCCGGATGCAGCTCTGGGACCGGATAGGCGGGCAGTCGGTATGCACGGCACTGTTCTTGCGGTCTGATCAACGCACCGAGAGTAGGGCTCCGTCCTGGCGCCAATCTGTTATGAGGCCCGCACGCCTCGTGGTGCGCCGCGACCTCGCGCAGAGTCTCAGCCCCAGCCGAATGCTCCGCTCAGCTCCAGCCCAGGTCCCGGCCAACACTCTACCTCTTCTAATTCGGTCGGGACAAGGCGCAGAGCTTCCAAATTTTCACCGCGGCTGCAGAGCTGTATTTTTTCCCTTCAGAAGAGTTTAGGACAGGAAAGGAGTTGGTTACGAGGATAATTGAAGGATTATTGATCCAGGCTGCAGGAGCCTCACAGTAGTGCGGCCAGTCTGCTTGTGCGCCCTCTAGCGCCACCCTGATCGGTAACGTGTCTTCCCGACCGAGGGCCAGATTACGATGCGGTTAGGAACATAGGCTCCAATAGATGTCATTGGGGGTCCAATCAAATTGTATCTGGAAGCATCCGGCTGCATCATACTCGGGCGGTCGGACTCTCCCAATCCAAGGCGGTTGGAAACCATTTCCAAACCGATTCGATAGGGAAGATTTCCTAACCGCAACAGAATCGGGCAAAAATAAATAGATTGGATGCTTGCAGTCGAGTGCCCCCCTCTTTCCCTGTGGGTATTGGAGAACTGAACTTTAATGTATATATATATATATTCACTGAAAAAAACCATAGGTTATAGACCATATATAGTTAGGAATTAGCATTTAAAAAACCTTATTTTACTCATACAAAACCATTGAAATTCCATATATAGTTAGTTGCACTAACTATATATCGCGCACCCGCAATCCACTGCTGATGATGTCACATATTACATCATTCATGACATGGTCAGTGACATCACTGATGACATCACTGATGACATCTCAAATGACATCACTGATGATATCTCATTTGACATCAATGGTCATATCAATGATGATATCATTAATGTGACAATACAATGCATCTCCTCACACTTTAATATAACCTCTGTTACACCCAGTGTTAAATACAGAGTATAATTTTTGAAACCATTGACACACCAATACTAGTTACTACATACGCACTCACTGATTCCTACGTCTACACACACATTCACTCATTCACCCATACAATCATTCATACATACCATCACTCATCTTTACAACACTATCATATGCACTCATACACCTATACAGACACTCACACTCTGCCACTCATCCATGGAGTTACTCACACACCTAGTCAGTCCTGTAAAGAATCAATCACACTTCCATTTTCTAATCTACACAGTTAAACATAGAGTACCTTACATTTTCAAACATATACTAACACATACTTACTCTCTTATAGAATCACTGATACAAGTACACATTGATCTGCACAGAGTCACACACCTCCCAGCCAGCCATACACACACTCAGTCTCCCATACAAATACTTGTGCAACCAATCAATAACCCATATAGCTACTTATATAGCTACTGATCAACACATGCAGCAGCTTGCACAACAACAGACATACTGATGCACACCTTCAGACAGTTTAGTCACTAACCCGTGCATTTAGTAAGACGCATTTAATCACTCACTCATACAGTCAATCACGCACCTACTAAAACCTTCATTCAGACACTTATACATCCACTCATTCTTCAATATGTAAAACATATTTAAACTTTACAGAAACACATAATCACTGGATGTTGTCATCAGTGATGTCATTTGAGATGTCATCAGTGATGTCATCAGTGATGTCACTGACCATGTCATGAATGATGTAATATGTGACATCATCAGCAGTGGATTGCGGGTGCGCGATATATAGTTAGTGCAACTAACTATATATGGAATTTCAATGGTTTTGTGTGAGTAAAATAAGGTTTTTTAAATGCTAATTCCTAACTATATATGGTCTATAACCTATGGTGTTTTCAGTGAATTTTCAAGGTTTTGTAAATGCTAATTCCTAACTATATATAATCTATAACCTATGGTTTTTTCAGTGAATTTCAATGGTTTTTTAATAGCAAATATCTGTAGCTGTAAAATGTATTCTTCTTTAAATCCCAAAATATATTTTATATGTTTATTAATAACTTTTTTTTTACATTTTTTTTTCTTCGTTCCCACTTCGCGAATCGGGAAGCTTCCCGTTAGCTGACCTTGATGCCGCGAAATAGACCGCGAGCCAGTAAACGTTTCTTTACCGCAACTGCCGCGTTAGAAAACAACATCGTGACGCCTCCCGTCCGCATGACGTTTCGCGTTGTCGCGTGATACGTCATATGACGTACTACGTTAGCGAACTGGTACGCTTACCGAGTCGCAAAGCACAGGTTTCTGGAAGCAAACCGGAAGGCCCTGCAAAGCGTGTAACATAAACACAGCAGGTCATGTGACTTGGTAATAACACTTTTCATTGGTTCATTTCACTTTTGGTTTCCTAATGATGTAAGACTAGGTCATATAATCTAAAATGAACACTTTTCATTGGTTGAGCACTATTGTTTTTCCCAAATGATGAAAATCCCTCTTTCTTTCCTCACTCTGACTTTCATCATTGTGAGAGAAAGACCCTTTGTTACCAGTGAGCAATGGCTTCTTTAGTAGCTTCAGCTGGTGCTTCCCCACCACCTCCACCACATCCAAGGATGAGTGGACCGATGTGTGAATGCGTTCACTGTATGCAACAACTTTGACACTTACAGAAGCCTCACCTTCTCCATGCCTCCTACACAGTTCTACATGTACATCATAAATGCAAACAGAACAGAATTAATTATACATGTTAAATGGTTTATTTTTGCTGTTCTCAGAATGTATCAAATTTCACTAAAAACAGTGACTTGAAGGTATTCATCATATAACAGCGGGGAAAAAAAAACACAATCAAAATGATTGTGTTTAAAAAAAACCATACAACATAACAAATCAGAATTCAGAACTCCTTAAAGTTAACTTACTTTCCATGACGGCCAAGGATGTCCTATGAACAGCTTACACTCTGTTGTGCTGTTATTACTTTCAACCCGCCACTTTCTGAAAGAAAACCTCCATCGTTTTCAAAAACATGTTACATACAATAAATGACTTCTTGCTCTCTACCACAAGTTTCCACAAGGCCAAATCTTGTCAAAGCCATTTATAACTCTTGGATTTCTTGTAAGCCAATCCCGTCTTTTCGCATTTCCGCAACTTTCAGAATTAAAATGTTGAAGATCATTTACACAATCCTGGACTAGTAATATCTTCCCCTTCTTGCTCAATCATGTTCTACATTTCCTATCACACTGATACTGCTTACTATGAAGCAGACTTACACTACCTTTATGACTAGTACAATTATTTAATTCTCTACATCACTTTTAATCACAAAGCAATGTAAAACAGTAGACAGCATTGCAGACTTACATTCCCTCTACTCCATGTTTTGATTGGCTGCTTCAATTAGCTTATAAAAAGAAATAGTTTTTCTGAACTCATTCAAAGTGCACGTATTTCTCAATGACGTCCAGTGTTATGGTAAAAAGTTATGTCTCTGTACTACACTTATCCTCAAGGCCAAATAGTGTAGGAGCCATGAGAACTTCTTGAAATTCCTCAGAGCACATCCCGAGATTCTTTCCCTAAAAGTTTGGTTTTAAAAACACCAGGTAAGAGTTTTTAAGGTCATATGGCAATTTGTTTTTGAAAATTAAAACAGAATCATTGCAGAATGACCAGCCATTTCTACACTTTAAATAAGCTGTATAATGTCCTGATGTTATTGAAGGACCATCATGATATATAATTGCTACAGTTACAAAAGTCCTTCCTGATATTGACAACTGTGAAGCCACAACATTTTTAATTAAAGTTGTCAATTTTGTTCCATCAGGCCTACATCGTTGGAACATTAAAATGACATACTGGCCATATGTTCGTATAAATAATGTGGACATCATTTCAGATTTACATTGGCTACACTCCATGTTGTGATCAGCTGCTTTTACTAGCTTATTAAAAGAGACTGATTTACTGTCTGGCAAAGTTAAATATATAAATCTTTCTGAGTCTACACTAGTAGTACTTGATACCCTACAGTTCTCGCAGTCATGCTGCCATTGATAAGAAAGCCCAAACAGGTGATCTACATCTACACCTTCATCATGCAATACATCAAGCATATACATTAAAAACTCCTGACAATCTTGCTGACTATTTTGAGAGAATTGTGTTTGGCCTGAACATCTGTCTAACAGATTTCGAATTTCAGACACACTTTCTATGTTTGTTCTATCAGTGCTACATTTCTCTAACACAGAATTTAACAAACTGCAAAATCTTTGATCAGAATTGACCACAATCTCTTCTTTTACATTTTCTAGAGAAAACAAAACATTAACCACTACATTAGCATAGCAGTTGACACCAGAACTGTTTTCAAATTGAAAACCAACAACATCTTCAACAGAATCCTTTTTGTTTCTGCTTATAATTTCAGGTTCATCGACTTTTCGTCTTTTTGCTACAACCTCCCCAGTATTGGTCACATTTCTTCGTTTCCGGCCTACCACACGTTTCTCAAACAAAGGATACTGAGGCAAATGTGGCGCATACTCTCTTCTCAACCTATTGTATTCCTTAACACAATCTAGATCCGCACAAATGTTTGTGACATCACACTCAATCAAGTACAATCCCGATAAAGTCCTAACTCGTGACAATGCCACATATGCCATACCCTCCTTGAACACAGAACTGCCAATATTCACCAATGCACAGTCTACACTTAAACCTTGCGATTTATGGATTGTCACCGCATATGCCAAGCAAACAGGAAACTGCTTACGACGAACATATAAGTCTTTTACAAGCAAAAATCTAGCAGAACAACGAGCAATTAGCTGTACTTCCTCAATGCCATCAAATTTAATTTTTAAAAATTCAATTCCATCTCTATTTCTGTATTTCACAAAATCAACAACATTACCCATTGATCCATTTACCAGACCTCTTTCAACATGTAAATTCCTTCTTAAAATTATACGGCAGTTCAAGCACACATTCAGAGTCTTTTCAAAACCCGCAGTTTTAGATATACTCTTCTCTAATGAATCCAATTTTGTTTTCAGATTCTCAGACAAAATAATTGTTGATCCCATATGCTCTACTCTGTCAATAGCTTCCAGTTTCACAATCTCTTGCTTTTCTAAATGCAACATTTTGTTGTTGAATTTGGCACATTCTGCAAGAGTTGGCATCAAACATATTCCAGATTTTTTCTCAGTAACTTTCTGAAAAATATTCTCAGGCACAACATCTTCGTCTGGATATAAATTTGTCAGTAATCGTGCATGTAAAGCTTCTTTCCCATGCTCGGTCACTTTCCCAATTCTAACATCTTGTAGAATAGTCTTGTAAACTTCATCCTTTGCCTGACGCATATTTTCATGCAGTTCAGCATAATTGAAGTTTAACCATATATTGACGTTGCCAATGCTCCCTAAGCACTTCCTGGTATCTTCATGCGTGAGCATTTTGAACACAGGTTGCCCTTTCACTGGTGTCAGCTGCAGAAGATCTCCGAAAACAATGATGTGTTTGCCACCAAATAACACATCATACTCTGTTTTGAGAACTTCTTGCATTCTCAAATGCACAAAGGCAAGCATGACATTGGAAACCATGCTTACTTCATCAATGATAAGAAGTTTCATTTTCCTCAAGACTCTTGAAACTTCAAAACAAGCATCTCCAGATAGCTTGTGATATTCTAATTTGTTGTCATGCTCCACTGGCAGCATCAGTAAACGATGTAAAGTAATCCCTTTAATGTTATGTGCTGCCAGTCCAGTTGGAGCGGTGACAACACAAGACAGCGATGACTCTGTCCTTTCCTGCAAATAACACGAAATTGCTTTAATAAGGAAACTTTTTCCAGTTCCCGCTTCTCCACTCACATACAGTCGGACAGGCTTCAACGACGTACATGAGCACTCTTTCTTGTCATGACGTAATCCATGATCAATTTGCATGGTAAGTTCGTCATATATTTTCCTCTGCTCAACGTTGAGTTGTCTTTCCAACTCTTCTAAGTTAACCGCATCCTCCTGAGCATGTGCCATGGCTCTTTCCACTTCATTCATAGCAGTGGCAGCTTCATTTTCGATAAGAGGTCCTCCTAGTGGATCCTGACTCAATGAAACAGAACTCTGACTGTCCTGAGAACTGTCTCTGGCAATCTCGGCTGCAATCGTTGCTTCCTGCTCAATTTCCACATTCAACATTTCTACATATTTAGGAAAAGCAGGACATTCTATGGTCTCCTTGGCAGCATTGAATGAGTCTTCGTAACAAAGGAAATCTCCAAGCAGTTCCACTTCTGCAGTTGCAAAGGTGCTAAATAGAAAAACTCCTTTTTTTCAGGAGATTCGCCACTCAATTTTCGATGGTTTATCAAGTGGCATTTTCTTTGCTTGACCAGACATCCCTCACTTCCTATTACAGCATACACTCCTTTCTCAGTATCTTCTTTGATGTTCCTCTTGAATATGTAATTTTGCAGAACCTCATACAGACAAACATTCTCGAGATGACTGCTTCGATTTGGATAATATGTATCCAACATGTTGCTCTTCAAAATGTCGGTACTGTTTGGCTCCTTTTCCGCCAAATACTCAATTTCCCGCACAGGTTTCAGAACTCGATTACGCGTTGCAGCAAGACCAACACTCGCCCAAACGATACTCCTGGACTTGGCATAGAGACTTGCTGAAGACAACCGATCAGAACATTCGTAAGCTCCGATTTCTCGATGCGACAACATCTTCAGACTGAAACTGTACAACTTCTTGCTGAGGCTCTTTTCATGGGAAATGTCCTCCCACATATCCTTCAATTCTGTCTTCTCTTTTTTGGTGATGTAAGATGTCACATACCGAGCCACAGCCATACAGTTATCAGCCACAAACTGTATATCCATGTTAGCATTCCACATGGACAAAATCACCGGGTTGTAGTCGTTGATGTACATAGACTCTTCGTTCCTCTTCAAATTGTATGTGTTTTTAGGTGATTTCTTCATCACATTATGTCGCAGCGAAGACATCAAACTGTTCACTCTTCCTTTAGAAATCACCGGTCGTGGAAAGCCGAAACGACATTTGGTGTAGAACTTGTCTTTGTTCCGGAATTTACGACGACAGTACTTTCCACATCGATGGCTTTGGAAACGTAGAACTTTTTCTCTTAGGCTTTTTTTCTCCTTTGCGTTTGGAACAGCACACGTAGAATACTGTTCTATGAAACTCATCACTGAGTCTTCTGCATCCGTTCCAAATTTAGGTGCATCCTTGATCCACAGCAACATATGTATATGAGGAGCACCTCTTGCTTGGTACTCCTTCCTCCAGAAGAAATCCAACACCTCTCCAAGAGGTGGATTCTTCTTATTCATGATGAAAGACATCATACCTTCAAATCTATGATTGAAGTACCTACATACATTGACTGGATCCAAAGAGCACAGTTCTCCGGGTGTCTTGAATTCGATGTTTTCTACGTTAGCATTTGCCTCTCGTAGAAATTCAAGTAAGTCTTCCCAGCCATACTCAGCACAGCTCAAAGTGAGGAACCATGTGGGAGTTCCTAAGTTCCTCAGCATACATTTTAAATCACCATGACGACGGTACCAGTACTCATTAGTACCACGCTGACACGCCATGAGATTAATCAGGTGAGAATCCAAAATACTGTCTTGGACATTGACTTTATCCATAAAGTCACTTGCCGAGATGTTTTGCATGTGTATACCACTTTTCAAGATGTGGTTCACTGCATATGACAGTCCAGACAGATCGCTTTCAAACAGGAGATGAAACAAATAAGGAATGCATTGTCGAAACCTAGGATCTCCTGCATACAATCGCAAAGTCCGGTATTCAGAAGCAGGAATTTGATGAGGTCGCTCATCATATCTTCCTCCCTGACCTGTTGGAAAAAGCTGTGGGAAACACCGAGCTTCCAAACTTTCCTCCCAAACACTAATGGGACTCCCTTTCGCTTGTTTCATTTGAAACAACTCAATAGCATTCCCCATGACTTCCTTGGAATGCAAAGGATGAACACTATAATGTTCATATATTTCTTCACTAGTACAGGGTTCTACTTTCTCAATTTGACCAGCACACAAATCGCTATCCTCTTCCTCACTTACTTCCTCTTCTGCAACATATACATTTTTATAGTATTTATTATTTTTTTTCAAATACAATGTTGCCCTTTTCACTTTCCTAACATCTACTAAATCTTGCCATATTTTCTTATTCTTTGTCGGAACCCCATTAACTAAGATAACAAGAGGTTCCTCTTCCACTTTTTCTACTCCAATTGTGTTAATGTTTTTCTTCAAATCTAGAGGCAAATAAACAACTCTTCCCTTTAATCCTCTCTGTAAATCTGATGGAGGCAATTTCCCTGTCTTTATCTCCATTCTTACAATAGCCTGAAAGGGATGGATACTTTGAATCAAAATAGATTCATAAGTATTTAAATCCTTCAATTCAGAAGGAATCTCAACCAATTCCAGATTATTATGAACTGCTCTAGCAGGCATCTGGTTTTGATTTAATTTGTTACAACAATAAGTACACACACGTTGATCCAATCCCAAATCAAAACAATTTTCTACCATCAAGTATGTTGTAAAATCCTTCCATTCACTATTATTTTCCCTTTCACTTTTTCCATATAAATCCACTAACTTAGTCTGATTCTTATAATAAGTGCGTCGACAACACACACAAGTGAAATTTGGCCTCTCACTTGATTTCACCTCAAACGTCGCAATTTCCCTCTGGAAATTATCTGTACTGGAAACCTGTACACTATCTTCCACATTACTCTCTTCTTCTTGGTCAATTTCAACATTCTCCTCTTTACTTCCAAAGTAACAAAACTCAATTTCTTCACATATATTCTTCACATCTATTTCAGAACCATGCAAAAGAGCAGCACATAATTGTTTAAGCATAATTGCTGGACTCTTAGCATAATACAACATTCTAACTAATTTCCTCACTTTATTATGATGCACTGCTAGCATCCTGAAATGATGAAAAACACTCTGGCATACTCTCCTGGAAAGACAAGCCAGTGAATGACCATGCAAACCTATCACTTCTCTCACTCTGCAAGGATCTAATTCTTGCAACAACTTCATTTTCTGCTTCAAACTTTTCTTATTAAATGACCGTATAAAATCACAAAGCAAATTGATGGAATCCTGTCGTACACTGCAAATACTACTACACTTCCAGGTGTACACAGGACCCTTAGGACGTCTCCCTAAACCCTCATTACCTAACACCTCTTCTATCTCTGTTCTCACAACTTTTTCTTTTTCAACTGGACAACCATCTTTCACTTCATAAGCTCGACCACTGGTGTCAACTGCATGCACCAAATCATTATCCTGGAAATAACTCTCCTCATTAAAAAATGCCTCAGAGCTTGAACTATGCATCCATTCTCCAGAAAAAACTTCACAAAAATTATACGATTAACTATTCTCTTCCATCTACTATTTCTTTTGAAATCATAAATTACCTTGTTTAGCTTCCTAATTCTATTGATTGTCAAAATAAATAACTTACGTTTAATTTCAAATGCCTGATCAATAACTTTCTCAACTATTTTTTTTCTCTTATAAAAAACCACTTTCTGCTGACCTTTCTTAATATTTTTTAACAAATTCCCAATTATCCTGTTGCGGAACATTCGTTTACGAATATCCCTAAACTGTTGTTTCCTTCTACTTTCATGCATAGAGTTATCTCTTACTCTAGCAGTAACATTTCTCATTGGCCTTTCCTTACCATTTGAATTCTTTCTCCTTTTCTGGACTGAAACATTTTCTGTAGTAATATTTTTTTTACTACACATATTTCTTATGACTGTTTTTGGACTCTTACCCGGTGCTTTCTTGGTGACTTGACAAATCTTTTTGTTAGAGGACTGCTGCATTATTCCATGGTCCTGCTGTCTTTGACGTTTTGCAGCCTTTCTTACTCTTTCTTTGCTAGGCATCCTAAAATCTTGAAATAATCTGCAGTTCAATCTGTGGTAAAATATAATAAAAAATGTTATTAACCACTATTACCCAACAGTAAATTAATAACAGTCATCAAAAACTTAACACACTACTTAAGTATATAATATACTGAAGCCTATCTCCAATTTTTCACTGAACAGGACTCATCTCTTCTTAACCTTGGATAAACCTCACCTACTCTGTGTCCCCTGCACATAATTAAATGTAAAGGGGCAGATTTATATTACCTAGCACATCCCCAGGGATGCACCAGTTAACGTGCACCGCTGCTCTGCCACCCACGGTGTGCCGCATTTACAATCAGATAGGACAAAGCTACATCAAAACCCTGCGCCTGCTTGAAGCAGGCATAGATCTTGACGCAGGTAGGCTGAAAGCTAAAGCAACAACTAAGTGTCGTGTGCAGAAGTTACAAAAAAGGAAAAATGGCGTTTAAACCAGTAATGAGACCATGCTAACGTAACACAGAGTAAAAATATCCAGGATCTACATCAGTTTGGGGTTCACGAACCTGGCAGGTACAAGGCACTGAGGCTTTCCACCGTGCATGTCTCATCCCAAATCATATGTTGTTTGTGAATGAAACAATTTCCCAGACCAAATGCTTTGGATTGGCTACTTCTAAAAAATTAAACACCCCTACTATCCCGGAGTTAGAGGAATATGATGGTTGGAGTAATTTTACTCGTTGTCCATTAAAGATTTACAGGCCCTACTCCGTAATTCTTCCTTTAACATTTCCAGTATAAATCCAAAAGGTTGACTGCTTTGGCAACGTGCCTTATCCACGGTTTAATAACGCTGCCTTTTGCTTTATATAAGTTTTCAAATTGTATGAAATATATACCAATAGGTCGTTATTAACCTTTAGGTAGTGGTTTTCTTCATGAGGTCTGGTCGCTTCCATACACATACAGATTTTCAAAGATGATCAAGAACTTTATCTGAATGGAGAGGAATGCACTGAGACGCCAGATCATTCACTAATGTGTAGGCACATACAGTTACACGGTTCATGCAACAAACACCGACCAAATATGGCTTGCGTGTTGCAAGGCACACCAGTTCCTGCTATCATCCCCACGTTCAAGTTCTTGGAAAATGGTAGTTATTTGATGCTCAATAATGAAGATTGTTCTGGGTTAATTAAAAGTATTCATTTTATCGTAACAGTAAATGAACGGGTTATTTGCTGCAGAAATGTTCTATTTCCTCCCACACATGAACATAGGGAGTTTTCAATCTGGCCACAAATACCAACCTTGGGAGCACATTTCAACGGCATGGCAAGAATAAGAGCTCTTTTGTCTCAGAGAGAGGTGGCCTTGAGTTCGGCCCGTGAAACTTTCGTGCTTCACACACCGAACACCCGTACAGAGGTGCAGACCCTTTTAAATACAGATTCGCCTTTCCATTTCAGCAAGATGGTTCGGACTATCTCTAACGCGTCCTCCACAAAGGGCCTGGCGCACTTTTTTAAAGTTGTTACCAGTGGTCTCGTGACTTCATTTGAGAAAATCTTTGGAGTCATCCCTGCTTTCTTTCATTCTATTTTTTCCACTCTGCTTCGTGGATTCCCATTTTTACTTGCATTACCAGCGGACGCTCTTGTGCTTTTTTACATTTTTAAATATGGATGTCCCTCCTGTGCAAGCTCCCGCCCTGCAGCTGCTGACACTGTTCCGCAATCGCATGCTAGAATATTATGGCACAATGCCGTTGGCGATATTAAGCACGGCATATGGATTATCTTTTCGATTCTCCTACTTCACCTGTGTCCAGCCTGTATTTCACTGCCTGACCTGTGATTTCGATTGGGCCATTGATTTGTGTCTCTGCCGACCGGTTTCTCCTGACGTCGACTTTAATCAGCTGATGACTCCTATCATTACTCACGAGTTGGTTTGTCCTGGCGAAAGGATTATGGCTGTGGCATTGATGCATGGACTAATTGGTCCCTGGAATTTACTGGCGGCAACACAGTCTTTCTTGGAACAGAGCTTTCTTGAAAACCCACCGAGCTGTCCTCTGATGTTGATAGAGGATCCGGTGCTGGGAGAGCACTTATGTTCTTTTCCGCTTTTAAATTGGATGGCTGAACTCTTTTCGGATGAAGACGGTGACTTCCTATTGGAGGCTGTTGCAGCTTATTTTGCATACACAGTTATGTCATAGACCTTTTTCATGTTTGATATGCCGAGTACTAGCATTTCATTGACAATTCATTAACTTATTTGTCAAGTTTTTATTATTTAGCTTGCCTATTGGCTTAAGACTCGATAAAGTACTTGGCTGTTTTATTTTTCTTTAGCATTAAATTTTCCTAGTTTTTAATGTTTTACCTTGCGGACCGTCCACATATAAAGTTGCAATCTGCTCTCATGAGATGGCACTTCTATTATCTTATTCAGTTCGTTTCCGGATCATGGGGAGGTGTCATCTAGGTCCTGGATATCTTTACACCGTGTTAAGTTAGCATGGACTCATTACCGGTTTAAACGCCATTTTTTCCTTTTTTGCAACTTCTGCACACGACACTTAGTTTTTGCTTTAGCTTTCAACCTAATAGTTCATCGTGATTTACATGAGAATAATATGTTATTGCTCTACTATCTGCTTTACTTCTTAAACTATATCTGTACAGCGAGTGCTGAAGTTTCAAGAACAACACGATACAGAATTGTTATGAGGTCTGATCTCCACGACTTCATACTCATAACATAAGTGCAGCTTCTCCCAATTCTGAGCATGAGGCGGGTTTTATATTGCTTTGCCGAACACACATACACAACACTTGATGCGGTTCACATGAAGAGAGAGCTGGTGTATGCTGATGTGATTCCTTCAAATCTAAGACACTAAAGTATCGGCACGCCCTAAACCAACACAAAGAGACCTTCTTAGCAAATAATATATTATGTGTATTAGGGAGGGTGAGATATAAGCAGCCGCGGGCCGTGGAGGGAGTTACGGTGGGGCAGGGAGGCGGGGAGGGGGAGGGGCAGGGTGGACCCTCTCCACCCTGCCCCTCCCCCTCCCCGCCTCCCTGCCCCACCGTAACTCCCTCCACGGCCCGCGGCTGCTTATAAGTGTTGCTAACTCTTACTCATTTACAGCATGTTAACATACTGTCACCATTCGCTTTTTATGTACTATTGACTATGCTGGTAATTTTGCTACTGATAATATGTGTACTTGTATAATCTAAAATACTACGCCTGAGAAGACGGCATTAGTAAATAAACATTTCAAATACACATGTGTTCTTCTTAACTCCATGTTCTGGTTTCTAAGAAATATATAACGACCGACTGTTCATGAGTTCCACGTATCCTGAGGTACTATAAGTTCATATTCTGGATTGTCTAAACATTGAGAGTTTGTTATATCCAATGTGACACTGTACCTAGCTTGCTAAGGGGTTTTGATTACTAAGGTGAGTTTTGGGACACCCTAATTCGCCGAGGTTCCAATCCTCTGTCCACAGTTCTGTGTCAGAACAGAAACCCTGCGACAGGGCCACCCCTCAGCCTTACTGGAGCTTCATCACACTTGCGATACAACTCCAGCAATGCGCCAACTTTACGGCACAAATACGTCACGCATCTGTGCTGTTTTTGCCCCATGATGCGCCGCATTGTAAATGCAGCACACCATAGGTGACGGAACAGCGGCACAGAATGACTAACACATCCCTGGTGATGCGCCAGTCATCATAAATCTATCCCTATGCTTCTTATCTTGTTAGAGATGAACCGCCATATGTATCATCAAAGTTTTTTGCATTTCCTAAATAGCGAACTTTAAGGAATAAATAGCGATTCTTTACCATTCCTAGTTTGCGATGACCTATTTGCTAATTACAAATTACCCATTCATTTCCATGCAGCAGGAGGCCCATAGGAATGAAGGTGCAATTTGCGATTAGCAATTACCTCATCGCAAATTACGAATTTTTCCGACGGTGCAGGGGTGTCTCAAGAACACCCTGCTGCACCCCTGAAAAAGAAATTTGGGGTCATATGGCGCACATAAATTTTTAAAACATTCCTTTACCTCAAAAACGATTTTCAACTCATAATTTGAAAACACTGCACATGGGGAAATGACTTAAAATGTCCTTAAGACACATAAAAGCATTTTTTGATTGCCTTTGCAGCATGTTTCAGTCACCTTTAACATGCCTATGTAACGGAAACATTCAAAATCTAAATTTGCCATGCACAGGTGGGAGCATATTTACAAGCAATTTGCTCCACAGACAAACTTCTTACATTGAAATGGGAAAAATAACATCAGAGACTCTCAATTACCTTATAAAGAAGCAGACACCATTATGTCCTTCTCATCAATATTAAAACCATTGCTTTTTCTCAAAAACGATTTACCAGTCATAATTTGAAAACACTCCACAGCTCCTATGCACATAAAAGCCCTGTCAGTACTAATACTTCACATTTTCTCCAATTACAATTTCTCAAAGAAACAAAATCTATTTGTGAAACACTTGAGACAAAGCAACATTTGAAAAACACAACTTTCTTCATAATTTTCTCCTTAAAGCACACTATTTTCTATCTAAATTAAAGAAATCTTTTCTCACCTTAGCAAATACTTTGAGTTTCAAAACAGTCTCAGAAACACACCAATTTGTCTTCAGCAGAGCAAAAGGTATGCACTCCAGAGTCTGCAGCTATCAAAAGCACAGAAATGCTGTAATTCCTCACACATATCTCTCATGTCACCCAATCAAAACTCTTCCCTCACTTTTTTTCAAAGCAAAACCCTTCCCCCCTCTGCCCCCTCTCTGCTTTTTCTGCATAGCAACCACCTCTTGCAAGACCTCTCACACAACAATGTTGCAATTGAACTCTGAACTCTCAGTGCACCTGCATATCCAGAGCATTCTTTCATTTAATGATTTTTTCTTCGCCACTCAAAATACATCTTTCAACGAACTCATCCATGCACACTAACTTTCTGTTTTCAGCAATCAAAATCCACCAATCACTCTTACTGCTTCATTAACACAGAAACTCCTCAGTTTTTAGGTTTTGCCTGGCGAAAAGATGCGCTCTGCGCATCTTTTTCGCGCAGGCGAAATCCTGATGAGATCTGTAGTGTGGCTTTGGGTCGGCCCTCGTCATTGATTGGCTGGCTCCATAAATGGAGCCTAGCCATTGGACGAGGGGCCTGTCCGTCAATGCCGGACCAGATTCGGGGGCGTTCCCGCGTTTCTTTGGCTTTTGCCGACGTCACGCGACGTCAGCCGAAAGCCGGGAACGCCCCCGAATCTGGTAAGGCACTAGTGGCACCCCGAGCGCTCTGCCGCCTCCTACTACGGTTCAAACGCTGCCTCCCTGATTGCCGCCGCTGCCTGGGGCCGAGAATAACATGAGGACCTCGCCGGGGCCGCGGAGAGCAAGAACGAAGGAGCTGCCCTCCCATTGGCTGAGGCGGTCGAGCCCCCTCAGTGCCGCCGCGCTAGGAGTGGTTCTCGAGCCGCCGCGTCATCGCTGGAGCCGTGCTGCGATTGGCCGCAGCTTCGCCACCATCGGAGGCTCGCCCTGAGAGTGGCGCATCCATCGGGAAACTTCGCCGCCCGCCTGCCTGAGCTAGAGACGGGCCGCCGCGCTGCCCGCGGCGACCCGGAAGTGACTAGCCGGCCGGCCAATCCTAGCGCGGCCGGCCGGAAGTGCCCGCCCCCGCCCGGGGGAAGAAGGAAGACGGCAGCCCAGGAGAAGAAGTATGGCGGCCCACGCGGGGCTCCCGTGGCCTGGAGGGAGCCCCGGGAGAAGCGGAGGACGTTGCCGGTCTCCCATGCTGAAGAGGGAGACCGGAGAAGTGCCCAGGAGATTGCCGCTGTCGCAAGGAGCCCCCGCCAGGACGGCGGCCCAGGAGAAGAAGTATGGCGGTCCACGTGGGGCTCCAGTGGCCTGGAGGGAGCCCCGGGAGAAGCGGAGGACGTTGCCGGTCTCCCATGCCGAAGAGGGAGACCGGAGAAGTACCCAGGAGATTGCCGCCGTCGCAAGGAGCCCCCGCCAGAGTGCCCGGTAAGTTACATGGGCTACCGAGCGCAGCAGCACCACCACCAGAGGCTTGGGGCTCGGAGCCACACCATGGTGGACCTGGGCGGCTGCCCCAGGAAACACCTCTGCGAGCCCCTGCTGCCCCCCGCCATGCTCTGCTTGGCCCTGCTGCTGCTCTGCTTGGGGCTCAGAGCCGCACCATGGTGGACCTGGTGGAACCTTAACAAAGGCAAAACCATTGCATTGTAAATGCTTGTTTCATTTTACACTCTCATTTTTTCAACTGCCATTTCATTGCCACACTTCATCTGACTGCAGCAGAACCTTCTCTCACCATGTTTTCTGTCTGGATTGTTGGACATAGTTACATCTATTGGGCTCAAAGGTACGCTGAAAACAGGAATTTACCTAACCTCAATTTACAAGATGTGGAAATTAAGTGGTTTGGCCACAGAGGATTAAAATGTCACCAATTGATACCATTGGTGAAAACCTTTATGCATTTGCCAAAACCTGACCTGTTAATTGTGCACTGTGGAGGTAATGATTTGGGCACTTTGACTGGGGTAGGTCTGGAAATGCTTTTAAAGGACACCTTTGAGCAATTGATGGCACTTTCTCATCAGACTGCCTTGGTATATTCAAATATATGCCAAAGACAGAAATGGAGGTGGTCGAACCAATTTTGTCCACAAATTGAGAAATCGAGGAAGCATGTAAACAAATCTGTTTCAGCTTACATGAGAGACCATGGAATGGGCTCCCTGTACAACAATAACTTGCGTTACTACATGCAAGATATCTACAGAGGAGATGGAGTTCACTTCTCAGATGAGGGCAACAGAGTTTTCACTCTGAATTTAAGACTGTGCATTGGTACCTACTTATAAGTACCTAAATGTACCATAAACCCAAAAGCTCTTCTCAGAGCTACCCTACATCTGATCACTCACAATTATTATTTTACTCTAACTTTTTTCACTAATTTTCAAGAAAGTACGCTCCCCAGAACGCTTCCCGGTTCGCGAACCGGGCGCACTCCACGCAAAAAAACTAAAAAAACGGTATATTTTTTTTTTGCCCTGCGAGACCCTTTCAAAGCCTCCACATCAAACCTAGGGGGTCAGGGACGATCTACTATGCCCCCTTATGGTCATTTGCCCCTTCGCTTTGGCCTCCTCTTGTCTCTCGATCCTACCGAGAGACAAGATGGCGGCCGCTACGGACTGTTTGGAATGTTTACAGACGCCGAAAAACCAATCAGCTTCGCAAACCTCCGTAACGCGAAAAGTACGCGAAGCGGAGCGCTGTTACAGATATATATCTTTTTTTGAACGTTAATTTCTCAAAATCCACTGGAGCACATATATTGAGACCTAGCAAAGGCACATCGGGCTACCAGTCCCTACAATTTTGCCAAGTTTCGTGCAAATCCATTCAGCCGTTCGATTATTATTATTTTATTTCTTTTTGCCCCGCGGGGCCCTTTTAAAACCTCCACATCAAACCTAGGGGGTCAGCGACAATGTACTATGCCCCCTTATGGTCATTTGCCCCTTCGCTTTGGCCTCCTCTTGTCTCTCGATCCTACAGAGAGACAAGATGGCGGCCGCTACGGACTGTTTGGAATGTTGACAGACGCCGGAGAACCAATCAGCTTCGCTTCACAAAGCTCCGTTGCGCGAAAAGTACGCGTCCTGGAGCGCTGCCCGGTCCGCTGTTACAGATATATATCTTTTTTTAAACGTTAATTTCTCAAAATCCACTGGAGCACATATATTGAGACCTACAAAAGGCACATCGGGCTACCAGTCCCTACAATTTTGCCAAGTTTCGTGCAAATCCATTCAGCCGTTCGGGCTAAAAGTGAGGCCAACCGCCCTATGGAAATTAACATGGGAAAAACGCGTTTTGGGACCCCCCTTTTGTCTCGGCCCCCCCTTGACGAACCCCCCCAAAATTTTCAGGGGCTGCTCAGAAACAAAATGTGCCATTTTCCTGAAAATTTCAGCCAATTCCGTCCACAAACGCCAAAGTTATTAGACATAGAATTTTCAAAAATCCCATAGAGAAAAAATCCTAACTATATATACCTACTGGCGACCGCCAGTAGGTAATATATATATATATATATATATATATATATATATATATATATATATACATTCTTTTTGCAATTCCCCAATCACCTCCACATTCGGTTTTCAAGGACAAACGGCACACCAGGTAGGTCCAGGCACAATTAACTTTTAATGTGCCCTCTCCAAACAAAGACGACGCGTTTCGGCGTGAAGCGTTATCAAGTGGCCACCATTTTGACACAGTGTGTATTTAAGTCCTTCCTTTACATAATAGACATAGAAAACATACGATTGTTTTCACCCATATGAATCTAACCATACCCATTACAATTTCCTATCATTGCACGGTATCATTTTGAACTGATTAAGGAAGAATATAATTCATCACACTGTTTGGCACAATTCATTTACTGAATGCGTGTTACATAATAACATTTTCCAATGCATGTCAGTAGCAGCTAGGACTTCTGGGCAATGTAGTTTCCGTGGCGGAAAACTCTTATTCGGAAAATTTATATAAAGCCACTCGGCACATCATCCCTACAGTAAAATAGCACCAGTGGGATATGTCACTTCAGCACATTACATTGCATTATTGACAGGTTAAGAGGATCACAAGGTACGCATTGTAAAGGAAGGACTTAAATACACAATGTGTCAAAATGGTGGCCACTTGATAAAGGCTTCACGCCGAAACGCGTCGTCTTTGTTTGGAGAGTGCACATTAAAAGTTAATTGTGCCTGGACCTACCTGGTGTGCCGTTTTTCCTTGAAAACCGAATGTGGAGGTGATTGGGGAATTGCGAAAAGAATATAGTGTGGCGACTGCGGCCACCCACGGCACCAGCGTTGCGAGGCTGAGGATCGCTGAATGCAGTGGTGCTTGGGAGATATATATATACATATCTATATATGTATATATATATATATATAGCTTCCACCAAGCACAACAACGCTGTGCCGCTGCACTCCAAATCCAGTCTTGTAATCATTGCTTCAAAACGAATCCGTGTATTCAAGATAAGCGTTTATTCATTTCGGTTCCAGCATGGTAATACAGAATAAATGGAACAACCCAACGCGTTTCGGCGACTCAATCGCCTTGGTCACGGGTGGATTTACACTTCGAAATGACTGTGTTAAATAAAGTTACATCAACATAAAAATCACGTGTGACTCCCCAAGTGAAAAGCAATAAAGAGAGGACATCGGGCACTCAGTATGGCAGCCATCTTAAAGTGGAGTATCAGTGCAAACGTAATGATACACATATTATTTCACATGTTCTTAGGAGCAAGAGAAATAAATTGCGCTTTCCCATCTGTAATTTATCATACTACATTGTTATTAATTTTCATATTTGCAAGTTCATCTCGCAACGTAGACCACTGGCCTTGCAAAAGATTCAATGGCATAGTGCCACATTTTGAACAATCATGGGCTCACATCCTATTCCAATACGTGAATATAATTCAAATTAAGTAATATTCAGTGCTGAGTAACAAAATTCATATGCATAAACCAGCAAGTGCTTCAGGCTCAATTTCCTACTATGGCCCCAGTGGGTACAAGTTACTCAGTACCCCTAAATCATGTATAAACAGGTATTGTGAGTCCAAAATCACAGTCGAATTTCTACATTGCATCCTACTACCCCAGTGGGAGGATAGGAAGGCATCGAGAAAATAGTCCATGCTCTACTTCAGATGGGGACCACATCTAGGTTGTCGCTCCTCCACCGACCCTAGGCAGACAAGAAAATCGAACCAGTCAGATTTCACGACATTCCTCCAGCTCCATCTATCCTCTGCCATAAAATCAGTGCTCCTTAATAATGTCACTCTACACCAAACAATAAAATTACAGTGATAACACACGATGTGATAGGCAATGACATGTTAAAATATGTGAGTATCTAGCAGGAGACTCAGACAGACAATGTACAGATCAATTTAAATTTTTTTTTTATTTTTTTTGCATAGTGTTGTTCTACACACCAGAAGCCAGAAAGTCTAAATTTGATTTTACATGGGTGGTTAATGCATAGTGTTGTCCTACACACCAGAAGCCAGAAAGTCTAAATTTAATTATTCATGGATGGTTAATCGCCAGGGTGCCATACCATTTCCTCTTCAGAGTTAAGGCCACCAGGGATTAGGGTGTCTAAATCTATGACATATCTGTTTTCCAACTGTCTTAATTTACGGATTTTGTCCCCTCCTCTTTTTCATTTTTTATGTGGAACTCTTTCACATTTCCCCTTAGTTAATACTACAAAACAACCATACTGGTACTTTAGAGCCTCATTGTGGTGAAATTGGAAATGCAGTGCCCAAAGACACAGCTTAAATAACACTAGTTCGACATTAGCTCTCAGCACCGGTCGCACTCCTTTTTAGGTCGAGCATGGGAGGCGCATGCGCTGCTCTGCGAGGCATGCTGAGGTAGGGACTTGAAGCTCTACCCACGTTTTTCATTGGCTCGTGTCATGGTCCACTGTAAACTGTGGCTGTTCATTGTTCATTTTTCATTGGCTTAGTAGTCCCTCCTTAGTACCGCCTTTCTCATTTTGTAACTGTAGAAATTGGGTCCACGAACAATAAGATTTCAAGTAGGCTTTATTTAGGAAGAAGAACAACTTGACATCCACAGCAGGGAACAGCTAGAGAAACGAACCGCTCCCTTCAGCAACTGCTAACTCATGACACCACATTCTACCATGACCTCACAGGTTCTAAGAACCACTAGCGTGACATAAACATGGAATACCACACACCTCCCCCCTTAAACAAAAAAAAACAAAAAGAAAGAAAGGAAAAGAAGAAAAAAAAAACTAAAAACGAACAAAATCCCTGTATTTCTGAGGAGTAAGTTTCACACGAGAACTCCTACGTGAAACACTTGAATCATGAAAACAATTAGTGGAAACATCAGTAGAAGTACTGTCGTGAAGAGAAGAACTAGAAAAATGATCATTGGAAACATTCTCATGAACAGTGTTGTCAAAAGTGCTAACATTGGTTGCATTATCATGACAAGATCTTTCATTCTGAGGAGAAAGATAATCAAAAACTTCATGAGTACCCGAAAATCAAGAATCATCATTAACAACATGTGGGTGCTCAGAGAACTCCAGATTAGAATGTTGAAGTGTAGACTGAGAAAAATCAGGTTTGCATAAGGAAATGCGTCGAAAATTCCAAATCTTACCACCCTCAACTCTCACAGCTTTACTAAAAACCTCAGTCACAACAACAGGACTAGACCATCTAGAAACACCTTTGCGAACAAGACCACCAAATTTCACGCGCACAAAGTCTCCAACACGTAACTTAGGAGAGTGTGTTTTCTGGGGAAAACTTTGTGAAATTTTCGCTTGGTATTTGCTAACACGATCCCTAACGCCTTTAAGATCCAATTCCAAATAATCACGTTCCTTGGTCCTCAACCACCAGGGCATGAGCTTGGAGCCAGGTTTCCTACAACGCAACATCTCAAAAGGAGATAATCCAGTCACAGAATTAGGGGACATACGATAAGTAAAAAGGGTAGCTTGCAAAGCTTCTCTCCACTTCAAACCACTACGTAAAGCTAACTGACAAGACTCCTTAATGACCCTGTTGAAACGTTCAACTTGACCGTTTGCTTGAGGAAAATAATTCGAAACTCTCTTGTGAGTAATACCACAGCTGGAAAGAAAAGATGTAAAAACAACACTGACAAACTGAGGACCATTATCAGAGATAATTTCTTCAGGCAAACCTTCTCTGCAGAAAACTTCATTTAAAAATTCGATAATGACATCAGAATTGACCTTCTCAACAATTTTCAATTCAGGCCACTTAGAAAAGTAGTCGACCAAAACAATAGCAAACATATCTTTACCAGGCTGATAATTAAAAGGACCAATAATGTCAACACCTAACTTACGCCAAGGACTCTGGACAAACTCAATGGGGGTAATGCCACCAGCAGAAATGGGTTTAACAGTTGTATCACTCAAGGAACAAGGGGTGCAGTTCCTGACCCACCTATCAATCATAGCATCCATACTGGGCCACCAGTAAAATTCCCTAATCCTTCGCTTCGTTGTGGACATCCCCATATGCCCATCGTGAGCAAGATTGCAAATAGACTCTCTGATATCTCTGGGAGGAACAATTTTATCAGATCTAAAAACCATGCCAAGATTTTCCATCAATTCATCCCTAACTTTAAAGAAAGAGGCCAACTCACCACACAATTTTCTCTCTTCAGGCCAACCATCCCTTAGAAAAGCTCTCACCTTCATCAGGACATCATCAAGTTGCATAGCTTGTGCCCATAAGGTTTCAGAAATCAAGTTTGAATGATCATTACCAGAAATAATGTTAACGTCACACAGAGTAAAAGCAACATCGCATTCCTCGGACTGCACAATATTGGGACTATCACAAACAGGAAATCGTGACATGAAATCTGCATGGACATTGAGACGTCCAGGAACATAAACAACCTCACATCGATACTCTTGCAACTTGGCAGCAAGTCTCGCTAAGCGAGCACTAAGAATCCTACCCCCACCTGCTGATAACATACTGACAAGAGGTTTATGATCTGTTCCCAAAGAAAACTTGGTACCCCAAAGAAATTGGCGGAAATGCTGGACCGCCCAAGTACAAGCAAGTAACTCCTTCTCTATTGTAGAGTAATTAAACTCAGCACCATGCAGAGTTCTAGAAGCATAAGAGACAACATACTCTCCAAATGTATCTTTTTGCATCAAAACTGCACCAAGGCCAACATTGCTAGCGTCTACACTCACAATACATTCTTTGGCAACTAAAAATGGTTTTAGGAAAGGGGCTTCAACAATTTTATTTTTGAGGGTGTCAAAAGAAACTTGTTGGTCATTATTCTATACAAATTTTGCTTGTTTTTTGAGTAAAGATCGTAAAGGATAAACAATTGTAGAATAATTCTGTACGAATTTTCCATAAAATTCAGTGAGACCAAGAAAGGATAATAACTGCTCCTTGGTGGTGGGAACAGGAGCTGAGGTAATACTTTTGACATGGTTGATTTTGGGCTTGATGCCATCACTAGAAATTTCATGTCCCAAATATTCAACATTAGACTGTCTAAATTTACATTTGGAAAACTTCAAAGTAAGACCTTTTTCTTGTACACTACTTAAAACTGAATGTAGATTACAATCATGTTCTTGAAAATCTTTGCCAAAGATTAATATATCATCTTGAAACGCTATTGCACCTTTACAATTCTTTAATAACCCTTTCATCAAACGTTGGAAAACAGAGGCGGCACTAGCCAGCCCAAAAGGCATCCTCAAATATTGAAACATACCTTCCGGGGTAACGAATGCAGTTAATTTTTTAGAATCTTCGTGCAATTCCACCTGGTGGTATGCACTGGCCAAATCAATTGTGGAAAACACAGTGGCACCAGAAAGAGAAGAAATTAATTCATGAATATTGGGTAGGGGATGTTTGTCAACCCAGATTTCTTGATTCAAGCTGCGAAGATCAACACATAAGCGGAGATCCCCTGAACTCTTAAGTGACAAAACGATGGGAGAAACCTATGGGGAAGATTCAACAGGTTCAATTATTTTTTTTAAAATAAGGTCATCCAAAATTTCTCTCAGTTTACTTCTATAGGCCAAAGGAACATTTCTAACCTTATGTCTAACCAGGACAGCATCATCATTAAGAATTATCTTGGGTTTAAAATTAGAAAATTTTCCAAGAGTAGCTTTAAACACTTCAGGAAAATTCAACTTAAGATTGTTTACAAAAACGGAATCCTCTGGAATTTCACAAGAACTAGTTTCAGACAAAGAATGTACATTCAAATCCGTAAAACAGACCGGGGGATTTGAATTGGGATCAAGTTTGATTCCTAAATCGTGTTGATGTGGCCACCCCAGGATAGCTACACCCTTAGTAGCCACATACACCTTCCCTTTGGTGACTCTATCTTTGACCTGGATAGTAGCCCAAAAGAAACCTTCGAGGCTTATTTTTATTTCCAGTGTAACCTCCAGGTTGAATATCAGATATTAACAATTCCCTGTCTTTCCACAAATCATTGAACAACTTCAAACCAATGATAGTATACCAAGAACAGGAATCTATCATTAACTCAATAGAAATGTTGTCAATTAAAATGGGCCAAGAGGGAAATTACTTGTGTTCAACTTCATCAACAGAAAGTATGCAATTAAAACTATTGAGAACTTCTTCTTCTTCTTGAGAAATGTAGTTAATTTTTTGGAGAGAGCGACAAACATTACCAAAATGTCCCTTTCTCTTGCATTTTACGCATATTCTATCCCAAGCAGGACATCCCCTGTAATTGCCAAGGTGGTTAGGACTTCCACACCTATAACATGCAATATTTCTTTTGGGGAAAAATGTGTTATCAGAAAAGTTCTTGTTATCTATGAACTTCTTATCAACGTCCTTCTTGAAAACACCTTTAGAACTAGAAGATACTTGGCATTTAATTAGAGAAACTTCCGGTTCAGTAACCTGTGGTTTGGGTGCAGAAGTAGTACCTCGGATCTCAGATACAAATAATTCGGACTGTTCAATTCCCTTGGCAATATTAATTACTGCACTAAGAGAAGATTCAGTGCCTAACCAAAGTCTCTCTTGGATCTTTTTACTCTTAGTACGCATCATAATTTGGTCTCTGAGAACTTGTTCATAAGAAATTGTTTCAAAAGCACAATAACAAGCCAAGGAACGTAAAGCGGAAACATAATCCTCAATGGATTCATCTTGTTTCTGTACACGAGAATAAAACTTGAACCTCTCCATAACTGTGTTGATTTTCCTGCCGAAACGAATTTTCATCTGTCTAATAGCTTTTTCAAAAATATCAATATCTCCAGCTTCATCAATAGGAGGAAGATTGTCAAATTCTTTGATACCAGCACCCCCCAAACAATGTCTCAAAAGGGCTAGTTTGCGCTTGGCAGAGCAACCATCCTTTTCAAGAGCATCAACATAAGCCATAAACATTGGATACCATAAATCCCACTCAATGTTTGGATCACCAGCAGACTGTAAAAAATGAGGGGGAGCTGCAATATAAGACATTCTGAAAAGAATTTTTTTTTATAGTCTATTGAGTGTTCAAGTCTTATGTAGAACGAAGCAAAAGAAATACCTTATGATGAATGAGAGATGAGGAAATGATGGTAAGAGGCTTCATATGTTGAGAAAAAAAAACGACAAAAAAAACCCAAAATGGAGGCACGTAAATGACGTCAGCGCGTCAGACGAGGTGAGGGGTGATTCCCAGAATGCCTCGCGAGCTCCCACAATGCCTCGCAATGTTCCACAATGCTTTGCACTCTCCTGCGAAGCTCGGAGACACGCAGGTGAAAGGCGCGCGAGGAGAGAACGCTGAGGTGAGTTTGAGCAGCGCGCTCACCAACGGCAATGGAGATAGATCCAATTAAAGTACAGAATGACTAAAAAAAATATTACCGATCCGGTGAACGTAATCGAAATGAAGAACTGGATCGGAGTAGACTTTGAGTCGAATTCAACTCCAGTTGAAGAGCGATGATCCAAAACGAAGGATAAGTGAACGTTGTTCTTCGTTTCCTAGAAAACCTTGTAATTCTTGAAAATTGTTGCTCCCGATCGTCGCCAAGAATTGTGAAGAAATTGGGTCCACGAACAATAAGATTTCAAGTAGGCTTTATTTAGGAAGAAGAACAATTTGACATCCACAGCAGGGAACAGCTAGAGAAACGAACCGCTCCCTTCAGCAACTGCTAACTCATGACACCACATTCTACCATGACCTCACAGGTTCTAAGAACCACTAGCGTGACATAAACATGGAATACCACAGTAACCTCCCATGTCGACACCCCCTGTTATGTGTATTGTTTCTGGGTAGGCATTAATTACAGCCTCAGAGCACTATTTTCTCAAATAGTTTTATCCTGCCTGCATCTCTCCTAACGCTTTTAAAAAAATGTTAAAGCACGCATTTGCAGACAATATGCCAATAGACCCGATTCAGTGGGAGACTACCGATTTTTCAAGGCAAAAATGGCTCTATTTTAGCTGTCTCCCGCCTCAAATTGCATTTTCTACAATATAAGTCAATTGGGAATTTTCATTCTCCCGATTTTTTATTTTTAATCTCCCACATCCCTGTCCTAAAATGTTGGCATGTATGCATTTGTAATTAGGGGTGGGCGGAAAACTACGCGCTGACAGCGTAGTGGATGATGCCAGCCACACCTGCTCCCCGGGCCCGGTCCAAGCTTCCGTAACCCTAGCCAGGCCGGGGAGAGCCTCCCCGGGCCCCGGTGGAGCCCCGTCCCCAGCGCCCGGACCCTCTGACGGCTTGCAGGACGGGGGGGCTCACGCACCCCAGGCCCGGCCGGACGGAGCTCAAGCCCCGAGCCCAGCTACCGAACCCTAGCCAGGCCGGGGAGAGCCTCCCCGGGCCCCGGTGGAGCCCCGTCCCCAGCGCCCGGACCCTCTGACGGTTTGCAGGACGGGGGGCTCCCGCACCCCAGGCCCGGCCGGACGGAGCTCAAGCCCCGGGCCCGGTCCCAGCTACCGAACCCTAGCCAGGCCGGGGAGAGCCTCCCCGGGCCCCGGTGGAGCCCCGTCCCCAGCGCCCGGACCCTCTGACGGCTTGCAGGACGGGGGGGCTCACGCACCCCAGGCCCGGCCGGACGGAGCTCAAGCCCCGAGCCCGGTCCTAGCTACCGAACCCTAGCCAGGCCGGGGAGAGCCTCCCCGGGCCCCGGTGGAGCCCCGTCCCCAGCGCCCGGACCCTCTGACGGCTTGCAGGACGGGGGGCTCCCGCACCCCAGGCCCGGCGGGACGGAGCTCAAGCCCCAGGCCCGGTCCCAGCTACCGAACCCTAGCCAGGCCGGGGAGAGCCTCCCCGGGCCCCGGTGGAGCCCCGTCCCCAGCGCCCGGACCCTCTGACGGCTTGCAGGATGGGGGGCTCACGCACCCCAGGCCCGGCTGGACGGAGCTCAAGCCCCGGGCCCGGTCCCAGCTACCAAACCCTAGCCAGGCCGGGGAGAGCCTCCCTGGGCCCCGGTGGAGCCCCGTCCCCAGCGCCCGGACCCTCCGACGGCTTGCAGGACGGGGGGCTCACGCACCCCAGGCCCGGCCGGACGGAGCTCAAGCCCCGGGCCCGGTCCCAGCTACCGAACCCTAGCCAGGCCGGGGAGAGCCTCCCCGGGCCCCGGTGGAGCCCCGTCCCCAGCGCCCGGACCCTCTGACGGCTTGCAGGATGGGGGGGCTCACGCACCCCAGGCCCGGCCGGACGGAGCTCAAGCCCCGGGCCCGGTCCCAGCTACCGAACCCTAGCCAGGCCGGGGAGAGCCTCCCCGGGCCCCGGTGGAGCCCCGTCCCCAGCGCC